>NC_092380.1:67918716-68543716 GCF_030028105.1 Mobula birostris | reverse complement strand
GAGGAGGACGTATCTGATATACTGGAAAGGAAAGCCTCATCCTGGGAACAGATGCAGCAGAGACAAAGGAACTGAGAAAAGGGAATGGCATTTTTACAGGTGACAGGCTGGGAAGAAGTATAATCAAGATAGCTGTAATAGTCAGTAGACAGAGATAGAGACAGAGATTGAGGAAGGGAATAGCGGTGTCAGAAATGGACCAAGTGAATTTAAGGGCAGGGTTGAAGTTGGAGGCAAAGTTGATGAAATTGACAGGTTCAGCACAGATGCATGAGGCAGCACTGATGCATTTGTCAAATGTAGTGCAGAAAGAGTTGGAGAGCGTTACCAGTGAAGACTTGGAACATGCCTGTTCCACATCACCAACGAAAAGGCATGCATAGCTGGGGTTCATTGCTACTCCTTGGGTTTGGAGAAAGTGGAGGAGTCAAAAGAGTAACTGCTGAGTGTGAGGACCAATTCTGCCAGACAGAGGAGGGTGGTGGTGGAGAAAAACAAGTTAGGTCTATTGTCAAGAAAGAAGCGGAGAGCTCTAAGGCCTTCTTGAAGAGAGATAGAAGTATACAGGAACTGGACATCTATGGTGACCAGTGCTAGACAATTGAAGGTTGCTGAAGAGATTGAGAGCATATGAAGTTGCACCGATGTCGGTGGGAAGGAACTCAACCAATGGGGATAAATCTGATAAATGTTGTTGTCTTTACACAGACTCAGCTGTATGTGACTCTGTATTCATTAATATGGTTGACTGCTTTTGCCTCTTTGGTTCAGAGGTGATTAGGAATGGACAGTGAATGCTGGCATTTTCAGTAACATCTAAATGTGAGAGAATACACACACAACAATAACAATTAGCTGACATAGGTTCTGGTTTTGATGCCCTCCAAACAAAATAGCGTGTGGATTCAGCATTAAAGATCCCACTCAAGTACGGACACCCCACCCAGCAGAACTCATTAATTGCAACTTTAGTGTTCAGTTCTCAAATTTTAAAGCAGTATATCTCAGATTATTTTAGGAAAAATTGGTGTGAAATTACACCATATTTTGTGGGAATGTTGCACTCTGAGGAAACAGTTCTAGGACCTGTCAACAGCCTTTGTTGAGCTGGTTGATCTCAATTAGCAGCTACAACAATGTGCATTTATATAAAGACAGGATGCATGCATTTATACAGTGCCTTTCATGACCATATTCCTTCCCAAAATGCTTCAGATCCAATGATGTATATTTGAAATGTAGTCATTATTGCAATGTAGGAAATGTGGCAGCCAACTTAGGCTGGGAGCGCCTCCAAAAACAGCAATGTGCTAATCATCAAATAATTGTTTTTTAAAGTGATTTTTGTTTGAGCGATAAATATTGACTGGATACCAGAGAACATTTTGCTTCCTTTCTTCAAAATTGTGTATTGGGATTATACGTATTATACGTTTTATTTGAGGGCTAGTGGGTCCTTGTTTAAAATGTCATCAGAAGGCCATTCAGCAATGCAGTACTTTCCCCACGCAGCACAAGAAACATCTAGACTTCTCCACTCAAAGTCTTCAAGTGGGAAACAACCCTATAATTTTCTGGTCATGGATTGCTACACAAAGGCTGACACCCCAGCAGCACCTTTAATATAGAAAAATAATCCAAGCTATCTACCCATAAAGCAGAGTAAAATAGAATACAAATACTAAGTCATAGTAGAGAAACTTAGATAGGAGACATGGACTTTAGCAAAGGATTGATTGATTGATTGATCAATTGAACTATTGATTGATTGATTGATTGATTGACATAAAGTGTAGAATCAGCCCTTCCAGCTCTTCAGGCCATGCCGCCCAGCAATCTCTTAGTTTAATCCTATCCTAATCATGGGACAATTTACAATAACCAATTAACCTACCAAGCTGGTCCTGGAGACTGGAGCACCCAGAGGAAACCCATAAGGTCACAGGGAGAAAGTACAGATCCCTTACAGGCAGTGGCAGGATTTGAACCAGTCACTGGTACTGTAAAGCCTTGTGAAACCATGTTCTGTAGGGAGGGAATACCACTGTACAAGGCTAGGTAGCAGCAGACAGAGATACTGAGGGAATGGGAAAATTTATATGTAAAAGGAGTGACATTTCATTTTCCAGAATTCTTGCAGTAGTTTTAACATTTAGTTACAATGTGAAATGACGAATATTGGATTACATGCCATTAAGCAACCTCCCTTACCCTGTACTATCAGCAAATCTAAAATTAGTCCCCAGTATTTATGAGCAAAGGATAATGGATAAGAGATTAACAGCTTCTAACTGATGCTTCTTTCAGAAAGTGTAGCTGAATGGGTAGCTGACAGTGGCAGATTGATCGTAATGCCCATGAAGTGCCTGTGCTCACTGTTCACTGATGAATAATAATCATTCAGAATTCTGGAAGTGTGTTTGGTTACACTTCCAGCATCACTCTGACCTTAGAGATTATGTTTTTGATCTATCAGGCTGACCAATATCAGAAGTCTAATAATTTCCAAGCTCCAGATTGCAGGGAAATATTTAACAAGAATCATTAGATACCAGTCAGGAACAGTGTAGAGAGCAGATGTTTCTGTCCATTTCTGATCTGCATCAAATTAGTTAATGCAGAATAGGCATGGGAATGTTTGCTGGGACACTTGTGTATATTTCACATTCACACAAGAGGTACGAAATGGACATTAGGCTGCAGAATGGAATCAAATGGCAACCTCTATTTCAGAGAGATTGGTGCCTAAGCCATCAGAGGGGGTATTAAGTTCCACATCCAACTATAGGTATGGTTATGTCCTATCCGTGTGCAATATTTATTCTATGACTCTGATAGTCAGAAGGAAGCATGTGTTATCAAAGATTAAGTCATCAGCTTACTGAATTTATACAAGTCTTTCTCCCTCCAGGATCTGCGGGATGTTGGAGACTGGCGGAAGAACATTGAGGAGAAGGCTGGAATGGAAGGCAGAAAGAAGATGTTTGAGGGTGCTGAATAAAACATGTCTCTATAAAAACCAAATACTGCATTACATCTAATGTTTGTAATAAAATGTGTGTAGGTCAGTCTTGTTTTCATCGGTATTAGAAATATTTTGTGCTGATTTAGTTAATTTCATTTAGAATAAATGAATAATATAACAGTTGCAATGAAGAGGTCAGGATGCATTTGAGCTTAATCCATCTTCTTACTGCTTGACATCAGGCCACAATCTATTGTAGCAAGAAATGAGCGTTATTTAGACTTGTCTTTGCCCACTTGATATGTTGAATCACAAGTTGCTAAAGGAACAATATGGTAGTGAATGAAAGGGGGAACTAAGACTTGGACAACCAACAGGAATTCTGCAGATGCTGGAAATTCAAGCAACACATATGAAAGTTGCTGGTGAACGCAGCAGGCCAGGCAGCATCTCTAGGAAGAGGTACAGTCGATGTTTCAGGTAAAACAGCAGGGCATCTCCCTAACCAACCAGAATGAAGTCTAATCAATAAAACAGGGACTGAGAGAGGAACGTACATTTGAGCATATGAATTCATTGTCAAATTATACAAAAGAGGAATAAAGAGAAAAGGGAAGGAAGATAGGTAGAAAGAGAGATAAAAAGTAGACAAAGGGAAGGGTAAAGAAAGGATTTTTAATTTTACATTCTTTAAAAATCTCCAACAATAACAGTGATTAGCTATATCCATTTGGATTACTACCATTAGTCATGAACCTGCCATCAAATGAATTTACTGTCTCATTTCCATTTAAATAACAGCATACACTATAACCTCAGCTTAATTTTGACAGTAAATTATGGCCCATTATGTGTCAGCATGCTGCCCTAGTACATGTTAAGTGTACTTTGGAATTACAGAAATGTACGTAATAACTTTGTAGCATCACCTATAAGAGCTTTTATTTTATGGTCTGTGTACTCCAGATTGAAAGCTACAGTGTAAATAAATTCTTGAAAACAGGGTTGACTTTTTTCAATCATGAGTATTCTGAGGCTTCATTTGGTCACCTTTGCTATGTGTCGAATGCTCATACGTATGTAGTGATCACCATTCCTATGCAGTGTTCTTGTTTCTAGTAGGTGGGAGGGGTGTAAAATGAAGATGAGTTGGATACTGTAAATGGCTCTGTTTACCAAAGCAGGGAGAGTAATGACACTACAGCCTAATGTTTCACAACTTCAGCTGAAGTGCTGCATGCAGTAACCCACCAACAATATTAGGATTATTTCCCATCTGCAATCATAGGTTTCACAAAAGGAAGAAGATTGGTAAATGGAAGAAAGTCCTGGAGTTTGCCTATGGTGGATAAAAACAAAATGCTGAGTGCATTTGGATATGAGTAAACAGTAGATATTTTTTCACATGGTGGAAATCCAGAGCAACAAACACAAAATGCTAGAAGAAGTCAGCAGGTCAGGCAGCATCTATGGAGAGTCCTAATGAAGGGTCTCGACCTGAAACGTCGTTTGTTTATTCCTCTCCATAGATGTTGCCCGAACTGCTGAGTTCCTCCAGCATTTTGTGGTTATGAATAATAAAAATATTAGCATGATTTAGAAGGATAAGGTTCTGCAAACTGTCCCAATTACATTAGGTAAAAAAAGTTGTCTGGACATTCACGAAATATCTGCTCAAAGTGTAACCACAATTGTACTGCATGTTTAGTGCAAGCAACAAAAAATGAATTTCTACCTCACAGTAACTTTCACAATCTCAGGATGTCCTGTAGCTCTCAGACTTCATACTAATGGTGCAGTTTTAAGTTTTGATACTGCAGAGTGTCCTCCATGCTCTGATAAGTGGACCTATAGCCACCGTGAGTTGGTTCATTTGCCATTTGTGCAGCAGAGTTCTCTCCCATCAACAGCAATCAATGACTGATTTTGTCACATCTCCTTTGATCTATCAAAGATATGGAATGATCTTCCATTGTTACAGTGTGGGGAAGCATGGCATTCAGTCTTCACACAGTAAGTACCATGAATAGCAAGGGCATTAATATAAAGCAGTAGTTCCCAAAGTGGGCGGTATCACCCCCGGGGGTGGTGGGAGTTTCTATGGGGGCAGAGGGAAGTTGCTCAGTAGCAGGGGGGCAGCTGAGGGATTACAGGCTTAATTTAAAAAATGAGTTACTTATTATAAGCATTTGATCCTTAGTGCCACATAATTGATTACAATGATCACGCACTCACTCGGTCTGTTGCTAACCCACCATTTTCTTAGACTTTGCTTGAAGCATGTTATAGTTGTTGAAAACAATGTGACACTTCTGTCTTTGTCATTCCATGAGAAACTTGGACTGAAGAAATTGTGTTATTTCTGCGCACTATTGCCATTCACTACTGTAGTACAGTGTTAACTAGTATGATTCCAATACTCTAATCACACAGTGATACAATTCCTGTGAATTAGCACATGGCATTCAATGGGGTAAAGTTCAGAATATGCCTTTTCGCTAGCCCAGTGGTCCCCAACCACCGGGCCGTGGACCGGTACCGGACCGCAAAGCATGTGCTACCGGGCTGCGAGGAAACGATATGATTTGGCGATATGAGTCAGCTGCACCTTTCCTCATTCCCTGTCACGCCCACTGTTGAACTTGAAATGCACGGGAGGTCATTACCGGCGCGTCATCCATGTCAGTGCGGGAAGGAGATCAACTCCTCGAGCTTGCAAATGACGACGGGCTGAAAAGTATGTTTGACGTAAGATCTCTGCCGGCATTCTGGATCAAAGTCAAGGCTAAATATCCTGAGATAGCCACAAAAGCACTGAAAACGTTGCTTCCATTTCCAACATCATACCGCTGCAATGAATGCAACGAAAACTAAATCGCGGAATAGACTGGACATAAGGAACCCCCCTTCGAGTATCGCTGTCTCCCATCACCCCTCGATAGGACTGTCTTGTTGCAGGGAAACAAGCTCAGGGCTCCCACTGATTCAGCGATATCAGTGTGTTGCAATGATTTTATATGTTCATACGGGGAAAATATGTGCTGTGTGTTTAATATCCAAACATTACTTAAAATGTTATGATGCTATTGACTTATAAGGGACTTATATAACCATATAACAATTACAGCGCGGAAACAGGCCATCTCTGCCCTTCTAGTCCGTGCCGAACGCTACTCTCACCTAGTCCCACCGACCTGCACTTCCTTTAATTAGAAGGAAATGATGTGAATCTTCTCAAAGTCAAATCAGTTATCTCCACATTTCTGTCCAAGTTAAACCTATTTAAGTGCAACATTGGCTGTCATGACTTTTTCCAATTTCCAGACCTGGAAATATTTGATAGAATACGGTAATTTCCAGTCTGATCTTTGGTAGTGTGCTGGATAGGGAAAGGTTCTGAGATGCTCCTCACTCTCTTGGCTCACCTCAGAAATATCTGTCTAAAACATTATCTCACTGCTTAATTGCCTAATGCCAGGGTGTGGCAGGTATGCAGTGTCAAAGAGAGGTAGACGTCCCATTGAGAGTTCACCAGGGGATGGGGCTTATAAGGGGGAAAGAGAGGTGTCCCAATACCTCACTCACCCTCAAAATATTTTCTGGACCTGCCCTTTGCTCCCTGGCTGTAACCCACACTCACTCCTTCTGTTGTCCACCCCACTGAACGTGGGACAAGGCACATCATTCTCTCTTCTTCCTCCTCCCATCGAGCAGAAGGTACAAAATCATGAAAAACTTACTACCAGGCTCAATGGTAGCATCTGCCCTGCTGTTATATGACTATTGAATAGTCCCCAGTATGATAAAATGGATTTGACCTCACAATCGATCTGGTCATGACTCTTACACTCAATGTTTTCCTGTACTCCACTTTCTCTATAACTGTAACACTATATTCGGTGTTCTGTTATTATTTTCCCTTGTACTACCTCAATACAAGTTTGTAATGAAGTGGTCTGTATAGATGCACGCTAAAGAATAAGTTTCACTGGATCTCGGTACATGTCACAGTAATAAACACCATGTAGGCAGAAGGAACTAGTTTAGTGAAGCAATTTAAGTAGTTCAGCACAGCATTGTGGGCCGAAGGGCCTGTTCCTGCACTGGACTTTTCTTTGTTCTATAATTTAAGTTATCTTTCTGCTCTACATTGAACGCTGCTTATCTGATGCTATGTGCCTGTGTTGCTGTTGCAAGTAAGGTTTTCATTGCACCTGTGCATACTCCGACCTGGCATAGACAATAAACTCAACTTCGACCTCCAGTCCCAAACAAGAGAAAACTTGCAGGTGCTGGAAATCCAAGCAACACACACAAAATGCTAGAGGAACTCGGCAGGCCAGGCAGCATCAATGGGTCTTGGCCTAAAACCTTTTTTCCATAGATGCCTCCTGTCCTGCTGAGCTCCTCCAGCATTTTATATCTGTTGCTTTGACCTCCTATATCCTGTCCAGCTGGAACTGGATACGTTAACTCATGCACTCCATTCCCTGCACCCCTCTTTCATCAGGAGACCAATATAGAAGGCAGTTCTCTCCAATGTCTTAGAGGAAGAAATCGCCCCTGGAGTGAGGCATCCCAGGAGATTTCTGAGTGTACCTTGCTGCAGATTATCCATCTTCCCTCTGGAATGTTCTATCTGGATGGCACATAAACAGAAGTTTGTCCCTGTCCCTCCAGACAGTGGAGTAACAATAATACACCAATTCAACAAGTTTTTAGTCACTCCTCTGCCACCACTTCTGTTTCTGGAAGATTAACTGTTCTGGGAGGTGGAGATATATGGGGAAAAGGAAAAAGGAAAGGAGTTGAGAAATGGGTGGAACCAGTAAGATAATCAACATAGTAGATTCTGCAGATGCTGGAAATCTTGAGCAACACATGTAAAGTGCTGGAAGAATGCATCAGGTCAGGCAGTATCTGCAGAAGAAAATAATCAGATACCGTTTTTTACTAAGGCGCATAATCAAGACTGAAAAGGAATGGTGAAGAAGCCAGAATAAGAAGTTGAAGGGAAGAAAAATGCTGCTCCATTTTATATAGCCATTGGTTGGGATTTTCAATAAATTGATATTAAATAACGTGTTTTCAGAGAGGCTTTGAGAACCTCCTTGAAGTGATTTCTTTGCCCAGCTTGTTTTCCCTGGAGAGAATGTTAATAGTGCCACCTGTGACTGTCCTATCTTTTAAAATTGGACTGAAAACACCACAGAGAAGACATTTAAGTAACGTTACAAAGTAACACATGTGAACGTACAGGAAGAAGGTGTCCATGGATATAATATGAGTCGTTTAAAGTCATCAAATCCCAATGCAGTTGTCATTAACTTTTGAACTATAGAATACGTATCATTATATTTCAGACAAGAAATACTCCTAAATAAACTCAAGAACAATGACAAGAAAATGATTTGTACTCTCTCAAATCTATCCTACCATCCAAGGAGATTGAACTAACTCTGTAATTTATTTGGAAAGAAACTCATTCTTGGTGATCTGTCTTAACTTATCCCAATACTTTAGCCAGATTTACCTTCTTAAGATTTGTGTGTCACAAGCAAGGCAATCTTTTATTGCCTGTTGTTCTTAACCTACTGGACTATGTCAGGGTGCAGGTGAGAATAAACTGAATGTTTTGTGGTTTGGAAGCACAGAGAGACTAGAATGGTTAAGAAGACTATATTTTCTCCTCTGAAGAATATTAGATGTGGATTTACAATAGTCAGATGGTTTCACGGTCACAATAATTAGTACAAAGAATTATTTAGTTAATTAAATTCAAATATCCGCACTGCCCTGGTGTGATTTGAATTGCCCATCCAGACCTGCAGATTGCCCATAACTTACCTACAATGTTACCTACCTAGAATGTTTGTTAAGTATATGCAATTCAGCAAAAAACTTAAACCCCAGTAGCTTGTTCTTCTGTATCCCTTAACAGCATTGGCGACAAAGTATACGCCTTAAACCCAAAATTAATGATCAGTAAATTCTGAGTTGCTGTTTTCAGAGACCCAAATTTCCACAAGTCTTTATATGGAATTTTGTTCTTATCTATATCACTCCTGTTTATGTACTGTGAACCCTGCCTTGGACTCTTCAACCAGTAAAAAATGATTTAAATTTACATCAGTTGCCCTTACAAACTTCCCTTGAAATTTTCAGTCCAATTATTCATAACAGTTTCAAATGTAATGGTTGGAAGCCAAGGATAGCAACCTTTCCTCATAAATGAATCCTTGATTCTAGGACTCATTTTGATGAATCTGTGCTATACATATTTATTTAATCCTTCCAAAGATATTCTGCCTTTCAAAGATATACGGTCCACAGTACTTCTGATGTGGTCTAACCAGGGCTTTGTTTAGCTGTAGAATACTTCTTATTTTCACACACTCCAGACGTCTGGATACAAGGACCAGAATTCCCTCAGCCTTCAGGGTTATTTTTGAATCTGTCTATAAGACTATATCATCACTGCTCCTAACTTTTCACTCTGCCCTATCCTTTTAAGATCATAATGCATCAATTCACACTTGTCCATGCTAAAATCTATTTGCAACAATCTTTTAATTACTAACATTTTAAAACTCTAATAATTCTTCAAAATTTAATGCATCCATCTGCACTGCTTGTGTTATGTATCTTTACATTAAGGATGAACTTGGATTTCTGATACTCTAACCCATCAACTAAACAGTTTGGGAAGACGGTAGAATGGTGTGATCCCAGCACGAGTCGTGGAGAGAAACTACCAACCGTATCCTGGCATTCATAGCTGGAACATTCTGTCTTCTAGTACATGGCCAGTGTCTATATTAGAGCAACCTAAGCTTCAACCTTGGTCATCAGCTCCTTAGAAGAGTTTTTCTTCACTTGCCTTCCAGCAATCCATATCCATAAACATTGCACTTCACCACTCAAAAAAACTGAATTAGAAAATGAGAACTGCCTTAATCTCTCTCATTGTGAGGCATGAGGAATTTATTCCAATTAGCTTGTCTCTAATACTGTAGTGTTATAGATGGTTAGATTTTTTTTGCAAACTCAGAAGAATACATCACCTAAAATCTTAACATAAATTAAACTGAGATACAGTACGTTTCAAATCAGTGAATTATTATACTTGCTTATAATGCATACTGGAGAATTCTTGGAGAGAGCAAAGGCTTAGCCAAGGTTCAAAGGTTCAAAGGTTAATTTTTTATCAAATTATGTATGTAGTATGCAACTCTGAGATTCTTCTTCTCCAGATAGCTATGAAACGAAGAAAACCATGGAAGTAAGTTCAAAGAGAAACAGCAAACCCATCCTCCTCCACACAAAGAAGTACAGTAACACGATCAACAAGCCCCTCCTCTGCATAAAATGCATCAAGAACATTAGCAGCCCCCAAATTCCCCCTTCCCCACACAAAAAAGCAACAAGGACATCAGCCCAAACCCCCCTCCCCGTACAAAGACGCAATAAGAACACCGACCCCCAAATCACCCTGCCTCGCACAAAAAAACTAGCAGAAGCACAACAAGAACATTGATCCCCAAACCCCCATCATTCCCCGTACAAAAAAATCAATGAGAAACAACGGGTGACAACATAGAATATAAAAACCATAAGAATGAAAAAGTCCATAGATCATAGTCCAAATCCATTAACACAGAACCTTGGTAGCCACCTTTGACCATCATGGAAAGAGAGAAGCACGGCTGAAATGCAGAAGCTAACCTCCAGGCACAGCTATAGACCATAAAGGCTGCTACAGCAGCAGAGGAATCAAAAGGCATTCAACATTCACTCGCCTTCCGCAGTCACCTCGATGCTTCAATTTTCTTTGTTGCTTGAATAATGGAGGCTTTAATTGACAAAATGGAACCAATCATTGGTTCATGTACTGTCTCTAAGCTTCTTCACCTCGAGGTCTCAAGAGTTCGAACTCAGAGCCAAGAATCTTCTTGGAGACAGCAAAGCATTGCATTACTCAGTCAATCTCCACATTGTAAATCAGGGGCACCAACTGTTTCAGAAATACAGTTAAGATGAAGAACAGATACAAAAAAGTGAAATAAATACTTTCGTGGTCTATCCAGAAGATGTCAACCAAGGGCGTGTTTTACACAGGGGCTATCTTGACCAATTCTTTTAGATTTGGAGAATGGGAGAAAAAGTGCACAAAATGCACTCAACTGCATCAAAAGGTGACATTTAAACACAGTAAGAACTTAGGGGGACCTCCACCTCATATTCACCAAGGTACTAGATTCAGACATGGCAAAGGTGCTCTCATCTGGTCAACTTTACAATGTCCTCTTCATAAAAACTTAGAGGCTAATGTCTATGGAGAGTGGTCCCATAATTGAATCGAGAAACACCTTGAAATTCTGTAATATCCTTCAGCGATACATAATTGCCAAAACCCAGGTTGAAAGATTTTCAGCAAAACTGTAAGGACAATCAGTCTCAATCTCATAATAATGTCCTCATTACTACAGACTCTGCTCTTCAGGTAATTTGATTCCTAACTCATGGTGTCAAGAATTGGCAGAGAGCACTAAATACAGCGAAGGCAATGGGACCAGAAGAATTGCAGAGGATCTGTGATCCAGAATTAGCAATGTCCCGACACAAACTGTTGCAGTCCATTAACAACACTGGCACCAAATCGATGATTTGACTGGCTAGTCGTTACTTTTCCTTGGGTCACCATCGTCAAAATTGTGGGGGCCATCAATGACTGCAAACGTAACTACAGATTAACCAAATGGATACTATACCTTTTAGACCAGTTCAGAGAAGAGGTGTTCCATAATGACTTAGATAGTCATAGTCATAGTCATAGTCGTACTTTATTAATCCCAGGGGAAATTGGTTTTCGTTACAGTTGCTCCATAAATAATAAATAGTAATAGAACCATAAATAGTTAAATAGTAATATGTAAATTATGCCAGTAAATTATGAAGTAAGACCAGGACCAGCCTATTGGCTCAGGATGTCTGACCCTCCAAGGGAGGAGTTGTAAAGTTTGATGGCCACAGGCAGGAATGACTTCCTATGACACTCAGTGCTGCATCTCGGTGGAATGAGTCTCTGGCTGAATGTACTCCTGTGCCCAACCAGTACTTAGGTAGTGGATGGGAGACATTGACCAAGATGACATGCAACTTAGACAGCATCCTCTTTTCAGACACCACCGTGGGAAAGTCCAGTTCCATCCCCACTACATCATTGGCCTTACGAATGAGTTTGTTGATTCTGTTGGTGTCTACTACCCTCAGCCTGCTGCCCCAGCACACAACAGCAAACATGATAGCACTGGCCACCACAGACTCGTAGAACATCCTCAGCATCATCCAGCAGATGTTAAAGGACCTCAGTCTCCTCAGGAAATAGAGATGGCTCTGACCCTTCTTGTAGACAGCCTCAGTGTTCTTTGACCAGTCCAGTTTATTGTCAATTCGTATCCCCAGGTATTTGTAATCCTCCACCATGTCCACACTGCCCCCATGGATGGAAACAGGGGTCACTGGTACCTTAGCTCTCCTCAGGTCTACCACCAGCTCCTTAGTCTTTTTCACATTAAGCTGCAGATAATTCTGCTCACACCATGTGACAAAGTTTCCTACCATAGCCCTGTACTCAGCCTCATCTCCCTTGCTGATGCATCCAACTATGGCAGAGTCATCCGAACACTTCTGAAGATGACAAGACTCTGTGCAGTAGTTGAAGTCCGAGGTGTAAAAGGTGAAGAGAAAGGGAGACAAGACAGTCCCCTGTGGAGCCCCAGTGCTGTTGATCACTCTGTCGGACACACAGTGTTGCAAGCACACGTACTGTGGTCTGCCAGTCAGGTAATCAAGAATCCATGACACCAGGGAAGCATCCATCTGCATCGCTGCCAGCTTCTCCCCCAGCAGAGCAGGGTGGATGGTGTTGAACGCTCTGGAGAAGTCAAAAAACATGACCCTCACAGCGCTCGCTGGCTTGTCCAGGTGGGCGTAGAGACGGTTCAGCAGGAAGACGATGGCATCCTCAACTCCTAGTCGGGGCTGGTAGGCAAACTGGAGGGGATCTAAGTGTGGCCTGACCATAGGGCGGAGCAGCTCCAGATCAAGTCTCTCCAGGGTCTTCATGGTGTGGGAGGTCAATGCCACCGGTCTGTAGTTACTGAGGCCGCTGGGGCGCAATGTCTTCGGCACAGGGACGAGGCAGGACATCTTCCACAATACAGGAACCCTCCGGAGCCTCAGGCTCAGGTTGAATACATGGCAAAGTACTCCACATAGCTGAGGGGCACAGACTTTGAGCACCCTGGTACTGACACCATCCAGTCCTGCAGTCTTGCTTGGGTTGAGACTTTTCAGCTGTGAAGCCCACCGTGGTGGTTTCATGTGGGGAAGGGGTATAGTCATGAGAGCAGGGTGGGGGACTGTGAGGAGGGGTAGGAGGGGAGAGTGGAATATGTGTTGGTTGGGGGCCGACAACAGATGGCTCATGTGTGGGATGGGCAGGGGCCACACTGCCAAATCTGTTAAAGAACAGATTAGGTTCATTGGCCCTGTCCACACTGCCTTCCACTCCTCTGTTGCTAGTTTGCTGGAACAGTGATGGTCCTCATCCCCCTCCAGACCTCTCTCATGTTGTTCTGCTGGAGTTTCCACTCAAGCTTCCTCCTGTACCTGTCTTTAGCCTCCCTGATCCTGGCTTTCAGGTCACTCTGTATTGCCCTCAGCTCCTCCCTACTTCCATCTCTAAACGCCCTCTTTTTAGCATTCAGGATGTCCTTAATGTCCTTTGTCATCCATGGCTTGTTATTTGAATAACAAAGGACAGTTCTTGTCGGAACATTGCAGTCCATACAGAAGTTGATGTAACCAGTGATGCATTCTGTGAGCCCATCAATATCCTCTCCATGTGGCTCAAAGAGTGCCTGCCAGTCTGTCACCTCAAAACATCCCTGGAACACCTCATAAGCCTCCTCCGACCATTTTCTCACTGTCCTCGAGTTTGCAGGTTTGCTGTTCACCAGAGGCACGTAGCAGGGTTTTAGATGCACCAGGTTGTGATCTGACCTTCCCAGTGGGGGGAGGGGAGAGGAGCTGTATGCATCCTTAACGTTAGCGTACATCAAATCCAGAGTCCTCTCCTCTCTGGTTGTACAGCTCACATACTGCGTGAAGTTGGGCAGTGTTCTAGCCATGGTAACATGGTTGAAGTCACCCGAGATGATAATGAGGGCACTCTGGTGCGGGGTTTGTAATCTGGCTATGACGGTGTAAATGCTGTACACGCCGACGTCGGGTTGGCAGAGGGAGGGATGTACACAACAACCATAATTGCATGCGAGAATTCCCTTGGCAAATAATATGGCCGGAGTCCAACAGCAAAATGTTCAATATCCGGGCTACAGACCCGTTCCTTGATCGTAATATGCCCAGGACTGCACCATCTGTTATTTATCAGAACCGCCAGCCCCCCTCCTTTACGCTTACCGCTCTCAGTGCAATTCCGGTCAGCCCGAACGGTCTGGAAGCCCTCTAAGGAAACGTTTTGCTCGGGATACTCCGTGCCTCCTCATTACCTTTCCTCCACCTGTAATACACACACCAAGAATGCGTTAGAATATTACTCTGGCTAATGCAAGTCCAACAACAATCAAGAAGTTTAGTACATTTGTAAGAAGTCATTCTTTCTACCACTAGGCAGCATTATTTCAGTGTGTAAACTACAAAATGCACAGAAGCCCTTTCCCAAGGCTTCTTTCACAGACCCTCCATACTCATAGCCTCTACAGTCCTTCAAGGTTAAACTCGAGCAGCAGCTGCAATTAAAGGTCAGCTCTCAGAAATGTTCTCTCTCAGTCACCCTTCATCTGAACTCAGAAATAAATTTCCAGCACCTGCAGAATTCCTCGTGTTTACGTTCAGAAGTATATTGCTATTTTTTCATTGCCAATACTGGACTGTCCATCCACAGCTTGGTGGTCTTACCCACCACCAGCCAAGCTGTGGCAGTTCACTACCACTTTTTCAAGTATATTTATAGTCAGGCAATAAAGTCTGATCCTGACAGCACTGCCGTCATCCCATTTTTAATCAGTCTCCTAAGTGTGAGTCTGACACAATTAGTATGCTTTGATCCATATTTTTCTCCAATAATACATGATGGGTGTGTTCTCTGTAAATATGCTGCGGATGGTGGGAGGGGTTTGCAGGTGGGAAAGGAATGACATATTACCTCCTGTTCAATAATTCAGTAGATGGCGCTGCAGTTACAGGTGTCACCAGATCTGCTTGTCAAGTTCAAGTTCATGTTTAATTGTCATTCAACAATTTATGAAGACCCGTGAATTCACCCAAAATAAACAGTGCTACTCCAGGGCCAAGGTGCAAAACGTAGAACCAACAGTCATGCACAGCACAAGGCACATATAGCACATATAAGATAGTAAGCACACATAAGACATCAGTAAAATATGGTCACACAAAAAAAAATAGGGTCCAAAACCCTGAGTCCATGGAAATTGCAGCAATCTGCAGTCAAACACATTGCAAGTTGTCTTCTGCTGAGTGAACAGATGTCTACTCAGATGTCTCTCTCCTGGACAGCTGCAAACAGACAATGCCGTGGCTTCAGGCCTAGTCTTCACTATAACCAAGGCTACACAGCTCCCTTGCCGTCCAATAAATCAGTGAATCAGGCTTGCAGTATTGCATATTGCTGTACCTGATTGAAAGAAATCAAATAGCATTTATATTGTTACTTATGGCCTCAGGTTATGCAAAATGCTCAATAGTTAAAGAATTGTAATCACTGTTCTCATTTAGAGAATACAACAATAAATATGCACTGGAAAATATATCTGTAGCTATCAGGCAACACACACAAAATTTTGGAGGAACTCAGCAGGCCAGGCAGCATCTATGGAAAAAAATATAATCAACATTTCAGGTCAAAACCCTTCATCAGGACTGGAGAAAAAAAAGATGAGGAGTAAATTTATAAGGTGGGAGGGGAGGGGAGAGAGAAACACAAGGTGATAAGTGAAACAGGGAGGTATCTGTAGTCATCAGTGTTGGGTAAGGGAGATGGGTAGTTGGGTAATTGGAGAGTATATCTGTAGTCGTCAGTGTTGGGTAACTAGGGGATGTGCTGACACATTTTCCCTGAAGGGTTCCGTTAATCTCAGGGAAATGCTGCTATTCCTTCCCTGTTCAGCAGACCCTCAAAGCCGCAATCTGGGGTGAGACCAGACTACTGGACAGTTACAAGATTGTTCAACCTCTTCATCCCTGTGCTATGGGTGTCTAAAGTTGACTCTGCAAGGTAATGAATCTGGAGAAATGACAAGAAATGCTCTACTTTGGAATACAATGCCCAAATCTTTGTAATGCTTATTAACTTCAGCCAGGAGGTGCCAAGGCAGTGGGGGATGATCTCAGAAAAGGTTTATTCTAACTATGGCTGGCAATTCAACTGGCAGTCAGTTGATGCTGCTCAGGTGGAGGGCACTTGGACACCCAGTCCTTCCTGTATTACCACTGGATTTAGCATGTTCAACCGATACAGGAGCTGTTCAGTATACTTTGGGAGTAACTAGAAGTACTTTCTGAGTTAGAGAATCCACACCAGGGGTGCGTAAAAAGAGCTACTATTTAATCAGAGCAGTGATCAAGATTTCAAAGGCAGAGTTTCACAGCAGCTTCTCTGAGTTGAGGAGTGACCAATGAGCAAAACAGATTCATTAGAAAGGGCCAATAAAAATAGAATGTACAAGTAGAGCTGCCATTGGTGGCAGTGTTCTTTGACATTGAAAAAGCCTATGATATGATGTGGAAGGAAGGATTATTAATTAAACTGCACAAGATGGGGGTTGGTGGGAGAGTTTTTAATTGGATTAAAGATTTTTTGTTTGGTAGAAAAATTCAAGTTCGGATTGGATCAGAATTATCAAAACAGTACATAGTGGAAAATGGCACACCTCAAGGTAGTGTGATTAGCCCATTATTTTTCATGATTATGATCAATGATGTCTTCACAAAGGTACCAGTGGATATATGTAGGTCACCGTTTGCGGATGATGGGGCCTTGTGGAAAAGAGGCAGGAACATGGACCATATAATCAGGAAACTACAAGAAGCAATTGATGAAGTGGTGGAGTGGGGTTATGACTGGGGATGTAGATTTTCAGTAGACAAAACTCAATCTGTATTTTTTACCAGGAAAAGGGTTGAGGTAGGGAAGAAGTTAAGGATGTATGGGGTTGAATTAGAAAGGGTTGCATCATTTAAATTTCTGGGAGTTATATTTGATTCACGATTAACATGGGCAGACCATATCAGGAAAGTTGAGGAGAAATGTAAAAAAGTAATAAATGTGATGAGATGTTTGACTGGTAGGGAATGGGGAGCAAGTTGTTCAGCTTTGAAGAGAATGTATGTGGCTTTAGTAAGATCTGTATTGGATTATGGAAATATAATATATGGATCAGCAGCTAGGTCTCTTATAAGGAAACTGGATGTGATTCAGGCTCAGGCCTTGAGAGTGTGCAGTGGGGCTTTTAAAACGTCACCAGTGTCAGCCCTACAGGTAGAAATGGGAATAATGCCTTTGGAACTAAGAAGGATGCAACTGATGGCAAACTACTGGGCTAACTTGCAGGGGCACAATGATTCTCACCCTACTAAAGGAGTGTTGCAGGAGTGCTGGGAAAATGGGAGGTTTCAGAGGGATACCTTTAGTCGGGTAGGGAATGATATCGCGAAAGAATGTGGAGTATTTGATCTGAGGATAAGTCCTTCAGTAGTTTATCCAGTTGTAGCTCCATGGAAGCTTGTATGGCCTGACATAGACTGGCATTTGTTAGAGGTAAAAAGGAAAGACAGATATAAAACAGATTTGGTAAATGCATTTAACTGTCATGTGATGGAAAAGTATAGTGATTATACTCACATTTATACAGATGGTGCGAAGGAACCTGCAACAGGAGTGACAGGGTTTGGAGTGGTCATACCAGCAAAAGAAATTGGAATCAGCAGAAGAACATCTAATAAGTTTTAGAGTGTTTACAGTGGAGATGCTGGCAGTGTTGGTTGCGTTGCAATGGGTGCAGAAAGCCAGACAAGTCAAAGCATTGATATGTTCAGATTCATCCTCCGTTCTAGCAAGTTTAAGGTCTTTTCACACAAACAGTCGGCAAGATGTACTTTATGAAGTCCTTCAGTTAGTTACAAGGATCGCAAATCAGGGAGGTCAGGTAAAATTTCTATGGGTTCAAGCACATGTAGGGGTGAAGGGGAATGAGAGGGTGGATGAGTTGGCAAAGAGGGCGTTAAAGAAAGAAAATGTGGAAATGCACATTAGTATCAGTAAAGCAGAGGTTAAGTGTGTAATCTGGGAAAAAGTCAACCGAATGTGGCAAGAAAGATGGGACAGGGAGGGGAAAGGGAGGCATTTATATCAAATACAAAAGAGTGTTGCAGTTACTAGGGTAGGTAATGGAAACAGAAGAGAGGAAATTGTGTGGACTAGGTTAAGGCTGGGGCATTGTGCATTAAACAAAACATTGAAAATGATAGGGAAACACCAGACAGGATTGTGTGAGGAATGTCAGGAAGAGGAGTCAGTAGAACATGTAGTTCTGAGTTGCAGGAAGTATGGGATACAGAGAGAGATGATGAGAAATAAATTAAGGGAGTTGGGGATGCAGGAATTCACATTAAAAGGGTTGCTGGGCATGGGTGAGAGAGCACAAGTCTGGGTATTTTTAGCATTTTTAAGGGGTACAGGGGTTTTTTATAGAATATGACGAATAAACAGGAATAGGATACTAGGATGGTCAAAGATGGGAGGGTGAAGTGTAGGGGTGGGTGTGTGTGTGTGTGTGTGTGTGACTGGGTGAAGGGATTTAGAATGTATGTCTAGTGCACATTCTGGAGCAGAGGGTGGCGGTAATGCACCATTAAGCTGGATGCCAACCACCGTAAAACAAGATACAGACAGGCAGAGCTGCCATTGTGAGTGTGTTGGTCTTTGGAGTGGTTATGGATCATCAGGCTTGGTAAATTGGCTTGTAAGTTACTCTCTCGGTGTTCTTATTTGTTCATTCCTCATCTATTGGTGCATAGTATAGTGAGAAAGACTCCAGGGGCTGCATTTTGTACTGTGTGTGAGATGTGGGAAGTCTGGGAGACTGACGGTCTCCCAGATAAACAGATCTGCACCAGGTGCACTGAGTTGCAGCTCCTGAGAGAATGTATTAAGGAACTGGATGACCTTTGACATATGGGAGGATTAGGAGGTGATAGGCAGGAGCTACAGGGAAGTAGTTACTCCTAGCTTGTAGGAGATAGGTAACTGGATGACTGTCAGGAGAAGGAGGGTAAATGGGCAGCCAGTGCAGAGTACACACCTGTCCATTCCCCTCAATAATAAGTATACAACTTTAGATATTATTGAGGGTGATGACCTACCGGGAGGGAGCCACAGTGACTAGGTCTCTAGTACTGAGTTTGGTGCTGTGCCTCAGAAGAGCAAAGAGGAGAAGAGGACTGAAGTGATGATAGGAGATTCTTTAGTCAGAGGAACAGAGATGAGGTTCTGAGGGTGCAATAGAGACACCTGGATGGTATGTTCCCTCTCTGGTGCCAGGATCAGGGATGTCTCAGATTGTGTTCATGGCATTCCCAATGCCAACGGCAAGGGTGAGCAACCAGAAGCCTTGGTGCATATTAGCACCAATGACATAGGTAGACACGATGAGGAGGTCCTGAAGAGAGATGTTAGAGAGCTAGCTAGAAAGCTGAGAAACAGGACAAACAAGGTAGTAATTTCTGGATTGCTGCCTGTACCAGATGCCTGTGGGAGTACGAATAGGAAGATCTGGCAGGTGTATGCATGGCTGATGAACTGGTGCAGGGGGCAGGGGTACAGATTTATGGATCATTAGGATCTCTAATGGGGAAGATACGACCTGTACAATAGGAATAGTTTACACTTGAACCCAATATCCTTGTGGGCAGGTAGGCTAGAGTTGTCTGAGGAGGTTTAAACTAATTTGGCAGGGGAATGGGAACCAGAGTGATAGTGCTGAAGATGAGGTTTATAAACAGTGGTGATATGTAATGAGATTCCTATCAAGGAGAGGCTGATGATAGGGCAAAATTGCTGTCAATAGGATGAGTTGCAATGTAAAATGTGGACAAAATCGAAAAGGGTGACTACGGGACCAAAGGTATTATGTTTGAATGCGCACAGTATACAGATGCTGGAGAAGTAGTAGTGGGGGAGCAAATAATTGGCAGATGAACTAATAAGTATTTTGCACTGTAGAAGTCACTAGCAGTATGGTAGAAGTTCCAGGTGTCAGGGGGCATGAAGTGTGTGAAGTTGTGATCACTAGGGAGAAGGTTTTTGGGAAGCTGAAAGGTCTCAAAGGTAGATAAGTCACCTGGACCAATTGGTGTACACCCCAGGGATCTGAATGATGCAGCTGAAGAGATTGAGGAGGCATTAGTAATGGTTTCTGAAGAATCACTAGATTCTGGAATGGTTCCAGAAGATTAGAAAATGATAAATATCACTCCACTCTGCAAGAAGGAAGAGGGATAGAAGAAAGGAAATTATCTGGCCTCACTGGTTGGGAAGATGTTGGAGTTGATGTGGTTTTAGGGTACTTGGAGGAACATTATAAGATAGTCTGCAGTCAGCATAGTTTCTTTAAGGGGAAATCGTGTCTGACAGATCTTTTGAAATTTCTTGAAGTAGTAACAAGCAGGATAGATAAAGGAGAATTGGGTGATGTTGTGTACTGGGATTTTCAGAAGGCCTTTAACAAAGTGCCACACATGAGGCTGATTAACAAGCTATGAGCCCATTGCATTAAGGCAGTGTCTGATTGGCAGGAGGCAAAGAGTGGGAATAAAGGGAGCCTTTTCTGGTTGGCTGCTGGTGACTAGTGGTGTTCCATCGGGGTCTGTGTTGCGACTCATTTCTTTTATGTTATATGTCAATGATTTGGGCGATAGAATTGATGGCTTTGTTGCAAAGTTTGCAGACAATATGAAGATAAGTGGAGGGCCAGGTAGTTTTGAGGAAATAGAGAGGCTACAGAAAGATATAGCAGATTAGGAGAATGGGCAAAAAAGTGGCAGATGGACTATAAAGTTGGGAAGTGTATGGTCATACACTTTGGTAGAAGAAATGGATGGGTTGACTGTTTTCTAAATGGAGAGAAAATACAAAAATCTGAGATGCAAAGGGATTTGGAGTCCCTAAAGGTTAATTTGCAGGATGAGCCTGCGGTGAGGAAGGCAAATGCAACGTTAGCATTCATTTCAAGAGGACTAGAATCTAAAAACAAGGATACAGTGTTGAGATTCTATAAAGCACTAGTGAGGCGTTATGTGAAGTATTGTGAGCAGTTTGGGGCCCCTTAGAAAGGATGTGCTGAAAGTGGAGATGGTTCAAAGAAGTTTCTTGAAAATGTTTCCAGGATTAAGCAGCTTGTATATGAAGAACATTTGATGGCTCTAGGCCTGTATTCACTGGAATTCAGAAGAATGAGGGGGCTGACCCAATTGAAACCTATCAAATGGTGAAAGACCTTTATAGAGTGGATGTGGAGAGGGTGCTTCCGGTGGTGGGAACATCCAAAGGCTGATTTATACTTCTGCGTTAACTTGATGCCATAACCTTCGCAAGTGACCTACGTGCATTGTGAGCAATTATACTTGTGTGTTGGTGTATCTGCGTCACTCTGCAATTCATGCAAGTCACTTGTGTGCACACCTGCCTGTGCAAGACTTTGTGGTCATGGTAATCTTTCTTGGGGTAAACAAGAAGCTAGTGTCTTTTTTTGTAAAAGCAAAGTGTGTCCTCCATAATTTCGGAGGTCTGTAAAGCTTTATGGAAAACATTGCAGCCAGAGTTCCTTCCCTGCCCTTCAGTCGCCCAATGGGAAGCTATTGCAGCGTAGGAGGAAAAGTGATGCTACCAAACGGACCAATCACAGCTGCTGCGATCTGTGTTTCCACGACGTGTAGTTACATTTTGGGAGAGGTGCGCGTCAGGCTACGGCGTAGGGATCCGCGTAGGCACTGCATAAGGTTTGCAGTTACGCCATAGCTACAGTGCCGAGTTGACGCAGAAGTATAAATCAGCCTTAAGACTAGAGGACACAGCCTCAGAATAGAGGAGCATCCTTTTAGAATGGAGATGAGAAATTTCTTTATCCAGCAAGTGGTGAATCTGTGGAATTCATTGCCACAGGCAGATGTGGAGGCCAAGTTTTTATGTATATTTAAAGGAGAGGGGAGAGGTTAATAGATTTTTTTGATTGGTCCAGGCATGAAGGGAGACAGGGAGTGAAGGCGGGAGGCAGGAGATTGGGGCTGAGAAGGAAAATTGATCAGCCATAATGAATTGGCAGAAGAGAGTCAATGGGCCAAATGGCCTAATTCTGTCCCTATATATTGTCTCGTGGTCTTTCTGCTACTCAGATCCTACTAGAAGGAAAAAAAAATTGATCAGCTGAGGAGATGAGAAAGAAAAATTGGGATGAAGTTTCCTCCCCACACCCCCCCCCCCCACAGCACCTGAGGAGGGAAATAAACATTTGGCATCTCAGGCCAAGATCCTTCATCAGGACTGCTAAGTATGTCTGTATTATAGTCTATATAGTTCTGACTTGAGCACAGGGAAGCTCTTCCTGTTTTGGTCAGGCTTCTAGATGCTACAGAGGGGTGGTTTGCAACATCAATAATTGACTAAAGCTATTTGCTACCACTTGCTCATGCTTCATATTTCCTCAAACACAGAAGGGTATTCAGCCCATCGAATCAGCTCTTAAAACAAACTTCAACTTCCCTGCGACTTATTCTCTCACACCTACTGAGTAACAAACCCTGAGCCCTGATTCTCCTGCCACACCACAACACTGGAAGTAATTTACAAGAGCCATTTCTTCTAACAACTGGCACATCTTTGAGGTGTGAAAGGAAAACAGATAATCTGGGAGAAACTCATATAGCCACAGGGAGAAACTTTTTAAAAAAAAGCACCAGAAATCAGAATCAAACCTGGGTCATCATTTCTGCTGAGACTATTACCATAATTGTCCACATGTTGAATAAATGATCTAGTTTTGATTTATGGCTATGATATCTTGTCCTTAACTCTTCCACCAGAGAACAGTTTTTTCTTTGTTTACCAACAGACTGAGAGAAAAAAATGATTTCAAAGTCTTTATAAAATTCAATCAAATAATCTTCTATATTCCCCAGAATAATTTGCACACAATTTCTCTTGGTCTAACCACTGAAGCCCTAATAAAATTTTAGTTCGTTTTTGATCCTTTTTTTTCTAGTGTGCAGTTTCCAGTAATGAACTCTGTTCTCCCTTTGTGGCCTGCTCTGGGTTTTGTACAATTATAATAAAAGGCATCTTCTGTTATATACCCGTCTGCTTGTTTTAATGGCTAACATTTCATTGCACATAAGTTTTTTGAATAATTTATTTAGTATTTTAATGACCTGTATGCTTAGATTTTAAACTCTTTGGACCTTGCAGTACAGGCTACCCCCTTAACTAACTCCACAGATAATGCCTAATAGCAAAACAAATTACCAGAACACTAGATATCCACTTCAAAGTTCAAAGCATTTTATGAGCTGAAAACCAAAGTGAAAGAAAATGGTTTCATATAAGGCTTGATAAACGATACAGAACTATTTTAAATTGCAAATATTAGATTGGTATTGAACAAAATTAAAAAAGGAAACACTTCTTAGGTAGCATCATTCTGGATTTTCACCAACTTCTGTCCAGCAGAGTCCAAGAATTCATCTCCTGATGACTTGATCATTTCCAGATGCAGTTTACCCACATTTTGATTTATTTTGTACATGGCACCAAACCTATAGTTAGCAATGCTGAAATTAAGACTCTGCCTGGCAATAAAGTCACAGCTATCTTTTCCACATTTGAGAACTGGTTTAAAACAGGGAGTACCACAAGTATTTCAGTGCAGTTTCGAAAAATACTTCACTTGATATCATTTATTCATGTTCATTTTGTTCGTTAGCCTGTGGTGAGGTCCTTTCACTCCATCTGCTGACTTTTCTAAGGAAACTACTGTCTTGTTGTGTAAAAAATAAAGTGGCTCTTGTTTCTGAAACTTCATACAGATTATCATCACAATTTCTGACAGTGAGGTGAAGCTAAAAGCAGAACTAAAGCTGATTCTTTCCTCAACTGAAGTCTAAAAATATGCAATTAAAAATAACAACTAATGAAGCATTTGTAATGAAAGTTCTGACATTGTCCCCTCGAGAGGGCTTCTATGAATTGATTAACAATGTCCAAAGTTTTTGCAATTAGCTGACAATCACCTGGGAGGTTATTAGCTGACAACCACCTGGCATGTTAGAAAAGGCTCTGAAATAAATAGGGAGAATTCTGGTTAAGAATTATATTCTCCCAAGTATTATGACCCGTAGCTTCACATACGTATGCTTGTGTTTTTCAAAATAGTTTCCCTTCTTGGAAATTCCCTGTCAGGGAATGATTGTTACAGCAAAAAACACAGCCTAGAGAAGATCCAAGGATGCAATTTACATGGTGGAGAATGTGCGTATAATAGTCCAAAAAGTTGGCAATGATCACAGGATTTCAAAAGCTGAGATGGGAGGGTCAGAGGATTTGGCAATTTTTGGGGAGTGAATGATGACTGCCAGGCAGATTGGTGGTTGTCAAGAGAAATTCTCAGAAGTAGAATCAATGAAACTTATAAAATGGCAAACTAAATTAAATTTATCTTTACTATCAATGAACCAATTTCCAATCAAATGTTAGTGTTTTATTTAACAAATGTCCTACGCGCCACTACAAAAACATAGTGAGAGCATATAGTTTGTGGCCTTTCCTTTATTAATATTTTCCACTCTTTCCTGAAAAAAATTATATTCCCTTTTGTAAGTCTTTCCCACTGTCCTTCATGAGTAAATTTATAAACTGACCAGCAATTTACTTACTATCATTTCTTGGAACTTACTCAGTTTTATTGATAGGCTGCTTTCTTGTTTTTACCCATTATAGCCCTTTTTTCATGAACAGGTCTCATATTAGTAAATTTCCAGCCCTTTGTCACAAATTCAACATCTCACAATGTTTGAATGTTTGTGGTTATTGGCATTCTGTAGCATTTGAAGAAACAGAATGCTGTGGTCTGCACTCCCATGCTTTCAGTTCCTCAGTTTTCCACACCACCTTACCAACGTTCTGCTTTATCATTCACCTTTCTCTTTGTAACACAGATCTGTTGTAACTAAAGAAAAACACTCAGTTAGTTATTTGCATCATTTCACCCTTTGCCCTGGGATAATTTGCTTTTCCCTTTCCAATTGGTCATACACATTATTTTAGTTCAGCTTTTTACATATATATAAGATATCAGAATAAGGTTTAATATCATCAGCATATGACATGAAATTTTTTAACTTAGTGGCCGCAGTACAATATAATACATGATAATATAGAAATAAATAAGTAAATCAATTACAGTAAGTATACATATATATTAAATAGTTAAATTAAAAATAGTGCAGAAACTGAAATAACATATATTTAAAAAGTGAGGTAGTATTCTTGGAGTCAATGTCCATTTAGGAATCAGATGGTAGAGGGAAAGAAGCTGTTCCTGAATCAATGAGTGTTTGCCTTTTGGCTTCTGTACCTTCTTCCTGACAGTAACAATGAGAAAAGGACTTGTCCTGGGTGATAGGGTCCTTAATAATGGATGCCACCTTTCTGAGGCACTGCTCCTTGAAGATATCTTGGATACTACAGAGGCCAGTACCCAAGATGGAGCTGACTAATTTTACATTTTCTGTAGCTTCTTTTGATCCTGTGTAGTAGCCCACCCCTACAACTGACAGTGATGCAGTCTGACAAAATGCTGTCTGCAATGCACCTGTAGAAGTTTTCCAGTGTCTTGGATGACAAACCAAATCTCCTCAAACTCCTAATGAGATATAGCTGCTGTATTTCCGCCTTTATAGCTGCATCGATACGCTTGTTGGGACCAGGTTAGATCCTCAGAAATTTTGACACTCAGGAATTTGAACTTGAATATTTTGTTACTTCCCATTTGGCTCATATTTATCTTCCTATTCTCTCTTCTTTCGCTCTCTTACTCTTTTTTTCTCTTTCTGTCTGTCTGTCTGTCTCTCTCTCTATTGGAATTTATAATTGTTTCTTTCTCTTTGTCATTTATAAAAGAAATACTTAACATATACAATAATTAGGAAGGGTCACTTTAATTCACACTTTAACTTGAATGAAGTAATTTCAGATGCTATTTTGGCAATGTTGCTAATAAAAGACAAGGAATTGAATATAGAACAGTGCAGCACAAAATAGGCCCTTTGGCTCACAATGTTATGCCAAACTAATTAAACTAGAAATTAACACCTAAATAAATTATGCCCTTCCGCCTACATGGAATGCTTATCCCTCCATCCTTTGCACATTCACGCCTGTGGCTTAGCCTGGCAAGTAATACATGTAATCTTTTCAGATGGCAAACACTATTTCTTGATTCTCTTAAGAGTATAATAACAAGAGAAAGCTGTTTGGCCCTTTGAACTTCCTTGGCCACTCATTGAGATGGTGGCGAACCTACTACTGAATCTCATTGTACTCCCCTTCTCCGTAGTCCCAAATTTCCTTAAAATCCAGAAATCCACCTATCTCTCTTTTGAAGAATCTCTGAAGTCCCTGTGGAAAGAATTCTAAAGATCCATCATATCTGCGTGAAGATGTTTAATCTAATCTCAGTCCTAAATGGCTCAGCCATTATTCTAAGATTGTGACCCTTAATTCTAGACTCTTTAACCAGGAAAAATCCTCCATGTATCAAGCCAAATAAGACCAGAAGAAGTTTGTAAATGTTAATGAGATCTCCATTCATTTTGCTAAACCCCGGAGAATTCAGGCCCAATCTACTCAGTGTCTCCCTGTATAAAAAAGGCAGGAATCAATCTAGTGAACCTTTGTTGCATCTTCTCTTTGGTAGTTATATTTTTAGGTAAGAAGACAAAGAATGTGCACAAAACTCCAGATGATGTCTCACAAAGACCAGAGATAACTGCAGTAAGAAATCTCCATTTCTATACTCAAATCTTCCAGTAATAAAAATCAATTAATGTTTCTGAGCATATTCCTGAAGCAAAGTGCTGCATAAGTTAAAATATGTACTGAAAATAGTTACTAATATGGTTTTATTCAAGTGATGGAATAGAAATTTCATCACGATCTGGTCCAATTCAGAAAGGCTATTCTTCTGGAGAAAGCTTCAGACAGAAATAAGTTTTCTGAGGCTAACAGTGAAAAACAGGGTAGATTTTAAAGGAACAACCACATGTTCCAGTCTATGATGAAGTGGCATCTGCTAAGTTACCCTTAACCACAGTGTCCTTTAAAATAAACAGGTCATCTGGTGGTTAAGTAGAGAATGCAGCATTTGCTTATTCCGCCTTTCTTTGTCTGGCTGTAATAATCCAGGGCTAAATCTTGCAGACCATAAATATGTCAGAGCAAATCCTTCGGGAACAGCAATCAAGTCTAATTGATAGTTACAGAAAGTACTATATATTTATATAAAATTCCATGGAAATTGCCATTAAAATAATTTTTTCGGGGGAAGACACGAGGCTAGATTTCCAGAAGCAGCTTCTGGGAGGTCTTGAATCAAATGTAATTTTCAATACTTCAAATTCCAAATTTTGGATTGAAAATGAAACTTACTGATCAGCTTAATAGACTTCCTTTGTTTGACATAAACGTTGCCCTTAAATTCACAACCCCAATGAGAGGCTTGAGTTGTTCCCCAATATGATGTAAAGGCAATGAATTAATTTAGATACGATCAAGTTGTACTGTCCGCAGACAATTATTCAAGCAGTTGTCTCAATTTTATAATAGTTTGTACCAACTGAACACAGTGGATGAGCTAACTATCACCCACTTGCCAACTTTCCCATTGTTATCTACCAACCTTTTGTAACACAGATCTGCTATAAATAAGAAAAGAATCTCTATTTCCTATTTGCCACATATTTGTCTTCCTATACTCACACTCTTGTCTCACTTTCTCTTCTCGAATCTATAACTTTCTCCTACTCTTTATCTTTTATAAAATTCATTCAGTGGAATATCCAGATGCAGTTTGCTAAATGAGCTAGCACTATTTAATCCAATCTCTAGGTATAAGTCTGTTCAAACCCTTGTTGGGATGGATCACAATTGTAAATTTCTCCTTTGCTTCAGTCAGGTTATTTATAAACTCACACGAGTTACTGTCTTCAAGCAGTGTACATTGATTTCATAAACAAGAGAAAATTTGAAGATGCAGATGCCAAGCAAGACACATCAGAATGCTGGAGGAACTCAGCAGGCCAAGCAGCATCTATTGCGTCCTGATGAAGGATCTCGGCCCAAAAGGTTGTCTGTTTACTCTTGTCCAAAGCTGCTGGCTGGCCTGCTGAGTTCTTCCAGCATTTTGTATGTATTGCTCATATTGATTTCATGCTTTCCTTAGTCGTCTTCTGCTCTTTGGAGCCACTTTTGACTATTGCAGTAATTAAAGCGCAGGAAAGGTGAAGTGTTAAAATAGTCCGGCACCGTAACGTCAACTCGAAGGTAAAATTCTCCACCAAATGAAAGCATGTACACTCAGTGGCTACTTTATTAGGTACACTTGTACACCTGTTCATTAACACAAATATCTAATCAGCCAGTCATGTAGCAACAACTCAATGCATAAAAGCATGCAGACATGGTTGAGGTACAGACCAAACATCAGAATGGGGGAAGGAGATGTAATCTAATTGACTTTGACCATGGAATTATTACTGGTGCCAAGCAGGGTGTTTTGAGTATCTCAGAAACCTCTGATATTCTGGGATTTTCATCCACAACAGTCTCTATTGTTTATAGAGAACAGTGCAAAAAACAAAAAAAAATCCAGTAAGTGGAGGCTCTGATGGTGAAAACAACTTATTAATGACAGAGGACAGAGGAGAATGGCTAGAATGGCTTGTGCTGACAGGGAAGTACTTGAAGGATAAGCCTTGAAGTGGACGGGCTACAGCAGCAGAAGGCAACAAATGTACACTCAGTGGCCACTTTATTAGGTACAGGAGGTACCTAATAAGGTGGCCACTGGGTGTAGTTACTAATTAGTAATTTTATTGAAGGGAATTGAAAGCTTTGACATGTTTGTGATTGAAGGCAGTTACAGGTATTAATGGTCATTCCTCAAAATAGACAACTTCCTGACTGAGCTGGATGTTCCACATGAATGGTCCTTGCCACATTCCCACCACTCATCTCTCTATTGGCATAACCTCTGTATCAAGTGTGCATAATTCAAGAAGTGTAATATGGTGGAGTCCACCTCCCTCTTTTATCTCCATGTTGCCTGGGAAATAAGTCTTCATGAAATACACAAGAAATAAATACCATGGTATTTGTGGGAATACCAATTCTGTAGCTGGTTAATGCACTAGCAAACTACTTAACCAAAATGACTTCAATAGAAAATCAAAGCAATTTGTTAAAATCATTTCCAAAGTTTATTGCTTTTGATAACTCATTAGGAAAGTAATTAGTGAAATTTGTGCTCTCTACCATGTTAATATTTTCAAGTATCGTGTCTCATTCACTTGATAAGATACTGAGAGATTAGTGGTTCCTTAAGCTGATAAAAAACAGAGGTGTTTTATTTCTGAAATAAATTACAGAGAGCCAGGCAGTATTTCTCCACTGTGTATTCAATCCACAGAATTAAGGAGCTTCTGAGAAGTTCTGTGTGAAAATATTGTTACTACAAGTGTAATGCAGTTGGTCGCATGATACAATTCATAATGTGATACCATTCATTGTTATACATGCCTCTCATGTTAGGAAAATATCTTCTACTTGTTCACTTTGCTCCATAGTGCGTGTGGGCCTTCCCCCTCACAGGCAGCTAATAAATCTTGGAGAGTGTTGACAGGAGTTAGCTTGGACTCAGCCAAAAATCTCAAGCCATGCAGGCCAACCATTTGATGGCAGTGGGTCCTACATGAGTATCACAGCTTGGCTTTTGACAGTGGCATCTGATGATTAAACTATTTAATTTCTAACTCGTTTTCCAAGTTGCTTATGTGGGGAAGGGATTCATCACCACCCCCCCCAACCCATCCTATAAAGCAATGCACCATGTAGATTGTAAACCTCTGATTGTGAATACATTATTGGGCAAGTATTACTAGTTGGAATTGTCCAATCCCAGCTCCTATGCTGAGGTTTGTTATGCTGCAGATCTCAGGGCCTGGGGCACAGGTGAAAAGGATCATTGTTGTTTTATTGGATCCTGCAGCAGTTGGAGCTCCACCACAGCCCTACTGCCATCCAACAAAGATATCCATGAAGCATTGACCCTGGTATTGGTGTGCACACAAATGCTCAAACATATGTTTGTTGTCATTATTATATCTGACCTGCAGTTTGTTATATCTAACCCTTGACTTCTGAAAACCAGAATTTATTTAAACAAGGAGTATCCCACCTTAACAAAATCTCACTCTATTCCAATGCCTGGTGATATTCAGTTGCCAGCAAGCAGTATAGAGGAACAGAGGGATCTTGGGGTCCAAGTCCATAGATCCCACAAAGTTGCCACACAAGTTGACAGGGTGGTTAAGAAGGCATGTGGTGTGTAGGTCTTCGTTAGTCAGGAGATAGCATTCAAGAACCATGAGATAATGTTGCAGCTCTATAAAAGCTCTGGTTAAATCACACTTGGAGTATTGTATTCAATTCTGGTCACCTCATTACAGGAAGGAGATGGCAGCCTTAATGAGAGTGCAGTGGAGAGTTACAGAATGCTGCCTGGATTAGAGAACATTCTCTTTGGAGTGAAGGAGGATGAGAGGAAACGACAAAGGTATATAAGAGGAAAAGGGGCATAGATGGAGTAGACAACCAGCACCTTTTTCCCAGGGTGACAATGACTAATATGAGGGGGCGTAATTTTAAGGTGATTAGAGGAAAGTAATGGGGGATGTCAGAGGTAAGTTTCTTGCACAGAGAGTGGCGGTTGCGTGAAACAGGTGCATTCGGGACATTTAAGAAACCCTTAGATAGGCACATGGATGATAGAAAAATGGAGGTTTATGTAGGAAGGAAGGGTTAGGTTGATCTTAGAGTAGGTTAAAAGATCGGCACAATATTGTGGCTGAAGGACTTGAACTGAGCTGCACTGTTGTGCTGGTGATACCATTCAGACCAAGATATATTGTAGCTTGTTATCCTGGTGCTGCAAAATTTCATATTGCTTGAAGCTAAGTAGTCATAAGCAATCAATCCGTCCTTCCACACTTAATGGACCCAAAGATGAAACTCGTAGAAGAAAACGGCAAGGATTAATGTGAGACTTGTGAGTCACAGGTGGTACATTTGGGGGACTGAGGAAGTGAGGGAGTCAGGGAGAAATGCAAGGGGATGGAGGTTGGCATATATTTATGGGGGAAGTTCAACATAAAGGGGGTTGGATGAGGTATTGGTGAAGGTGTGTGGGACATAGGCAAGCTGGAACAAAAGACATAAATTAATTTAACATGAACATTCCTGAAGCCTGAACTGATTTTGGACTGTACATCCTGAGATTAGGCAGGTCCTTAGCAATTTGTGATGAAGTACTGGTTTTGTTATTGGTATGAGTTTATTATTACCACATGTACCAAGGTACAGAGACAGACTTATCTTGCAGACTGCTCATAAAGATCAAACCATTACACAGTGTATTGAAGGAAACCAAAGTAAAACAATAGCAGTGCAGAATAACTGTAAAAGCTGCAGAGAAAGTCCAGAGCAGGTAAACAATAAAATGCAAGATCATAACTGTAGTGGTGGTTAAGAGTGATACCTGTATGCCACTCCCACATGGGAGGAGTTCACATATTGCACAAGCAGGGTTGTCAATAAAGTTCAGTTGAGCATCCTACAGGCTGGATTCCCGGTGTGACTGGACGAACCCTCAATATTGATCACAACATTGTGCCAGAAGTGGTTGATCATTGATGAATTTGTGCTACAGGCCAAGTGAGATCCCCAACAAGAAAGAATTTACAGTTCCCCTCTAACTGTGAAAAATATTTAGAGACTTATCAACCTAAACTGCCTATGCCAGTTTGCTAATTGTATGCACCATGAGACCTGATCTAGGAAAGGGCCAGAGTTGCTAGGCAACGTCTTCAAGCTACACCCCAAAGTGGATACATTATAATAATTTATGAGCCACTAGCCTGGGAAAATACACAAAGACACTGACACAGCAGAGAAGTCAGAGAAGTTGGTCAAACTCCTGGGGAGAGAAAAGAAGACTTTTGTAGTCCAAATAAATAAAATAATAAGTAAACAAACAAGCAGGAAAATTGAGCAAATACCTGCAGTACCTACATTTACATTCCTAATAAAGACCCCGGTGACATTTGATTTCTCTAAACCAGGGAAATTTGAGAGATGGCTCAGACGCTTTGAGAGATTTAGGGTTGCAAACAATCTCTTTCAGGTTTCAGAAAAGCATCAAGTAAGCACACTGATGTACTGCTTGGGCGACAAAACAATGAAATCATGGATGGATTAGGACTTACAAATACTCAGAAAAGGAGTACAAAACAGTGCAGGACAAATTCGAAGAATATTTCACAGGAAAGCAAAATGTGATATATTAGAGGGCAAAGTCCAACTCCAGAAACCAGGAGCCAGATGAAAGTATAAATAACTTCATCACAGCATTGTATGCCCTGTCAGACAACTGTGCATATGGAAATCTGAGAGATGAGTTCACTAGAGACAGAAATGTTGTCAGTTTACTAGACACCAAATTGTCAGAGAGACTTTAGTTGCAGGCAAATCTCACACCAGGGAAAGCTATTACTATGGCCAGGGAGAGTGAGAGTGTCCATCAGCAACAGGCAGAACACAGGCACACAACAATGCTGAAGTAAAGCTAGCAGCTGTGCTAAAGAGGGGCACAAGTAAGGTGCAATCAGAAAGAGGGGACAGTAGAACTCAGCTCAGACAAACTAGAGAAGTGAAACAGAGAGCAGGTAAAATTTCCAGCTGCAGGAGATGCAGCAAGTCTCCATTCAATGTCAAAGAGCTCTGTAGCAAAAGAAGTGAAATGCCACCAATGCAATTGAGCTGGCCATTATGAAAGCCATTGTCATTCAAAAACAGTTCTTCCGGATGTCCAAGGAGGCTATGATTCAAATCCAGAGAGAATTTTCCTTGTGGCTCTAGATTCAAATAAAAAAAAGCTGATGTACTACAGTTCAGTTGCAAAAGGAGGAAGTGAGAAACAGTTAAAAGAGGATGTCTATGTTGTTCAGAATCTCCTCTTGCAACTACAGGGATGACATGCCATCAAGCAACTGAACCTCATTGCAAGGGTGGATTTGCTAAATAATGTTCAGAGGCAAGAGAAGTGCCTAGAGTTGGTCACAGGCCTTGGGGTACTGAAAGAAGAGAATCTTATCCAACAGAGGCCAGGAGTGACACCCTCCTCTCTGACTACAGTGAGGCACATACCAGTCCAATTGATGAGCAAAGTTAAAGATGAACTTGAGAGAATGAAGGTGCTTGATCATAACTAGAGTGAATGGACCTACTGACTGGTTTGTGGGCATTGTTCTTGTTCCCAAGCCAGATGGCGCATTGAGGACCTGGGTTGATCTAACAAAATTGAATAATACAGTGAGGCAGGAGAAGTTTATTCTGTCCCCTGCTGAGCTCACATTGTATATCTTGGGTGAAGCAAAGTTCTTCACCAAACTAGATGCAACTCAGGGTTCTGAAAGATGTTATTTAGCTCCTGAGTCGTAGAAGCTCACAATCTTTATCACATTATATGGAAGTCTTTCAGATGAGGATAAACCAAATTTCGGAGGCAGGAGTAGTCTGCCACATAGATGATATACTCATCTTCAGAGGCTCAAGTGAGGAACATGACAAAAGAGTGGAAGATGCCTTGGAGAAACTGAAGCAGGCTAGAGTCACCCTGAGCAAAAAGAAACATTTATTTGCAAAGTTGGATGTGAAGTTCTTAGGCCACCATCTGTCCTGAGAGGGAGTTCTACCAGATTCAGACAAACTGGCAGGAGAACAACCTACAAATGTATCAGAGATCTGCAGTTTACTTGGCAAGGTAAACCAGCTGGGAAGGTTCATTCCGGATTTGGCAGAGAAAACAAGGCCATGACATGACCTCATTTCTCAGAGAAACATCTGGACCTGGGAAACACCACAGGAAAAGTAATTCTTAACACTTAAAGCAAAACGTATCTCTCTGCCAACATTGGTGTTCTTTGATCTGAGTATAGTGACCAAGGTCCCAGCAGATGCCTCTTCCTTTGGCCTAGGGGGAGTGCTCATACAATACTGTAGTGGTGTATGGAAACCGTGGCATCTGCATGAAGAGCACTGACTCCTACCAAGCCGTATTACGCTCAAATTGGAAAGGGGATGCTGGCTCTCGTGTGGGCTTGTGAATGCTTCAGCTGCTACTTGACAGGCACTAAATTCCTACTTGAAACAGACCTCAAGCCACTTGTCAGCCTCCTCAGCTCAAAACTCTTGGATGACTTACCTCAACATCTACAAAGATTCAGGATGAGGGTTATGTGATACTGTCATGACATTGACCATGTCCCCAGCAAACCTTTCACAACACCAGACTCTCTGTTGAGGATTCCTTACAGAAGTGAGTGGATGGAAGCTGTCTCCACCCTCATGGAAGATACCAACATCCACTTGGCTCAGGTACATGAAAACTTTCCTGCATCAGAGAGTAAACTGGACAAAATTTGCGCTGAGTTGAAAAAGGACCAAATCTGAAGCAGGTCATACAATACTGTAAGCATAGATGACCAGCTGTTCCAAAAGGAGCTCACAAACTCGCACCTTACTGGCTTGAAAGAGACACACTCACCATTCTTGATGGCTTGCTGCTAAAGTGCTCCAAAATCATCATTCCTGCTTGTATACCACTCAGAAGTGGTGAAGCTATATGGGTTTCAGATAAATTCACCAAAAGAGCAATAGTTGGGCAGCATATACCATGGTCGTTTGTGATCAGAACATCACAAGGTGAAATCAGGCAGAACAGGCATGCACTCGTGCACCTTCAAAGTCCACAATATGTAGACAACGAAACAGGGTGGCCTGATCCTTATGACAAGGACCATTTAACTGAGGCGGACGCACCTGTTCAAGAATCTCCATCTGCTCTAACACTTCCAGGAACCTATATTAGATTGGGTCGTTTATCTGTCCCAACACAGATATACTCCATAGCTTAATGGCTTCGGGCAAGTGACTAAAGAGGCAGAATAATCCTCTCACTTTGCCAGAGCATTCAAGTAGCCTGCCCTGAACTCCATTAGATTTAGTGCTTTAAAAAGAGTTCTAAGGTTGAAAACATTTCAGAAGAGGAGACTGTTCTTAAAACATGGGAATTGGTGAAAGAGGAGGAAAACAAAGAGAGAGAGACCATTAAAAGCAAAGAGAAAGAGAAAGTTATAATGTTAGTAATTCTTTTTTATGTTTTTGTAAGGAGCATATGTTAAGTCCTATGGGTAAAGTGAACTGAATTGCTCACTTTCAGTGACTATGATTTCAATGCAGTTCTATTGACAAGAGGTACATACTAATTTTTTCTTTTTTTTTAAGAAGGGGAGATGTAATGGTAGATAAAATTGTTATTTTCCTATGCCACTCAGATAGCCACTCCCACATTGTACAAGCAGGGTTGTCAATAAATTTCAGTTGAGTATGCCGCAGGCTGGCCGTGAATCTATTGGGGCTGTCAATTGTGTTTGGTGTTTGATGCACTATCAATTACTCCAAAAGACTGGAAGTAGAGTAAATACTGAAAGGCTTTTATTAGCAGTAAAATGTGACCTCGACCATGCTGAGTATCTGCCCTGGACTGAGGGGAGGAGTAGTGGCACAATTGTCTTTATTCAGGGGTCTGTGGGAGGAGCCACAGGGGCAGTCAGCAGAGGGGCGTGTCTAGACAGGTAACCCAGTTACAACATTTACCACATTCACCCCTCCTTTTTTTAAAAAAGAGTCCCACGGGGCGAAGTGACTAACAATATTTAAAACAAGTATATTTACAGGTCAAGTCTATCAGGCGGTCGAGTCCATCGATGTGATTTACGTAGCACCGGTGGTAATTGCATTGGTGACGGTGGTTGTGCTGGCTCCGGCCTGACTTGAGGTGTCAGCACGTTAAGCGTCGGTAATCCCTCGTGCGTGTGCGTCGCGCTCAGTATGGGAGTGTCGTGTGGTGTCTGTGTAGGGCTTGGAGTGTGCGGTGTCTCATGGGTATATATATCGGTGGGTACGGGGTTAATAGTCACCATGGAGTGTTCAGGGTAGGGGCCCGGTGCTCCTGCGGGCGCCAGGTCGCGGATACAGACCGTGTCCCCCGCCTGTCAGGTAAAACCACATAGGCATACTGGGGGTTCGCATGAAGTAAGTGAACTTTCTCGACCATCGGGGAGCATGTTTCTGGAGCAACACTGGCCCCGGGGACGTCAGCCAAGTTGGTAGGGTGATCCCAGTGGTCGACTTTCTGGGAAAAGAAAAGAGTCGGTCATGAGGTGTGGCATTGGTGGATGTGCATAACAGGGAGCGAATGGAGTGGAGTGCCTCAGGAAGGACCTCCTGCCAGTGGGAGACCGGCAGTCCCTTTGACCTGAGGGCTAAGAGTGTGGCTTTCCACACTGTGCCATTCTCCTTCTCCACCAGTCCATTCCCCCGGGGATTATAGCTCATGGTCTTACTAGTTGCAATACCTCTAGCCAGCAGGGATTGGCGCAATTTGTCACTCATAAATGAGGACCTTCTGTCACTGTGGATATAGCATGGGTACCCGAACAGAGTGAAGAGCTTGCGCAGAGCTTTTATAACTGAGTTGGTAGTTGTATCGGGGCAGATGATGGCGAAAGGGAACCGCGAGTACTCGTCGATAACGTTAAGAAGGGAAGGGGGCCCTTAAAGTCAACACTCAGTCGCTCAAAGGGACGGGTGGCCTTGATTAGGCTTGATTAGCCTTTTCGGGTCGGTAGAAGTGCGGTTTGCACTCTGCGCAGACTTGGCAGTCCCTGGTCATCGTCCTGATCTCCTCAAGGGAGTAAAGCAGGTTCCGGGCTTTCGCGAAGTGGAAAAGCCAGGTGACCCCTGGGTGGCAAAGATCTGCATGTAGGGCGTATAGCCGGTCGATCTGCGCGCTGGCGCACGTTCCCCGGGATAGGGCATGGGAGGGCTCGTTGAGCTTCCCAGACCTATACATGATGTTATAGTTGTAGGTGGAGAGTTCAATTCTCCACCTCAGAATTTTATCATTTTTGATTTTGCCCCGCTGTTGGTTACTAAACATGAATGCCACTGAGTGCTGGTCAGTTAGCAAGGTGAACCTTTTGCTGGAGAGATAGTGCCTCCAGTGCCTAATAGCTTCCACTATGGCCTGGGCCTCTTTCTCCACCGCAGAGTGCCGAATTTCAGGGCCTTGAAGGGTACGGGAGAAGAATGCCACCAGTCTTCCCGCCTGGTTGAAGGTAGCAGCCAGCGCGAAGTCGGAGGCGTCACTCTCTACTTGGAAGGGAATGGCCTCATCCACCGCATGCATTGCTGCTTTGGCAATGTCCCCCTTAATGCAGCTGAAGGCTGCGCGGACCTCGGCTGAGAGGGGGAATGTGGTGGACTTGACCAGGGGGCGGGCCTTGTCTGCGTAATTGGAGACCCATTGGGCGTAATATGAAAAGAAGCCCAGGCACCTTTTGAGGACTCTGAAGGTATTGGGAAGAGGGAGTTCCAACAGGGGGCGCATACGGTCAGGGTCAGGGCTAATGACTCCATTCTCCACGACACAACCAAGGATAGCAAGTCGGGTAGTTCCGACACACACTTGTCCTTGTTATAGGTGAGATTGAAAGCTTTGGCCACTTGGAGAAATTTTTGGAGGTTGTTGTCGTGATACTGTCGATCATGGCTGCAGATGGTGATGTTATCCAGATATGGGAACGTGGCCTTCAGTTGGCACTGGTCCACCATCCGGTCCATTTCCCTCTGGAAGACAGATACACCATTTGTGGCACCGAGGGGGACTTGCAGGAATTGATAAAGCCTGCCGTCCGCCTCGAAGGCAGTGTAAGGGCGGCCTTCCCGGCGGATGGGGAGCTGATGGTAAGTGGATTTTAGGTCTACGGTCGGGTACACCTTGTACTGTGCTATCTGATTGACCGTATCCGCGATGCAGGGTAGAGGGTACGTGTCGAGCTGCGTGAACCTATTGATGGTCTGGCTATAGTCCACGACCATCCTATTTTTCTCCCCGTTCCGAACAACGACCACCTGCGCCCTCCAAGGACTTGTGCTTGTCTCAATGGCTCCCTCCCTAAGCAGCCGCTGCACCTCCGACTTAATGAAAGCTCTGTCCCCCGCGCTGTACCTCCTGCTTTTAGTTGCCACGGGTTTACAGTCGGGGGTCAGGTTGGCGAACAAGCGGTGAGGGAGGGATCTGGAGGGTGGAGAGGCCACAAGTGGTGTCCGTAGTGCGGCTGTTGGCATGGTGTTGGATGGGATGTGCAGGTCGGTGTGTGTGTGTGGTCAGTAGCGGGGTATGTGATGTATCCCTACAAAACTGGGGATGTACGACAGTGATTGGTGGGAGGGGCCCATCATACTCCATTGTCACGCTTTTCAGGTGGCTCTGGAAGTTGAGCCCCAATAGCACCGGGACACACAGTTGAGGCATAACCAGTAATGTAAAGTCTCGATATTCTGTGCCCTTCACCACTAGCGTCGCAACACAACCCCCCAGATGTCTGTTGTATGTGACCCGGAAGCCATGGCGACCCTCTGACTTACCGGCCGTATCGCGAGTCCGCAATGCTGCATCGTGTCCTGGTGGATAAAACCCTCCATGCTGCCCATGTCAAACAGGCAGCTTGTCCTGCGCCCCTCTACCAGGTTGTCCATTATTGTTCTTGCCAGCTGGTGGGGAGCGCTTTGGTCGAGGGTCACAGAGGCCAGAGTTGAGTCGTTGTCTTGGTCCGGTGCGGTGGGGTGACTCGTGAGCACCCGTGGGTCGTAGGCGGTGCGAGGTGGCACTGATCAAGATGGCTGCCCCCATGTCTCGCACATGGTGGCGGTGTGCAGGCAAGATGGCAACCCCCATGCCTCACACGCGGTGCTGCTCGATCCCGCTCGCGGTTTGGACTTACAGGCCTTGGCGAAGTGGCCCTTATTTCCGCAGCTGGAGCAGGTAGCTTCTCGGGCCGGGCAGCGTTTCCAGGGATGCTTCTCGAGTCTGCAGAAGTAGTGCTTCGCGGACTCGTGACTGGCAGCAGCCGTGGTCGATTCGCCAGTGGGTTGCGGGGTCTGCAGCGTCCACGAGGCCGTCGGGAGATCGCGTGCCTGGAGAGCCTCAGAGTTGTGCAGAGCAGCCTCCAGCATGTCGGCCAGCTCAATCACCGAACGTAAGGTAAGATTGGCGTGTTCCAGCAGCCACTGGCGCACATACACTGACCTGATTCCCGTGACGAAGGTGTCTCTTACTAGGAGCTCCGCGTGCTGTTCAGCCATCAGTTCTCGGCAATCGCAGGTCCACATGAGTGTCTGTAGGGCCCGGACGAACTCGGCGCTCAACTCTTCGGGCCACCACTGCCCCGTCGCTAAGCAATGTCGCGCATAGATGGTGTTTAACGGCCACAGGTATTGTCTTTTGAGGGCGCTCATCACACCGTCGTAGCTCAGCTGGTCTCTGATCATCGAGTAGACCTGTGGACTGACCCTGGAAGGAGAACTCTGCGCTTCACGGTGGGCTCGGTCACTTCAACCTCTTCCAGGTATGATTCGAAGCAGGCTAGCCAGAGTTTGAAAGCGTTTCCGGCTTCTGGTGTTTGTGGGTCGAGGTCTAACTTGTCGGGTCTCAGAACATGTTCCATGCTTTAGAATTACTGCTAATAAAAATGATGCACTATCAATTACTCCAAAAGACTTGAAGTACAGTAAATACTGAAAGGCTTTTATTAGCAGTAAAATGTGACCTTGACCATGCTGAGTATCTGCCCTGGACCGAGGGGAGGAGCAGTGGCACAATCGCCTTTATTCAGCGGTCTGTGGGAGGAGCCACAGGGGCAGTCAGCAGAGGGGCGTGTCTAGACAGGTAATCCAGTTACAACATATATATATGGTTTACCACAGTGCTCCCAATGCACCTTCTCTACATTGGTGAGACCTGTCGTAAATCGGGGGACCACTTCGTTCAGCACCTCCACTCCATCTGCCAAAAGCAGAACTTCCCGGTGGCCAAGAATTTTAATTCCCATTCCTTTTCCTGTTCCAACATGTCGGTCTATGGCCTCCTCTTGTGCCACAATGAGGCCACGCTCAGGGTGGAGGAGCAACACCTTATATTCTGTCCAGGTAGCATCCAATCTGCTGGTATGAATATTGATTTCTCTTTCCAGTAAAAAAATTCCTTCCCTCCTTCCCTCTTCTAATTCCCACTCTAACCTCGCACCTACCTATCACCAGCCCTTGGGTCCCCTCCTTCCCTTTCTCCTATGGTCCTCCCTTCTCTTATATCAGATTCCTTCTTCTCCAACCCTTTATCTTTCCAACCTACCTGGCTTCACCTAAGACCTTCCAGCTAGCCGCCTTCTCCTCCCCTCACCTTTTTATTCTGGGTCTTCACTTTTCAGTCCTGAAGACGAGTCTCAATTCAAAACATTGACAGTTTATTCATTTCATAGATACTGCCTAACTTGCCAAGTTCCTCCAGCATTGTTATGTGCTGCTTTGGATTTCTATCATCTGCAGACTTCTGTGTTTTGCAGTTTATGGAGATACTCAACATGTCAACCAGCATTTGAAGAGGGAGAAACAGAAATGTTTTAGGTTGGTAGTCTGTAGAATATTCATACAGTTCTGGTTGACCAATAATGATTTGGAGGCACTGGTGAGGATGCAAAGAAGATTTACAAGAATAGCATGAAAATGTGAGGGAATATGCCTCATGAAAGAGTGAACAGAATATGTCTCTTTTGTCTTGAGAATCAAAAAAGCTCAGGGATAGCGTACAAAGTGCAGTATTTGATAGAGTGGATACGGAGAGAATGTCTCCTCTTGTGAGGAAGAGCATAGCAAGGGGCCTTTATTACTGTGTAGGGGACTAGCCAATACATCCAATTCAGAAGATACTTATTTACCCTCAGAGGGAACTTGTTTCCTCAGGGAGTGCTTGAGGCAAATAGTATAAATACTTTGAGGGGAGGCTGGACAACCATGCAAAGAAGAAGAAAATAGAAGGTTACTTTGATAGATTTAGTTGAAGAAAAATGGGAGTTGGCTTAAATGGAGCACAAATGCCAGTGTCAAAAGACCTGTTCAATTCTGCGTGATCTATCTAATCTTGTGCATGTGTCTCAAATAAATATTCTGCTATATGACAGATTTCACATCACATGCCGGTGATAATAAACCTGATTCTGATGTATTTCAAATTTATTTTCAGATCCTCTGGTGCCAATGTAGCAACTTCACCCTCTTCTACAACAAAACGGACAATGAACACTGGCAAAACTGTGACTCACCTTGTTACTACATAAATAATCATAAATCTGTTATTATATAATAAGGAAAATCTTGCAACCAATGTGCATTGTCATATCTGTAAATGTTAGTAAAATTAAAATAGAGAAGATGGTTCCAGCTTTCTCTGCCTTTATTGATCCTTGGGGTTATTAAAACTAAATTTAATGCATCACAAGGAAGCTGACACCTAAAATACAGCTTCTTCATTTCTATAGAACCATAGTGCTCACAGGATGTTAAGATAGTTACAACATTAAAATCTCAGTTTTACAGTGTGAAATAGTGAAGGAATACTTATTCGGAAGAATGAAATTACTAAAGCACTCAAAGAGTTAAGGGCTTGCCAGTTCTTTATGTATGAATGTTTAGAGAAACCAATCGCTCAAAGACGCCAGAATTTGTTTCATTTTGGGTAAAATATAAGAGGTGAGGGGAGCTGAATGCCAGTGTGCCCCTGCCTGAAGGCCTCCTCCTTTTGGCACAGCTGGAATGAGAGAAAGGCATTTCAGCTCAATTTCTCCGCAACTGGCTTCCTGTTTGGTCAGGTTTTACTTTCTAACATTACAGGAAGAATAATCGCCCGCTAAAGCTCAGCTGAACACTTAGCAAGCGAAAACCCTGAACTTTTTGCTTTCCAAAGGAAAGGGGAAACAAAGAATAGGCAAGGCAGGATGGATGACTTGGAACACCGACATAAAATGTGGAGACAGAAACGTGAAGAGCTTTGGCGTCAAGCAGAGAGGTACGATTTGTTGATGTCTTGATTGTGGTCTTGCCTCTGTTCTCTGCACAGCAGCTTGTGCACACTGCAGAATGCAGCAGTTCCATGGAGTTAAAGCATTAATAACACAGCATCTGCAGTCCCCACTTTGTTATCATTAAGATTGCTTTCAAGTCAAGGCACAAAGTTATTCATAGATCTAACTGATCATTTTAATTGAACCTAAAGCTCTGGAGTTTTGTCAAATGGAAAATGTAGACTAGTGACTTGGATCTTTGATAGTGACAATTAACAAATGGATCAAAGATATTTTTGCACAATGGTAACCTTTGGAGAAATTGTTTGAATTTATCTTTTGGTTTATGTTGTAGGCTAATTTTCTGTATTTATGAACATCTCTCATGAGTACTGATGAGTGATGGCATGTTATGGATATTGGCTGATCCAGCTGTAATTTGCTCTCTGGAAATAAGAACATAAAATTTATGTATTTAACCCTTTTTGACATATTCTGTTAAAGTTGAGAAACCCAGGAGAAGGCCCACATCCTTCTGAAGACCTCTGAAAACCGAAAGAATTTGCTTTTATCTATAAATCCTTTCTCACTTCAGAGCATGCACTTTCTCTTTACAATCATTTTTGCTCGGTAATGATAATAATTGGCCCACAAACTTAGCATCATTATCTCTGTGTGATAAGCTCACAAATAGTTATAAGACTTCTGGGATGATTGTGGTGTTTAACTGTACAGTAACTATTTTCACTTTCCCAGCTGAATCCCCAGCTGGGAAGGTTTTGATTTTGATGGAGTCACAGGAGCAAGCATCACAGGGGATGAAAGTTAAAATTGTTATTGTGTAGATTTGCATTTTTAAGCAGAATATCATGGGCCTTCTTCAGAATCCATTGCTATTATATATGTTATATGTGCAGAGCAGGCTCCCGCAATTTATACTGCATAGGTGTCATGGTGCAGTGTTTCAATATGCTTATTCTGTCGATGAGTGACGTGAGCCTCGAGTGCAGAAATAATTCTTTACCAGAGGTCAAAGGCCTGTTCCTGTATTATGTAAAAACCTCATTCTCTAGCTGGGCTACTGTGAAGAATCGTCAATTAAATTTTGTTCTTCCTTAAGGTAAATTGTTGAATTCCATTCATGTCATTAGTAATTGCCTCGTGCACCCCTTCCCATGTCTACCTTCACATCCTTCTGCCCTTACTCCCTTGTCCCTTGCCAAGATAACTGGAGTTAGCTGTCTTCCGATTCATCTCATGGCCCTTCAGAGCTTCCCCTGATCCCTGACCACCTTTTTACTCAGCCTTCAACTTGACGCCCTATGGGGAAAATACAAGATTGAGTAGAGAGATGAAAAATGTTGGAAAATAAATTAGCCATGGGGCTATTGAGTATGGCTTTCAAAACAATTTAGTGTTTGATGATCAGACTAAAATATCCATAAACAAATTCCTCTGAGCTGAAGGAAAATTAAATTTAGTGAAAGAGAATGGGTGGTAGAGTGATGATACAGCTAGCATGGTTGTCTGGCATCTGGTGTTGTCTGAGTGACATTTGCACATTCTCTCTGTGACTACAAATACTCTGGGTTCCTTTCACATTCCAAACATGTGTTATCTGGTCAGTGAACTTGCTTCTTTGAATTGTCCCTGATATTGTAGGATGGTGGGACAGTCGGTGGGGTGGATGGGCAACTGGAATAGAACAGGTTGTCGAGAAATAAGTGGACAATGGGATTGATGGGATTGTCCAAAGATGGATATGAACTTGATGGGTTTATTGCCTCCTTCTATCTTGAAAGGATGAAGCTATGAATCAACTGTCTTCAGTTGGCAAAATTATGTTATGATCATTGCAGGGTTTTCAATGACAACCTCAAATTAATGAATAAGTTGCTGGCTCGTAGTAGTGAGTGTTTAGCACAGCAGAACAGGGGCAGTGAGGTTGTATAAAGATCACTGTGGATAATTTATAAATACCATACTTTCAAACTAATATTGAGATATGGTAAAGGGTGTAAAATGTTACAAGTATGTTACTCCAAATATTACTAGAGACTGAACATGTTGGCTTTTCTTTTGTTTTGAAAATTGTGGTCTTTAATTTGTAAAGCAAATAGATAGCATGTGCTAACAGGTAAATTGGATCAGGTCACACACTTCCCGTGTGCAAATCATTCAAAAAATAATTAAATCTGAAAAAGATTGTGTTCTCAGTGACTTTTATCAGCAAACAGGAAAGGCCACTCTTGTGTACTTTTCATATTACCATGTCCAATAATTCTTTGGCATATGATGTATACCTAATGATATCACTGTTGATGCTGTGGCCATTGCTATCTTCACCAATACATATTGGAGCTTTAGAGTGTAGCCTACATTCATCATGGAACAGTCTCTGTACTACGGGACTGAATTATGCTGGTTATTTACAAGAGAAGAAGTAGGAGGAAGAAGTTCTACTGCAGAAAGAACCCTCTCAGCACCCACACTGGTTAGCACAACACTTTGCAGCATTAGTAAACCCAGAATCAATTCCCACTGCTGTCTGTAAGGTGTTTGTACGTTCTCCCATGGGTTTCCTCTGGGTGCTCTAGTTTCCTCCCACAGTCCAGTTGGTAGTTTAATTGGTCATTATAAAATGACCCGTGGTTAGGCCAGGGTTAAATCAGTGTTGTTGGGTGGTGCAGCTTGAAGGGGCAGAAAGGCCTAATCCAAGCAGTACCTCAATAGTTAAGTAATAAACTTCAGCTAACCTCTCCTCCACAGCTAACCAGTGAAAGAGGTCCTGCCAGGTATAAAAAGGACTCTTAGATAAATGAATTTTTTTGTTACCCAAGTGACTGTCTCCACACTCCAATTGATACTAACAACCAAGTATACCAATACTGACTGGGGAACCCAAATGACAGTGAATAACTCTTCCCATGCCATACGCATCCCTCTGTGAGTGTCCTGCTACGTATTCCTTTAGGCAGATGAGACTTATTATTTGCATTCCAACAATATTCAAATATAGGATGTTAAATGGTTTGTTTCAGGTTTCTAGATAGGGGGCTCCGAGTACCAAATCCTTGCAAAGTTAATAACTTTTTGCCGGTCTGCAAGCTGTTGGGAAGTGTTGCACTGCAGACTGATTCACTGAAACTTAAAAGAGTACATCTGTGGAATGGGAACTGTAAGAGTCAGACAACAGCTGAAACTCATTAGTCTGTCAGGACAAGGTCCTGCGAGTGGGTGTTTATTTAGACTAATCTTAAGAGGCAGATCATGAGAAGAATTTACAGTAACTTGGCAAAAGCTCACAAAAATTATTGATTTATTTGTGCTTTCCATCAGAACTCACTGATTCTAAAGAAGCATAATTCACTTATTTTAAGAAAAGGTTGTAAATAATTTAAGGTCCTTGGGCTTGTAATGAGGAATTGGAGATGATGTCAGAACCTATGTAATATCTTTCTCATGGTAAACACTTTTGTAAGTGTTGCAATACATTCATTGAAAGGAAGTCTCCTCGTTTTCAGAAAATCTTTTCAAACCGTGCCTATAAAAATCACCTTTCATTCACAAAATGAAAGAGAAAATCATATTCAGTAACAGTTAAGAGGAACATAGTCTGAACTGGCTAACTGCTGGGTAATGCCTCCAATGCTGCCAATGACACTTTCCTTTGCAAACAGCTGCTGATTGCCTCAGCATGTAAATATTCTTTGTCCACATTTTCAAACCTTTTAATTTATGAAAGAAAATGTTCCATTTGTGTGCATTCTGCTTGAGTACTACGTTTTCACACATTTATTTTTAACACATGTCAGATTCATATGACTGGATATTACAGTTAATCTGAAGAGAAGTGACTGCATTGAAAATCCAGAAGAAAGAAATGATGGAATTACACAGTGGGTCAAAAAGGATCTTTGATCACTGGCCTTACATTGCTATGAATAAAGTTGCAGCTCTCCCTAATTTATATGAATGAGAAACATTCATTTATTTTATCTGTATAAGAGGCATTATTTTAAAATCACCATAATCTTCAGAATATAATACGTTATAAATATCACAGATTTATTTATCTTATGAAAAACAGACCTCTGTATCAAAAAGCAGAGGAGGTCAGTATCTTAAACTGAGAGTGAAGTTGCATATGTGGTCAATTCTGTTCAATTACCCCTGCCCTGCCCACCCCCACAGGTTCTACAATTCATTTGCACATGTCTTTGGGATGAGGAAAGAAATTGATCATGAGATTTAGAACAGTTTGCCAAATGTCATTTGTGAATCTGGGCAAAATTGGTGAGAATGTTAGATTAATGAATGGTTAATGGCTAATACGGGCCGAATAGCCTCTCTCTGTGAGTCAGTCATATTCCTACAGATACACTGACATTTTCAGTAACCCTCTAGTTAGCGCAATCCTGAAGATAGTGACTGTAATCTGATCATCAGATGAAATCTGTAATGAACTGTGTTGAAAAACTCAGAAATCTTTCTGAAATGTCACTGTCTATAAAATTGACTTTAAAGTTGAAAGATCTATGTGCATTAGAATATAATCTGGCTTGATCATCATCATCCTCAGTATATGTAATTCATTTTGACCACCAAACTTTGAAAAATAAATATTTCTCACATATTTCATCATTTTTTTTCAAAACCTATTTAGATGATGTTTTATGTATTATATCGCAAAATCAGTGAGACAATAATTAATGAGAAGGTGTTCATGGAGTTCACCTTCACTAGTTGCTATCCATGTGGCACAGTAGCACAGTGGTTAGCACAATGCTTTACAGTACAGGTGACCAGGGTTCAATTCCTGCCACTGCCTGTAAGGAATTTGTACATTCTCCCTGTGCCCATGTGGGTTTCCTCTGGGTGCTCTGGTTTCCTCCTATAGTCCAAAGAAATATTGGTTGGTAGGCTAATTAGCCATTGTAAATTGTCCAGTGATTAGGCTAGAATTAAATTGGGGAATTGCTGGACCCCATGGCTCGAAGGATACACAGTATCTCAATAAATAAGAAAATAATATTGAACTGTGCAGTATATAACAAGTAAGTGTATAGAGAAGTACATAAGTACCATATGAGGAGCTCTAAAACTCTTGCTGAATTTATTAAACTGGAGAGGTGCGTGATAAATGTCAGTGAAAATAATAGTCCTTCAGCACGAAAATGGAATGGTGTAATACAAACAATGATCCTTTTTCTTCTGCTCCTTATCAGAGAAACCAGTTTGAGTGCTGATACAGCAGTGCTCAGCAGCCAACTCTTTGTAGAATGCCAAGACTTAGTTCAAAGATGTTTGTGGATAATTTTAGATAGATTCAATTCTTGTATTAACCAGAAACAGTCCATACCAAAATGCTATGTGAAATTAGTGTGGAAGAAAGAGCAATTTCCTTTTATGTAATAGAAAGTGGGAAATTATTGACTTCTTTAATGAATATGATTTGGCATCCAAATTACAGTGTGAATTGCAAGCCCCATAATTTGGAAATCTGTGCAGAATGTTTGGGGCGTGCATTTGCTAGGAGTTTGTACAGTAAGTAGTTGTTCTTACAAATAACCAGGAAGTGTTGATCTGACACAAGCATTGTTAAATGGAGCCAATATCATTAAAATCAATGAACTTTATAAATTACACATTTAAGATGTAGTTAGCCACAGGAAGGTCCTTCCACCACTACCCTTACTCATTCACATGCGGGTTTGAGGTTGAGCTGGACTTTTTTGATTATGGAGCAACTGAAATTTTGGTTAATGCAAGTACTTGTTGCAGAATCCTTCAGTCACTGTGCGGGCTATGAATCTGGTACTTTGGTGGCTGTGTCACTGAGTTGCTCAAGTTAGTGAGGATTAGGAGAGTATCCATTGAGCTGAGGAAACTTATGCATGAGAGAAGGAGGAGTTGTTGGAACTAAGGCTGATGCACTAAGACTAGAAAAGTATAAGTTTGGTTTCCCAACTCTGAATTACAGATGATTCTTGAGCAAACGGTAAATTGTGGCTATCATCTCTCAAGGGAAAGCCTGTCTCTTCTGGCATATGAATGCTAGGCAAGCTTGAAATTGCTTAAATTCAAAGGTAAGCCAGAATCAGGTGTTTCTGGACAGCATAGAAAGATATAATCAGTTTCTTTCTGCCTTTTGATATTTTTAACCCTCTTCTTGTGAGATCTTTGACGTTCTCTTGACCTGTTGCAGTGTGAAGAGTAATTGGTGAACAAAAATGGGGGTTATGATCAGAGTGAAAAAATATTTTAAAAAATAGTTTCATCCTCCTGTAGTGCCATTTGTTCATCATAGTCCTTTTCCAAAACTTGATCTGAAATTGACCCCAAACTACATCATAGTGAGATAAATAGAGGATAGCTAATAGAATAAAATCTCTCCATTTCTGGTCAAAAATTGTGGCAACTAACAAATGATGGAACCTGCAAATTAATATACAGTCACTGTGGAAATACTTGAAGAGCTTTAGTTGGTTGTGATTTGGAGATTTGGAGGAGGGAGCAGAGAGGGACTACTGGGAAGTTTTAAAGATTTTTTTGCTAGAAATTAAAGTAAATTGGAGACTAATGAATATAAATATCCTCTTGAAAGAAGGATCTAATGGAAGTTTTGAACAGTATTCTTAATGAATTACGATGCTTTGGAATTTGCTTTCCAGTCTGATGGAGATAATTTGCTTTTCTCTTGTTCCATGCAGTTTGCAACAGAGAGAAATGATTTTGACAATGTGCTGGTGCTAAATATCCAATATCACTCAGTTAGAAACACTGACTTTTATTTTGGAATTTTCAATCCAGCAAACAGTTTTGTGACAATTTTGAGTAGGTGACCCCATGCTACACCAGATTCACCAGCACCTGCTACAATGAACAATTTATTACTGTAAAAATTAGTTTTTTGAAAACAGTCATTAAAACTTTTCATAACTATTTGGATGTTTCCATGCTCATTTACAATAAAATTGTATCATTGCAAAACATGATGAAGAAATAAACTTGGTATGTTCTGCTAAATCATTGTAGATTTTAGCCTGAATACTGACACCCAAAATAATTTGTTCCTGGAAATAACATTGGATTTATTTTCCTGAGGGGTAAATTTCTTTGCTTTTGAGAAGTTTCAGTTGTTTTTACTTTACTCAACCCTGTGGTATCCCAGTTTTAGACTGTCAATGCTTTAGTGGTTTTACAAACTTTTACCGGCATACAAGCTCTTGGGAGTTTGCAGGCTGAGGGTCGCCCTGTGGCCGATACTATCTAACCCCTGACCTCTGTTGCTCTCATTTCACCTGCCCTACTGAGAAGAAGTATAAAGATGTTCTTTGTATAAACTCACAAGAGGCTATCTGTCAAAAAAACAAGTGCAAACTATTATTAAGGGAAAGAGTGGATTAGGATAGGCACAGCTTAACAACATCATTTTTGTGTATGAATTAGCACTTTTGCCCAAATCCTTTCATGCATAGAGGCTGAATCCTGTGGAGTACTAAAATTCATACTTGCTCAGGACACAAAATGAATTGATTGTTTTGGAATAATTTGCTTAAATTCTTGCAATATCTTTTGTTGAACTGTTAGAATATTTAGTGATGCACTCATGAAGGTTCCCTTTCTGATAAAGGTTAGTACCTAAGAACATAAGAAATAGGAGCAGGAGTAGGCCATCTGACCTATCGAGCCTGCTCCACCATTCAATAAGATCATAGCTAATCTGACCATGGACTTACCTCCACCTACCTTCCTTTCCCTATAACCTTTAATTTCCCCCACTATGCAAAAATCTATTCCACCTTGTCTTAAATATACTTACTGAGGTAGCCTCCACTGTTTCATTGGGCAGAGAATTCCACAGATTCACCACTCTCTGGGAAAAGGAGTTCTCCCTAATCTCTGTCCTAAACCTACTCCCCTGAATCTTGAGGCTATGTCCCTTAGTTCTGGTCTCACATACCAGTGGAAACAACTTTCCTGCCTCTATCTTATATACCCCTTTCATATTTGTATATGTTTCTATAAGATCTCCTCTCATTCTTCTGAATTCCAGCGAGTACAGTCCCAGGTGACTCAGTCTCTCCTCATAGCCTAACCCCTCATCTCCGGAATCAACCTGATGAACCTCCTTTGCACCACTCCAAAGCCAGTATATCCTTCCTCAAGTAGGGAGAGCAGAACTGCACACAGTACTCCAGGTGTGGCCTCACCAGTACCCTGCACAGTTGCAGCATAACCTCCCTGCTCTTAAATTCAATCCCTCTAGCAATGAACACCAACATTTCATTTGCCTTCTTGATAGCCTCCTGCACCTGCAAACCAACCTTTTGTGATTCATGCACAAGCACTCCCAAATCCCTCTGCAGAGCAGAATGCTGCACTTTGTACCATTTAAATAATAATCTGATCTCTCATGTTTCCTTACAAAGTGGATGACCTCTCATTTACCAACATTGTACTCCATCTGCCAGACCCTTGCCCACTCACTTAACCTATCTGTATCTCTCTGTATCTTCTGCACAATTTGTTTTTCCACTCAATTTAGTATCATCAGCAAACTTAGATGCACTACACTTGTCCCCTCTTCCAGATTATTAATGTATATCGTGAACAGTTGCGGGCCCAACTCTGACCCCTGTGGCACACTACTCACCGCCAATTGCCAACTGGAGTAACACCCATGTATCCCAACTCTCTGTTTTCTATTAGTTAACCAATCCTCTACCCATACATCACCCCAGCTCTATGCATCCTTATCTTATAGGTAAGTCTTTTATGTGGGACCTTATCGAACGCTTCCGGAAATCCAAGTAAATAACGTCCCCTCTATCCACTGTGCTCATTATATCCTCAAAGAGCTCCAGTAAGTTTGTCAAGTAGGACCTGCGTCTGCTGAATCCATGCTGCGTCTGCCTGATGGATCCATTTCTATCCAGGTGCCTCACTATTTCTTCTTTAAAGATAGTTTCAAGCATTTTCCCAACTACAGATGTTAAATTAACTGTCCTATAGTTCCCTACCTTTTGCCTACATCCTTTTTTGAACAGTGGCATGACATTCGCTATCTTCCAATCCACTGGGACCTGCCCAGAGTCCAGAGAATTTTGGTAAATTATCACCAAAGCCTCTACTATAACTGCTGCCGTTTCTTTCAGTACCCTGGGATGCATTCCATCAGGACCAGGGGACTTATCTGTCTTTAGGCCCACAAGTATTAGCCCAAGACATCTACTCTATATCCTTGCCCTTAGATGCTGCCTGATCTGTTGAGTTCCTGCAGCTGAGTTACTCTGGGTTTTCAGCATCCGCCGAATCTCTTGTGTTTAGAAGATCCTCTTCCAGTTCTTCGTATCTTCATGTGGCAGAGAAGGAGGAGAAATAAATGGAAGGTTAAACAATGATCAACATTTTACAGAAAGGGTTGGTGTGGAGAATAGTGCTTAAAATATACAGAGATTTAATATTAGATAGCATTAGAGAAGCAGTTTCACCAGATGTACATGCTAGCATCCTAAACATGTTTACTGATTATTGTAAAGGGTGGTGGGTGGTTAGTAACACTGCAGTTGTGTCCCACTCTTCTGCACGATGTTTTTTAATGATAGAGGTGAATCAATTAACCAATATGGAAGCCTATTAGCAATCTTGTGAAAATAAACCTGTCCACTCTCAACACTAGCCCAATCTGTCCTCTCTGCCTTGGATTTTTATATTTTACCCTCCAGAAGTAGCTGTGCTTCACTTCATTTGGACTTGATAGAGCCAATGAAGACAGAATTCCTTACATTGGGTAGCATCTACAGTTGAAGTCAGAAGTTTATATACACCTTAGCCAAATTCATTCAAACTCAGTTTTTCACAATTCTTGACATTTAATCCTAGAAAACATTCCCTGTCTTAGGTCAGTTAGGATCACTATTTTAAGAATGTGAAATGTCAGAATAATAGTAGAGAGGATGATTTATTTCAGCTTTTATGTCTTTCATCACTTTCCCAGTGGGTTAGAAGTTTACATACACTTTGTTAGTATTTGGTAGCATTGCCTTTAAATTGTTTAACTTGGGTCAAACATTTTGAGTAGCCTTCCACAAGCTTCTCACAGTAAGCTGCTGGAATTTTGTTCCATACCTCTAGACAGAACTGATGTAACTGAGTCAGGTTTGTAGGCCTCCTTGCTCGCACACGCTTTTTCAGTACTGCCCACAAATTTTCTATCGGATTGAGGTCAGGGCTTTGTGATGGCCACTCCAAAACTTTGAGTTTGTTGTCCTTAAGCAATTTTGCCACAACTTTGGAGGTATGCTTGGGGACACTGTCCATTTGGAAAACCCATTTGCGACCGATCTTTAACTTCCTGGCTGATGCCTTGAGATGTTGCTTTGATATATCCACATAATTTTCTTTCCTCATGATGCCATCTATTTTGTGAAGTGCACCAGTCCCTCCTGCAGCAAAGCAGCCCCCACAACAAGATGCTGCCACCCCCATGCTTCACGGTTGGGATGGTGTTCTTCAGCTTGCAAGCCTCACCCTTTTTTCCTCCAGACATAACGATGGTCATTATGGCCAAACAGTTCAATTTTTGTTTCATCAGACCAGAGGACATTTCTCCAAAAAGTAAGATCTTTGTCCCCATGTACACTTGCAAACTGTAGTCTGGCTTTTTTATGGTGGTTTTGGAGCAGTGGCTTCTTCCTTGCTGAGCAGCCTTTCAGGTTATGTCGATATAGGACTCGTTTTACTGTGGATATAGATACTTGTCTACCTGTTTCCTCCAGCATTTTCACAAGGTCCTTTGCTGTTGTTCTGGGATTGATTTGCACTTTACACGCCAAAGTATGTTCATCTCTGGGAGACAGAATGCGTCTCCTTCCTGAGCGGTATGACGGCTGCGTGGTCCCATGGTGTTTATACTTGTGTACTATTGTTTGTACAGATGAACACGGTACCTTCAGGCATTTGGAAATTGCTCCCAAGGATGAACCAGACTTGACATCATTTTCTGACCTCAATTCCGATAGAAAATTTGTGGACAGAACTGAAAAAGCGTGTGCGAGCAAGAAGGCCTACAAATCTGACTCAGTTACACCAGTTCTGTCTGGAGGAATGGAACAAAATTCCAGCAACTTATTGTGAGAAGCTTGTGGAAGGCTATCCAAAACGTTTGACCCAAGTTAAACAATTTAAAGGCAGTGCTACCAAATACTAACAAAGTGTATGTAAACTTCTGATCCACTGGGAAAGTGATGAAAGAAATAAAAGCTGAAATAAATCATCCTCTCTACTATTAATGTGACATTTCACATTCTTAAAATAAAGTAGTGATCCTAACTGACCTAAGAAAGGGAATGTTTTCTAAGATTAAATGTCAGGAATTGTGAAAAACTGAGTTTAAATGTATTTTGCAAAGGTGTATGTAAACTTCTGATTTCAACTGTATACACTGAGATATTAACCTTGTGGTTGGTTAAGTGCTGCTGTAAATAATGCTGCTACCTTGCATCTGCAGTGATGAAGATTATTTCTTGACTTCCGATACCCTCTGTGTGGAGCTTACACGTTACCCTTGTGACTATGCGTGCTTCCCATGGATGTTCCAGTTTTCTCAAGGAGCTGTTAATTGGTAGGGTAATTGGCAATTGTAAATTACCCTTGTTGTAGGTGGAAGGTTGGGGAATTAAAGGAAAGTTGATGGACCTGTAAGGGACAGTAGGTTGTAGGAAAATAGTTTGGGGAGTAGTTTGGATGGGATATAGACAATGGGTGACATAGACAATAGGTGACATTGTGAGGAAATATGAAAATTATCAGGTAATACATTTTGGAAAGTATCAAAGTTAATTTTTTATGAGTTTTGTAGCCTGGGGAAAAATAGACATGCAAGACAATGAACACTTCTTTGGGTCTTTAATTCCTTTATCTGTTTTAGATGTTTTTAATGCAGAAAGAAGGTATCGAAATAAAAACGAAGAAATGAATAAAAAAACCCAGTTCCTGTTGTTACAATCTCAGATTAATTTCAGACCATACTCTTGTTACGTATGCTGTATGAAAATAAATAAAAGAAAATATACAAAACCTGTATGGTAGTGGCAATTCTACTAGGCCGATAAGAAACTTTGCACAACTGCACTATTCCAGCGCTGATCAAATCACTTGCGAAAATCTTTCCTCACCAAACCTGGGAAAAGCATTCGAACATTATTCTCTCTAGGACATGGCAACTCTTCGCTCTATTCTACCCATGCAAAAGGCCATCACCGTTGTCTCTTAAAGGCACAGGCAGCTGTTTTAGCATTACCAGGGTAAATACATAAGTGCACTTTAACAATAAAAAAAAATGATATTCAACGATCACCTGGTTACATGAGTATTGAGGGCAAACACATAACAGGTAATTGAGTCATCATCCTCAAGATGTAAATTAAACATTGATGATGATGATGGTGGCTTCCGTCTGTCTTGATGGAAAATGGACAGTGGCACTGGAGTGATCTCTCCAAGGCATAAGCCTGGGCAGAAGGTATAGAGATTCTGGGGCGCCCAGTCATCAAGATCCCTTTCTCAGCCTCACCGGTGTAGACCAAAGGAAAGTGAAGCAATACATTTGGCACCAGCCTGGCTGCAGGAGCTACTGGAAGGATGATCAGTGATGCCCAGCTGCGTTAAGGTCTCCACTCCAGACTTTCTGTCTGGGTTTACTCCCGTAGCCTTTGTCTCTGCTGAGGCTGCACACAAGGCAGTGGGGCTATTTACCTCCAGTGGGGGAAATTGGACATTAGTTCCTACTCAACACCCTGGTCAGAATACCACAACCGAGGAGTAAAGTTTCTATTTATATTCTGCCAAGTTAATCACTCTCTACCAGTTGGATCCACTGTTGTAACTGATGCCTTATGTTATATAGCTAACTCTACGATGTAGAGTTGGAAGTGAGATCATGGGGAGCCCTAGTCAGGGGTCACTCCAAAGAGCTATAGACCTATCTCTTCAGCTCATTTCCTTCCCTGGAGCAAAAGGCCATGGAATGAACCATAATATCATTTTGCCAGTCAGGTTTTGACCTCCAACCTCTGTGAAAGAAAGTGCTAACACATAATTAGACTATGGATACATAATAAGTCACATCCCAGGAATTATCACTTCTTCAAAGATCAGCCATGTTAGTGTTTTTGATAGAATAGTTCAAGGAAGAGGCAGACAAAGATTAAGTTTAACGCCATCTCTCTGTTCTATGGAAGCAGGTCAGGCAGCATCTGTAGGGAGAGAAACAGCTAAGATTTCTGCAGATATGAAACATTAAACCTGCTTTTTTTTTCCCCACAGATACTGTCGAACAATTTTTCAATGCTCTCAGTTTTATTTTGGATCTCCAATATCTTTTGTATTTTACTTTTGGAGTACCTAGCAAGAGCTGCTCCTCCAAGACATTTTCACACATTAGATGCTTGACTGCCTTTGTTGTGTGTGTGTGTGTGTGTGTGTGTGTGTGTTGTTTTTTAGATGGGTTCTATAGTGTTTCTTTGTTTTGTGGGCTGCCTGTAAGAAGACGAATCTCAAGATTGTATATAGAATACATACTTTGATAATAAATGTACTTTGAATTTTGAACTTTGTACTTTGAACAGCACATGTACAATGACAGCAGTTTCTCTTGTCCCTGTGTGTCCTGATCTACTGTGAACTTGGCTGTGCACTCTGTCTCTCACAGATATCTGATGAATGGAACAGGAAACAGATGTAAGGCAGTCCCACTTTGATCTGGTAGCCAAATTCAATAAAGGAGGAAGGGAAAGTTCCATAATCTAATATTGCTTCCAGATTGTACATTCTGTGCAGTTGCCATAGATACTGGGCTTTTATTTCGATGAACCACACTTTGAAAACTGTGCAATTCTGGTGAAAGACTTCTGAAATAATAAATTCTACTGACACTCATTAGAACCAATTGGTGTGGACTAAAGGTTCACTGCAACCAAAATGAGCAAAGATGACCCAACCACTTATAGCTGTCAGAAGGAGAAACTGTACAGATTTTGGCCATGAATTTGAAATGAGCAGCAAAGCACACTTTAGAGAATCACACACCATTGACAGATTTTTATACAACATTTAACTGCCAAATGGGTCATTTGTTACTTTTTAGAGAGATATGACTCAAACTGAATGATGTATGTCAAATGGGCATTGGCAAAGGCTTAATAGAGGACAGCTTGCAGACTGGGCACTAGTATTCTATCTGAGGTTGGTTGTGTCACAGGGAAACAAAATAAAGAAAAACTAAAGATATGAAAGACATATCAATACTTTTTAAAAAGGCTTAACATTGAGCTGTGTAACAAAAATTACCATAAGACCATATGATGGGTTAAGGTCAATTTTATCTCTAGAAAATCTTGAATGTTGCTCTTCCGATCAGAGTGGTTATCAAAAGGAAACTTGGGTTTTATACAGAAAATATTATCTGTTACCTTTGCTTGTAATTGTAAGATGTAATAGTTCCATTTTTTGTTGATCAGCTTCAACATAATCCTTCTGTAGTTCATTTTTAACATGCTATTCTGTCATTGAGCACTTTAGACCTTAGAAGACTGAAGGATGATCTTATTGAAATGTATAAAATCCTAACCAGGCTTGACAGGAGAGATGTCAAGATGTTTTCATTAGTGGAAGAATTTTGAACAAGATGACAAAGTTTTAAGGTAAGGGGCTGGTTGCTTAAAACCAAGGTATGAAGAAATTTTAACTTGCAGAAGGTGGTAAACCTCTGGAGTTTTCTGTCTTGGAGAGTTGTGGAAGCTGGATCATTAGAAATATCTACGGTAGAGGTAGATGGACTTTTGAGAGCCTGAAGGATTGAGGGCCATGTTGATCTAGCACAGAAGAGGAGTTGAGGCCTCTGTCAGATCAACAATGATCTAATTGATTGGTGGGACAGGTTTGAGAATCAGAGTGACCTGCTCCTGCTCCTATTGTGTTAATTGGTAGGATGGCTAGCACATGATGTAGATTATCCTATGTGTTCAGCCATGCAACAGTGAGCTTTCACTCAGTAAGGCCTGACCTCTACTGGCTCGCTGTAAGAATGCTCTGAGAAAATGCCAGCCTCTCACCTTGCCAACACCCAAAGCTATGCCACCCCACCCTCCAAAGGATAGGAACAATGAGTCATCCTGTGGTTTCGCACGAACCTCATGTTGTAAGCCAATACAGAGGCTCACAGGCAGTCACAGCTCACTCAGTGAAGCAAAAAAGACCAGCAGTTTGGGACATTCCATTGTAACGTGGAGCCAATGAGCAGAATTTCTGAAGCTTAGTTACTGTTGCAATTCAGGAAATGTTTTGTGTGTAGAAACTGAAGCAGATGCTGAACAGAATTGTTATTACATTAAACAAAGAGTTTTCTCTCAAATTGATCATTCTGTTGGCTTTGGAGATGGCTAACTGCAAACCAAAGATGAAATAGGAAATCAAAATGTTATCTTTTTAAATAACCACAGTGAAGTCTTTATTGGTTTACAGAGACACAAGAGATTCTTCAGATGCTGGAAATCTTGAGAAACACACGCAAAATGCCAGAGTAACTCAGCAGGTCAGGCAGCATTTACAGAGGAAAGTAAACAGTTGTTATTTCAAAGGGTCTTGGCTCAAAACATCAACGTTTCAAACCCTCCATAGATGCTGCCTGACCTGCTGGGTTCCTCCAGCCATTTTGTGTGTGTGTTACTCTTTATTGGTTTATTCTTTTTAACCTCCATTTCTCAACAAATTTGTGCATCCAATAACTGGAATAGTACACTCGTAAACTTCCTGGTATTTTTATAGTTACCAGTTAGCAGAACTAATTTGGTTAAACATGTAGGAAGCTAAATATGCGCTGCTCTCAGCACCAATCCGGAGAGCTTGTACTCTTGGTTCTGGCGTCTAAGCACTCAGTGGTTCATACCTCTCATAAATTAATCACGGTATCGACCCAGGCTGCATGTTGTTCTGCCCAGAACCTGGTGCTCTCACAGCCTTGAAGCATCATCACGGGGCTGGGTGCACACTGAACGCCGAGGCTGTGTGCAGAGCCTGCCTCTTGGGGGCTGTAAGTGGGACAGCAGGTCAGTACTGTAGTGCAGGGCTTGGGGATGCCCACTGGCTGGGTTAGTGAGTGCTGGTGTTGCTAGGACTACCCTAGATGGTGACAGACCACTTGGATTTTCTCAGACCCTGTTGAATATGATGGAAGCTGCTGCATGCCCCCTCTCTTTGACTAGGTTGGCAGCTCCCACTACCCCAGTATAACAGATCATAAGACCATAAGACATAGGAGCAGAATTAGGCCATTCAGCCCATCAAGTCTGTTCCAGTATTCCATCATGGCTGATCCCAGTTCTCATTCAACCCCATACACCTGTCTTCTTGCCATATCCCTTGATGCCCTGATCGATCAGGACTTCCACCTTTAATATATGCACAGACATTGCCTCCACTGCATTCTGTGACAGAACATTCCACAGATTTAATACTCTCTGGCTAAAAGGATTCCTCCTTACCTCTGTTCTGAAGGGTTGCCCCTCAAGTTTGAGGCTATGCGCTCTAGTTCTGAATACCCCACCATAGGATACATCCTGTCCGCATCCACCCTATCTAGTCCTTTCAACATACAGTAGGTTTCAATGAGATCCCACGCATTCTTCTAAATTCCAGTAGTATAGGCCCAAAGTTGCCAAATGCTCCTCATATGTTAACCCCTTCATTCCTGAAATCATCCTCTTGAACATCCTCTGGGCTCTCTCTAATGACAGCACATCCTTTCTGAGGTATGGGGCCCAAAACTGTTGACAGTACTCTAAGTGCAGCCTGACTAGGTTCTTATAAAGGCTCATCATTATCTGCTTGCTTTCATATTCTATTCCACTTGAAATAAATGCCAACATTGCATTTGCCTTCTTTACCACAGACTCAACCTGTAAATTAACCTTCTGGGAGTCTTGTACGAGGACTACCAAGACCCTCTGTACCTCCGATGTTTGAACCTTCTCCCCATTTAAATAATAGTCCGCACTATTGTCCTTTTATCTGAAATACATTATTGTACATTTCCTGTCTAAATCCTGCTGCAATCGCATTGCTTCCTCAGCACTACCTACCCTTCCACTTATCTTCATATCATCCTCAAACTTTGCCACAAAGCCATCAATTCTATTATCCAAATCATTGACAAACAATGTGAAAAGCAGCGGTCCCAATACTGACCCCTGAGGATCACCAGCAGCCAACCAGAAAAGGCCCCCTTTAGTCACACTTGCTGCCTCCTGCCTGCCAGCCATTCCTCTATCCATGCCAGTATCTTTCCTGTAACGCCATAGGATTTTGTCTTGTTCAGCAGACAGAGTAGAGTTGTTTGGTTGGCTGGCTTGTTACCATGGAGGCTGGAGAGAGCCAAGCATCCAAACAAGGAGGTGACAACAGCTTCCATCCTATCCAGAAACAGGTAATTAGAGAACAGTGCTGCTGCTTGAGTCAAATTAGCTTGGTACATGGATAGAATTGTGCTGTGTCATCTCAGGTTTGCTTCATTAAATATAAGATATAGGAAAGTGTATATCAGAATAATTGGATTATTAATTGTCTAAGGCCATTCGGCCTATTGAGTTTATATCAGCTTCTGTAAATGCAATTCTATCACTTTTATTCACTGTTTTTAGCCAACATTCCTGTGCATTATTCTTTTCTAAGTCCCTGTACAATCTAGTTCCTTTTTGATACTTTTGAAGGTAATAAATTCCAGACCATAACTATCTCGTGAAAAAAATTCTTGTTCATATATCTCTCTTGAAATATGTAATCTGTGTGCCTGGGCATTAAACCATCTACTAATGAGAACAACTACCATAAGACCATAAGATATGAGAAGAATTAGGCCATTTGGCCCATCAAGTCTGCTCTGCCATTTCACCATGGCTGATCCACTTTCCCCCTCAGCCCCAATCTCCTGCCATCCTCCCATATCCCTTCGTACCCTAACTAATCAAGAACCTATCAGCCACTGCCTTAAATATACCCAATGACCTAGCCTCCACAGCTGCAGTGGCAATGAAATCCACAGTTTCCCCACTACCTGGCTAAAGAAATTCCTCCCCATCTCCATTCTAAAAGGACACCCCTCTATTCTGAGACTGTGTCTTCTGGGCTTAGACTCACCTACAATAGGAAACATCCTCTCCACATCCACTCTATCAAGGCCTTTCAACATTCAGTAGGTTTTGATAATTACCTGCTTTTTTGTTAAGTAAACTGGTAATGATCTTGTACTTTCTAATCAAGTCACTTCTCAGCCCTTGTTCCTCCGTGGAGAACAAGGAGATGACATTGTAGTTAAAATCCTTCATCTCTCGAACCATTCCACTAAATCTTTTTGGGACCCTTCTGTTTGTATACCTGTTGTGCAAAGTTAAGCATCTTACACTTCTCTCATTTCTTTCATACCATTGTAGGCAACTTTACTTAGTGTTGTTTAGACCCAGACCCTAGAATTTCCTTCCTGTCTCCCTCTCATTCCTCCCTTAAAATCCATCTCTTTGAATAAGCTTTTCCTCATACGTACTTTTTGCATTCTCTAATGACACCATCGTAAATGTTCCTCTGCTAAGGAGTCCAAACATAAGCTATCTTCTTTCATTATTGGAGGAAATAAGAAATTCTTTAACTATGGCACTAGAGTTTACCCTTGAGGAAAACCGTGGTTTAATACACAGGTGCAGACACAAAGGAATGCCTAATGTCTAACGGAAGGCATAATTTTTGGCAAGAGACTGAATCATGACTGGATTAAAATCTTTGTACTAAATACTATGGTACTGTATTTTGGAGTTTGTCATGTGCCCTGAGATCTTCCCCTGCAAAAAGCTCAGCTCTTCCCTCAGCATAAGGTATCAAGGAAGTTCAATGAACTACTGTGAAGTGAAGATTTCCTATTAGGAAGCATCCACTTTCTTTTCACAGTAGTTCCCCTCCAAAGTAATACGTCTTCACTTGACATGAGCACCTGTTATACTATCGATTACCAAATATTCAGCAGCCTGGCTGAAATGTGACTCCTCCTGATCCTTTGATTTAGCATTCAAATAGTAAATCATGCCAAGAGTGATTACATGTTACTTCAGTATGGAAAAATCTATGTTAATGCTGCCGATCAAAGGACAAGCCTGGCAATAACAATGAATAGGGGTGATACATATTATATACTGTATAGTACAACTAATTCTGAAGCTAACATTACTCAGAAAAATAAGACTGCAAACCTTGATTTATTAAAGCATTCAAAACATGAGTAGATCATTCAATACTCCAGATCCACCACACCACTTAATTGATCAGATCTGACTGGAACCACAGCTTAATTTTCCTGCTTTGGTTTATGATTTCCTAATAAAAATCAATTGATCTCATGACCTTAAGCAGACGGATTGTGCCAGGATCTCCAGACTTTGCAGTCCCGCTATGCTAAGTGTGAAAATTTGCTTCCTAATTGCCTGCCAAAATGGCAGAGATCTATTTTTCAAATTATTTCCCATTTTTCTGCACATGCCCTTTTGTACCTTTTCAACATTTTAAATAGCCTTACCTCAACTTTCGTTCAGCCAGACACGGAGGGAATTTGGGGTAATGGTGAAGGAGACAGGCCATTAAAATTGGCCCAGGGATTGCAATATTTGATGATCACAGGCCTATTCAATGATCAGTTTCCTTTACCATACTTACCCATTACAATCAGTGCTTTGTGCAACCAGAGCTGATCATGCCACTCCACAGATCTGCTAGAGTCCAATATTGCTACATTTTTAAAGCTAGGTCTACAGGACAAAAGTCTCCTTAAAGGAAGGTGCAATGTGGTCTCTGGTGAAGCCAAGAACATCCATAAACAGCAATGACCACAAGGGTGAGCATAACCCAGGAGTTCTGTAATGCTAGACATGAAAGTTTAGTGGTGTCCTGTATCTGCAAAGGGCCAGAGGCCTACTAAGTATAAGACAACCAGCTAAAAATGCTTAAAACAATTTAATAATTAAGATATTAAGTAAAAGTAATTAAAAGAGGTGTTATTCTGAACATAGCTCACAGCAACCCTGTAATCACCATTCCAATAAGTGGCCTTGTGTGGGTGTTGTGTGACATGTATCCCAACATATTGATGTAGTCATAAAGAAGGCAAGACAGCGGCTATACTTTATTAGAAGTTTGAAGAGATTTGGCATATCAACAAATATACTCAAAAACCTCTATAGATGTACTGTGGAGAGCATTCTGACAGGCTGCATCACTGTCTGGAATGGAGGGGCTACTGCACAGGACCAAAAGAAGCTGCAGAAGGTTGTAAATCTAGTCAGCTCCATCTTAGGTACTAGCCTACAAAGTACCCAGGACACCTTTAGGGAGCGGTGTCTCAGAAAGGCAGCGTCCATTATTAATGGCCTCCTGCACCCAGGGCATGCCCTTTTCTCACTTTTACCATCAGGTAGATGATACAGAAGCCTGAAGGCACACACTCAATGATTCAGGAACAGCTTCTTCCCCTCTGCCATCCAGTTCCTAAATGGACATTGAAGCTTTGGACACTACCTCACTTTTTTAAATATACAGTATTTCTGTCTTTGCACATTTTTAAAAAATCTGTTCAATATATGTAATTGATTTACTTGTTTATTTATTATTATGTTTTATTTAATTTATTTTTTTCTCTCTCTCTCTCTCTCTCTGCTCGATTATGCGTTCCATTGAACTGCTGCTGCTAAGTTAACAAATTTCATGTCACATGCCGGTGATAATAAACCTGATTCTGATTCTGTTGTTGAATCTCAGAAAGCTCCTCTTTCATTGATGACAGAGTGCTGCAGCTTGTAGACCTGTTGACTCACAGGGCCAGCAATCTCCTTTCAATTCTTATGTCCCTTGTTGTCTTTCTGGCATTTTCACATCCTCCTTGTGTCTACGTAGCATTTGCTCTGGGTGTTCTAGTTTCATCCGACCCCTCCCACCCCCACCCCCACCAAAGATTGGCAAGTTGAGGGTCCACTTTAAGTTGTGTGAATGAGTGGTTAAGTCTGGGGTGAGTTCGTGAAAATAAAGGGAGAATAAAGTGGGATTAATGTGTAAATGGGTGAATGATGGTCAGTGGGTCAAAAGGCCTGTTTCCTTGCTGTATGAATGACTCATGACTCTGTGAGTACATGTGATGTCCAAGGCAGAGAACAGCTGTGAAACAGCCTGGGAAATGCAGCCAGTCAAGTTTGGATCTCTCATTCATTCCAAATTTTTGAAGGTGCTGGTATTCACATGGATAAATTTATCTGCAAAGTCTGGGCCATTACACTCACCACGTTTTCCACTGACTCAGGAAGGTTTTGTCTAAAGATATAAATTAGATCATCAAAGCCTTCTTTCAAAGTTGTGAGTTTGTTATTGTTCCACCTATTGGATGAGCTTCATCTGTTAAAACTGCACTGGAATCTTCTGAACTTTTCTTGCACAAGTAAACCACTTAAATATTTTGCACCAGTTTGAATGCTATAAAAATTTATTTTGATTTAGTAATATAATTTTTCGGTAAAGTGAATGATTAGTAGAGTCTGGCTTAGCCATTCACTGTTTCCTTGTAGTCTCAGGAGGATCAGGAGGTGTTCTCAAGACCCAACTTAGAAACTTTAAGTCAAAACCAAAAGTTGATGGTTGGGATCTGAAATTTAAAAATCTATGTGTTAGAAATCTATAGGAGGCCAGGCAGCATCTAGAATGTTTCAGAAAATCCTTTCCCAGTAATGATAAACGCAAAACATTTAATATTTAATACCATCATTCCCACAATCCTGATTGAGAAGTTGCAGATACTGAGCCTCTGTACCTCCCTCTGCAATTGGACCCTTGACTTCCTAACCAGAAGACCACAGTCTGTACGGATTGGTGATGACATATCCTCCTTGCTGACAATCGACACTGGCGCACCTCAGGGGTGTGTGCTTAGCCCACTGTTCTATTCTCTGTATACCCATGACTGTGTGGCTAGGCATAGCTCAAGTACCATCTATAAATTTGCGGATGATACAACCCTGTTGGTAGAATCTCAGGTGGTGACGAGAGAGTGTACAGGAGTGAGATATGCCAACTAGTGGAGTGGTGCCACAGCAACAACCTGGCACTCAATGTCAGTAAAACGAAAGAGCTGATTGTGGACTTCAGGAAGGATAAGATGAAGGAACACATCCCAATCCTCATTGAGGGATCAGAAGTGGAGAGAATGAGCGGTTTCAAGTTCCTGGGTGTCAAGATCTCTGAGGATCTAACCTGGTCCCAACGTATCAATGTAGTTATAAAGAAGGCAGGACAGCGGTTATACTTTATTAGGAGTTTGAAGAGTTTTGGCATGTCAACAAATACACTCAAACTTTCTACAGTTGTACCATGGAGGGCATTCTGACAGGCTGCATCACTGTCTGATATGGAGGGGCTACTGCACAGGACCAAAAGAAGCTGCAGGAGGTTGTAAATCTAGTCAGCTCCATCTTGGGTGCTAGCCTACAAAGTACCCAGGACATCTTTAGGGAGCGGTGTGTCAGAAAGGCAGCATCCATCATTAATGACCTCCATCACACAGGGCATGCCCTTTTCTCACTGTTACCATCAGGTAGGAGGTACAAAAGCCTGAAGGCACACACTCAGCAATTCAGGAACAGCTTCTTCCCCTCTGCCATCCGATTCCTAAATGGGCATTGAGTCTTTGGACACTGCCTCGCTTTTTTTTTAACGTACAGTATTTCTGTTTTTGTACATTTAAAAAAATCTATTCAATGTACTGTAATTGATTTACTTGTTTATTTATTATTATTATTTTTAGTTTATTTTTTTCTCTCTGCTAGATTATGTGTTGTATTGAACTGCTGCTGCTAAGTTAACAAATTTCATGTCACATGCCGGTGATAATACACTTGATTCTGATTCTGAAAATCTGTAGATGCTGGAAATTCGGAGCAACACACACAAAATTCCGGAGGAACTCAGCAGGTCAGGCAGCATCTATGGAAATGAATGAACAGTCAACATTTCAGGATGAGATCCTTTTCCCGGACTGAAAAGGACGGGAGAAGACCCTTTTCATTTGGCACCTTCCTCTCTTCTTATCAGAAATGGTATTAGGTTTCTTTTATCTCAGTCAACTCAGACAACCTCAACCCTGTTCTCAGTACCAGGCTGGCTGGCTCCTGCTTCCTGCCTCTGCCCCAGTCCATAGAGCAGCGCACTCTCTATTGTTTTCAAGTAGGAGGCAGTTCAGCACAACTTAAACGGAATCTCAAGAGTTAATAGGCTGGGATCACATGCCACCATTCATTCTGAAAGTGCACAGAATACTCTACTGAAAACTTGGTGCCTAGTTGCAGTCCTTAATTTTGGTCATCAAAACTGAGCTTTCTCAGGTAAATACAGAAGACTGGGTGATACTGACTACACAAAGAACATGGGAGGTTCTCTGCTGCTCTGCCCTAGTCCAACCTCAGCCTCAAACAGCACATTAAACAGATTAATTAATCTTTTATCATTTTGCCTATTGTTTTCCCAGCTGGGGTTTGCTTGGGGATTTAAAGTTATCAACATTGTGGGGAATACGTGGGTGTGTTTAACATTATCGGGCAAATATTCATGCATCTCTGTGAAGTCATTCCTTATTGATGGTTATTGGTAGCACCCACACCCTTCCTTGTACACATCTCCATTTCTCAATGTGTTATACTGTGAAAATACTTCAGATACTCTATTACGAAACACATGGGAAGAAGTTCTTGGGCAAGAAATCTGCCTTGGGCAGCACCACAAAGTGTGGGGTATTGGACCAGTTCCATTATACGTACAACAATGATGGTAAAAGATGATTATCAGGTGCTGTGCATTATTGCCAGCCAATCTTCTGTACTATTTTGTGCCACCACAAAGAAGAATTTCTATCATCTTCTGTTGAACTACATCCAGTCTTCTCTGTTTAATTTTCTTTTTGGTATCTTTAGCATCTAGCTTTCCCATATGGCTGGCTACCCCGGTCAGTTTCGACACATCATGAGCTAAAACTTTTTCACAACTGTGACATTAATGTTATAAAGGCATCAGCTGAAAATAGCATGCTTCTCTTTACAGAAATGCATCAGCCCTGTACATATCGGAGTAGACAGTGTTGATTATATGCCAGATGTTTAAATAATGCTGATTTCCATAGCGATTAACAAACTCAAATAAACAGAAGCTCGCACCCAGACTGAAGTCTTCCTAAAGTGCACTATACGGCAGCATAATTATTTTTATGTTCCCATAGATTTCATTGCTCTGTCATGCCCTATCCATCAATTTTGTTCCCACAGTGTTTCTGGCTGAGTAATATTGCTGCTATGTCTGAGGCGTGCACGTTGCTTGGCTCCTTGCCAAGAAAAGCATTTTTTGCATGACCCTACCTAACTGCAGGCTGCTGCCTGTGCTTAGGGGGTACTGACAAATGCCAGGTCAAGTGCAATGCGATGTTACAGCAGTCTGAAAGGGGCCAAGGGAATCATTGCCTAAATATTCACCCAGTACAGCATTAAGGGATTATGTTCATCTCTCAGGCCAGCTTGTATATTCACTTGTGGAGGATCCTTGGTCACATCCATCAGTTTTATCAGTTCTGACTCTCGCAAATGTGTCTTTTGCTTTTGAACTCCTTCAGCGTGAGAGAGGCAAAGGGACCTTTTGGGGAAGCAGCAGGATAGTTTTCTGCCCTTGATAGACATCTATGTTACTGGGTGGAAAATAACACTGGTGACTTCATTTAATTGCATTTCAAATTTGAGTTTTTGACTTTGGTCTTTATTTCACTATAAGAAATGTTCTTGCCTGCAGCTTTGGTTCATTTCACATGTCATTACTGGCCCCATGTAGAAAAACATAAAATTTGCTAAAGTACCCTTCGCATCAAGAACTTATTGGGTGAGTAAACTACAGGAAACATATTGTAATTTTGAACTATAATCTGACTAAAATACCAGATATTTTGGTGAGTACAATGCTGGAATTCAATGATTCATGAAAATTTTGAAAGCACAACAAAAACTGAACTGATCCACACTGGAAATGGAGCATACTACAGTGCCTGTCATATGATTCTACTCAGCTGAATCCTACTTGAGACTTCCTTGTCAAATTCCTACTGTAGTGGGCCTGAGGAAACATTGGGAACAGTTCTGGACTGCTTCCAGGTAAGGAAAAGGCTTTTGAGTGGTCTACTTTTTATTAATATTGTTCCCAGTGATGTGACTATTGTGGTTCCCAATCTTCAGTGGCTCCAATAATTCCAAATATTCAGGGCACTTCCAGCCCTTGAAGTTGCATTATTATCTGCCTCTACACTGGATTTTCCACTGTAGCATCACAATACTTTAGGTATACAGCACTATAATCTCTCCTGACATAAATGTGGCTTTGAGCCATTTGTGAAAGCCTAAAATGGCCAAACCAAAGATGCCTTGTGAGGTTAACATCAGTATGAGTGAAAGTTTGGTGAGAGGTTGAATAGTAGTATCAAGCACCCATTACTGCTATACTAAACCCATTTTAGTCTCCCCACATTCCCATCAACTTACCCTACGTTCTACCCACATACCTATAAAAAGTACGATTTACACGAGCCAATTAACCAACCAAACAGGATATGGGAGAAAGCAAGAGCACCTAGAGGAAATTACACGGTCACAGAGAGTGCAAACAAATTCCACACAGACTAGACCAGAGATCAGGATTGCACTTGGGTCACAGCAGCTGTAAGGCAGAATTTTTATCAGCTGTTTCACGGTGCTGCCCATTTTGATTCCAGTTACCTCTGAGCTATTAAGACAGGAAATTCTAGCCGACTGCTCTTCGCAATCTAATCTAGTTTATATGTTAACTTAATTTAAGTGACAAATTAGATTATGCTGAGAAAAAGCAGAAGTAAATGAAGGGAAATGGCCACGGGACTGTGTGGAGACATCATATCATGGAGGTGTGGCAGAAAAAGGCGATGTTTAGGGAACTGGCAGAGAGGATAAAGTTGTCTGCACCCTTGTGAGAGAGTGGGAGCAAGTAAGGGAAACACTAAAAGACATTTATACAGGTGCATAGAAAACAAAGGTTTAAAGGGATAGGGTCCAAAAATGGGCAATTGAAACTTGCTGAGATAGGCACCTTAAAGGACAAGTTGGGCTTAAGAGCCTATTACCAAGCTGTGTTGCTCTATGGCACTCAGCAAATTTTCTGAAGAGGCAAATTAAGAAAATGTAGCCATAAAGCTGTCTGGGGTAAAGGTCTGTAAGTTCCAGTAATGCCATGCTAGCATTTTCTATCCCCTTTGGTGTCACACAGACCATCTTCCAGTGCTCTGCTTTAAACACTCGGGACTGGGAATAGATTGCCAATTTAAAATAGAAATATGATTAGACAATCTTCAAACAGATTAGTATTACTGATCCATCAGAAACAAATATTAATTATTTGATGGGAAATAACATAATTTTAAGTCAGATGACTTTAATCCAACATAATGTTCTAAGAAGCAGTCCAAGATCATTTAGTAATATCTTTTTGAATCATATTTATCTTCTACCATTTATTACTGTAACTTAAACTAAAGTCAAAGCAAACACTCGTGACAGTAATATTTAAGTTGATCAGTACAAATTGGATTAAATAATAAATCTATTTTACATAGTAACATTGATGTCTTAGTATAACCTGTTCAAGCTAGTCTTACTGTTACGATTGATATGATATAAATGGGAGAAGGATGATCTAATGATGCCATCATTAAGTCAGGCCCCTTATTTATGAGCCTGTCTTGTGAGATACTTTTACTTAAAGGGGCCAGATCGGTGTTGCAGCTGATACCCATCTGCTCTGGGAATATTCATCTTTCCATCTATGGGTAACTGATCTTGACTTTCGTCTCTCAGCAGCCATCTTTTCTCATGAGGAGAGCTCCTGTAACTTTAACCCTGAGATCAGCAGCTATAGGGTTTCACTGAAGTGTTCAAATGTAAGTCTGCAAGGAGATTTTCTTGCTAAGTTTGTCACATGGCCCAGACTCTTGGCATTAAAGAGAAGAGCAGGTGCTATGTTTGGACAGACTGAATTCGATACCATTCATGGAAGAACGACTATGACACCCACTTTCACAAGACATTCTGTGTAACATTCTGAGAAACAGTCTGAGGTCTAATTAAAAAAAAGACATTAGCATCCTCCCAAACTAAATTTCCAATTTGACACATGCCAATTTTAGCAGACTGGTACTTTATCACTGTGGAAGTTACCTCGGGGCAAAACATATGCATGCTTGTTACTTTTACAGACTCTCTTAAAAGTTTAAAAATCATTCCCACAAGAAAACTAATCTTCTATTGTTTCAAATGCTATAATTTGTCAATACTTGTTTCGTACATAAATGATTAATAGAAACTTAGTATTTTCCACAAATTACAGTAAATGCATTTCAAGCTTTCAAGCTTTCAGCCTTCGATCATTACAATACATCGTTCATTGCTTTACCATCACATCTGAAGGGCAAATCCACATATGGTTCAGCAGACTTTCAATTTAATCATATTTCTATCTGCCCTGAGTCTATGGAATGGGACTCGGCAACCTTCTGATACTTTCAGCCCTGCTGAGTGTGAGGTTCAGCTGATTACTCTAATCATTTCCAGGGAAATAAACCACACTTGAGAAGTTCTCATCCCACCAGCAATGCTATAATCATACCTAAGTAGTTCCAAATGAGTTTGAGCAGTTTTGAGGTGATTAGCACATTGCTTTCAAATCCTAGCCTTCATTTGTTCTGTTTCATTGAACTTTGAACTCCATTGTGAACCAGCAAGCTCCACGGCATCCGTGTGAATTGAATTGACTTTATTTCTTACATCCTATACATACATGAGCAGCAAAAATGTTTACATTACATCTCGTCTAAATATGCAATGTGCAATTTACCATGATGTAAAATTATTTTTATTTTTGTGACATCATGTTTTCCTTTACAAGACCCAACTATGGGATCATTGATCTATTAATCAGCCGTGAGGGTGGAGAGGTAAATGTACACCCAAGATGCAAGGGCACCTTTTTTCTTCTCTCTGATGTATGCTTTGTGCTCTAATGTGATACTTCAGTGTCAAGTAGGCAACCAAAATTATTTCCAGAAAATTTACAAAGAATATGCTCAAAAATGAATAGCAGCTTGAACTTTAAAATATAATAGTAATAATAATAGTAATAATATAATAGTAATATAATATAATAGTAATAATAATAATAATAATAGCTTGAAGTATAAAACCAAAAAATGATTCTTAGTAATAAAGCAGTAAACAAATAATAATTAAGTTGAATCAATAAATATTATGTTGAATCAATAGATATAATGTTGATGTACTCTATTAAAATAAACTTTGGAATTACATTGTGCCTGCTAATTTTCATTTGGTTCTTCAGAATTGTGCAGAGTTAGTGAGAAGACGAGCATATCACTGACCGAAGTGCTGTGAAATGATTACTTATCCTCTAGACTCTAGAAAGCTACACTTCACACAATAAATATGCATTGATGTGAGGACACACATTCATATATCAACCTAAAACCTTTCAGTTCGTTAGTCATTTGGCTCGTTGCTATTTGATATCATCAGAATGGATTGACATGTTATCTCTTCAATAATTCATTGAACTTTAATTTCATTTACAGAGCGCACAGCATTTTCAGGTGTCAAACACACACACTTACACAAGCAGGAAAGAGTGCGTATTGTATCAGAACCCATCCAATGTGTGAAGGTGTATTACATCTCAATTGCAAGCCTCCATTCTCTTCTTGTTGTCTCTTTCCAGCTGTGCAAGATATTAGCATTTAGCCAATGTTTACTTCTCCTTTGACAGATTATTGATATTTCTTATGAGAAGGCAACAACTTCAAAGGCATTAGAAGTTGGCAGTATCATCCTCTGAATCTATTTCTTAGGGCTTTAGGTATGAAAGGTTCAATTTTAACCTGCTCATCTGATGGCAGTTAAGACCTCAATCACATACTGATAGCTACATAGAATTTGCAATCAGGTCTGATGCCATGTTAATTTCTGAATTTCAGCAAATATGTTAAATTAATTGTATCTAAAAATGTGTTTTTCATTTTTTTCCTCATGTTTCTTTCTTATGCCTAACGTATGTGGAAATTGAGTGATGTCATTCCTCCTTCATGCACACTTTCCAGGCCACCCAGCATCTGAAGAGAGACACAAAGCCTCCCTCCTCCCCCCAGCCCTTTCACTACATTCTTCCTTTGTTATTGTTGCTGCTGTTATTTCTCTTTTTAAAAATCACCTATATTACCTCTTTTGTACTCATTTCACGTTAAAGAGAAGTTCCAGGTTTACCCTTCTCTAACTTCCGCTAAGACCCCACCTCCCCCTCGTACCCCATCTGTTACTTATTTTTATGCACACATTCTTTCTCTCACTCTCCTTTTTCTCCCTCTGTCCCTCTGAATATACCTCTTGCCCATCCTCTGGGTCCCCCTCCCTTGTCTTTCTTCCCGGACTTTCTGTCCCATGATCTTCTCGTATCCCCTTTTGCCTATCACCTGTCCAGCTCTTGGCTCTATCCCTCCCCCTCCTGTCTTCTCCTATCATTTTGGATCTCCCCCTCCCCCTCCTACTTTCAAATCCCTTACTCACTCTTCCTTCAGTTAGTCCTGACGAAGGGTCTCGGCCTGAAACGTCGACTGCACCTCTTCCTACAGATGCTGCCTGGCCTGCTGCGTTCACCAGCAACTTTGATGTGTGTTGCCAGGTTTACCCTTAATCTTTTCAAGCAATTATTCACACCAGGCCTTTCCATGGATGGTCACAGCATTCAGATAAATCACAAAAATGGCAAGAAACAGGTCAGTGAACCAGCTTGAAGTTTGGGATCTGGTGCAACTTGGAGATCTGTGAAAAAGGGAGGAAGAGTCCACAGAAGAGAAAATCTCTCCTGAGGCCCTTCAGGGTAAAAACTGGAATTCTTGATATTACTGTTTTGAAACTGGCAATTAATCAGAAAGATGGGGATCAAATCAGTATCCAGGCAGCAAAGAGTTGTTGGAAACAAAGAGTTACAATGTAGTTATCAGTGGATAGAATGACTCATTGATATGGACGAAAGTGATTGCAGATGTGGAACTAAATTCAGTCCTCTGTGTCCTCTGTTATCACATGGTTGAAACCTGTCATTATTAGCATGTGTAGGTAGTTGCAGAATCAATTGTTTTCAATAGAAATATTTTTATGACATATTATGATCAAGCTGAGAGAATCCTGTTTTCTGTTCTGAATGTCTTCAAACAATTACAAGTCATATATTATGAGTTTTGCTATTAAAGTTCAATGTAAATTTATTATCAAAGTACAGACATGTCATCATATACAACCCCCAGATTCATTGTCTTGTGAGCATTTACAGTTATTACAAGGAAAACAATAGAATCAATGAAAGACTGTGCCCAGCAGGATGGACAAACAATCAATGTACAAAAGACAACAGCTGTTCAGTACAAAAAGAAAGAAGAAAAAAATTGATAAATAAGCAATAAATATCGAGAACATGAGATGGAGTGCCCTTGAAAATGAGTCCATGGGTTGTGGGAACAATTGAATGTTGGGTTGGATGAAGTTGAGTGAAATTATCCCCTCTGGTTCAAGAGCCTGACAACTGAGGGCTAATGAGTGTTCCGGAACCTGGGGGTGTAGGTCCTTAGGCTTGTGGACTTTCTTCCTGATGGCAGCAGTGAGAAGAAAGCATGGCCTGGATGGCAGGGGTCCTTGATAATGGATGCTGCTTTCCTGTGACAGATGTACTCAGTGGTGGGGAGGGCTTTAACCAAGATGGACTGGGCTGTATCCAGTACTTTCTGTAGACTTTTCTGTTCATGGGCATTGGTATTTCCATACTGGACTGTGATGCAGCAGGTCAATATACTCTCCAACATATATCTATTAAAGCTTGACAAGTTTTAGACGATATGCCGAAATTTCACAAACCTTTAGAGAGTATAGGTGCCGCCGTGCTTTCTTTGTAATGGGAGATGCGTTGTAGACCAGGACAGATCTTCTGAAATGATTACACCAAAGATTTTAAAGTTGCTGACCCTCTCCCCCTCTGACCACCCAACACATCCTCCCCCCACCGATGAGGACTGGCTCATGGATCTCTGGTTTCCTCCCCTTGAAGTCAATAATCAACTGCTTGGTTGCTGACAATGAGTGTGAAGTTGTTGTTGTGGCCCCACTCAGCCAGACGTCCAATCTCCCTCCTATATGCTAATTCAACCAACGACAGCAGTGTTGTCAGTAAATTTAAATTTGGCATTGGAAGTGTGCTTAACCTCTCAGTCATAAGTATAATAATGAGTAGAGCAGGGGGCTAAGCACACAGGCGTGTCATGCACCTATGCTGATGGAGATTGTGGAGAGGTTGTTGTTGCCAATCCGAACTGACTGGGAATAAAGGATCTGGTTGCATAAGGAATTACTGAAGCCTAGGCATTGAAGCTTATTAATTAGTTCAGAGGGGAAGATAGTATTGAATGCCAAGCTATGGTCAATGAAGTGTATCCTGATGTATGGATCTTTACTGTCAAAGGTGTTCCAAGGTTAAGTGAAGAGCCAAAGAAATGGCATCTGCTGTTGACTAGTTGTGACAATAGGCAAATTGGAGTGGATCCAAGTCGCTTCTCAGGCAGAGGCTGATATGTTTCATCACCAACCTCTCAAAACACTTCATTACAGTGGATGTAAGTGCTTCTGGACGACAGTCATAGAGGCAGGTTACTACATTTTTCCTAGTGTGAAAGACCTCCTAGATAAATCAAAACATACTTTGTAAGTAGCCTCATGTTTGAGTTGTTACAGACTAAACAACGCAGAAGTAAGTAATCATTGTGAGAGGTCCATGGGTTAGAAGAGCTTACAGAAGATGGAACTTGACATAAAGATGCAGGATACTCTATTTGGGAGGAAATCAAAGAAGATAGTTAAGTGATGGAATCACCTCAATGTCTCAATAAGATGGAGAATCAAGAACACATCCATGTGGAGGGAAAAAAGAGGATTGGTAGCTGGAAGTGAGAGATGGATACTACTTTCCATGACAAGTACTTTGTTGTATCATGACAGTAAGGCAAAAATAATGATGGCAGAGCCTTCTCTGTTGTAGAAATATTGAATGTATCCAAAGCATAATAGTACTGATGAAAATCAGAAATATGAGAATGCTGAAAATACTCAGGCCACTAGAAAAGAAATAAACTTTAAGTTTGTGCCTTTTCATTAGAACAGTTCATTTCTGATGCAAGGTCAGCAAGTTAAAATGATCGACCCATGTTCCCTTCCACATATGCTGCCTGACCTACTGAAGACTTCCAGCAGTTTTGCTCAAAAGAGGACTCAACTCTCTTCTAAAAGCTTTTGAGAGGACAGGAGTTCGGTGTGCACAAAAATATAGAGGTGCAAGAAGATGCCTTTGCAATGGAAAAGAACCCTACATAAGACTGTGCTGTGGTGGTAGATTGTCACGTGCTGAGGTAGCTGTGAAAAAATTGCCTTGCATACTTTCCATACAGATCAGTTCATTTCAATGGTGCATTTGAGGTAGTACAAGATAAAACAACTACAGTACAGAGAAAGTGCAGGTAGACAATAACAAGGCAGGTTGTGAAATCAAGTCCATCTGATCATACTCTGGATAGAAGCCATGCAAATTTCTGCTCTGCAGTTTATTGCCAGATCTAAAGACAGTCATTATTTACATTTTCAATTCCCTGCATCATTTCTCATTACAATTCTTTTATCAGTTAGTTTATGATCAGATCCCTCAGGAACTTATAGACAGCTGACAGCAGGGACAACCAATTCAATAGTTGGAGGTATATTCAAAATGGTCTCAAAGGTGAAAAGACCACATCTAATTCAGCTCCCCCACAGTCTATTAACAATGTTCTAGGATACAGTTCCAAAAAAATGTCAGTTTTGGATGTGTTTATTGAGCTTTAATAGTCTCAGGCATTTCAGGATATGATCAAAATCAAGTCCTTTGATGAGCAGAATCCTGTGTTGGACAGGAAATGTAGTTTCTGGAACATTGTGGTTTCATTACAAATACAAGGGGTGATTGATAAGTTTGTGGCCTCTGAGTGAGTATGCAAAAAGCTTGAAGTTAATAGCTCATCTCTTTCTATCTTAGGCCAAGAACTTATCAATCACCCCGAAGATTTATTAATTTCAAACTTTCTGCATAATCACTGAAAGAGTTGAACTGCATGTGCATGTAGTGAGAGCTGTATAACTCATCTCCTTCTACCTTAGGCCACGAACTTATCAATCACCCTGCTGTGGACACTTTCTGCAGGTCCAAGATCCATATGCTCCACAACTGCTGGATTAAGTGTGTAAATATAGGAGGGGACAATGTAGAAAAATAAATGTGCTAGGTTTTCTAAAATTGACTCCTTCTACCTTAGGCCACAAACTTATCAATCACCTCTCGTATGTTCAACTCCTCCCCAGCAGCATGACCAGATGTAGCTGGTACGCTCAAAAAGCTGTGTGCATGGGGGCGCAGTCACAGAGTTGCTAAATTACTGGACTAGCAGCTAGAGTCAGTCCCCATCTGGAGACATGGGTTCAAATCCCATCATGGCACCTGAGGAATTTAAAGCATTATTGCCAGATTCAGTAACAACAACCATGAAACCATTGGATACTTGTAAATATCCTTCAGGTCACAAGGAAGGCAATCTCACTCAATGTGATTAAAATTATATCTACCTGTTTAACTGTTAACTTCTTTCTCAGTGAAGGGAAATTAAAGATGGATATTAATTGCTGGCATTTATGATGGAATAAAATTATGGGAAACTCCCGAGCTGGAAACCTGATGTAAAAACAGAAAATGCTGGAAATACTCAGCAGGTCATGTAGCATTTGCAGTGACAGATTTCAGGTCAATGTCCTTTCATCTGAGGATGAAGTTGTATTTGATCTGAAACTGTAAATCGGTTTTTCCCTCAGCAAGTCAGCATGAATCACTGGAGATTTAACACATCTTAGGCTTATGAACTTGCATCATCTAAGTTTTTGGTCATGACTAAAGTTATAGCATGGCATAGAAATGCATTAATAGACTTTTATTTTGTAGCTCACTTCACAAACTTTGCAAGCATGGAAGTGTTTTGCACCCAATAGAATAATTCCAAAGTGTAATCACTGTTCTAAATGCATTAGCAAAGGCACTAATGGAACTTCACAGGGATGTTAAGGAAATGGAAGGAAGCTTTTACAATCATTTACAATCTACTCTATTGTTAGTCTACCAGTGTGGTCAAACCTGGATGAGGAGTGGGCTCACAGAAGTGGGTTTTCAGATGCCAACTGGGTATTTGCTGAGATTGTACTTATAGTACTGCGCACAGAATTGTTTCCTTTATATAAGGTGGAATATGTTTGCATTGGAAGCAGTTCAAAGAAGGTACACTTCGTTCATTTCTGCAATCAAATTTTTATGAGGAATGATTGAGAAAATTGGGCCTCTACTCACTGAAGTTTGCAAGAATGAAAGGTGATGTTATTAGTGCACATAAAGTACTAAGGGTGATTGACAGGGGAAACTTGAGAGAACGATTGAGTATGGGGGCATCTAAAACTAGGAGCATCATTTACGAATACCTTCTAGATAGTAAATACATCCAAGCGTCCAGATACAACACCATAAGATACAAGAGCAGAATTAGTCCATTTGGCCCATTGAGTCTGGCTCTGCTATTTCAACATGGCTGATCCAATTTTCCTCAGCCCCAGTCTCCTGCTTTCTCCTAGTATCCCTTCATGCCCTGACCAATCAAGAATTTATCAACTTCTGTCTTAAATATACCTAAAGACTTGGCCTTCACAGCAACCTGTGGCAAAAAATTCCATGGATTCGACACTGTCCGGCTAAAGAAATTTCTCCTCATCTCTGTTCTAAAGGGAAAGAATGTCTATTCTGAAGCTGCGTCCTCTGGTCTTAGACTCTCCCACCATAGGAAACATCCCCTCCACATCCACTCTGTCCAGGGCTTTCACCATTCGATAGGTTCCAATGAGCTCACCCCTCATTCTTCTGAATTCTAGTGAATACAGGCCCAGGGCCATCAGACACTCTTCATATGACAAGCCATTCAATCCTGGAATCATTTTTGTTAACTTCCTTTGAACCTTCTCCAGTTTCAGCACATCATTTCTAAGCTAAGGAGCCCAGACTTGCTCACAATACTCCAAATGACACCTCACTGGAGTTTTATAAAGACTCAACATTACATCCTTGCTTTTATATTCTAGTCCACTTGAAATGAATGCTAATGTTGCATTTGCCTTCCTCACCACGAACTCAACCTGCAAATTAACCTTTAGGGAATCCTGCACAAGGCCTCCCAAGTCTCTTTGTTTTTTGTATTTTCTCTCCATTTAGAAAATAGTCTGCAGGGATCCCTCTTCAATTTGGCTGGACATTGAAGCCTCACAAACAAAATGCCCTCTTAATAATTTGCTTTTCCTCAATAAGATGAAATTAGTTAAGGAATATTGTCACAATCCAATAATAGTTAACACAATCAGGGCTTGGAGGGCGGTGTGACAAATTGAGGGCAACGCAGCAAAAATATCACCCTTCACTCCAATAACCGGCAGTCCAGATTTTCAGCCTGGCATACTCGATCCTGGATTTAAACTTTGTATTTCTAAGGGTATTTTCCATCCAGGAGACTTGTTTGATGAAGGAACAATGATGCCTTTTAGTCAAATAGTACAGAAATTCAACATACCCAGCCGAGGGTCTTCTTCGTTTCTTTCAGGTAAGAGATTATATACGGAAAAAAAACATCATTGTTAACTGATTTCTATAGTTCTGATATAGAACAGAAGGTGTTTTGTTCTAAGGGTGAAGTCTCCATTAGTACTTTTTACAGCATCCTGAGGGAATGTTCTTGTGGAGAGGCTGAACAGCTGGGAAGGGTTTGGGAGGGAGAGCTGGGAGTAGAAATTACAGCTGAAACATGGGAAGACATCTGTGATAATGCAAAGAAAATAGTCAACCCTTTCATTTCTTCTCCCAATGTGCATGACCATACACTTCTGGTCAGTTTACTCCATCTGCCATTTCTTTACCCATTCTCCTAACCTGTCTAAGTCCTCCTGTTGCCTCTCTACTTCCTCAAAACCACCTGCCCCTCCACCTATATTCATATCGTTTGCAAACTTGCAACAAAGCCATCAATTCCATCATCCAAATCATTGACATACAACGCAGACCCCGTAGAACATCACTAGTCACTGGCAGTCAACCAGAAAAGGCTCCTTTAATTCCCACTCTTTGCCTCCTGCCAATCAGCCACTGCTTTATTCGTGCTTAAATCTCTCCCATAATACCATGGGCTCATAAATTCATGTGTGGCACCTTGTCATAGGCCGTCTGAAAATCCAAGTACGCAACATCATCCAATTCTCCTTTGTCTATCCTGCTTGCTACTTCTTCAAAGAATTCAACAGCTTTGTCAGGCAAGATGTTTCCTTGAGGAAACCATACTGACTATAGCCTATTTTATCACGTGCCTACAAATACCCTGAGACCTCATCCATAATAGTCGACGCCTACATCTCCCCAAACTCTGAGGTCAGGCTAACTGGCCTATAGTTTCCTTTCTTTTGCCTCTTTCCCTCTTGAACAGTGGAGTCACATTTGTAATTTTCTGGTCTTCTGGAACCATTCCATGGTCTAGCAATTCTTGAAAGATCATTACTAATGCCTCCACGATTTCTTCAGCCACCTCCTTCAGAACTCTGGGGTGTACACCATCTGGTCCAGGTGACTTATCTATCTTCAGACCTTTCCCAAGAACCTTCTCTCTAGTGATGGTAACTCCACACACTTCATGCCTCCTGACACCTGGAACTTCCACCATACTGCTGTGCCTTCCACAAAATACTTAGTCGGTTTGTCCGCTATTTTGTTGTCCCTTATTACTACCTCTCCTGTATTGTTTTCCAGTGGTCCAGTATCAACATTCACCTACCTTTTACACTTTATGTATCTGATGAAACTTTTGGTGTCCTCTTTAATATGATTGGCTAGCTTACTTTTGTATTCCATCTTTACCTTCTTAATTACTTTTTGTAGTTGTCTTCTGTTGGTTTTTAAAAGCAACCCAATCCTTTAACTTCCCACTAATCTTTGCTCTATTATATGTCCTCTCATTGGCTTTTATGTTGGTCTTCATTTCTCTTGTTAGTCATGACTGTGTCAACTTTCCTTGAGAATACTATCTTTTTGGGATGTATATATCCTTTGCTTTCTGCATTGCTTCCAGAAATTCCAGCCATTGCTGCTCTGGTGTCATCCCTGCCAGAGTTTGTTTCCAATCAATTCTGGTCAACTCCTCTCTCGTGCCTCTGTAATTCCCTTTACTTCACTGTAATACTGATACATCTGACATCAGCTTCTCCTTCTCAAATTTGAGGGTGAATTTGATCATATCGTGATCACTTGCCTGTAAGGGTTCTTTTATCTTAAGCTCTCAAATCAATTCTATTTCATTGCACCACACCCAATCCAGAATAGCTGATCCTCTAGCTGCTCAAGCATGAGCTACTCTAGAAACCCATTTTGTAGGCACTCTAGAAATTTCCTCTCCTGTAATCCAACACCAACCTGATTTTCCCAATCTACCTGCATATTGACGTCCCCCATGACTATTGTAATGTTGCCCTTTTGGCATGCATTTTCTATCTCCTGTTTTAATTTGTAGGCAACATACTTACTACTATTTGGGGGCCTATATACAACTCCTAACAGGGTCCTTTTTACCCTTGCAGTTCCTTATCTCTATCCACAATGATTCAACAGCTTCTGACCCTATGTCACCTCTTTCTAATGATTTGATTTCATTTTTTACCAATAGAGCAATGCCACCCCCTCTGCCTTCCTGCCTGTACTTTTGATAAAATGTGTATCCTTGGACATTAAGCTCCCAGCTATAATCTTTCAGCATGATTCTGTGATGCCTACAACATCATACCTGCCAATCTGCAACTATACTGCAAGTTCATCTACCTTATTCCATATACTGCGCGCATTCAGATACAACACCTCCAGTCCTGTATTCTCCACTTTCAATTTTGGCACACCATGCTCAATCTTTTGATTCCTGGCTCTGTCCAAAGCCTTACCAACATCTGCCTCCACAACCTCTCCACTAACTGTTCTGTCGCTCTGGTTCTCATCCCCCTGCACTCTAGTTTAAACCTCACCGTGCAGCATTAACAAACCTGCACACTCAGATAATACTTATTCTCCAGTGCAGGTATAAACTGTCCCTTCTCTACAGGTCCTACCTTCCCTGGAAGAGAGCCCAATGATCCAAAAATCTTATGCCCTCCCTTCTACATAAACTCCTTAGCCACGTATTGAACTGTATAATCTTCCTTGTTCTGGCCTCACTAGCACATGGCAGGGGTAGCAATCCTGAGATCACAACCCTGGAGGTCCTACCCTTTAACTTAGCACCTAACTCCCTGAACTCCCTGTGCAGAACCTCATCACTCATCCTACCCATATCATTGGTACCTCCATGGACTATGACTCCTGGCTTTTCACCCTCCCACTTAAGAATGCTGAGGGCTCGATCCCCGGTATCCTAGACCCTGGCACCCAGGAGGCTACATACCATCTGGGAATTTCATTCTGGTCCGCAGAACATCCTGTGCATTCCCCGAACTAATGAATCCTCTATCACCACAGTATGCCTCTTCTTCTCCCCTTGCCTTCTGAGTCACAGAGGCAGACTCAGTGCCAAAGAACCGATCACTGTGACTTTCCTCTGTTAGGTCATTTCCCCCACGACAGCATCCAAAGTGATATATCTGTTGTTGAGGGGGGTGGCCGCAGGGTACTCTTCACTGGCTCCTTGATCCCTTTCCTCTTCCTGATTGTCACCCAGTTTCCTGTGTCCTGCACCTTGTGTGTAACTATCTCTCTGTATGTCCTATCTATCACCCCTTCAGGCTCCCAAATGATCCAGAGTTCATCCATTTCCAGCTCCAACTCCTTAACTCAGTTTGTTAGAAGCTGCAGCCGGATGCACTTCTCATAGTTGTAGCCATTAGAGACACTGGAGGTCTCCCTGCCTTCCCACATCCCGCAAAGGGAGCATTGCTCTATCCTGCCTATCATCTCTACCTAGCTGAGCAGATAGACGGAAAAAAAATGAGCTTTTCTCTCCTTTGCCTTCTCTGAGTGAAGTCTTTTTTCGCTGAAGCCTCGAAGAGCTAAAGCCTGAAGATCACCATTCTGACTATATCCACACAGACGCCAGCTATAAAAGACTATAGAAGAGTCAGGACTGGAAGTCAAAGAGGCACTGAATGGAAGAACAGGTTCGAAAGGTCACATGTCCATTCCAGCTCCTACTTCCGATGTTCTTACAGATCACACTTCAGCCTGGCAGAGTTGAAATTCATCAGTTAACTCGCAAGGAAAAATGCCTCGCAAATATTCCAAGGTTTGCAAAGGCAGACTGTTGACTACTTAAACATTTTTACATACCCATGAACCATTCTACAGTGCAAGAGTCATATTCTGTTTGGGTAACTAAAATAACCCACAGGCTAGAAGTTACTATGAATAATATGGCTTAAAAAATGCTGTTGACATTGCAGCTGGAAGATCAGAGGCACAACTACCATAGTCACCTGATTCTGGAGATATGAAATAGAGGAAAGATGTTTCACATCAGTGATGAGGGTCTAGAAATCACTGCCTGAAAGAATGGTAAAGGCAGAAAGCCATCTGCCATTTCACAGTGAGCAGATCTACACTTGAAGAGCCAGAACCTACAGGGTTACAGATCAAGTGATTAAAGATTTAAAGATTAGCTTTATTCATGGAAACTTTGAAACACACAGTGAAATTTGTCATTTTGCATTAACGAGGCTTGTGCTGGGGCAGCCTGCATGTGTTGCTATACAACAAGCATTGATTACAACTCACATGATGTCGGGTAACTGTATTGGCAAAGAAACAGTGAGCCTACTACTGCAAATTTTCTGTAAATCTTTCACATTATGAAAACAAGTGATTGCTGTACATGAGAAAACTCTCTGATCATAAGAGGCCTAGAAATGAAATTGCTTTTAATAATATTTACAAGTATTGATAGAAGCCTAGATGTGTTAGCAGTTTTCTATTTGCTATGTTACTGATGGACTTTTGTGCCAGTTACTCAGGTATGAAGAGCTGATATCTCTAGGTTAAGATGATGAAATTAAGTCATCTATCTCTATACCCTGAGATGGAAGTAAAATATTCAAAAACACCTAGAAAAAGGAGAGATTTTCAAGATTTGTCCTCAAATTATATCAATTAAACATGTCATCTGTTGATTATCACAGTGCTATTAGTGAGATCCTGCTGAACGTGAGTTATCTGCATTGTGAAATTGGAGAAAGTTTACAGTCTGCAGCAAAAGTGTCTTTACCTTAAATTTTCTTCATGAAGACCACTATTGAAATTTGCATGGAAGCCACGAGGGGGCGCTCGGGATCAACGTCTGCTGGTTACCAGCGGTTTCTTCACACTCTGGTTCGGCAGGAATGCAATTTAACAGCTCTTAACTACGCTCAGCAGCTACATTTTTATCAAGGTACACCATCTCTTTCTGAGACTTACATTTCAAATCAGCTATAATTGTTTCCAGCTGTTTTCTCTCAGGTTAACACAGTAGTGGAGGATAGTTTTAATCCACGGCCCACTTTTTCAATACTTCATACAAGATGTCTTGATTGAATCATTGAGGAAGTGTGCTGTCATTGTTAACTGCCATTTCAAACCTTCAGCTCGCACATGTTTATAATTTACAAGGAAACCACAGTGACAACTAGAGCTACATTATACGTTTTATTAATTGCTGAAATGTAGCTGCCATTGCCAAAACCGCCATTTTTTTCTGCATTCTCTGTCCCTTTATGTAAAGAGGTGGGTTTTAAAGGGGGTTTGAACGATACAGTAGAATAAACTTCAGTAGAATGAAAGGCTGTTTACATTGGCTAGACCATACGCAACAGGAGATTATAGTCACAGGAAAAGGGGTCAACTAATCCATGAGGAGCCACGGACAGTCTGCTTTCAAGCATAACTGTCTGCGAGAGATATACAGTCAGTGACCACTTCATTAGCTAGAGAGGTACCCAGTGTGATCCTCTGCTGCTGTAGCAGCCCATCCACTTCAAGGTTCAGGGACGTTCTCTGCACACCACCGTTCTAACACATGGTTATTTGAGTTACTGTCACCTTCCTGTTAGTTTTCGCCTACAGAACTGCCGCTTACAGGATTTTCCCCCCACAATTCTCTGTTAGCTCTGGAGACTGTTGTGCATGAAAATCCCCAGAAGATCTGCAGTTTCTGAGATACTGAAACCACTCCATCTGGCACCAACAATCATTCCACAGTCAAAGTCACTTAAATCATATTTCTTCCCCATTCTGATGTTTGGTCTGAAGAGCAACTGAACCTCTTGACCATGTCTGCATGCTGTTATGTATTGAGTTGCTGCCACGTGATTGGCTGATTAGATATTTGCATTAACGAGCAGGTGTGCAGGTGTACCTAATAAAGTGGCCACTGAGTATATTTATCAGACAGAAAACATGTTCGATTGAATTTATTGATGGGTGTTTGATGCAGTTGTCAGAGATGGAATTTGATAATTTAATCCATGACTTGACTGTGATCAGAAGTCACTGAATCCATGTTCTTAGAACTCAGTTCATGGCAGTGGCCTGAGGTGTAATTTTCTCTCATGGGTGTTTGACTTTGGACTCAGAGGGTTGTCTTTACCCTTGAGAGTGAAGGATTGCTCTCTCTCCATCATCACATCCACTGGCATACAGCGCATTTCTGAAAATTGCTCTCTTCCATGCCCCGTCCTGATTCACTCCAATTTAGCCTCGGACACTAGGCTCTCTAATGATTCAACCTATAGCTGGGGAAGTGATAATCCCTTCCTGTTTAACTGTTTGAGGTAACTTATTTTTATTCATTCTTACTTCTCTTCTAATATTTATATATTTGTGTATCTGTGCACTTCTAATGACACTGTAATTTCCTTTGAGATCAATGAAGTCTCTACCTCAAAAAAGTATCTATCTCAATAAACTATCTCAATGTAATTAATGTAATGGGCAATTACCATATTCTCATTTTGATCTTTGGATGATGATACATCATCATCATTGAACTGTGCTAAAAGCTGAAGCCTTCTTTGTAAAATAGAGTCTTCTGATGTCAAAAGTGTCTATAAAGGGAAATGACAGGAAATATTGACACAAGAAGGAACTACCCACATTGGGCACACATCAAATGCAAAGTATAGACAGCAATTCAGCCAACTGTAGGAAACCACATTGAAATAATGGAGGAAGGTGAAATACCAACAGTCATTGAAAACATGGTTTTGTATTTGTATAAAGTGGGAAATGTGGTAAACTGTCAATATAAAACCACCAGGAGGAATTCTGCAGATGCTGGAAATTCAAGCAACACACATCAAAGTTGCTGGTGAACGCAGCAGGCCGGGCAGCATCCCTAGGAAGAGGTACAGTCGACGTTTTGGGCCGAGACCCTGACGAAGGGTCTTGGCCCGAAACGTCGACTGTACCTCTTCCTAGAGATGCTGCCTGGCCTGCTGCATTCACCAGCAACTTTGATATTAATATAAAACCACCGTCCTCCACACAGCAAGTTATTGCAGTCAACAAAAAGAGACATTTTAATGGGCCTAGTTATTGAGCTGCCCACTTTTCTGGGTTGGATCTTAAGACTGGCATGTCCTAACCCTCACATCTTTCATTTGGATGGAAACCATTCTTTTAATCCCAATGTTTTGAAAGTTTACTTCTGCCTTCAAAAGCAAACTGCTGCAACCAAGAAGAAAATCAGAACATAGAGGTTTACGATACTCTGTCGTAAGAGTACTGTACGCATTAATGAAGATGATCTGGAAACTAAATCCATTAAGGAACGGGTAGGGTAGACTTTTCCCTGCAGCAGAAGTGTCCACCACTAGAGGACACAGATCTGAGGTAAGTGATGGAGGATCTGAGGAAAGATCTTTCACCCAGTGCATGGCTGGAATCTGGAATGCGGGGAGGTGAAGGTAAGGGCTATCACAACATTCAGGTAGCGTCCAGACAAGCTTAAACACGAGGAATTCTGCAGATGCTGGAAATTCAAGCAACACACATCAAAGTTGCTGGTGAACGCCCCTGGCAAGGCATGGAAGGCTATGGACCAAGTGACAGTAATTCGACTAGAAGCTAGTTACAGGATGGTGATCATGTACATGAGGGGCTGAAGGGCATGTTTCTTTATTGTTTGAGTCTACCATATAATTTATGCAAATGGTGTACAAAATTGATTTTACCTGAAGCACTTTAGACATCTTGAATTGCATTGTGTTGCATTCCCACCATATCCTTCCTCCCCCACGTCTCCATGGCTTCCTTTAATGCAGCTGTTCTGTGGTCACTGTGAGAGGAATTTCTTTAGATTTAACTGCCTTCCTAGACTTCAGTGCAGCAAAATTTGACAATTATGAACTTTTCAGTCAGTTGATATGAAGAACTTTTATTAAATTAAGAGGATCAGGAACAGAACATGCTCCACTTTAGTGTATCATTCTGTGTGAAAACTGCTAAAATGTTGTTTCAAATGAATTTTTGGCCAATTTAATGTATTTTTGAAGAGTTTCAGATTGGATGAAACACATATTTAGTGCTCTGATAAAAGGGGTGAGATCTAATTTCTAATCAAAGTGCCTAATGTGCTTCACAGCTGATGAAAGATACTTTGATCTGTGTTTTCCATGGTTCATTCAGGAAACACCTAATTTATGCACAGCAAATCTCCACAAACAGCACTGAGATATTGCAAATGAAAACAAACTGTGAGAAAACAGAAAAAGCAAACTCAAATTGTTGGCAACATTCAATAGATAACAGAGTTGATGTTTCAGATTGAAGATCCTTCTTCAGAATAGTTCTGACAAACTCAAAGTTAACTGTTCCTCTTTCCACAAAAGCTGCTCAACTTATTGAATGTTTCCAGCATTTTCAACTTTTGTCATGCTCAGACACAGACACAAGTGAGAATCTAGAAAGTCTTTGAGAAAGTTTGCTTGCTGTTGGTGTAATCTGTGTTTGCAGCAAAATTACAGACCAAATTGAGAACAGCTCTTGGGAAATTCTAGGACAAGAAACTGAATCAGTTAAATATTCAAATTGGCTTAAAATGCTTTAATGCAAATATGAAGACACTAGGTCTGTTCTGTTGGCTTAAAATGAAGTAGAGTGATTTTTCACAGATTTCTGTGTGACTTACAGACTATCAGGAAATTCATCTCTTCCTTTTTCAGTGGGGGCCTTCTTTCTGCCAAACACGTTTTTCCAGAGTAAAACTCCCCCAAATTATATCAGCTGTAGTACATCATGAAGCATCTGTCTGCTCTTCTGCACACCACTGTTGTAATGTGTGGTTTTTTGAATTACTGTCGCCTTCTTGTCATCTTGAGCCAGACTGGCCATTCTCCTCTGACCTCGCTAATTCTCTGACTTCTGCTCACAAGGTATTTTTTTGTTTCTTGCACCATTTTCTTTAAACTCACTCTAGAGGCAGTTGTATGTGGAACTCACAAGAGATCAGCAGTTTCTGAGGTAATCATACCACCACATCTGGCACCAAGGCATCTGGGCGATCAAAGTCACTTAGATCATATTTCTTCCCCATTCTGAAATTTGGTCTGAAAATCTTGACCATGTCTGCATGCTTTTCTGCATTGAGTTGCTGCCAAATGATTGGCTGATTAGATAAATACATTAATGAGCAGGTGTACAGGCATACCTAATAAAGTGGCCACTGAGCGTATACAATTGAAACATAATGTCAACTCCTACACTCATTGTCCTGAAAGGTATAAGCAAATGTGCTAAATGCCTTTCTCACCATCTTGTCTTTTGTATAACGCTGCTTTTAATGAGCTACTGTATGCACTTGTACTCGAGGATCCCTATATTCCATAATGTTCACTACTACACTACCATTCGCAATATGCTCCTTCACGGGTTTGACTTTCCAAAATGCAGCCCTCCACACTATCCTGTATTGAAATCCATTTGCCCCTCCTTAGCAACTTCCCTAACTGATAAAGATCACCCACTTTAATCTACAATAACGTTTTTCACTACCAACAACACCAACTTTTGTGATCATTTGCCAACTTGCTGATCATACCCTATGTACTCGTGTCAAAGCACTTATATAAATAACAGATAACAGGGTTTCAACACTGACCCATGTGGCACACCGCTTGTCACCAGTCTCCATTCCAAAAAAAACCTTCAACCACCACCCACTGCTTCCTAACTCTGAGCCGGTTTTAAATCTACTGAACTAGCTCTCCCGGAATTACTTGAGACCTGACCTTCCAGACCAGCCTACCATACAGAATCTTGTCGAACGGCTTACTAAAGTTCAAATAGACAATGTCTACTACCCTACCCTCATCTACCTTTGTGATTATGTCTCCAAAGTACTCTAAAAGGTTCATCAAGCAAGAACTTCCATTCAAAATGCCATGCTGATCCCCTCCTATTCGGACTCTGTCTAACCAAAACTGGTGAGCCCTGTCCTTCAAAGCTCCCTCAGGTAACAACCCAACTACTGAAGTCAGGCTAACCGCCTTGTCCTTGCCATGCTTCTTAAACAACAAAACCACATCAGTCACCTTCCAGTCTTGGGGAACTTCACCAGTGGCTAAAAATGAAGCAAATATCTCTACAAGACTCTCTGTAGTTTCCTCTCTAGCCTCCCAAAGTCCAGAGATGTACTTGGTCAGACCCTGGAGATATAGCCACCTTAATGAGCTGTGAGACATCAAATATCTCCTCCCTGGTAATACAAGTGTTCTCCAAAATATCTCCACTTGTCTTTCTTATCTCTTGAGAATAATCAAGAATAAATTTGTTTAAAATCCTACCAATCTCCTGCAGCTCGAGACATAGATGCTCCTGCTAGTCTCGAAGGGAGCCTGCATTCTCCTCAGCCACCCTTTTACTATCAATCCTGTTTTGTAACTTGAAAGGATAACACGAAGCTGGGAATAACTCTTGTACATTCCTAGTTTTACTTTCAGTGAGACATGCACGTGCAACGTATGCCATTCACTTACTTCTACAATGCATTATGGAAACAATAAAGATGCTTAGTCAAACAATATGTTTGCAATATTCCTCAAATATCTTTGAAATATTAAATACACAACAGTCCAGTACCCTGCTGAGTTATAACCTCCAACTCAATATAGAATGCAGCTTAACAAACATACAATATACTATATAGTACAACTACTATATAGACATTCTCAGCATAGTAAATTTTAAATTGTCCCATTCAGACCTAAGGATTTAATCCCCTTCTCGCAATTCCTCCGTCTCTGCCGCATCTGCTCTCAGGATGAGGCTTTTCATTCTAGGACAAGGGAGATGTCCTCCTTTTTTAAAGAAAGGGGCTTCCCTTCCTCCACTATCAACTCTGCTCTTGAACGCATCTCCCCCATTTCACGTACATCTGCTCTCACTCCATCCTCCCGCCACCCCACTGGGAATAGGATTCCCCTGGTCCTCACCTACCACCCCACCAGCCTCCGGGTCCAACATATTATTCTCCATAACTTCCGCCACCTCCAAAGGGATCCCACCACTAAGCACATCTTTCCCTCCCCCCCCCTCTGCTTTCCGCTCCCTACGCGACTCCCTTGTCCATTCGTCCCCCCCATCCCTCCCCACTGATCTCCCTCCTGGCACTTACCCTTGTAAGTGGAACAAGTGCTACACATGCCCTTACACTTCCTCCCTTACCACCATTCAGGGTCCCAAACAGTCCTTCCAGGTGAGGCGACACTTCACTGAGGCTGGGGTGATATACTGCGTCCGGTGCTCCCGATGTGGCCTTTTATATATTGGCGAGACCCAACGCAGACTGGGAGACCGCCTTGCTGAATACCTACGCACTGTTCGCCAGAGAAAGCAAGATCTCCCAGTGGCCACACATTTTAATTCCACATCCCATTCCCATTCTGACATGTCTATCCACGGCCTCCTCTATTGTAAAGATGAAGCCACACTCGGGTTGGAGGAACAACACCTTATATTCTGTCTGGGTAGCCTCCAACCTGATGGCATGAACATCGACTTCTCTAACTTCCGCTAATGCCCCACCTCCCCCTCGTACCCCATCTGTTATTTATTTTTATACACACATTCTTTCTCTCACTCTCCTTTTTCTCCCTCTGTCCCTCTGACTATACCCCTTGCCCATCCTCTGGGTTCCCCCCCCTTGTCTTTCTTCCCAGACCTCCTGTCCCATGATCCTGTCATATCCCTTTTGCCAATCACCTGTCCAGCTCTTGGCTCCATCCCTCCCCCTCCTGTCTTCTCCTATCATTTTGGATCTCCCCCTCCCCCTCCAACTTTCAAATCTCTTACTAACTCTTCCTTCAGTTAGTCCTGACGAAGGGTCTCGGCCTGAAACACCGACTGTACCTCTTCCTAGAGATGCTGCCTGGCCTGCTGCGTTCACCAGCAACTTTGATGTGTGTTGATTTAATCGCTGTGTTGGATTTCTTATTCTTGTGGGATAAAATCTTTCCTGACGTGGTGGGCTGGACGGTCACTCCACTTGGCAGGTGACACATGTAATTGTGCAACAATCTGAGAATCTGGAGCTTCCTCCATGGTGGTTGCAGGAGTTGACTTTGAGAATGCAGAAAGTGATTCCGACAGCTCCAGCCACCTTTCGTCTCTAACAATTGATTCTGCTCTCCTCAACTAATCCTTGTTTTACCTCCAGATGATATCAGATGCAGTGTCCTCTGTGTAGAGGAGTGGTCCAGTTTTAATCTTTTCATGTACACACTTCTGATCCTCTCAGCAAAACTGCTTGGCCAGGAGTGAAACATTAAACGTCCTTGTTTGAGGAGCCCTCGATTTATCTCAGCTGTTTGCCTTGCATATTCAGGGTCAGCGTAGTGTGTTCTGTTAACATTGCTCGCAGTCCTTTTTTAAGACTCTAGACAAACCTTCTGCTAAGCCATTTGTATCTGGGTGGTACAGTGCAGATGTAATATGTCCTATTTCATTCATTTTCAGGAATGACTGAAACAGATCTGCAACAAACTGTGGTCCATTATCACTGACTAAGTATTCTGAAACACCAGTGCTTGCGAAGAGGCTTCTCAACACATCAACAGTGTGCAAGGCTGTAATGGAAGCTATTGGGAACACTTCTGGCCACTTTGTAGCTGGATCCACTACTACCAAGAAATATGTGCCCATGAATGTTCTGGCAAAATGTACATGAGTCCTCTGCTGGGCAATGCAGGCTGTTCCTAGGATGGAGCGGTGCTGCTCTTGGCATCTTCTGAACATGGTGGCATCCCAAACAGTGCATGAAAATCTGCTTGATTTGCTGAGCTATCCCAAGGAACCAGCCAAAACTTCAAGCCAATGCTTTTATTTTGACCACATCTAGATAACCGGCATGTTGCTCTGCCAAAATTTTAGCTCTCAACTTGGTTGATATAATGGACCAGACAAATTTTGCAAAACTTGGGTGTCACATTTTCAATAACACTCTTTTACCCTTGACGTGCTTGAAGTTTATAATGCAATCCTTGAGCATTTCTGTGGCATCACCCAGTACCTTTCTTAATTCACTTTCAGTTGACTCTCTTGTAGGGAATGGAACATGCAAATGGTGGATGGATATCGAATCAAGTTGTAGTTGTCTCAGCCAATTGTGAAACTCACAATGCTGGCCCTCCTGTTTTTACCACATTTAAGCCCAACGGTTGTTGTATTTCACTGTTACGAATGTCTTTCTCACAGGACTGATCTTTGCTTAAGTCTAAGTTCTTTGTTGGACATCTGCAGGCTTAATTTCAGTATCTTTGAAATGCCATTTTGTGGAATGTCTGAAACAGCCAAGCCAGTGTCTAATTCTATTGTAATTAATTTGCTGTTCGCTTCTGGTGTAAGCCATATTGCTTATCTCATGTTAGTTTTCATGTTGTTAATCGCAAGGCTACTCAGTCCCTGTATCACTGTCATCATTTTCGATTTTTTCATCAACAGCATGCAGATTAATGCTTTTTTGAAACTGCAACTTGATTTTTTATGTTTTTCCCTTCCCTGTGCAGTGCATTTATTTCTGTCTGCCCGACATGCTCTTTGTATGTGTCCCAATTTGTTGAATTTTCTGCAAGTTTCACCCTTTAACCTCCATTGTTCTAGTGTATGTGAGGCCCTGCCACAATGGTAACACAACTTCAACTTATTTGGCAAGGTAGTATTCTGTTCAGACGTTGTAACTTACATTCCTGCCTGCCGCTCAGTTGTGTCTCTGCCTGCTGTTTCCAATGATACAGCAATTTCAACTGTTCTTTAAAATGTGAGTTGTACATGTGTTAGGAGCAGTTTTTGGAATACTTTCTTATAAAATTCCACAAACTGAACAATCCCTCAGTGCATCCTTAAACACATTACCAAACTGACAATACTTGGACAACTTCTTCAATACAGCCACATACGCTGAAGTGGACTCTCCTTCCTTTTGATTCCACCTATGAAACCTAAAGCATTCTGCAATCAACAGTAGTTTCGAATCTAAATGTTCCTGTAATACTTTCATGATATTAGCAAAGCTCATTTCAACTGGTTTGGTTGGAGCAGCCAAATTTCTAAGCAAACTGTTTACACTTCCTGTCATGGTCTGGATCGGGGTCCCTTTAAATTTATTTTGTTTATGTTACGATCCGGACCGTTGACTCCGTTTCCCTTTGGTTCCCTGTTTTCCCGTGTCCCTCGGCTTTGGTGATTGGAGGCAATTACTCTCGACTGAGCCGGTAGTTTATAGTCTCTGGCTTTCAGCCGTTCGGTGCAGGAGCGTTTGCAAAGTCACCAAGGTAGGGCGTGCCAATGTCATCTGGTCGGAGTAAGCCTAGTCTCTGCCCGAAGCGAGTGCTGGTAATTCACCTTTCCTTACCGGAGCAACCTTGTCAAGTTACCTCACCAAAGCGAGCCTGCAAAGTTTCCTCACCGAGGTGGGTCAGTCAGTTAACCCGCTGGAGGGAATCAAGAACCGCTCTCTACTGTTCCTGGGCCGAGTCGAGAGCTCGCCACTACCCGGAGGCTCCAAGTCAAGTCCTGGCTCCGGGGGTATTCAAGTACCAAGTCAAGTCCTGGTCCTGGCGGCATTCAAGTACCAACTCAAGTCCTGGCTCTGGGGGCATTCAAGTACCAAGTCAAGTCCTGGCTCTGGCAGCATCCACGTTCCGAGTCGAGTCCTGGCCCTGGCGGCTTCCAAGATCCGAGCCGAGTCCTTTCCCTGGCAGCTTCCAAGTTCCGAGTCGAGTCCTGGCCCTGGCGGCTTCCAAGTTCCAAGTCGAGTCCTGGCCCTGGCGGCTTCCAAGTTCCGAATCGAGTCCTAGCCCTGGCGGTCTGTGAGTCCTGTCCTACCCCCCCCCCCATCTGAATCCCTTCTCTGCCCCTCTCGCCTCTAGCCCTCGTCTGCAGCCCTCGCCTGCACTTCAGTCCAGTTCTATCACCGGAGCTAGATAGGTACTGTCCGGTGTTCTTTCGTGTTGGTCTTGTCTTGTCCTCGCCTCCATGGGGTAAGTCAGGCCGTCTTGGCGTTGCCCCGCGGGGGGTCATGTCTTGTCTTGTCTTGTCCTCGCCTCCATGGGGTAAGTCTGGCCGTCTTGCCGTTGCCCCGCGGGGAGTCATGTCTTGTCTTGTCTGGTCCTTGCCTCCGTGGGGTAAGTCTGGCCATCTTGCCGTTGCCCCATGGGGGGTCGTGTCTTGTCTGGTCCTCGCCTCCGTGGGGTAAGTCTGGCCGTCTTGCCATTGCCCCACGGAGGGTCATGTCTTGTTTTGTCTTGTCCTCACCTCCGTGAGGTATGTTTGGCCATCTTGCCGTTGCCCCACGGGAGGTCATGTTTTGTCTTGTCTTGTCCTCGCCTCAGTAGGGTAAGTCAGGCCATCTTGCCGTTGCCCTGCGGAAAGTCATGAGTCCCGGCCTTATGTCCTGTACCCCAAGGAGGGGTACTGGCTCTCTGTTCTGTGTGTGAGTCCTGGCCCTATGTCCTGTACCAAAGGAGGGGTCCTGACTCTGTGTTCTGTGTGTGTGTCCATGGTTCCATGTATCTGCTCTCCCGAGACCGAGGCTCCATTTTTCCATGTTCCTCCTCTCCCTAGCCCACGTGATGTCCTTGCCTGGTTCTGGGGTCCGAGCCCAAGGCAAGACCCAGGTACTGGGTCCTTACCCAGTCTCTGGCTCAGAGTCCATACCCTAGCCTCTTCATGTCTCCTCTAGTTCTGGGATCCGATTCCGAGTCCAAGCCCAGGCCCTTAGTCCCAGCCTAGTCGTAGTCCTGAGTTCTTGTCCAGTTCGCTATTCCTGCTCCTGCCTTGCTCTCCTGGTATCGAACAATAAACTAAATTTAATTAACCTCACAAGATGTGTCTTGCATTTGGGTCCACCCTTGGTCCCAATGCCCCCGCCATTGTGTCACTTCCACCCGATGCATTCAGCAAAACTAGTACTCACTTCTCATTCACTATTTCGTTTGTTTCAAAACACTGCTCAATTCACTCAGTATACATATTGCAGTTATCTCTTGTGCAATTGAACGCATCTATCTTTCTAATGTAGCCAGCCATTTTTGCTGCTTTTTTAAAATTACGATTATTATCAAATGGTACTCATTGTTTATGAACCTGTTTCTACCTTTTTTTTAACTCAATGTCCCGCTCTCCACTTGTGAAGAAAAAAGGTGCTTCACTTTTCTTTTAACTCAAACGTCTCGCTGTGCTACAACAGGTCTTCTCATTTAAAACTTCCTCAATGCCACTGTTATGTTTTGTAACTCCAAAACATAAAAGAAATTGAAAGGAAAACTCAGAGCCAGGAAAATATATGTGTACATTTTTAGTTTTACTTTTAGCGAGATGCACATGTATGACATGGTGGCGTGATGACATGTCATTCATGTCATTTTACATATAACCCACAACAAAGAATGCTTAATCAAACAATATATTTACAATATTACTCGATATTTCTGAAATATTAAATACGCAACAAATATAGCCATAGAACCTCTTGGAATTTTCCTTAACCTTACCTGCCAGATACATCTAATTCCCTTTCTTTGCCCTCCTGATTTCCCTCTTGAGGGTATTCTTTACCTTTTATGGTCATCAGGGGATTCACTCATCTCTGGCCTCCTAAAAAGAATGTTTTTTTTCATGACCAGAGCCTCATCAGCCAAGGTTCCCTAAATTTGTGAGGTTTACCCTCACTCTAACAGGAGGGTGCTGCACTTGCACTCTTGATATCACACATTCAACTCCCACTTACCATTCTTTCCCTTCCCTTCAAACAGGCTCACCTCTGATAGATCCTGCTGAATTCCCCCAAAATTAGTGCCGCTCCAATTTAGGATGTTAACCCTTGTCCTGTCCTATCCTTTTCTATGGTACAGCCCTGCTAAAGGTAACCTGTTCTTCTACTTTCTAAATTCTACCCGTACGTCCTCACTGAATGATCTCCCAAGAACATCATCTCTAAGTACTGCTGTTACATTCTCCCTTATCAAAAAGGCTACACACCCTTCTCACTTACCTGAAACTCTGTCATACCTGTAGCATCTGTGTACTAGAATATTGAGCTGCCAGACCAGTCTTTCTCTCAGCTATGTTTCCATTATGGCCATAATATTCCAGCTTCCAGAGCCAGTCTATGATCTGAGCTCACCTGCCTTACCTATTAAACTTCAAGCATTGAAGTATATGTAGTTTAAGTGGGTATTTCTTTTCTTGCCTATCCTGATTACTAAGATTGTTGTCGCTGGCTATTGCTTTATCCTATGACTTGCTCCTACTCAGAGTCCCATCCCTCCGCCAATCTGGTTCAAATCCTTTCAGGTACCATTAGCAAACTTTCCTGCAAAGGTGTTGGCCCCTGTCTGGTTCAAGTGCCATCCATCTCTCTAATACAGGTTCCCGCTGCCCGAGAAGAGTATGGGGGCCACAGTAGCATAGCAGTTGGCATGACGCTATTATAGCTTGTGGCATCGGAGTTCAGAGTTCAATGTGGCATCCTGTGATAGGAGTCTTGGTACGTCCTCCCCGTGCCTTCCAGTTGATCCGGTTTCCTCCCACAATCCAAAGACATACCGCAGAGGTTAATTTGTCATTGTAACTGATCCCATAATTAGGTTAGGGCTGGATCCGGTTTGTCGGGGGTTACTGGGTAGTGTGGCTCTAAGGGCTGGGGGGGTCCTATTCTGCAGTGTGCTCTAAATAAATAAAAATAATGGTCTAAGAACCTGAATCACTGCCCTCTAAATCAACTTCTCATCTAGCCTATCTTTCGCTTCCTGACCTCACGAGCATGTGGCACCAGGCGTAATCCAGAGATCTCTACCCTTGAGGCCCTCTTAACGCCTTACCTCAGTCCTATACTCATTGTGCAGGATCTCATCCTTCTTCTGCCACTGTTGTTTTATCAACATGGGCAATGAGCTCTGGCTATTTACCCTTCTGCTCTAGAATTTTCTGAAGCCACTCAAGATGTTCTTGAGCCTGGCAACTGGGTGGAAACACACCATCTTGGCATCTCTTCTGTAGCCACAGGATCTCCAGGCTGTCCCCCTAACTAGTCTATCACTATCCCTGTCTGACTTCATCCTTTCCCTCTGAACCTCAGAGCCAATCATAGTGCTGGAGACCTAACCCTTGAATGAGCATCCCTGCCAACTGTATCCTAAGAGGTATACTAGTGAGGGGAGTGGACAACGGAGAACCCTACACTGACTGCAAATCACCTTCCTTTTCTTGGTGGTCTCCCATTTTACTGAAGCCTCTTTCTTAAGTGCGACCACCTTATCTATCATGCTCTCAGCTTCCAGGATGATCCTGAGAATATTGAAATCCATGTCTGGTTCCTTGACCTATGTCTGTCAGGAGTTGCACCTGTATGTGCAACTGTGTGTACCTCCCATAGATGTAATCATCAGGGAGACAGTGAGGTTTCCAAATCTTCTTTTATTCAGTAGCAGCAACACTCTCACGTAGCTGGAAGAGTGCTGCTTATATTGTGTTATGTGCCTTTAAGAGCTGATGGTCTGGATTGTAGGGCTTCATTCTGACTGCTGAACAAACTTGCAATATATCAATAGCAGTAGCTGCACTAAATCCAATTATTCTATTTAACTGTGGCGTTAAACAGGGAATCTCAACTGCACTGTTCTATGAATTTCTCAGCTGAAGTTCTGACTCATTATGGTGACCTTCAGAAAGAGCATTAGGATGAACCACATTGCTAGTTAAACACCAAAAGAATGGTGTGAAGCAATTTCTAGGTCATACTGCTCCCCATTTCATATTTGTTGTTTATTCTCCCCAAATCTAATTCAATTTTATATTTTCTTTATTAATAAATTTGATGACTTTCATTCACACAGTCTAAGGAAGAATATCATTGCTTCAAGTCCTAGTCCAGGCAGAAGATGATACTTGTACAGTACACGAGGGAGTGCTAAACTCTGCAAGGTGTGTTTTGGATAAAATAGAAATTGCAGTTCTTTCTATCTACACAAAGGACTTCACACTCTACTGAAGACGAGTATTCAGACTTCACTAGTTATGTTTGGGAGAGAGTAAGATAAATAATACAGAAATAAAGCAAAGCCTTATCTTTCCTGGTCTTGAGATTTCAGTTTGAAAATGGGCAGCAGAAAATTCACTTTGAAAATTTTGTTCAGCTGATATTGTATTTTCTGCCACCAGTTTTGAGGGACAAGATTAATTGGTGTACAGCTGATACCATTTCAGACAGTTTCAAGCATTCCTTTTTTGGTATCTTGCAGTTTTGTTTTAGATGCAAGCAGTCTTTCTGAACTTCTTAAGATTCCGATAACAAATGGGGGTGTTACTACTAGCCAGCTTAGAGAACTAGTTACTTAACTGGATGAGAGATAGCACATGTTGTAATGCTGGTTCCTAGCCACTAAGTACGTTCACAACCGGTGACTGGCCCATTCTAATATAATTGGTCTGTCACATGCTTATCCTGGCTGAGGGACACCATGCCAGTTCCTCACCAATGCTGGACCAGCTCTCCAGCACTAAATTATAATGTTCTGGGCACATTGTTGGCTCAGTGCGTGGTGATGGAGTGCTGAATAAAGACATCAGGATTAAATCCCCTGCAAACCATGGCCTTGGTTGGAGTTTTCCTGCTCTCACCAATTGTTCTAAAGTTGAAGTATGGGCTATCCCTGGCTTACATCGGGATTGCATTGCATGAAGTGACCTTAAGCCAATTTCTCTGTAAGTCAGAAATGTTTTATTTTATATATAGCTACCTATATCTAATCACCTTCTATAATCTTTTCTCATTTTATTGAATAAAACACTGTAGTGCTCCCCATAATTAAGCTAAAGCAGACTTTCCAACCATTTATGAGTACCATGAAGCATTTTATTAGTATTTGTTGCTTTCCTATTGAGGTTGTACTGTAACTTTGAAAATGCATGGAAGATTTGCATTCAGTCGGATTTCTATAAGTCCTGTCTTTCGTAACCTTTTATATGTATAAAATCCATTTGTATGGGTGATCACCCTTATAGACCTCAGCCACCTGGCTCCCACTGGCAACGTTGGGCTATTCTGAAATGAGGGAGAAAAGTAGCACTTTAAAACACACATCCTACACGTTCTCATATTTGGTTCATTTTGTTTTATACCTTTCAGTAATTTTTTACCTCTAACTCAAAATGTTGCAAAATGCCCAGTTAAAAAAAGGGGGCTGGTTAACCTTGCTTAACCATACTTGTTTAAAAACATAACAGGAAAGGAATTGTGTACCATCTTACATTTTGTGCCTTGTTTACTTTCACTGAAGGTCACTTATCTGTGATTGTATCATCTTTCTGAGACTCTCCCTCAACAACTCAGTCACCTTATTTAGGAAGCCATTTTTGTGCTGAACCTCATTGTTTTCCATATCCCAAAAGAAGACTGCAGTTGTGGTCTGTTATGTTAGTGCAAGCTGAGCCCGTCAGAACTGTCTGTGCGTGAATACCATAGCAGCAACCCGTGTTATTGAAAGCCCCAACACTGGTTCTGAAATGATCAGAGACGGTCCATGTTCTACTGTCAGTCTGAGCGACCCAGTTCATGAGCCAGAATTTCTGTACTGCACACTGCCTGTTCTATTGATGGAAAGTTCATCCTGAGATGATATGCCTTCTGTAGATTTGAAAGTCTCACCAGCTGAGTGGAGAATGAATCTGAGATTTCAGTTCATAGTTGACTATCTTGAGGTTCGAGGGTTCAAACAAGAGTGACACTTAACTTCTGGATGTCAGGTTTAGAGTCCCTCAAAAGAGTGGTATAAAAATTAATTAGTGTAGCAAAAGACATTTGATCCTCAAAAATTGACTCCATAGACTTTCAACCAAGCTTTCTTGAAAGCTACCTCAGCAATATGAAAATTAGCTTTACTGTGCAAATGCTTGAGAACTACAGCTTCCTTCACATGACTTTCTGGTGGACAGGGCAACTAACCTAGAGGACTTGGATAGCTAAGTGAAGACTGGATTCATTTAACATTTCTTCTGGTTTGGTTTTCATTTCTGTTTGGTTATGCCTCTGCAAAGTACATTAAAATGCTGATAAATAGAGATTTTTTTTTGTTCCATGTGATCTAACTGAAAATTTGTAACGTGGCTTTCCAAAGCGACTGATTGATGAAGTGCTTACCAGTTTGGAAATTTCCCAGAAGAATTTTTAATCCAACTTGTTTTTAAGATTATGTGGCAAAAAAGTACAGTTAATTTGGCTTTTGGATAAAATAGCAGAAACAGATAAAAATATATTGAGGGACAGTCTCAGCTGTCTTCATAATGGGCAAGACTGATGTAGACAGCAGACAACTGCAGCCCCATTATGCAATATCATAAGGAGAGAAATGGAAAATTCTCACTTCTATAATGGGCTGAAATACAAACATGGGAAGCATTGCCAACAGGACTGGAGACAGATCCACACAATTAGCAATACCTGAATTGGACCTTTGAAATGGGCAGTTGTAGTAAGTTAAGAACATTTGTGTTGGTGGAAAATGGGGAGTTCGTTATCTTGCAGTTAATTCTTTCTGTACTTAACACAGAGTTTTTTTTAATGGGATAGAGCTGAGGGATCAATTTATGTGTAACTAAATCTGTATCCGATCCGTGAGCCTTGATGCTCTATTGAAGAATGCAAAAGCAGTTTTACTCTATAATAGGAATTGTTCTGTACCACTGAAATAGTTACTGAGAAATACTTGAAGTTTACAAATGCAAATGAAAAATATTTGTTTCTTCATTTGCAATACTCTTCCCCTTAAAGAACAGAACAAAATAAGTAAATCCCAGTATAGAAATGGGAGCTCAAAGTAATAAAGTTCAGATGAACAACTTTCTCTGTAATAGTCATTATTTGACATATATATTTAAGAACATGGAAGAACACAGTAAATGTACAGCCAAATCAGTTAGATCATCCAGTAAGTTTTTAAAGCTGCTAGACTCTTACCTAACCCTAACGCTTTTATTGGCTTTTATATTACTTAGTGGGTTGGCTGGAAGTGTTAGAATTAAAGAAATAAAGATATGTGAAATGAACTTTAAAGAGTAACCTAAATTTATTTTATTGAATCATTTTCCTTGTTAAGTAATCCTCTTGTTGATTTAAGATACTTATCTAATGGTAAATTCATGGTTAATTTAGTGTCAATGCATAATGCTGCACAGTATTAACAATTATGCAGGGAAATACTGTATAATTAACAATCAAAATGCCATTTTTTGCTTCAATCCTCTGATTTTCTAAGTAATTCTTTAAGGATTTCTCTTTGCTGAAAACATATAAACGATTGATAAGGATTTGAAGTACACTGTGAAAAAGTATGATATCTGAACCCTACCCTCCACCTCCAGTAAGTTTCAGACCCTGGAAGAAAGAGCTTTCAGCTTTGTCTGGAAGCTTTTCTATGTCCTCAGCATTCCACACAGATTATGTCAGTCTGTTGGGAATGTTGGTCAGGATTTTGGGGCAGCAATTGCATTGGACTGGTTTCTTGTGTCTGTAACCAGAGGCGTTTTTTCCACTTTAAAAGAAGAGGAAAATGTGAAGAAATCTGTGAAAAAAAAATCAGTGTCTGTAATATGAGGAAGTTACACTTCAGGCGTTGACATGAGATTCTTTATTTTTAATGTTCTGTTTCTCTTTTTTATGCTTTTCTTGTTTCATTACCTCATCCAAATACTTATCAAGTATGGGCAGAGATAGTATCAACAGGACTTTGAACCTTGGAAGACATTACAGAAAGGGCAGAAGTTCAAAATCACAACAGTCACATCAGTAGCCTACCCTTCGTAGAGTCCTCAACAAATGGAATTAAATTTCAGTAAGGTTAGTGAGAGGCAACTTTTCAGAATTATTTAAGCAAACATAGGAGAAAGTGAAGGCTTGTTCAGGATGAACAAGCCAAATGGGTTAGATATCCTAGTCCTGCCACATTTTGCTCTCAATGTCCAGATCACAGCTGAGTACAGTCCTGATCCCAATCAATAAACTGCACACACTTCCTGAACATTATCCTGTGGCAGCTGTGGTTCAGCTGAACCTTTGTCTCTAAGTCAGATGGTTACACATTCCAGGAAGAAAGGTGCAGTTGTCCCCGGCAACCCAGCCAACATTTATCCTTCATTCAACAATATTAATGCAAACTATCAGTTCTATATACACTATTGCTTGTAGGAGCTTTCTGTACATAAACAAGCTGGCACAGATGCTACACTTATAAAGCAATGGTTCATTAGTGGCAAAGTGCTTTTAGAGTGAACTGAAATGAATGATAACAACATTTAGGTATACATATATACCTTCAAAGATATTTGAAGCATTCATAGTATCCTTACCATCTCTTCAATGAAGATAGTGCCACTCTAAGCAAAGAAGAATAAGGCATATTTGAACTGTACTGATTGTGTACGGGTAGAAGATAGAGGATTATCATTTATTTATTTATTTATTGAGATAAAACGTTCAATAGGCCCTTCTGGCCCTTCGAGCTGCACCACCCAGCAGTATCCTGACTTAATCCTAGCCCAATCACAGGACAATTTACCATCACCTATTACCATACCAACTGGTACATCTTTGGCTGTGAGAGAAAGTCCGAGCACCTGCAGGAAACCCACACAGTCATGGGGAGAATGTGCAAACTCCTGGCAGGCAGTGGTTGGAGTTGAACCTAGGTCACTGGCACTGTAAAGCTTTGTAGTAACCATGACATTACTGTGCTGCCCCCTAGCAAGCACTGGGACAGAAGCTGCACGTGTGCTGGCTCTGGACCAAACAGAAACATCATTGTATAAAATGTGATAGGTCAGTGCCACTAAATGTCAGCAATAGGCAGACCTTCTGGAAACAGTGACTGACAATAAAATGTATGTCCTGAAGTACACGCATATGTATTAGGAAAAAGAACGTATTCAGAAGCTTGCCCGTGTCAGCAAATAACGGAGGCGATTAAAAGCAACAAGTGGAGATATGCCGGAGAACTATTTTATGTCTGCAGTTAGAATCAGAATCAGAATCAGAATCAGGTTTATATCACTGGCATGTGTTGTGAAATTTGTTAACTTAGCAGCAGCAGTTCAATGCAATTACTAATATAGAAGAAAAAAACTAACAATAATAATAAATAAGTCAATTACTGTATACATATATTGAATAGATTAAAAATCATGCAAAAACAGAAATAATACAGTGTATTCTAAAAAAGTGAGGTAGTGTTCAAGGGTTCAATGTCCATTTAGGAATCGGATGGCAGAGGGGAAGAAACTGTTCCTGAATCACTGAGTGTGTGCTTTCAGGCTTCTGTACCTCCTACCTGATGGTAACAGTGAGAAACAGGCATGCCCTGGGTTCTGGAGGTCCTTAATAGTGGACACTGCCTTTCTAAGACACCGCTCCTTGAGGATACCCTGGGTACTTTGTAGGCTAGTATTCAAGATGGAGCCAACTAAATTTACAACACTCTGCAGCGTCTTCCAGTCCTGTGCAGTAGCTACCCCATTCGAAACAGTGATGCAGCCTGTCAGAATGGTCTCTATGGTACATCTATAAAAGTTCTTGAGTGTATTTGTTGACATACCAAATCTCTTTAAACTCCTAATGAAGTATGGCCACTATCTTGCCTTCTTTATAGCTGTATCGATATATTGGGACCAGGTTAGGTCCTCAGAGATCTTGACACCCAGGAGCTTGAAACTGCAAGGAGAAGCTGTTATCACCATTCTGCACAGATTGTGGTCTTCCAGTTAGGAAGTCGAGGATCCAATTGCTGAGGGAGGTACAGTGGCCCAGGTTCTGTATCTTCTGAATCAGGATTGTGGGAATGATGGTATTAAATGTTGAGCTATAGTTGATGAACAGCATCCTGACAGAGGTGTTTGTGTTGTCCAGGTGGTCTAAAGCCGTGAGAGAGCCATTGAGATTGCATCTGCCATTGACTTATTGTGGTGATAGGCAAATTGCAAAGGGTCCAGGTCCTTGCTGAGACAGGAGTTCAGTCTAGTCATGACCAACCTCTCAAAGCATTTCATCACTGTAGGTGTGTGTTACCGGGCAAAAGTCATTAAGGCAACTCACATTATTGTTCTTAGGCACTGGTATAATTGTTGCCTTTTTGAAGCAATTGAGAACTTCCACCTGTAGCAGTGAGAGGTTGAAAATGTCCTTGAATACTCCCACCAGTTGGTTGGCACAGGTTTTCAGAGCCTTACCAGGTACTCCATCAGGACCTTCCGCTTTGCAAAGGATGAGGAACTCATGTTAGACCTCATGAGAAAACCAATGTTGATTAGCAATAGATACCATAACAGAGGAGACATATGTTATTGCATTAAGTGATATTAAATCCCCATGTCTCTATCCCAGGTGGCTTCTATCCTATGGTGTTAAAGGAAGTCAATGTTGGATAGTGCCGTCTATAAGATTTGCTTTTTATGATAGGCAAATATTGACAGATGGATTTCACATGAGAGGACCCATAAGAGAACACAATAGTGGTTGACCTCATCAACAAGAACGTAGGGACGGCGTACAGAGAGGAGGTAGAGCGGCTTGTAGATCGGTGCAAGCACAACTTGAGTCTCAATGTGGACAAGACTAAAGAGATGATTATGAACTTTAGGAAGGCACAGGCTAACCACCCCTCCCTGCATATAAACAGTTCCTCCATGGAGAGAGTTAGGAGCACCAAGTTTCTGGGGGTGCAGGTTATGGATGATCTCGCTTGGACCATTAGCACTACCTCTTTGGTCAAGAAAGCACAGCAGCATCACCACTTCCTGAGGAGAATGAGCCAAACGAGAATGTCCTGACCAGCTGCATCACTGTGTGATACTGGAATTGCAAGGCATCTGACTACAAGACCCAACAAAGGATTGCAAGAACTGCTGAGAGGATCATCGGGGTCTCTCTTCCACCCATCCGAGATAGTTATCAGGAACGCTGCATACACAAGACCCTTAGCATTGTCAAGGATCCCTCCCATCTGTCCCACAATCTCCTTGATCCTCCTTTACCATCGGGCAGGAGGTACTGTAGCATTATAAGAAGGAACGTTTGGAGGGAAAACATCTTCTTCCCCCAGGCCTTCAGACTACTGAACTCCCTGCCACCATCCAGATATCATTACGTATGTGTTAAACTGCTTACTGTTTAACTTTTATCATAAATGCACCTTATGATAAATGTCAACCTTCTGAAATGTATTTTATCACTTTTTAATCTATTTGTGGTTATACTACTTTATCTATTGTGTGTGAGTTATATGTACTGTGTTGTGCACCTTTGTCCAGAAGAATATTGTTTCATTTGGTGGTATACTTATACAGTATACGATTGAACTTGAACTTGAGAAAGTATTTCCTCTGGTTGAAGAGTTCATGATTACAAGATGGTGCCAAAAATTTGGAGCTATGGCCTTGTTATAAGACATTTTACTGTGTAAAGGATTGTGAAAGTGTCAAACTCTTCTTCACAATTCGCAAATTGTCCGAGGTTAGTTACAAATGTAAGTTTAATAGATTTTCTACCCAACATTAAGAGACCTAGGCGAACATAGGGGTGAAGTTGAGTCACAAATGATAAATTGGTAAAGTGGTTTAATATTGTCAATGTACTGAGGTACAGTGATAAAATTATCTTAATACCATTCATACAGATCAATTCATTACAAAAATGCATTGATGTAGTTTAAGGTAAAACACAAACAGAATGCAGAAAAAAGTGTTACAGTTACAGAGAAAGTCAGTGCAGGTGAGTAAGAAGGTGCAAGATCATATAAAGCGGTAGATTGTATGGCCTAAAGTCAAGAGTCATATAGCAGTGGAATAGAAGCTGTCTTTGAGCCTAACAGTGTGTGCTTTCAGACTTTTGCATCCTCTCCCTGATAGGAGGAGGCAGAAGAGGTAATGTCTGGGGTGGGTGGGGTCTTTGATTATGCTGAGTCAGCAAGGTCTAGACAGAGCCATGGAGAAAAGGTTGATTTCCATGACCTGCTGAGCTGTATCCATGACTCTGCAGTTTCTTGTGTTCAGAGGCAGAACAGTTGCTATAGCAATCTATGAAGCATCTGGATAGGATGACTTCTATGGTACGTCAATAAAAATTTTTAGGGTCAAAGGGGATGTGCCAAATTTATTTAGCCTCCTGAGGAAGTAGAAGAGCTTTTGTGGCTGTGGTGGCTTTGTGATTGGACCAGGACAGGGTATAGTGTTGTTCAATCCTAGCAACCTAAGGCTCGAAATCACTCAATCTCTGTTCTGTTGATGCTGATGCAAACAGGAGCATGTGCACCACCCCTATCCTGAAGTCAATGACCCAGCTCTTTGGTTCTGGTGACATTGACAGCACCACGTTACTAAGCTCTCTGTCTCTTTCTTGTACCATGGATCATCATTATTTGGGTTCAGCCCACTACAGATGTCATCTGAAAACTTGTAGATGGTGCTTGTGCAGAATCAAGCCATGAAGCACCAATAATGATGATAATATTGGAAGAAGTATTGCTGCCTATCCTTATCGATTGTGGTCTGTGATCAGGAAGTCAAGTATCCAGTTCCAAAGGGAGGTGTTGACTGCCAGGTTTAGGAGTTTGGAGATGAGTTTGTTTGGAATTATAGTATCAAAGGTGGAGCTGTAGTCAAAAAACAATTGTCTAACATAGACTATATAACATCTAATTGAAAGGGAGAAAGTATCGAGAGCTAGGTATCCTTCACATCTTCCTATGTTTCTCTGTTCGTTAAAGTTAGTTCTATTTTGTCTTTTGGCATGAGAATAGAGTCATAGAGTTATAGAGCACCACAGCACAGAGTTAGGGCCCATCTCATCAATGCCGAACAATTATTCTGCCTAGTCCCATCAACTTGCACCTGGACAATAGCCCTCCACATTCCTCCCATCCATGTAGTTAACAGAGAGAATGCAGAGGATAGTGAAGAAGGAATACAATGCCTGTATCTGACAACAATGGCTATGTTTCCTTGATGTCAGGTTTTGCATTTTGTCCTGTTTTGCTTTGGCCTCCACCTTACTGTGCAGGGATCTCCATTGTTAATCAGCCTTAAATTGCCCTTTTATTAATAGGACAGCAATATTCCCTTGAGATAATGCATGTTATTTCTAAACAATGCAGAAAAACACAGATAACTGAGTTTGAAAACAACAATAGCGTTTCTATTGACAGCTCCTTCTGGTATTTGTCTATTTTACTGGATAGCTGATTAACAGGATTCATTGGGGCATTTGATTCCATATACCTTTAAGTCAGATAAACACTGTTGTCAGAACATTTACAATTTCCTTCAAAGACACATCCCAGGGATTGGATGATACCAGAGAGTGACCAGTGAAACTTTTATTGCTGAGCCTCAGTGCAGATCATAGTGAGTGAAATTAAATGAAAGCATGCAAAAAATGTTAAGTGAATTAATTTCAGAATTCTGGAATAGTTGAGTGGTTAGCGACTAAGGACAAATAGTCAATGATTTGAATCACTGGGGAACAGACTGACAAGGGAAAATAAAATGTTATATTTTTCAGTATAACTTTTTTTGAGGTTATGATAAAGGTCACTGTTCAGGCACAAGTGTGAAACTTACTCTGCAACCAACAAAATTATATTTGATTAAGAAAAGAAAGGTAATAGAATTAGCCACAAGAATGGTCAAAGATATTTCCTTTGCACCTTGATCCACAGTTCATGAAGATATTATTTTAAAAAATTGTTCTTGCATTTCTCATTTTGCAGATTTTTGATTCCTGAAATCAGCACCAGTTACTAAAATGTGACCCTGCACAGAGGGTATATCCAGTGAGGTTACAAGTATTAGTCCACCATTGACCTCAGTACATTTCACTTCTCACTTACAATGAGGAACCCAATAAGCTGAAATACAAGCATGCACTGTGCTCAACTTATTGATCATTATTACCGTGGGGGTCGCGGTAGCATAGCGGTTAACACAATGCTATTACAGCTCGGGGGTGTTGGAGTTCAGAGTTCAATTCCGATGTCCTCTGTAAGAAGTTTGTATGTCCTTCCCATGGATTGTGTGGGTTTCCTCCGAATTCTCCGGTTTCTTCCCACGATGCAAAGACATATCGGTTAGTAGGTTAATTGGTCATTGTAAATTGTCCCATGACTAGTCTAGGGCTAAATTGGGGGTTGTTGACAGTGCAGCTCTGAAGGATGGAAGGGCCTATTCTGCGCTTTATCTCTAAATAAAATAATAATGTTTTAAATTCATGCCCAATTTCTAATGCGGCCTTGAAAAAGGAATAAACATGCTGGAAACAGCTTGGGAGGCAATGTTAATATTTTTGTGAGTCCTAAACATGTCAATGTCTGGAATGCGGGCTGTTAACTGTGCATTTGACGGAGGGACAATTTGCAACTTAAATGCATTTAACCATATGTTTCTGACAGACCCAGGTGACTCTGTAGTGGACTAAGGGCGTGTGCATTTGATACTTTCTATAGCTGTCACTATTTTCCATTCAGTTTGTAAATGAAAACGTAGTAAAAGCTACAAGTGGTTGACAGACTCTTGTATTGACATCTTCTTTTATCTTTGAGATCTTAATCAAAATCCTCCTTTGTAATTCTATTGTAGTGCTACTGCTATGCTATCTGAAACGGGATGGAGCCCTGGACTTTTAGTTTACTCACTGTAAGACACTAGCCTCTTTCAGCTCTTTGCCCCTCTGCGCTCTGTACACAGCCACTGCTCCTGAAGTGTGATATGAATGTTTCTTTATGCCATTCCTGTGGTAAAACCGAGAATAGTACATGACTCTCATTATTAGTTTCAATCATTACAGGCACTAAAATATTTTATGTGATTATTATTCATTTTTCTATTGAGCAGTGCAAGGCACAGGTTATAAACCAGCTTCTTAATACAGACCATGAGAGGACTCAGGAATAATTTTGGAAAGATCTCCAGTTTGATTGCAGATTTGTGTTAACATCAGTTGGAGCAAGACAATGCTAGATACACTCAGTGGCCACTTTATTAAGTACACCTATGTGTGAATGCAAGTACCTGATTAGTCAGTCACCTGGCAGCAGCTCACTGCATAAGAGCATGCAGACATGGTTAAGAGGTTCAGTTGTTGTTCAGACCAAACATCAGAATGGGGAAGAAATGTTATCTAATTGACTTTAACCATGGAATAATTGTTCTTGCCTGGTGGGGTGGTTCGAGTATCACAGAAACTGCTGTTCTCCTGGGGTTTTCATGCACACAGGAGTTTACAGAGAATGGTATGAAAATCAAACAAAAAAAAAGCATCCAGTGAGTTGTGGGCAAAAATGCCTTGCGAATGAAAGAGGTCAAAGGAAATTGGCCAGACTGGTTCAAGATGACAGTAGGTCAAATAACTATATGTTACAACAGGGGTGCACAGACAGCATCTTTGAATGTTGAATCTTTTGAATCTTGAAGTGCATGGGCTAAAGCAGCAGAAGACCACAAACATACACAGTGGCCATTTTCAGGTACAGGAGGTCCCTAATAAAGTGGCCCTTCAGTGTATATTTTGCCTTGGTGACCCTAGCCTTTCAAAGATGGGGGGTGAGTTTTCCTGTGGCAATTGATGTTACTGACAATACAGTGACTGCTGCTGCCAAGTGGGTGTATGTAACTGGTGGATGAGTGGTTGAGCTGCAATGTGATCAGGAATATTGAACTGCTCCGCACATCTCTAAACCAGCAAATAGCTTGTCCTTTTTCAGTGGAAATAAAATTCGGAAGATGTAGAAATGGGCAGTTCATTTGCAATCACTCACAGTCTCAGATATTCCAAGTCACCTCAATAGTTTTGGAGCTGAAGAAGTACTGCATGACTACAGCACACAGTCCCTCACAAATATGCTTTGCCATCAATAAAATCCTGGCTGATCCCATGTTTCTTCATTCACTTTACCATTTATTCCTTCGGTGCTCAAAAATCTATCGATCTCATTTTAGCGTGTATTCAGTGATTGGCCATCTGGTTCATAGGATTCCTTTTCCATACTACTTTCCTCAATGGATGATCACTTATCTTGGGGCCCATGGTTCCAGAGTATTCAAAGTGCCTGGATATATAGTCTGTGACTTCTCTCGCGATCCAAACAAGATCACCTCCAATTTCTCTAAACTTCAGCAAATATTAACTAGTCTTACTCTATCTCTCTTCAAAAGATAACACCTTCGTCCCATGAATTGCCTACTAAGTCTATGCTGTGTTGACTCCAAGATAAATGTAACTGATGTAAATGCAAAGACCGGAACTACACATTACAGTATGTTCTCGGTGAGGTTTCACCAAAACTCTACCTGTCTATCTTCTCCTTATTGTTTGTTCTCTTTGTCTCATAGATCAGAATTCCAAGAATGGTCTAGACTCCTATATGTATAAGTTTCAAGCCAATAAATACTACCAGCTTCTTTATTCAACCCATCAAATGTGCATGACCTCATATTTTCCCATATTAAACTTCACTAGCCACCACCTTGATCACTCATTTTACCACTCCATTAACGATTACAGACTTTTTGTTTCCCCTTGACAGTTATCTTTGCCAACTAGCTCTGCATTGCCAGAAAACCTGAACAGATTCTATTCCCTCTTCTACTAGTAATTCTTGTGAATTGTAAATAGCTGAGTACCAATGACTATGATACCATACTGATAATTATCTGAAAATTATTTATTCTGATTCTGCTGAAACGTCAGTTTATGCTCATATGTTACTCGAAACCATGGGTCCAGGAATTCCTAACCTTCTTTATGCCATGGACACCTACCATTAACCAAGGGATCCTGGACACCAAGTTGGGAGCCCCTGCTCTAAACCCTCACTAAATATAACAATCTTTTGTGTTGTATCTTTTTAGAAAACTTCTGAAAGTCCAGAAATACTGTATCTATTGATTCCTCTTTATATACTCTGCTGCGTATATTTCAAAAGAAAACTCTGTAGCTTTGTGAAACTGTCAGTACCTCCAGTTGAACTCTTTTATGTTTTTCCCCCTGGCCGTCAGTCTGTGGTTTTGTATTGCCATGTGTTCCTATCCCCACTCCTGCTGTACTCTGGCCCTTGTGTTACAGAGTACTCCGTCTGTTTCTCATTATTACCTGTATTACTGCCACCTGTGCCTCATTGTGCTCCACCTATCATCTGCCTCTCTATTTATTGCTCTGTGTATTTCAGTCCTGTGGTTTCAGTTGTTTGTTGCCAGATTGTACCAGTGAGTTTTCCTGAGCCTTTCCAGCATTTCTATCTGTACTCTGTCTGTCTAAATATCGACTCTACCTGTTTCCAGGTTCTGGTTTTTGGATTTCAAAAAATCCAGAGAAAGCAGGATCTCCCAGTGGCCACACATTTTAATTCCACATCCCATTCCCATTCTAACATGTCTATCCACGGCCTCCTCTACTGTAAAGCTGAAGCCACACTCAGGTTGGAGGAACAACACCTTATATTCTGTCTGGGTAGCCTCCAACCTGATGGCATGAACATCAACTTCTCTAACTTCCGCTAATGCCCCACCTCCCCCTCGTACCCCATCCGTTATTTATTTTTATACACACATTCTTTCTCTCACTCTCCGTTTTCTCCCTCTGTCTCTCTGACTATACCCCTTGCCCATCCTCTGGGTTTCCCCCCCACCTTGTCTTTCTCCCCGGACCTCCTGTCCCATGATCCTCTCATATCCCCTTTGCCAATCACCTGTCCAGCTCTTGGCTCCATCCCTCCCCCTCCTGTCTTCTCCTATCATTTTGGATCTCCCCCTCCCCCTCCCCCTCCCACTTTCAAATCTCTTACTAACTCTTCCTTCAGTTAGTCCTGATGAAGGGTCTCGGCCTGAAACGTCGACTGCGCCTCTTCCTAGAGATGTTGCCTGGCCTGCTGCGTTCACCAGCAACTTTGATGTGTGTTGTTTGAATTTCTCTTGATGTTTTGATCTCTGCTTGAACTTCGACGCCAACTTTGTTTGCACCTCAGGATTTGTTACTCAATTAATATCACTGTGTGCGCAGTACTGGGTCTGCGATTGGATCCCTGCTCCAGTGTCCTGACAGAAACATGCTTTTCCCTTCATAAGACCAATCCTGATATGATTTACTTAGTATCTTAATTTCTTTAAAGGTTTCTAAAGGTTTCCAACATTTTGCTGACAGCAGATGTCAGGCTAATAGGACTATACATTACTTTTATCTCTCCTCCCTCTCTTACATAATATGTTACATTTGCTTCTTTTTAATCAGCTGGGAAAGTTCCAAGTGAGGAATTTGAAAGATCATAATTAAAGCATCTGCTATTCCTGCAGCCTCCTCGTTTAGAACCTTATATTGGTGTTAGATCTGCGGGGATATTTATGATTTTAATACTGTAAATTTCCTCAGTTCTTTACCTTTCTATATATAAATTTTCAAGTTCCTAACTATCATTAGGTTTGCAGCTTCTGTTGTGTATATTGTGTTTTCTGATGTAAATCAGACATGAAAGATTATTAACGCTTTACCTATTTCTTCATTCCACTTAGAGACAATTTCTCCTGTCATTATTTTAGTGGAAGCCACATTTATTTTTACTGTTCTTTCACTTCTTACATTATTATTAGAATTCTTCCAAAGGCAGTGCTTAAATCTTTTGCTATTTTACTCACTTGGGTTTAATTTTTATCAATTTCTTGGCCATTTATCGTTGCTTCCTGACATTCTTTCAATCCTAGGCTTACAGCTCTATAAGGCAACATCATAAATCTTTTTAAATCATTTTATGGAATGTGGGCATTGTTGGTAGGAACAGAGCTTCAAAGGTTTCAAAGGTACATTTAATGTCAGAGAAATGTGTACAATATACATCCTGAAATTCTTTTTCTTCGCAACCATCCATGAAAACAGAGGAGTGCCCCAAAGAATGAACAACAGTTAAATGTTAGAACCCCAAAGTCCCCACCCTGTGCGTAAGCGGCTGCAAAGAAATGATGCCCCATCCCCCTACCGGCAAAAAAAAAGGATTGGCACCCACCAGCGAGCACTCAAGCATGAGCAAAGCAACAGCAAAGACGGAGACTTGCAGTTACTCCAAAGACTACATGTTCACTGGTATTCGAGATACCACAGGTTTTCTCTCTGTCTCTCTAATAAGGCAGAAAGAGGTGTCTCCATTTTCACAGCGAGCAGGGAGACATAACAAACAACTCGTTGGTTTACAATATTAAAAGTCTGTTACATCACTTTTTTCGAGCTCTGTGCCCAGAGATCTCGAGTCTCTGGGCACACAGCCATAGATCTGCTGGCTCCCCCGACAACAAACGGGTCGCCTGCTGTGACACCAACCTTTGGTTCGCCTGTCTCCAGAGCCCCAAGATCCTAGGCCTCTGAAGTTGAGCCAAACTCGTAGGCCGAGCCCTTGGCGTACCAAACAACAGCCAATTGTGAAACCCCAAGATGGGTCCCATTCCCGCAAAGAATCGTAGTGAGCGTGTAACTCCAGGTCAAGGTCTTCAAAAGAACCCTGAAAAGGAAAAGCAGAGATATTAGAGATGGAAATAGCTGTTTCCGTAGATGCAAGCAAAGGAGGCACCGTTTAGTGCCATCATCACTTTGCTCCTTATCAATATCAACTATATTAGCCTGTCCTTGAGAAGAAAATGAGCCACGACCTTAAGACATTGTAATATTTCTGTTGAAGGTACTCCGATGCTGTATTGGATCGGCTGTTCCAGGATACAGTATAGACCTAGTGACAATGGTGGACCAGTACAGCTTTTCCAAGTCAGGTTAGTATGTGGCTGCGAGAGGGCAATGCAGTTGGAAATTTTTCATGAACTTCCTGCTCGTGTCCATTGTTAGGAAGGTGCTTTTAAAGTAGCCCAGGTAGTTACTGTAGTATGTTTTAGTATTGAGTGAACAATGTAGCCAGTGGGCACTGGTGGTGGAGGGAATGAATGTTAAGGATGCCAATCAAGTGGGCCTTAAGTCCTACACAGAAGTCTGGAGGAACTCAGCCTCCAGGAGGAGGTCAGGCAGCAACTATGGAAAAGATTTTGTGTGTGTTGCTTTGATTTCCAGAATCTGCAGATTTTCCTGTCTTTGGGCTTTAAGTCCACTTTCAAGGACTCTCCAGCCTGCACTGATGATCCCTCCTCTCATCTTCAATCTTCCTCCTCTTCCTGGGTACACTGCTATGGTCTTCTGCCTGTTCGGGATCTTTTCTTTGTTAACTGCCAATGAGACATCATCCATTTTGACTTTACCACTCCTCTCTCCAATTCTAATCTCACTCCTTCTAAAACGCACTGCTCTTCGCTCTCTCTGCACTAATCCTAACCTCACCATCAAACCCGCAGGTAAGGGGGTGCTGTAGTAATCTGGCAGACTGACCTCTTCCTTGCTGAGTTCAGGTGACAACTCGCAGACACCTCTTCTTTCTAATACCTTCAAACAGGGCCCCACTAAGGAGCAACAGGCCATTGTCACCTGCACTATTGCTGACTTCATTAGCTCTAGGCGTCTCCCATCTGCTGCCTCCAACCTCATAATTCCCTTACCCCATACGTCCCATTTCTATCTCCTACCCAAAATCCACAAACCTGCCTGTCCAGGAAGATCCATTGTTTCTGCTTGTTCCTGCCCTACCGAACTTACATTGCAAAGCTCAACTCTCTGTTATCGCCACTGGTTCAATCCCATCCTACCTACATCCATGACACTTCACACACACCAGAACTTTTCAATGACTTTGTTGCCGGCTCCGATTGTCTCATTTTCACCATGGATATCCAGTCCCTTTACACCTTCATAACCCATCAGGAGGGCCTTAAAGCTCTCTGCTTCTTTTCAGACAACAGACCCAACCTGTTCCCTTCCACCACCATTGTCCTCTGTCTGGCGGAACTGGTCTTCATTCTCAATAGTTTCTCCTTTGACTCCTCAGAATTCCTTCAAACCAAAGATGTAGCCATGGGCACTTGCATGGGTCTCTACCATGCCTGCCGTTTGTCAGCTGCTGAATTTGTTGACTTCATCAACTTTGCCTCCAATTTCCACCGTGCCCTCAAATTTACCTGGTCTGTTTCCAACAACTCCCTCCCCTTTCTCGATCTCTCTGTCTCTGGAGACAGATTATCTACTGATATATTTTCTAAATCCACTGGCTCTCACAGCTACCTCGACTATACCTCTTCCCACCCTGCCACTTGTAAAAATGCCACCCCCTTCTCTCAGTTCATACATCTCCACTGCATTTGCTCTCAGGATTTTTCATGGAGAGGCTTTTCATTCCAGGACTGATGAGATGTCCTTCTTCTCCAAAGAAAGGGGCTTTCCTTCCTCCACCAACAATGCTGCGCTCAGCACACCTCTTCCATTTTGCACACGTCTGCCCTCACCCCACCCTCCCGCCACCCTACCAGGGATACGGTTCCTCTTATCCCCACCTACCACCCCACTAGCCTCTGCGTCAAGCAAATAATTCAACATAAATTCCATCGCCTCCAATGGGATCCCACCACCAGGCACATCTTTCCCCCACACCACTTTCCACTTTCTGCAGGGATCACACCTTACATGATTCCCTTGTCCATTCGTCCCTCTCCACTGATCTCCCTCCTGACACTTATCCTTGCAAGCAGAACAAATGTCACTCTTGCCCCTACACCTCCTCCCTCAGTAGCATTCAGGGCCCCAAGCAGTCATGCCAGGTGAAGCGACAATTTACCTGTGAGTCTGTCGGGGTCATCTACTGTATCCGGTGCTCCCAGTGTGGCCTCCTGTATATCGGTGAGACCCGACGTAGATTGAGAGACCACTTCGCCGAGCACCTACGCTCCATCTGCCAGAAAAAGTGTGATCACCCAGTGGTTCCCACTCCCATTATGACATGTCGTGATGAGATCACACTCAGATTGGAGGAGCAACACCTTGTATTTGGTCTGGGTAGCTTCCAACATGATGGCATGAATATCGATTTTTTGAACTTCTGGTAATTCCACCCCCCCACTTCCCTTTCACCATTCCCTATTCCTGTTTCTCTCTCTCACCTTATCTCCTTGCCCACCCATCACCTCCCTCCTGTGCTCCTCTCCTCTTCCATGGTCTGTTCTCTCCTATCAGATTCCCCCTTCTCCAGCCCTTTATCTTTTTCACCAATCAGTTTTCCAGCTCTTTACTTCGCCCCGATCCCTCTCCCAGTTTCACCTCTCACCTCTAACCTATCACCTCATACTATATCCTCTCCTCCATCTTCTTGCACTGACCTCATCTTTTTTTCCAGTCCTGAAGAAGGGGCTTGGCCCAAAATGTCAACTGTTTACTCCTTTCTGAAGATGCTGCCTGGTCTGCTGTGTTCCTTCAGCATTTTGTGTGTGTGCCACTTTAAGTCCAGGAGATACTCAAGGCTTATGAGTCCTGATGAAGAGTCTCAGCCCGAAACGTCGACTGTACCTTTTCCTATAGATGCTGCCTGGCCTGCTGCATTCACCAGCACTTTTTATGCATGTTGCTTGAAATTCCAGCATCTGCAGATTTCCTCGTGTTTGCTTATGAGTGTTGTTCAATTGCCACTCATCCTGGCAAGTTTTGATTATTCTATCAAATTCCTGATTTGTAGCTTATGGATGGTGAAAAAGCACTAGGAGATGAGTTAATTCCTGTTCATGTGGACTAAAATCATTGCCCCTCATGTTGTCCTTTCTAAGCTGGCTGATACCTCTCTTTTTTTTTCATTTTAGTTGTGTCTACATGCTTTCAATATATATTTCCAGCCTTTGGTCACTCATGCTTCCACATTTGGTCATTCCTTTGGACTCTATTTTTAAAATGTTCTTACTGAGGTTCAGCGCAGAGTAGGCCCTTCAAGTTGTGCTGCCCAGCAACTCCTGATTTAACCCTAGCTTAATCACGGGACGATTTACCGACCAACTGGTACATCTTTGGACTGTGGGAGGAAACCGGAGCACCCAGATGAAACCCACACAGTCACGTACAGGCTGCTTACAGACAGCAGCGTAAATTGAACCTGGGTTGCTGGTACTGTAAAGTGATGTTCTAAACACCATACTGGCTAACATGCAGAGTGGCAGAAGTTGTAGGTGTGCTGGCACTGAACCAAACTGAAACATCATTGAATAAAATGGGAAGGTCAGTCACCCAATAGCTCTATTTGTGCTTCTTGTTTATCTTTGTTTTTCAAATACAATACCTTTACTTTTATATTTTTACATCAGTCCCTTAAACCTATTGTTGTGCTATTAGTGTTAATTCCTCTCTCTCTTCCTACTCCCTTCCTTTTCCACTTACCACTACCAGCATAACTGCTTTGCTCTTTGGATTGATTGTCTTATCAAATCTATGACTCTGTTCCTTTTGCTTTCAGTATTCCCCAGTTTAAAGTGTTGAACGTAGACAACTGCTTCCATTTTTAAAAACTGCTTTCTTATGTCTTCTTATTCATTCTCTATCTCTATAATTTTGCTAATTGTGGTGGGTTATAAAAAAAAAACTATTCTTTGTTGTAATTTTTACCAAGATACTTCGAAGATTTGGGCTATTCTGATTTGGGCTCATCTGTTACAGTGTTTTATGTTGCTCTGCCTCTAATTCAGCCAATATCTGTGTCATTATTTTTGGCATAAAACTCGGCCATTCAGTTATTGGTGCTATGCTGGTTTACAGAAAAATTCAGACATTTGATGATAAAAGTTTGAGATTGAACAGAAAATGCTGGTTACTGCAGGAGCGGCACAGTAGCATAGCAGTTAGAGTAACCCTATTACAGTGCCAGAAACCTGCAGTCAATTCTGCCGTTGTACACAAGGAGATGTACATCCTCCCCGTGACCACATGTGGTTTCCTCTGGGTGCTCAGTTTCCTTCCACATTCAAGACACGTAGGGGCTGGTAGTTGAATTGGTCACATAGATGTAACTGGGCAGTGTGAGCTTGTTGGGCCAGAGGGCCTGTTACCTTGCTGTATCTCTAAATAAACAAAATAAAATAAATAATGTGATAAATCATCTTATCCCACTTTGGAGGCGTATTGAACACGAAGGCTTACCTATGGACTAACAATTTAAATGCAGCAGAAATGAACAGTATCCAGACAAAACAATTTTTAAAATCATTCCAAACTTTGCCCTATTTCAAACTGCTTCATTGTATTAAAGATGTTTCCACTGAGCTATCTGTTTATGTACACTGAATCTTGAAAACAGGCTCATAATTCCTTTGTTTTGAACACTGCTATAGATCCAAACCTTGAGGATAAGCTGGGAACGGATTGGAGGCAGCTCGATTTTCCAAATAAACCCAGTTATAGAAGCATCCTCCAACATCCATTGAACAGAACTTGCCTTTCCCTAACTTTATTAATTAACTTTGTCAATTATATAGGACATGTGTGGTTGAATGAGATAGCCTGTTTCACGGATCGTACTTTGTTCATCTGCCAGTGGGTCTCCTACTCCCATCAGTGCATAAAGGCAGCAATCAAACTGCATATTGCAAGCAGTTCCAAAACTATGCACGTCACTATCTTGCCTTGAGGTGCAGCCACTGTATGCTTGGTATGAGTGAGTAACGCTAGTGGGTTAAATTACGTAAAATCCTTCTAGAGTCAAATTCTGCTTGGCATGTTAGATCAGTCCCTTGGGCTTAGTCTGCACATATCTTTTAAAACAAGGATAGCAGCAAAACTGTATAAGCTTCTGATGAAGTGTGTATCTGTTCTAGTCATTCAGCTAGATCTATTTTCATATCGCCCTATTACATCCATGTGACCAATTAATCTTCTAATCCATACGTATTCTTTGGTAAGGCATAATTTTACTGACCAATTACTCTCCTGTAATACTTAGGGGAAAAACACAAGATGTAGAGATTGTACCAGGCCAGTGTAATGTTATATGATTGATACTCTGTAAAATGAACATGATAATATAACAGTCTCCATGGCAAGACCAGACCCAAAACATCTTTTCCTATTAATATTCAGCTTGTCTCTTCCAGATTACTTACCCTATCCTTGCTGGAAGTGTATTCTGAGTTTATTACAAGCCCACTGATTTTTTTTTTTAAATCATCTTGGTCTCCTAACTCTAGCCTCCCAAACAACCACTGGAGTGAACATGTGGCTGATGAGACCAACGTGTGAACCACTGATATTTACATAGATGAGGCAGAAGATGGCTGATTTAGTGAATTGGAGGGAAGTTTCCTCCACTCAAGGCTTTTGTGTGTTCCTGATGTACAGATGCAAAGACCTCAAGACCACTAGAAACAAGAGAAAATCTGCAGGTGCTGGAAATCTAAGCAACACACACAAAATGCTGGAGGAACTCAGCAGGCCAGGCAGCATCTATGGAAAAGAGTACGGTCGACGTTTTGGGCCGAGACCCTTCATCAGGACTCACAAATGCTGTTTCTCACAAGACCATCACAAATGCAGTTTCTTCATTCTGTGTGATCATTGGTCAAATGTTCTCAGGAGTCAGTGGGAGTGCTGCATTTCTTCAAGAAGGCTTTGAGCTATTATTGAATGTTTTTTTCTTTTATCTGCCTGGTTATCTCTCCATGACAGAGCATTGTCCTAAATAAATATTTCCTGACTTCACTTTGACATCCCTGGTACCCTTTCAGCAACTCTCCTCTGCACTCTGTCAAAGGCCTTGCTTTCTTTATAAACTGTGGCACCAAAACAGTATGTACTGCACCCTAGCTATGCACTAAGGCTTCACGGAGAGTTTCCTCCACTGATGTGGTTTTTCATCAAATGCAGCCTAACTGCAAGAATGTGAAGATGACACTCAGAGCAAGTCAGGCTGCTGGTGAGTTAAGCAGGGAAGAAGTGCCCCCACCACAAGGTATTTCTTCCAGGGGAGTCTGGAAGCTGTTTCTCACTGTGCGTCACGTCATCTGCAAGACAAGGAACATGAGTGAGTGTTGGATAAAAAGCTGGAGGTGCTTGTAAGCAGACAGGTATGTGTGGCTAACAGCAGAGATGAGTGTGTGTTGGATTTTTTAGTGCTTCAGGTTATCACTATCACAGCAGGTGGGAACAGGTATACCTGCATTCAAACAGGTGGCAAATTAGAACAATGGTAACTATGATGGTAGGCTGGAATACCAGATGTGCTGCTGTGGGTGGAGGGAGAGGGGTGCAAGAGGAGTCTGATTCATGGGCAAGCAGTCTAACCCGTTGGACACACATGCTCAATAATCACTTGTGCCTTTTTTAAAAAAATACTGTTTGTTTGAATTTGGATGAGTCCCATTGAATGAGGTGCATACTCTGCACAGAATACCAGCCAGCAGAAATAGTTGATCTTCCGGTGGGAAAAAAGCAATTCTGCTGGAAAATTGGTACCAGACCTCAGACAAAATCTGCAATGGTCTCATCTGCCTCTAGATCATTACAAATGGACTCTCCACTTGTGGATAGCAAACCAAATGTACTAAAAGACTTAGTTTTGCTTGCCACTTTCTCCCTCCTACGAGTCGAACTTTATGACTGACATTACTTGAAATAAAAATAAATTAACAGAATGTGTAATGAATTAGCATCTTTTGTGAACTCGGGATATCAAAGTGCATTTTACAGCTACCTAAGTATTGTTGAAGTGTGGTCACAGTTGGAATGCGTGAGGCACAATCAGTATCTTGCCCAGAGCCAAGTTCCACTGACGGTAGTGCAGAGTTAAGTAAACTTGCTGAGCTCACTATGTTGAGCTCCTATATTTCAATTATCATCAGCTACAAAGATTGTCCTGATAGCGAACCTTTAAAAAAGCTCAGAGTTAAAGAACAAATTATCATGTATTTGTTAAAGAATAGATTGTGTATAATTTGTATTCTGTGCATTGTCTGTACTTATAGTACATATCTATCCATACATATATAATTTCTTTTCTCATTCCTTCTGAGTGGTGTGTATGTGTATTTTTCCTTCGATCTCAGGTCCTCTACCAGATGCCTGGGAGCTAAAGGGTTCAGCACAGTATCCTTGCTGTTCCTAGTGGTAAACTCTTATGGACCAAGATCTCAGATGTTGTTCCCAGGATTTGTTGGAGCCACTCTCCCAGTCCAGGTGCCACAGCTCCAAGTCCTCCTATCACCACTGGGATTACTCTGGCTTTAACCTTCCACATCCTTTCTATCTGCTCTTTCAAGCCCTGGTATTTCTCCAGCTTCTCATGTTTTTTATTCCTGATGTTACTGTCATTCAGGATTGTCACATCTGTTACCATTGCTTTCGTCTGGTATTATGTCTGGTTGGTTGGCCAGAACCTGCTTATCAGTCTGTATTTGGAAGTTCCAGAAGATCTTAGCTCTGTCATTCTCCACAACCTTCTTGGGTGTTTCCCATTTGGACTTAGGAGTGCCCAATCCATACTCTGTGCAGATGTTCCTGTACACAATTCCTGCAATTTGCTTGTGCCGTTCAGTGCATGCGGTCCCTTCCTGCATTTTGCACCCTGCTGCTACGTGCTGGATGGTTTCAGCAGATTCCTTGCACAGTCTCCATCTTGGGTCTTGTCTGGTGTGATAGCCCCCTGCTTCTACTGCTCTTGTGCTCAGCGCCTGTTCTTGTGCAGCTATGGGCAGCACCTCTGTGTTGTCCCTCAGCCCTGCCGTTTCCAGCCATTGGTAGGACTTTCCTATGTCAGCCATCTCTGATATCTGGCGATGGTACATCCTATGTAGTGGCTTGTCCTACCATGGCCTCTGGTCCTCTGGCTACTTGGAAATATATTTTAAAAGTTGAATTACATAAGTAGAGCAAAAAAAAGTAGTGCGATAGTGTCCGTGGGTTCAATGTCCATTCAGAAATCAGATGGCAGAAGCTGTTCCTGAATCATTGAGTGTGTGCCTTCAGACTTCTGTACCTCCTTCCTGATGGTAGCAATGAGAAGAGGGCATGTCCTGGGTGATAGGGATCCTGAACAGTGGATGCTGCCTTTCTGAGGCATTGCTCCTTGAAGATGTCCTGGCTGAGTTTACAACTTTCTGCAGCTTATTTTGATCCTGAGCAGTGTTCCCCCTCCTATACCAGACAGTGATGCAGCCAGTTAGCATGCTCTCCACTGTACATCAGTAGAAATTAGTGATTTTTATTGAATCTTCATCTCATTGTACTTGTAATTATAATAATAAATACAACTTGACATGAATTGACTTGAAATCTCACTAAGATTGTACACAAAAATAAAGGTGCACATATATGAAAAATATGTAAATAATGTTTCATTTAGTCGCGTATGGAACCCTGCAGTAAAGAGCAAAGTATAACGATAAAAGACCATGGAAATGACCTGAAAGTAGTAAAGTTACACGAATGTGGAAGGATGTCCTTCAGAAACTTCCATAGTATATGCACACAATTTTATATCTATACATCCTCGACTTACAGTTAGCTTATTTTTATACATTTCCTAAGCAGCATCCTCCACAAAATATGATCTCTTGCTCACAATATGGGGAGAACTGATCTGCTGTCGATAAATTGGCAAAGTACATGATTGATAGCTGACTATAGCAAAATTTCATAACTGATCACATGCTCGACAGCACACCTAGCCCAAGCCAAATCTCCCCATGATGTAACAAAACAAAATCTCTTTCTCCTGTTGGTATTGGTCAGTTATTAATGTCAAAAGGACATTTATGCTGTTGGGACAGAGGAAGACCAGTCTACTAATGGTACTTAACTTTGTATAAGACAATTATTGGATGAATTTTAATTGCCTGGTGAAATTGGGTTGGTGGGTGGTTAAAATCTACTGAGTAGCTTTCGAACTCTGTCCTAAATCAGTTTTCCTGTATTTTCATTTAACCTGCTCTTTTGTGCAGATAGAAAGGATATCCACCTGATGTTTTGAGAGTCCTTGTTTAAGGATGCACATTGGCAACACAAATTGTCATTATTGCTTGTGGTTGTAGTGCAAAAGCTGTTGCAGCTTTTCCACTAGGTGGAAGGCAGTAGGAAGAGACAAGCCCAAACAATTTTTCGGTTTTGCTTTCCTTGCGGGCACAGAAAGAAAGGGTTCTCTAAACCCACATGAAAAGTTCTCACCTTGTCTGCTTCAGGCCTTCTCATGCAGTTAAGATCATTTTGCCGCAGCACCTATCTTAGTTTTCTCATTGCTTCCATCAAGAAGAAGGCACACGATCCTGACGACATTTCAAGATCAGTTCCTTCCCCTCCACCATCAGAGTTCTAAATGGACAATGAACCCACGAACAGTACCTCAGTATTTTTTCTCTTTTTCTGTTCTACTTATTTAATTTTTTTACAAATATCTATAGTGTAGTCTATAGTATAATGATTATGTATTGCAATGAACTGCTGCTACAAAACAGCAAATTTCATGACATATGTCGGTTATGTTAAACCTGATTCTGATACCGATTTTGAAAACAATGGCTATGCTTGGATATGTTTGTTGCTCATTTGTTTTAGTTACTGTGCTGGTTCTGTGGAATTGCATCTAAGGTCACATGCAGTCATCTATCAGCCATTCACAGTTTCACTGAGCACTAATATTACTGGACAACATAGAATATGTGTAGTCTCTCAGTGTTGAAGAGTTTGTTCTGTCATTTACCATTATTATGATAGATGATCTAATACAGATGTACGTGTAAGCTTCAGTACTTCAAAGATTACTACTTCTTTATTATTACCTAGGATTTGTCCTTTTGCGCATAATTTTTCTGCTTATGAATGGCACTGAGAAGCACTATAGCCCATTGGTATTTCAGTTTCAGTGGAATGTGAAGGTTAAGTTCTAGCAAAGATAATAAATGTTACCTCAGAAAGTTGCATAATAAAGAACTTACCTTCTTCAGAGTGACATGTTAGCATAGCAGTGAGCATGACGCTGTACAGCCTGTAAGGAATTTGTACATTCTCCCCATGATTGTGTGGGTTTCCTCCCATATTCCAAACATGTCCAGGTTAGGGTTAGTAAATTGTGAACATGCTATGTTGGTGCTGTAAGCATGGCAACTCTTGTGGGCTGCGCCAGCACATCGTCTGACTGTGCTGGCATCAACACAAATGCACTGCACCAGTGTGTGAATCTGTAGAAATCATTCCCACAGAGGGAGGTGGAGGCCAAACCACAAGGTTTACTTAAAGCCGAGGTTGACAGGTTCTTGATTAATCAGGACATCAAAAATTACAGGGAGAAGGCAGGAGAATGTGGTTGAGAGGGATAATAATCAACCATGATAGAATGGTGGAGCAGACTTGATAGGCCAAATAGCCTAATTCTGCTCCTATGTCTTATGGTCTTATGCTCTCATGTATATGTGACAAAGCTAATCTTTAAATCTTTCTTGGGAGGAATCGATTTCTATGCTTTCCTATGAACAGTTCATCTCTGTGCGACAGGAGGACACACATCATTGTATAATAGTCTCTGTTTTATCGTTTCATAAATTATTATCGCACATTGGTAAATTATTATTGTGTATATTATTATTCTGTGCTTTATTATTGGTTAAGTCTGCACGCTGCTAAGTGTGTTTTTAAATGTTGCTGCTGTGACAAAAGAATTTCCCACTCGGGATCAATAAAGTATTTATTATTATTATTATTATCATCATCGTCATCATCCGCCGTGGTTCCATCCCCTTACTATCTGTATGTTTCAACAACCAGCACCCCCAACACTTCCCCCATCTGATTCTAGTTCCATCTGCCCTTAACTTCTCCCTTAACGGTCCACAGCATTACCTTCCTTACTTGTCAGATTCCTGTACTGATGGTCTTTATTTATTGGCTGATCACCCTCCTCTCTGTCTCCCCTTTCACCCACCCTCCCCCTACTTGACTCTCTCTGCCCATCATCCTTCACTCTCCCTAATCCACCAAGCACCTCTCATCCCTATTTCAACATACACCCATCTCCTCTTTATATAGCCTAGCTCTCCTCTTCTTTCTTAGTCTTGATGCCATGTTTTGACCTTAGATATCAACAAACCTCTTTCCTCCCACAGATGCAGATGGATGAGCAAATATATTGTTCTCCTGAAGGTAAATCATGGGCCCTAATCATAAACTGCAGGAGTTCCTGGTTGCAACAGGTCTGTGGAGATAAAGTTAAAATTAAATTTAAATTTATTATCAAACTATATAATTGTTACCATATACTTCTGTGAGATTCATTTCCTTACATATATTTACAGGGAGAAAAGAAATACAATAGAATTTTAAAAAAATATAGATAAACAGACAAAGACAGGCAAGCAACCACTAATGTACAAAGAAGACAAACTGGGCAAATAAATAAAATAATATAAATGTGAGTAGTTCTACAAAATGCTGACTCCTATGTAGATGATTCAAACCATTGCCTGACCTTCAGTGGCTGCATCAAGCTAAAAGTCAGCGTGGTTACCCAGCAACAGATAGGCAACTAGATGAGTCCACGAATGAAATTTAAGCATTATATCATCATCGACGCTATCTTTATTTTTTTAATGTGAAACTGTGGCAATGAACTGTAACTAAGTCAGTGTTTTGCCTTTACATTTCTGCACTTTAAATGGTCTGTGATGCCACTTTCGTAAATTAGACTTGAAGGAGTTAATAGGTGTGAGGGAGGAAAAAATTACATGGTTGAAATTATAGGAATGTAGAAAGTCAAAGGTCAGTGATATTATCTGTCAGTTTAATCCAAATCCCTCCCATTCCTCCCGGTTAGCTCTGTCCTACTTCTGCTGTTGTTGCTGCAGTTGCCGCATTCCATTGAGTTCTCATCTCTTGTCAGCCAGCACCCTGTAATCATACGGATTCCTGTTGTCTTTGATACCATTTTCCTACATTCCCTCCAATCAGTTCTCTAATTTTAATTTAGTTTTTTTAAGTGCAAGATTTTGTAATTTATGTTAGTTGATAGTGAGATGATGATTCCCATTGTAATTTTTGAGGACTCATGAAGTAGTAAAGTTTAATCTCAACCAAGCACATTAAAAGGTCTTACAAGTCCTATAATTTTTTTCTGTGAAATTTCTTTCCTGCTGTGCGTCAATATGGTTAAAACAGGAATTATTATAATTTTGCATAGCATCTGCCTCTTGTAATGGGAGTGATTGCACAGAATTAAAGAAAACAGACAATACAATTACAAGCCATTTCTAAACCGCACAAGTTTCCTACAATATCATCCATATTATATATGCCTTCTATCACATAATTTTATTCCTCTTTCTCTCATATTCTCATCTGGTGTGCAGTTCTGGTTAAACAGTAATGATTGGCTAGATTAGAGAGATATTCTGTGACAGCAGTTTACCATCAGTCATGTGCAGTAGCTGTACAATGTCTCATGCCTTTTCTGAAATATCCCACATTGACTTTAATTTCAGAAGCATTTCAAATCCTTAAAATCCTATTCATCCTTCTAAATCCATGTCAGCTTTTTGAAGAAGGATCCAGTTAGATCCATGGACTTTACATTTCCTTCAGCCATGATATTGTTTTCTCTTCATGTACTTATTCACTAGTTGAAAGCCATAATAAAAATGCTTTCACCATCCACTCGGCATTGTATTCCAGATCAAATCCTTTCAGCGTAGGCAAAGGTTTCTCCTCAAGACTCGATGATTTTTTTCATCTGTCATTTCAAATCTCCAGTCTCTTATTCTCAGCCCTTCCACAATTGGATCCATTTTTAAAAAAAATTTAATCTTTCAGAAATTTAGATTTTGAACAAATCTCCTAATTAACCTTTTCTGCTCTAAAGAGAATAACCCAGCTTTTGTAGCCTGTCTATGCAACTGAAGTCCATTATCCTTGGGACTATTATAGTGAATCTTTTCTCCAACTTCACTTTACCCTTCTCATGTTTCCTAAAACTTGGTGCCTAAATTTATACAAAATAGGCCTGTTTTGACAGGAGCAGTCTTTTAGAGTTTATATAACTTATACTCTTTTTCAGATTGGCAACTGCAAAGGCAGATAGAAGCTCAGCTTCACTTTTCCCCTGAAAGATGAGATCTATTAAAACATCATTCAATACTGAACCAAAAAGCACACAACAGAAAGAAATTTACAAAAGTGCTATCTAACTATGGGTGAATTTTAAACAACACGTATAATGTTAAATGAACTCAGTAAGTCGGGATATATCTATGGAGAGGAGTAAACCATCAGTGTTTCAGACCAAGACCTTTCATCAGGACTGGAGAAGGGTCTCGTCCCAGTACACTGACTGTTTATTCCCCTGCTTAGATGCTGCCTGACATGCTGATTTCCTTCAGTATTTTATGTGTTGCTGAGTTTTTTCAGTCTCTGCAGAATCTCCTGATTTTATGGATGATGTTTTTTTTTGTTTTTGCTTTCTAATCATGAAAGGAACATATGCACATAGTGAGTAGTCATGTTGTAGCTCTTCATGTCTTAACTATAACTTGAATTAGAATTATAAATTTGAAGAGAGTTGCATATAGAGAGGTCAGGAATAGAGAAAATGGACAAATGGAGAAAGCAGGGCAACTAAAAAAAATGCCGGCTGAACTTCAGTTGAACCAGAAGTGTTGGGAGAAGAGGGTAATAGATATGTCACTTCAGCTAATTTATACTCTAAAGGATAAATCTTTCATTGGCAGGAGGTCACATTCTTGGCTTTTTCTATTGCGTTGTTATCAATAAGTCCAGCCTTATTTGTTAGTTTTAGTTCTGAGTAGAAACAAGAAAGATTCGTACAGGTAAGTTGATAAAGCGTTTCTCTTGGTATCACTTCATAAAAATCATCAGTATTGTTACTTCAGGAAGCATTGGCAATTATTTCAATTTTTATTAAGTTTGACAGGATTGAGAAAAAACATAATTTATTTTGATTTCAGATTAGATAGAGGCTCCAATATAAATTTTGTGCTACCTTAGCTCAGGCTTTAGGGCATCTTTATTTTAAACTAGTTTTGCAGCACGTCACCATGGTTGAAGAGAGGAGGAGACATGACATGAGCATGTTTGGGTTTAAAATCCCCAAACATCACTACTTGGGTTGCAGTCTGTGAGAAGCCTGAAATTAGTCATGTGTAGGGATACTGGAGGGAATTGAAAATGTGATGTTGGTACATGATGCTATATTAAAGGCATAATATAAATGTAAGAATTTTGTTTGTTTTGAAACAGAATGAGAGTAATAAAGAGGAAATATATTTAAATCTCCCACAAACAGAGAGGAAAGTTCATGATTAGTAATGGTAGGATAAAATTTGGCAAGTGGAAGATTTGAGTGAAGCCAACACACACACAAAATGCTGGAGGAACTCAGCAAGTCGGGCAGCATCGATGGAGAAGAATGAACAGTCAATGTTTTGGGCCAAGACCCTTCTTCAGGACTGGTGAAGGGTCTGAGCCCAAAACATCGACTGCTTACTCTTTTCCATCGATGCTGCCTGGCCTGTTGAGTTCCTCCAACATTTTGTGTGTGTTGCTTTGGATTTCCAGCATCTGCAGATTTTCTCAGGTTTGAATGAAAGTCAGGATCTGGAAGAGAGAGAATATTTAAATGTTTTTGCTGCTCTAGATATTTAAATGCATCCATTCAGATGATGTCATTGGGGAGATGGACACTTTGTTTACAAGTATATGAAGGATACCTACAGAAAATGAAGAACTGAAGGCCCTGAACTAGCTTCACTGATTCGTGAGTAAAAGACATTCTGAGGACAGCATTTTCATAAATCACATTTTCATTATTAATGCTTCATTGAATATTTGCAAAAGCATTGTTTTAATTTCACTGACATTCTCCAGCTGCAGTCTGACATTTAATAAGAACTGGATTTTCATTTTCACAAGTAAGTTTTTCATTGTGTGCTTTTAACAGCCTGTCATTCAAATATATGACCAGGACATCAACCTGATAGGTAAGTGGCCCACATTGAACCAAGAGCATACAAACTATGGACTCTGTTACTGACGTCGGCTAGGCAGTGGATGTGTGTTGCTTTGTGGCTAGGAAACAGAGCTGAAAGAGTCCTTATCATCATTGAAATTGACCAAAGCAATCCAGCTGTAAACCGCACATATGTGGCCTTTGGAAAGAAAAGGACACGACTCAGTTGCAATCACCCCACCCGACCCCTTATTCACATGCAAGTGCCTCGGGTGCATTCCATTTAGAATTGTTAGGAAAAAAATCTCTTTGATGATACGTTGTCACCTAGCCATAGTTCAGCACAACTTGATCTCTTGGAATATGCAAATAAGTGTGCTTCATTGCAGACTGTTCTTGCAGATAGGAACATGCACTGAACTCCCTTTGGCACTGATATGATAAAATAACCAAGAGCATCTTCAGTGACATTTAATCTGTGCTTTCCTTTTACTAAGATTGGTCCTTCTGAGTCCCGAACTCACCCCAGAGAGAGGTCAGAATATGGTAATTAATTAAAAAAAACAATAGCGTTCTGTGCTGGACCCCTGCTTCAGAAGTTGCAGAGGAAATGTTGCCTGATTGCCATTCTGCAAAGTCTCATGGTTGCCATTTGGTATCCCAGGAAAACATGTCGGATGCCGTCCTAGCTTTGCAATAAATGCTGCGATTGCTCTCAGAGAGAGGGCTTTCCACAAGGTGCTACAAGGTAATCATAAGCGAGAGGCAGAGGCTTGTGTGTGGCAGAGTTCAGAAAGAAAGAGGAGGTAGGGGTAGAGAAGGGAAGTAGCAGAAGGAAAAGCTTCATTGACTGCTCCCATAGCTTGCTGTTGGGATGACATATGGTCAGATTGGCTGTGATGAAGACTTCCAAAATATCCAAACTTGACCCAGGCTGAGGTATCCAATATTTGTTTTGAGGATGTAATAGGAGCATGCATAGGCTTTTATTCAAGGGGGTCACTGCAACAACCCACTCCACAGCTATTCCATAAAACTGCACCACTAGCATTTCAGGTGGAAGGTTGTTTGCCATTGACAAGATAAGGAACCTTTCTTGAACTTCTGGTAAATGTCCCCCTCTCCTTCACCATTCCCCATTCCCATTTCCCTCTCCCACCTTGTCTCCTTAACTTTCCATCACCTTCCTCTGGTGGTCCTTCCCCTTCCCTTTCTTCCATGGTCTTCTACCCTCTCCTATCTGATTCCCCCTTCTCTAGCCCTTTATCTCTGTCACCAATCAACTTCCCAGCTCTTTACTTCACCCCTCCTGGTATCACCTACCACCTTGTACTTCTTTCTTCTCCCCACCTTCTTACTCTGAATTCTCATCACTTTTTCCCAGCTCTGATGAAGGGTCTCGGCCCAAAACATCGACTGTTTACTCTTTTCCTTATATGCTGCCTGGCCTGCTGAGTTTCTCCAGCACTTTATGTGTGTGGCTCTTTCCTGATCCTACTAAATTGGACAGGGTGAGCAACAGAGACCCACAGTGAACATTTTGACATTGGAAGCATCATTTTGTTTTCTGGGGGCTTCTCACTGGAGCTAAATAATTTTTAAGCATGTACCAACAAAGCATTAGAGTGTCCACAGAAGGAATCAGGCCCTTGCTGTAAATGTTCAGGATTTACCAACAGGAGAATGATGTCAGTATGCCTACATGTGGTTTCTATTGTATAGTCAACCAACAATATTAAATCAGAATTTTTGCCTTATGTTTTGTAGTAGGATATGTTTTGCTCCATCCAAAGCCCTGTCCATTGTGTACTGTAATGAATGATAACCTCTCAGAACAGTTTTACCTGCTCTTCTAAATTAGCAATCTTTCTAAAGAAAACAAATGGCTGCCATTACTGGTGCAGGCTGCCATTTTCATGTCAGCAGCTACTCGGAAAAAGACAATGGCCGGAGAACTAATGTTTTAATGTTGATAAGGTTGTGTGCGGATATGTTCTGATCACCGTTGACACTGTGGAATCTGATCTGCAATGTAAATGGCATATTAGCATCAGGAGCCCAAGCAGCTCTGCAACGTAGAAGCAGACCAGTAGTATAAATGAAGCTATTAGTTTTCCACTTGTAATTAATCTGCAGAGAATGTAATATAAAATGTGAAAGGCAAAGGGAAAAAAAGCACTTGTTTGGCTCTTAGTGAGAGTTTCCAAAACAGATGCACTGAGCAAACCTAACTGGAAATGAGTCACTTCAGACAACTTTGCGTCAATGGCTAAGATTTAAAAGGTCAACTAAGATAGAGAAGAGTGAATGAGTGGTTATCCTGTATAATAGCCTGGTGATTTCCTGGTTCGGGGGTTTGGCAAAATGCAAATATAATCAATGTAGTCAATTTGGACTCTATTATAATGCTACTTCAAAGTAGGGTTCTTATTAATCTTTATGTAACTATAAGATTGGTTGGACTTGAACCCCAATGTTAAAACAAAAAAAAGAGCATTCAGGAGATCAATGCCATAAAAAGTTATGGCATAGGAAAAGAATTGGGTGAATTGTGAAGCACTTAAGTTTAATCTACTTGAATAAAACCATTCGAATAAATTTGATTATTTTCTTCAGCCAGAAGTATGAAGGGCTCTGGACTCTTTCCGAACCAACCATGGCCTGTTGGCAGCAGTAATGAATAAATGCAGCCAACATCTGGAATTGATAAAGGGCAACTGAACAGCTTCCTTTCTAATTTAGTCTATAAAAGTCTTTCAGGGTTTAAAGCAGAACAGTGTCTGTCACCCTTCCCCTTCCTAATAAATTCACATTTCTGGGTTTTACTCACCGCGGGATTTTGGGATTGGAATGAAACATGTTTTCAAAACTACCGCCATTCCCTTCCTTACTTTCCACCAAAGCTGGCCATCGTCTTCCAGGGACAGTATTGGGAGCTTCACATTTCAAAATGCAAAAGAGCTTTTTTTTAACTATTTACCATGGTAAAGTACTGTCAGTATAAATAGACAGCTGCTGATCTCAGCTTCCTTTGGTTAATTGAGGGGACAAAGGAGAAAGACATTTAGAGGGAAGCTAGTAGGCAAAAAGTAAAGTGATCTAGAAATTTACATAGAAACATGCCGAGACAACTTTGTTCATATAACTCTAAATGAAAGTTGTGTGTGCCTTAGAGAATGGATCTTAAACTGGAATAGGGCAATTTTGTGAAAACGTTTGGATGTCTAAATATCTATCTTGACATTCGCTTCCTTACCTATTCTCGGAAGTCTTGCTCTCACTCAGACTTTTACCCACCAAAGACTCCTCTCAAGTTATGTCAGCTGTAGCACAACCTGCAAAAGTCATCTCCAGTCAGGTTTTTATCCTCCTTGGTCTGAGTCATAACAGCCCTATTTGCTTGTGAAACCAAATGATGTTACAAACCCTAAAAATTGGATGCTTAATGGGTCAATATCTAAACGGAAATCTTTGCCCCTGCTGAGATCTGTGACTTCCTTCAGCCTCACATACAATCTCATCTTTGAGGCAGGATCAGACTGAGTCCAGTTACAGGTTGCTGCTGTTTATCTGTGCCCATCTCACAGCCTGCAGTTTACTGCTTCATTAGGGAAATCACCCAAACTCTATGCTCAAGCAAAAGAAGTTTCATCTCTTTTCCCTTTAGCCCGCAGACAGAGGCAGAATGGACATGCAGATTTTCTGGAAATCTAGGACCCTGCAAAGCACAATTATACACTGTAACACACACACATAATGCTGGAGGAACTCAACAGGTCAGGCAGCATCTATGGAAATGAATAGATAGTCGACGTTTCAGGCTGAGACTCTTCTTCAGGACTTGAGGACAGGTATTCACTGACTGCATTCAAGTCTTTAAAGCAACCTCCAGGCAGCCTACTTATCTATCTTAATCTCACAATGACCCAGGGCCATCTGGTCCATGTTGCCTTCCAGGGAAGCAATTCCATCAGTCCCATTCCACTCTCCTTATTTCCCTGTACTCCCTCAACTTTCTCTCACGCTTACCCTCAACTCTCCTTTCATTCTTTTTCCACCTATCTGTACTATTTTATAGTGAACCTATCAGTATGTCTTAGGATATGAGAGGAAACCAGAGTACCTGGAGGAAACTGAAGCTGTCATGGGAAAAAATGTGATGCTTACCTGTGAATGCTTTTGTTGTAGTAAATATTTTAGATAAAGGACCAGTTTTCCTTCAGAAACAGGTCTGGCCTTCCAGTATCAGCACAACTTATGTTAATACAATCACAACCATTATGCTGCTTTTAGTTTTTTTTAAGTAATCAGGCAACTCGACCATGTGACCATTCTTTGGTGAACCTTGGTTCTTCTTGTTGACAGACTGAAATATTGTTGTCAGTATTTGAGTCCAGACCAATCTTATCCTCATTTCTGAGCTCCACCCTTTCTGGAAAAGTTCCTTTCAGCATTGGCTGATTGGAAGGAGGCAAAAATAAACGGAGCCTTTTCTAGTTGTCTGCCGGTGACTAGCGGTGTTCCACAGTGGTCTATGTTGGGACTGCTTCTTCTTATGTTATGTGTCAATGATTAAGATGATGGAATTGATAGCTTTGTGGTCAGGTTTGCAAATGATACAAAGAGAGGTGGAGGGGCAGGTAGTGTTGAGGATGTAAAGAGGCTACAGAAGGACTTCTGTAGCTACAGAGGCTCTTGATTTGGAAAATGGGCAAAGAAAAGGCAGATATAATATAGTGTCAGGAAGAGTATGCCATGCACTTTGGTAGAAGAAATAAAAGCATAGACTATTTTCTAAATGGAGAGAAATTCAAAAAATCCAAGGTGAAGAGACTCGGGGGTCCTCGCCCAGGATTCCCAAAAGGTTAATTTGCAGGTTGAGTCTGTGGTGAGGAAGGCAAATGTGATTTTAGCATTCATTTCCAGATGACTGGAATATAAAAGCAGGGGTGTAATGTTGAGGCTTTATAAAGCATTGGTGAGGCCTCACTTGGAATATTATGAGCTGTTTTGGGCCATTTATCTCAGAAAGGAGAGGGTTTAAAGGAAGTTCACAGAAATGGTTCTGGGATTGAAAGACTTGTCATATGAAGAGCATTTGATGGCTCTGGGCTTGTATTCACTGGAATTCAGGAGAATGGAGGGTGACCTCATTGAAACCTATCAAATGTTGAAAGGCCTCGATAGTGTGGATGTGGAGAGGATGCTTCCTGTGTGGTGTAGTCATTCATGTCCTCAGATGAGTCCTTGAACACAGCCCAGTTCACTGACTCAAGTCATTCCTCTAACCATTCTTCAGCTTCCCGTGACCACCGCTTAGTTGTTTTATCTCTGGAGCCCTGCTTTTTAGCATCTGTGTGTATGTAGGTCTGATTTGCCAAAATGAGGTCTCTGAAAGGAATGATAGGCATTCCTTATCGTAGTATAACAGTGATCCAGTGGGTTGGGACATCTGGTGCAACAAGTTACATGCTGGTGTTAATTGGGCAGGATTTGCTTCAAACAGGCCTGGTTAAAGTTGCTGACTATAATTTGCAATGTGTCAAGATGGCCTGTTTCTTGCCGGCAAACAACATTATGCAGTTTCTCAAGTACTTGCTTATAATTGGCCGCTGGTGGTATATAAACTGGATGAGAACTCTCAAGGCAACTGGAATGATCTACATTTAATTGTCAGAAGTTCTAAGTCAGGGGAACAAGAGGTCAACATAACCCCAACATCCATACACCAACGTGAATTGACTAAAAAGCACAATCCACCACCTTTTTTCTTACCAGAGATCACAGTTTGATCCGTTCTGAAAAATACTACTCTTTAAAAGCCCGTTTTCTTTCATTGAAGACGTAAAATGTCAATGCTTGTGATCAGTGCATATTGTTTGTACAATTACTCCAGAATTTAAAAGCATGTAGATTTGCCGGCACAGAACACGTTGCTCTCTGCCAGGTCAATACCATGGCAACTGAATGTGTTGTTCCCAGCTCATGAACTCTAACAGCATAGGAAAGAACTCCTGCCACTGCTAATGGAACAATATAAATGGGATTGGAAGATAAATCTGTCCAGATGTGGTATATCTCCTCAAGAGGTAGCACAAAGCCAGGGAGTCTATAATCTGGCTACATCAGAATCAGGTTTAATATCACTGGCATATGTCGTGACATTTGTTAACTTCGTGGCAGCAGTACAATGCAATACATGATAATATTGGGAAACAAATTAATCAATTAATTAAAGAAAGTATATATAGTATGTATATTAAATGGTTAAATTAAAAATAGTGCAAAAACAGAGGGAAAAAGGTGTGGTAGTATTCATGGGTTCAATGTCAGTTAGAAATCAGATGGCAGGGGGAGGAAGTTGTACCTGTATCGCTGAGTGTGTGCATTCAGGTTCAGTACCTCCTTCCTGAAGGTAACAATGAGAAGAGGCATGTCCTGGGTGATTGGGTCCTTAATAATGGACACCTCCTTTCTGCGGCACTGCTCCTTGAAGATGTCTTGGATACTGTGGAGGCTGGTAACCATGGTGGAGCTGACTAATTTTACAACTTTCTGTTGTTTTTTATAATCCTGTGCAGTAGCCCCCACCCCCATACCAGACCATGATGCAGCCTGTCAGAATTCTGTCCATAGTACACCTGTAAAAGTTTTTGTATGTTTTTTGGTGACAAACCAGATCTACTCAAATTCCAAATGGAATATATCCATTGCTTTCTTTATAGCTGCATTGATATGTTGTGACCAGTTAGATCTTCAGATATATTGACATCCAGGAACTTGAAATTGCTCACTCTCTCCACTTCTGCTCCCTCTATGAGGATTGGTTCATGTTCTGTCATCTTACCATTTCTGAAGTCCACAGTCAGGTGTTTGGTCTCACTGACATTTAGAATGAGGTTATGGAGGCAATACCACTCAGCTAGCTGGTATATCTCACTCCCATATGCCCTCCAGTCTCCATCTGAGATCTTGCCGACAATGGTTGTAATATCAGCAAGTTTATAGATGGCATTTGAGCTATGCCTAGCCATACAGTCATGGGTATCGAGACATTAGAGCAGAGGGCTAAGCACATTTCACTGAGGTGTGCCAGTATTGTTTTTCAATTCAATTCAAAACTTTTTTGTCATTCTAACCGTACATCAGCTCTGCAGGGCAGAATGAGACAGCGTTTCCCAGGAGCAGTGCAATCTAAACAAAACAAACGCAACACTAAATAATAAATATAACAATAAATAGTAAAACACAACAGCCACATGTCAGTTAAAATCAAGTTATAAGTGTCCAGTGTAAGTTAAAAGTGTCCAAAGCAGAGTCAGGTAGAGCAGCTATTTAGCAGTCTGACTGCCTGTGGGAGGAAGCTGTTTAGTAGCCTTGTGGTTTTAGTTTTGATGCTCATGTAACGTTGCCTGATGGCAGAAGAACAAACAGTTCATGGAGAGGGTGTGAGGGATCTTTAATGATGTACCATGTCTTCTGGAGGCATCGACTCTGAAAGAGGACAGAAGGTAGGGAGACCCCAATAACCTTCTCTGCTCCCCTAACCACCCTCTGCAAGGCTTTTTTGTTGACAGCACTGCAGCTGGAGTACCAGGTTGTGATGCAAAAGGTCAGCACACTCTCAGCCACGCCTCTGTAGAATGTAGTTAAGATGTTGGTGGGGAGTGATGCTTGTTTAAGCTTCCTCAGAAAGTGCAATCTCTGCTGGGCCCGTTTCACAATCCCAGTGGTGTTCCTGATTGTCAGTGAGTAGGAGATGTCATTACCAATCCGCACAGATTGTGGTCTTCCGGTTAGAAAGTCGAGGATCCAGTTGCTGAGGGAGGTACAGAGCCCCAGGTTCTGTAGCTTTTTAATCAGAACTGTAGGAATAATGGTATTAAATGCTGAGCTATCAGAAGCTTGATGAAACCAATATGTCAATCAAAAAGGACATTTTAATTCCTTTTTTAGTATTTTGTTTTGCTTTGAATTATCTCCATTCCCTTCTTCAAGATATTGCCTCTTAGTTCATCAGGGAGCATTTGTGATTAAATGGTGCATAAGAGAGCACTCAGCCGATCCCAGTCCCTACCTCCTGACATCCAGACATCCACAAATTTGCACTTCTCATAGTGAGAAGGTTAAAAAATTAACACAGTTGACCATTCTCTATTTCTAAGAAGAGATATTGGAGTAGCTTTTCAACATCACTGATCTGTGAACTTGGCATCACAGATTGGCTTGGCCATTTTAAATACTGCTTATTTTTATTTTCCAATGAATTCACATCACCAATAACTGAATCCTTAGGGAATGGACGAGGATGCAGATTATGGTCAATGAAGATGAGAAGTAAAACCCTCACCACTATTAAGCACTTCTACATGGAGCTCTGCTACAAACAGCATTCATTATCAAAGACACCCATTGTCCCAGCCACACTCTTTTCTCACTACTACCATCATGCAGGGGTACTATAGACTTAAGTCCCATACCACCACGTTTGGAAACAGTTATTAACCTACATTCACTGCGGTCCTGAACTTCACTTACTACAACTCTGAACTGATTCAATGACCTACAGACTCACTTTCATGGACCCTTTCAAACTTGTGTTCTCAGAATTATTTTCTTTATTTCCACAGTTTGTCTTATTTTGCACAATGGTCGTTAATGTATAGTTTTTCTTAATTTCAATGGCATTTCCTTATTTTCCTTGTAAATGCCTGTAAGAAAATGAATTCAAGGTAGTATATGGTAACATAAACGTACTTTGATAATAAATTTACTTTGAACTTTGGGCTTCAGTGCAGTGAACATGTGATACAGGAATAATCACATTTTAAGAGGCCTGTGATATAGTATGACATTTGATACCCTTCCATTAGCAATCTGGATAACCCACACAAACCAAGCCATTTGCTTGTCTATTTCTCCATTCCAAACAGATGCTCTTGTCTTGTGTTCATAAAGCATTGGAAACCGTTTGAGGCAGATTTGAAGATTTCTTCAGAAAAGAAACGTTTTCTTGCAATGTATTTATTGTAATGTGGCTCAGTTGAAACCACTGATGCTCAAACAAATCATTTAACTTCTTTTGGCTGGTACTAATCCAACAGTACATTTGTACAAAAAGAAACAGTCTGTTTCCATTGGCAAACCCTGCTCAAATTCTTGCTGCTTTTCTTTAAGGTTTCATTGTCCAATGCAGTGAGATGTCCCCTACGTTGGAATTTAACATTCCATTTTGTAGCATCATTTTCTAACGAAGAATACAAATGAATGCAGATGTCAAAACAATGAAATGACCCTGTCCCCAAATATGCCAGTGGCATCAGAAATTCAATGGACTAAATGGATTGAATTGTCTGCAAAAACATCAGGGGGACTTCTTCAGTTGATCAGGAACATCTCCATGTGATTGCCAGCAGCAGAGATATGGAGGAAAAATCAAAAGGATGTTGGCCAGTGAATTAATTGCAGCCATAGATATAGCCTCTCCACATAGTTGCTGTTGTTTTCTGCTAGTAATGTAAGAACAGCAGATGGCTGGCAGGAAGCAAAAACAAGTTGAAATTGAATGCCCTCAAGAAAATGAATCTCAGGGTAATATATGGTGACATACATGTACTTTGATAATAAATTTACTTTGAACTTTTGAACTTTGAACAATGAAGGTCGATGCCAGCTATGCTGATGTCCTGCTCAAAAACAGATGTCTTGGTTGTCACTGCATATCAGATAAATAGGCTAAAATTTTAGTTTTTTTTTATATACTACTTCCATTCTTTTTTGAACTCCTTTTAAAGTGATGAAAGTGGCATGATATTGGTGAACCAGTATGAGAGCTGTATTAAACATATACTTTAATGACACAGGAGACCAATTGCATCCTTAGTAGTTCCAACTAGAGCAAATCTGATGGGTTGTAATCCCGCTCTTCTAATTTTCCTGTGTTCTTACTTTCCCTCATGTTTTCACTCCCATTTGGCTCCTTTTGCCACTGCCTACAAAAAGGGTATTTTAGAGTAGTTAATTTACTTCCAGCATATCTTCGATCTCTGTATGGCAATTCCAGACTTACTGGAGCAAATTTCAAACCTGGAGTCAATCTTGTCTGACAAACATGAGCTATCATAGTTTCAACTATTCTGGTCTTTCTGATAGTTAGACTTGGCTTATCAAAATTACACCTCCTCTGCTGTAGCTGACAGCAGAGTATTGCAAGCTGGTGTGTTTGATGAACTGCACATGAATGCAATAGGTATTCATTCAAGAACAGCCATAAGGATTTTCTTTGGGAATGCTGACATCATCCTATCTATGGTTGTTTCCCATATTGACATAAATTAGACTTCTGATATTTGTCAAGAATAAGTATTTAGGGAGTATAACTGATTATCAGTAAATGCAGCAGTCCCAATATAGGAGGACCATATACACCCCTGGACACAGTTTAAGTCACCGACTGAAACAGAAACAACATTCTTTAGATACAAGGCTAATTGATGTCTAAGTACTTGGTTAGTCAATGATATCACCATCAGCACTTTGGCATTGGACCAGAGCATGAAGGTTTCAGATTTAACCTTCCTTGCAAAATCCTGTCCATTCTGAATCACTTCCAACTGAACCAAGGACTTTGGTTGCACATAAAGGATGAGGATAATCCCCATCTTTAATTACAGCGACAATATTCAGAACATGTTTCGCCTCAGGAGTCCTTGTCCTAAGCATGGATCCTGTTCAGTCGTTGCACAGCATCTCACAACATGGCCTCATCTGAAGCTGGGAGTGGATGAACAGTTATCCGTCCCTCAAAAAAAAATGAAATGGAGGAGAAAGAGCTAAAATTGCATTGAGTAATAGCATTTTACATCTATTTACAATTTTAAATAACTGTGAACATTTCTCCACATTACTATTTGGAAAGCATGCTAATATAAACTTCTTAACAAAGAATAGATTTTTGATAAAGTGGACACTCATTTTGTCCTTGTATTTGCTTCGCACAGTGCAGTAGGAGGATAAATGCGTGCCCCGTGTTCTTCTTGTGGTTAACAGCATTGGCAAGAGGAGATGGGGGAGAGTAATCAGATTAGAGTTCACTTCAGGGTTAGCTGCTTAAGAAGATAGAGCTGCGGCTGTAAACAGATGTGTGAGGAATGTGAATTAGTTTAAACCTGTGAGAATAAATGAACAAGATTTGGTCTGAAACAAACAGGGAAAGTGTAAATTGGCTATGGCATGTTGTTTATATAAACACCAGTCAGAGGATAATCCAGTTTTAAAACAAGAATTCCGTGGTGATTACATTGCACAATGTGGTTGAAGACAGAAAAGATGACATCATTGTAAATAAATGCAACCAGATTGATCTATGTTCACTTTGCATCTCAAAGCACAAAGATATCCTAAGCAACAAGTATTCTATTTAATAGTAAACTCATGATCATTGTGTTGGGTAAGAAAGTCTCCGTGGAGCTCATGTAAAATTAAAAGAACTCAAGGAGTGGAACTCATTGGATATCTTCACCAAAAAGGGAGTAGAGGTCCAATGAGTCAAATGGACTCTGTTGTTGATCTGTGTTTCAATGAAGAGTCAGGTTTTGGTGTGATACTCATCATGTTCAAATAACCTTTTCTAGCTCATACCTCAGACAGACACTTTAGGGCAAGGATCTGAAAATTAATCCACAGTTCAAAAGGAGCACCAAGCTGGCAATGTATGGTGGTCAGTGCTTGTTTTCTGTGCAGGTCTGTGGAATGCCTTACACGTTGAATGCGTACAAAGGTCTTTCTTCTTGTCCCTTTGCAATAGTGAGGTTAATCGGTTCATGGAACCCAAGACATATTATGTTTGTTGGATCATGTAAATTACAGGAGTCATCATGGGGAAAGGCTTGAGAGAGTAGGCTGAGGGAAGGACAAACTTACTGTTGTTAGGGTGACTGAAAGCTGAAGGGTGAGGTCAGGACTATAGGGGAGGGGCTGTCAGAGTTCTAATCAACCACTGGTTGAGAGCTTGTGCAGAAACTTGAGTGGGACAGGTCATCTTGCCTGAAGGTTTCAGTGGTGGAAGATAAGTGCAGCACGTATACTGAAATCTCAAAGGGGACTGAGCAAGTGTTGAAGTCTGTGGTAATGGACTAAGTAAGCTAAATCTCCTTGCCCTCGCCCACAATAAGGCCACATTTGCACAAATGAATTTTAAATGAGTAATTTGTTTGCATGCTGAAAGCCCTCAAATGCCATTGCCTATTTTCAACCGGCTCCATAAATTTCACATGCAGATATGACCAGACCAAATATGGCATCAATATAACCTTTAATGGAAATACAATTTATTTTTAGCTGAGATTTGATTTTGTAGCATGGAAAAACATCTTAGTATTTCTGGCACAAAAGTCTTTTGTCTCAAAGCAGAGTCAGAAACATCAAGGATGAACAAAAATGATCTAAAACAATCCTCACGCTCTATAAATGTTCACATGGTTACCTCTTCTCCATATGGCAGTAGCCAACCAGATGATAAGATCTTTATTGAAGCATCAATCTTAAATTCATTCTATGGAAGGAGAAAAGAATTACAGTGCATTTCAGAGAGAACTAAGCTTCATTTCATGGGATAACTTTATCATTATTATCTATCCCAGATGTGCAGTGATTGTGTGATGTCTACCTGCATGTTTACTATTGCCAGTAATCTTTTGATATATCCTCCTTATCTATTGTTGGATGATTATGCTATCAGTCTCTCCCCGGTACTGGACAATGATACCTCAAATGGTCCAGTTGCTGACTATGAAGTGTGTATAACTGATCTTCCATTTTCAGGCTCATGGAACTTGTCAGAAACAATGAGAAAGGGTGAAGCTTGACAGGATGCATGGCAAAAATAAAGTTATCTCAGTATTTAGAATGAGAATCAGAATCAGATTTACTGTCACTGACCTATGACGTGAAACTTGTTGCTTTGCAATGGCAGTACAGTGCAAGACATAAAATCTATAAATTACAAAATCAGAGGTGGTGCCATATTGGCACATGAGGCCAACTTACAAGGATTCTTCATCTCACGTTCTCAATATTTCGTCGTCGTCTCGTCTGAACCCTTAGTGCCTAGGTGGCACATGGGCCTCCACAAGGGTTTCTCAATATTTATTGCTTATTTTCTTTTCTTTCTTTCTTTACTTCTGATTACTTTTGTATCCATACAGTTTGTTGTCTTTGCACGTTAGTTGTTTGTCCATCCTGTTGGGTGCTGTCTTTCATCGGTTCTATTACGTATGGTTCTTGGATTTACTGAGCATGCCCCAAAGACAATGAATCTCAGGGTTGTATATGGTGGCAAATACTGTATGTACTTTGGTAATAAATTTACTTTGAACTTTGAATATGAGTCCGGTTGCTACATAAAGTGACTTTAGAAATGGGCAGTTCCTCCAGCTGCCGCTTATCTTGAAATCATAAATATGCTGAAAAGCACTGGGCTTGGTTTTCTTTTTTTTTAGCAGCTGATAGCAAGGCATTGTCAGAAGAATGCCTTACATTATTTTTGTAGAACCCTATGAAATTTTCCTGTTTTCTATTTCAATAGAAGAAATATCAGGCAAAACCTATTTAATTGTACTTGAGGGCAGTTGTTGACAAATACAGTAATTCTCTTGTTAGGGACAGTTCCAATAACTTGTAATGTACCTGATATAGGGGAATGCTGTGAATGACCATCAAAAATGCCTCATACACCAACATATCCTTCCAATTATTGTACAATAGAAACACTCAAATGTATTTTTATCAAAAACTGTGAAAATACACAAAATATTGTGCCCATACAGTCATGAATGGTAGCAAATTCCCTCCGTTGCTCTTCAGACAGCCACCATTGGAAAGATGGATTAGCTCCCTATGGAAAGACTGATCATTCATCAGAGAAACCCACACAAGCAGCTGAGGTGATATTCGATTAGTTTTTTTTTCTCCAGCTTTCTGTTAAAAGCCAGGGGGGCCACCTTTTCCTCATTAATCCTGGCCTGCAGGCGGCTAGTAAACATAAAGCAATCGTGTGCAGGGCTCAGAAAACAAGGTATGTCTGTGTTTCTCTTCTCTGCATGAGCTTTCCCCTCAGATTCATGGCAGCCAGTTTGTTTTCATTATCAGGGTTTAGCAGCAGTGAGCCCACCCGAGTGCAGGCACAGGGTAAAGTCCAAGGAACAGTAACCAAATATTCGAGACCACATTTAAGCAAGAATGTCATATGATTATGTTGAGCCTCTTGAAGGATAAATACAGCAAAGCAGTTCTCCTAAACACAAACTATTCATGGTGAAAGCACTTTAAGGAGTAAGCCTGCAGAGTTATGTGCTGAGTAGAATATTGGCAGACCACTTGGTCGAAATGATCCTGTATATCCTCCACATAGTTCTGCCACCATCATTTTCTATTAAATATAACCGATATATTATCTATTTCCTATATACATCTGTCTTTTACTTAAATGCGACAAAGTGACTCACCTTAACTAATTCTAGTCATTATGACTTCCACATTTAGTTTTAGATTTACTTAGAGAGATAGTATGGTATGAACCCACGCCACCTTCTTTCTTTTTAAATCTTTTTATTAAATAAGTATACAAAGGGTAAACCATAAAGGCACTAATACACTGTTAGAAATTACAGGAGATATTAATACAGAAGAAAAAATTGATACAAACAGTGCCATTTAAACATAATAATATAGTAAAATAATAGTATACTGATTTTTATATATATATATCAATAGAGAAAAGGGAAAAAAACCCACCGTGCAACTAAACTAAAAGCAAAGCAAAGCAATGGGCTAACTTGGAAACAGGTAGAGTTAAAGAACTTAAAATCACGTCCTCAAACCCGACCTCCATTAAAAATAGTTAGAAAAAAGGCAAGAAGGGAATATAAATATGGAACAAAAGAGAAAAACAATTACATTAAATGAAAATATTGAATAAAAGATCTCCAGGTCTGTTCAAATTTAAGTGAGGAATCATAAAGATTACTTCTAATTTTCTCCAAATTTAAGCATAATATCGTCTGGGAAAACCAAAAAAAGGTAGTTGGAGCATTAGGCTCTTTCCAATGTTGTAAGATACATCTTTTCGCCATTAAAGTAAGAAATGCAATCATTCAACACACATCAAAGTTGCTGGTGAACGCAGCAGGCCAGGCAGCATCTGTAGGAAGAGATGCAGTCGATGTTTCAGGCCGAGACCCTTCGTCACGGGCTGAAGGGGAAAGATTTCTGGAAATTTTAGGTAATCCAAAGATAGCTGTAATAGGATGAGGAGAAATATCTATATTCAATATCTTTGAGATAATATTAAAAATGTCTCTCCAAAAAGTTTCCAGAGTAGGACAAGACCAAAACATATGAGTTAAAGAGGCTATCTGCCCCAGACATCTAGAGCCCACGCCACCTTCTTACACCCATGTGGCCAATTGACCTGCTAACCTGCACATCTTTTGAATGTGCAAGGAAACTGGAGCACCTGGAGGAAACCCACTTGGTCACAGAGAGAACATACAAACTCATTACAGACAGTGGCAGAATTGAACGCAGGTTGCTGGCACTAGAATAGCATTACACTAATCTCTATTCTACCATGTCACCTGTTCTAACATCCTAACCAATCACTGGATGAAGGTGTTTTTGCTGAATTCTTTATTGTCTATATTAAGTTCCTATCTTACATTGTACCTTATGGTTCCGTTCTCACCAGGAAATGTTAATATCTTGTGCTGAAATGCCATCACACTAGTTTGAAAATTAGCAACAGCAAACTGATGCCCATTAATTTGAAATAACTTTGCCACCAGAATTGGCTTGCGGGTCATTCCAGGCTCTGGAAATCAGGTCCCTGCAATTCCAAAATAAAGTGGCTTTCTGCTCCTGAAAATTGACTTATGCCAGGATGGAGGAATTCTATGCAACACACACAAAATGCTAAAGAAACTCAGAGGGCCAGGCAGCATCTATGGAAAAGAGTAAACAGTCGAAGTTTTGGGCCAAGACCCTTCATCAGGACTAGAAAAGAAGGGGAGAAGTTAGTTTAAGAAGGTGGGGGTGAGGGGAGGAAGAAGTACAAGGTGGCAGGTGATAAATAAAACCATGACAGGGGGAGAAGTTGCAGTGGAAGAGCTGGGAAATTGATTGGTGAGATAGATAAAGGGTTGGAGGAGGGAGAATCTGATAGGAGAGGACAGAAGAACATGGAAGAAAGGGAAGGGGGAGGAACACCAGAGGATAATGGACAGCTAAGGAGATAAGGTGAGAGAGGAAAACAGGAATGGAGAATGGTGAAATTGGGGGGGGGACAAATTACCAGAAGTTCAAGAAATCAGTGTTCATGCCACCAGGCTGGAGGCTACCCAGATAGAATATAAGGTGTTGCTCCTCCAACCTGAGGAATTCCAACAAGAGGAATTCTATGCATGTTTCTGAGAGCTTTAGCAGCTGACAGAAATTTGCATTTTTAACATCATCAATAAACTACAATCTCTATTTGTAGGCCAACAGATCCTGTTGCGCTGTGACGGGTCAAACAGTACTATATTATTTAGTCAAAGACCAAAGTAAATAAGTAGATGCAGCCAGAGACCTGACTGAAGCTACATTTGCAATATGATCACATCAGTAAGAAATTTACACTACTGAATCAGCAATCAATTTAAGTTATTGCCATCCCTGATCAAGAAAGCAAAATGCTATAAAAATGTAAATAGGAAATGCTGGAATTGCTCAACAGCTCAGACAGCATCAGTGAAGGAAAAACAGAATTAGTGTTCATGTCAATAATCTTTCACACCCGACCATTGTTATTTTTTTCTTCTTCCAACATGAATTATATTCCCACAGCAACAAGGAGGCTATTGCAACTTCAAAATTGCTCAGCTAGAGAAATATCAGTATTATGGAGTCATAAGTTATTTTCTTTATTGTAACTTATATGAAATATATTAGAAAAACACTCATTCTCATTGTTTAAACATTTTACATGATGGCTTAAAATTGTGCTTAAAATGAAAAATAGAAGAATTTCATCCTCTTTCATATTGCTGTATAGGTGGTTAAGACTGCCCTGTTGTTTTTTTTACATCTGGGGCAGGAAAGGGTGTGAGCTGTGACACTGAACCCCAGAGAATATCAGGCACTAAAATCTGCAAAATCGGCAGGGCTGTCAAGTTATAAATCTATCTTAAATGTGATCTCAGTTAAAGAATGTGAAGAAAGGAAATGTATGACGCTTCTGATTTTTAGCTGTTTTTGGTTATTTTCCCTGATTTCAAGAACTATTTTCTGAATAGCATTCACTACATTAGGACCATTTTCTGGATGAGTATTGTCAAGTAACATCATATTTCTGCAATATGTTTTTACTTTAAATCCTTACGTTTGTACATCGTATTGGACATTACACTGGATGGAAATAGTTAAGTACAGGAAACATTTTTACTCTAAAATGTAATTTGATCTTAAAGTAATGTTCATTCCAAACAAAAAGCCTGGATGTTATTGAAGGATCATTCATTCATAGCCATGTTCCCATATATTAAATTCAATTACATTCAAGCATTCTTTTATGACTGAACTGGTGGATAAATAAAATGTTACAACCAGTATTTTTCTCTCCCTTTCTGAATGCTTGCACACTGGCTACATATGGCTTCCTGCTTCCTAGATGCACTCTTGAACATTACACAATTACTCTTTTTTTTTGGGCAAATTCAGACAACATCACGTCTGTGTTCTGTTATATGTGTGATGGACTAGGAAGCACAACCCATTGCCCTGATATGAGGTTAATCTCTTCCATAGCTCCTGAGGGCAGGTTATTTTACACAAGTCACATGGGTGCATGCAATAATATTGGCACCTGAAAGGAAGGCTGGGCAAAACAAAGCACATATTACTCATGGGGTAAAGCAAGGAGTATCAGCTGAGATCTTTAACAGTCCTATTTATAATATACATCCATTTAACATCTCGAGTATTTCAGGTCTGCCTTCAGACTAATTACACTGTGACAGTTTACTAGAATAGATATCTCAATGACATGCAGTTTTAGTTGATGCTGAGTAAGTCAACTTCAGGATACATTCTGGTCCTTTGGTTCCGTTTGCCTGGAGTGGGCAGAACACTTGTCTGTTCCTGCCTAGAGGAAATCATCCAGTAATGACCTTTGAATGGTTGCAAGACAAGTTAATGCAATTGACTTCATACTTTTGAAATCTTGGTATAATTATGGTGAATCAGTATTGAATCCTCTCTAAGGCCAATATATAGTTCCTAAGGTTTTGTGCCGAAAACTGACTGCAGTTTTCCAGATGGAGCCTGACCAATGTACTGAACAAATGAACCATCACCTCCTCACTAGTAAATTGCAGTCCCTTTGGATGGATAAAAATCAACATCTTATTGGTCTTCCTGGATACTTTTTATAATTGCAATGAACATTTGTGATTTTTGTTGTCAGATAGACCAAAAGATCTTGGCTCTTCATTAATCTGTATATTTCTCATTATTAAATACTATGATTTCTCATAGCCAAAGTGGATGACCTCCCAGTTCTCCATGTTAATTGTTCTAATCCCATATAAGAACATAAGAAAAAGTGGGCAACTGTATGCCACTCAGCCCTTCATACCTATCGCACCATTCAATGACTTTGATCTGCTTCCTTATCTCCTTTTCTGCTTCAGTTCCCAGAACTTTCTTAATTTATCATCTTCTTTTCATTTACTCAAATGATCTGACCTCTACAGCTGTCTGGGGCAGAGAATTTCAGAGATTCATTGCCCTCTGCGAGAAGATATTGAAATCCGTTGGCCATTGGCCATCTATATCCCTTTGTATCTCCAAGCTCTAATGAAGCCGGAAGCATACTAATTGTGTGTTAACGTTCTGACACATATACTGTATCAGGCTGAACATCAGTGCTCTGCAGTATAAAGGAAGTCAAAATTCTGCTAAAAGGAATGGAGCAACGCAGTAGACCTTGACATTGCGCTGCAGAGAAATGGACAAAGCTGATTTCCTCTTATCTTCCCTGACTTCATTAAAGGTCTGCAATCTTAGTATGTTGTTTGTGAATTAGACATACCAGCACCACTATCCAGAATAGAACTCCCTGCACCTTTCAGAACTGTACAATGAGAAAGGGCAAGGAGTCTTTGTGTCATCTGAAATGTCTCCATCAGAGTGCTAATGTAAAAGTAAAGTCAGAACCTAGATCCACCACACGATCACCTCCATCAGCAGTATTTGATTAATCACTGCTTTGGGGAGATTCTCTCCCACTAATAAGATCACATACTGTATAAAATACAAATTGACAGACATGAGAAGAAGAGTGCTCAAGTGATCACTTTGATTTCTTGGAAAGCTTGTTAAACAGCCATTCACACACATTTTCCTCCCACTCCCCCCCAGCTGTACAGTTAGTTTCTCTTTCAAGTGATTCCTTTTTAAAGGCTGCTGCTGAATTTTGTACACCAGCCTTAAGACAGAACTCTTTAATATTGTACTGAAGTGATTCTGCACTTAAATCTGAATGGTGCTTGAAAACGCAGCCTCCTTTCTTAAGTGCTGAGATTATTTTAAATTGCCACTGAGAATGAATGGGTCTCTTTTCTGAACCAGAACCAGAATCAAAAGGGAAGAAGTTGAAAGTGAGGTTATGCATTACTTTCAGTTCCAAATGATATTCATTTCTATCTTACAACACCAGGATATTGGGACAACTGAATTGTTTCAGCTATCAGGCAGTTGTCATTTTGCTTTTGCCAGGCATTTCGAGATCACAAGTTAAGCTGACATCTTTCAAATATAGATTTCAGGAAAAAAAGCCTGAAGGTATTAGATGCAAAATAAACAAAACTTCATTTCTTATAATATGGAAGCAAACTAAAGCCCATGTATATATGACTTATACACAAGGCATATTGATACTAAAACTAATAAATAAAGGAAATTTTACAATGAAAGTAGTATTTTCGACTTTTGCACTGTGAAGTAAAAGCAGAGTAATTGGAGTCAAACTGCTACAAACAGGCCCTTTGAGAATCGATAGTGGGGGGGCTGTGGTGGGGTTGGACACTTGGACAATTGAAATCAAAGCATACAATGAACTGGACTTGCACTCTGTAGTTCTGTAGTTCACAAGACATTTTACGAGCTACATCCGACAATTTGACAAGGATCATTTATTTCAGTTGAGTCAAATAACTGCTACCCAGGGTTTAATGCAAATAAATGGCTGCAAACGCGCGCGCGTACACACACACACACACACGCACTGCTGCAGCAAGGCATCCTTCTTAGTATTGAAGGATGATCAGTTTTAAGTGAAAGATGGCAGTGATTATTGGAATGAAGTGCATGGACTTTGCTTGACATTTGCAGCAATTAATCTAAACAGTCTAGAAATTTTATCAGAATGTTACCTCTAGCCCCGGGTTAAGGCAGTTCATACTAGCTTGAAACAGACTACACTATTTAAACAGGTTGTTAACTCTCAGCCTATTACACTCAAGGGGATGACCGACTAAGGTTAAATGTTATGAGGAATCCACATTACCTTCTCAAGAGAACAAAAATATACAGAGAAGGATTCCTCTAGTCACGATGAGCAGCGGTGTCATAAATATAGTTACACAGTTTTTTTCACTTTTGTTATTACTGCCGAAAACATGAATTGACATATTAATTTAAAATATTAAATACAAAAATTATTCCCATTTATGGAATTCATACTTCCATCATCAAATAGCTATCCCATATTTACAAGGGGTGATTGATAAGTTTGTGGCCTAAGGTAAAAGTGGTCAATTTTAGAAAACCTAGCACATTTATTTTTCAACATAGTCCCTTCCTACATGTACACACTTAGTTCAGCGGTCGTAGAGCATACGGATCCCTTCTTTGTAGAAATGGTCCACAGCAGGGGTGATTGATATGTTTGTGGCCTAAGGTAGAAGGAGATCATTCAAAGAGTTGAACTGCACGTTCATCTAACGAGAGCGTCTTGGACCTCCAGGTGGTCCATAGCAGGGGTGATTGATAAGTTTGTGGCCTATGGTAAAAGGAGATGGGTTATACTGCTCTCGTTACAAGCACGTGCAGTTTAACTCTGAGTGAAAATGCAGAAAGTTTGAAGTTAATAACTCATCTCCTTCTACCTTAGGTCACAAACTTATCAATCACCCCTGCTGTGGACCACTTCTGGAGGTCCAAGACACCGAATTCTACAAAAAAGGGATCTGTATGCTCCATGGACCACTGGACTAAGGGTGTAAATGTAGGAAAAATAAATGTGCTTGGTTTTCTAAAACTGACTCCTTCTACCTTAGGCCACAAACTTATCAATCACCCCTCGTATTTCAAATTTTTTTTTTCAAAATCAAGTCAAAGTATTTGTCTGTAATCTAATTTGAATCAGATAGTTAATTTTATTAACAAAGCTTCTGTATTAAATTTCATTATCTTTTACTGTTGATGCTGTTGCTAGGGGAAAATGCTGGCATGCAGATATGAAAGAGATACCTCTGCAATTTTTTGCCATGTGCCACTGATGGATTTAGGAGAATGCAATTTAACTATGATTTGAGTTACAAATAAATACTTCTTCAGTCATTGTTGTGGGAAATTTGAGTCTCTTTGGATTGTTAATGATGCTTGTAATTTGAAATGCCTTGACTCTAGTCCCAGTGACTGCATCAGGGGTTACAGATATCAATGCAATCCGGCACTGACCCTGGGTGATTTATGGGGTAGTAGATGGGACTGGTAAAACTCTTGTCACTTTCCTATACCATATGCTTGGACACTATATCCTTGTTAACTTTTTAACAGAAGAAATAAAAACAGGACTAGGTCAATCAGTTGCTTGTGTTTGCTCCACAGTTCAAAAAGACCATGCCTTATCTTTACCTGAAAATTGTTTTCCAGCACTAACCCCATATTTCCTAAAAACTTCATGTTACTGAGGAGAAAGGATCATATGGGTTCCTTTGCCTGAACACTGGCCATACTTTTCTTGGACCTTCCAGTAAAAGAGCTGACAATTATACAAACAAGGTCACATCATCTTCATCCAAACTCCATTCTGAGTCGACTTTATAAATTCATTTTTTCAGCAACATATGTGACCACAAATGTGAAAAGCAAACAATGACACATCCTATCAATGATTTCTACTTTTAAGAGTGAGCTTGGACATTTATTGAACAATAGTTTGTACTTAATATTCATGGGCTTTACATAAATATTGTTTAATGTCATTTCGAGTACACAAGTGTAAAGGAGAATGAATCTTCAAGTGTTTAATATGTTCATAAGATGTTCTTAAAGTGGAAGAACATTGATATCCTTCAATTGCTTTTCTAACCAGGTAAAAGAACAAAGTAAAGCAGAAGGAAATAGGGCTTTTGAATGAATGTATTTTTAAGAAATCTCTTTATAAATAGAGTTCATTGTACTTGTGAATCTTTCTTTGGCTATAAGCCAGTAGTACTGTATCAAATTTAAAATTCCAAGCATTCCTTTTCTCTGTTGAAGAGACAATTGCAATCTATTAGGCAAGTCTTCAGGTGGATTTCTTTCTAATTAAAGGAACGAGCCCAAGTTACTCAGGAGTTTTTGGGCTGAATTGGTGTCTATTGAAGAAGCATTTTCATCTCATAAGAGAGTGTTAGTCCTGGCATATTTCCAGTGAAATGTGTAGTCTGACACTGCCATAAAGGGCTGAAAAGGGTTGTTCTGGTAAAAGTCTCTTTTCATTGGGGAGTTTTAGGCCGGCTCAGTTCGTGTTATAGGGATAGTCCCGGGGGTGGGGGGTTTGGAAATTTTTAGACATATTCAGTTCCTTCAAAGAGGCCAGGATCATCTCAAGGGAGTATTCGGCAAATATTCAGCTCCAATGAAAAAGGCAATCTCACCTAACTTGGGAACTTTGCTGTGAGCTCAAATGCCAAAGGATCATGAATCACTTGTTTTTAAAAGGAAAATACTGCAATGTCCGAATTTAAGAAATAGAAGGAAATTACATTGTAGCAAGGTTGTGATGTCTGAAAGTACTTTACAGCCAATGAAATGCTTTAAAAGGTTAGTCAAATGGGGAAATGCAGCTGCCAATTTCTGGACAACAAAATCTGGTGCACAAAACTAATAAAACGTAAATGAACAAATAGTGTGTTGCAGTGATATTAAGCTAGTGAATGTGATATTGAAGGAACTTCCCTGCCCATCTAAATGATGGCCACTTCTACTTTGTATGGCAGGCGCTAATCAGGCACAAAATCATCAGATAATAAAACTAATCTGAATGTAGTGTGGCTGTCTGAATTTTGCAAGAAGCCCCAGTGATGTCCCACTCTTGAGATTCTCTCTCAAAAGGATTTTGAAAGTGAAACTTGCCAGCTTCCAAAGCCAAGGTACATTTCTCCTTGTTACTTGTTACCTACACCTGTTAGGGTGCATTCTGCTGATACCTTATAAGGTAACTGTAGCCTTCAGCCAGGAGCAGATGTCATCAGGTGGTTCCCAACCTTCACAGAGTGTTTCGACCTTTAACCACAACACTCTCCAGTTGGTGGGCTGGCAGTGGTGGCCAAATCACTGCCCATCTGCTCTTGGCTTCCAGCTTCCCTCCTCTCACCTACTCCAAATCCAACAAGAGACATGTTCTGTCTCTTCCCCCATCCTACAAGCTGCTTGTTTTTTGCTCCTTCATCCAGGCCCAGAGCTGACAACAACCACCATGCTGATTTGGCTGGGAAACCTCTGCAGCCGATCTCCACAGGGAACATCCATGCCTGCCATCCCTTGTCTTCACACTCCTGCACTAAGGGCTGGTACTTCAAGGCCTTTATCTTGTGAGCCTGTTCCCATCCCTCCTCCCATGGCACAGTCAGCTCAACCAGAATTATTTTCCTGTCTGCAGTTGACCACGGTGCAACCAACGTCCAGGCGTAGGGTTGTGTGCACCTCATCTGGGAACTGCAGCCTCCTTCCCTCATCTCCCAGGACCCGGCCGTTAGCAGCAGATTGAGCTTTGGTTGTTTGGTTATGAAAGGCCCGGCTCCCTCTTTGATGAAGGTGATAGGTTTCCTCAAATCTGTGCCAGCCGTCCTCTTCTTGCATTTCTCTCGCTCTAGTGTGTTAGCAAGGGCCAGAAGCACCTTATCATGGCGCCACCTATACCGTCCTTGAGTTAGAGCTGTTTTACATCCAGACAGTATATGAGCCAGTGACCCCTTTTGACCACAGAGCTTACAGTTCGGGTCCTCTCTCATCCCCCATGTGTACAGATGTAATGGCAAACGAAGGGTGTTATGCACGGATCACAAGAGGAAGAAAATATGGAAGGGCTTCAGTCACCATAACTCTGCTCATGAGATCTTGCGGTTGGGCAGATCACATTTTGTCCAGGCACCCTGGGACCCTTGTTCCACTGCCTTTGACATCCACTTCTCTTCCTCACAGATCCGTACTTCTGCCTGTTCCTGATGCTTGCGTTACCCCACTGCTGGAAGTGAACTGAGCCGAGGCCTTGCCGCCAGACGCAGGGATTGTCGATGATATCTCGCAGCTTCAGAGAACACACTGCCTGCTCCACAGCTGCGTTGGCTGCCCACTTGCGCCCAGATCTGGTTGTAACGCCTGCTTGCTTTACCAGGAAGTCATTGGAATCTCTCAAGCTTAATAAGGCACTGCATTTTGCCACCTTGAATTCCTCCATAACAGATTCCTCCTTGTTAAGAAGAAAAAAATGTACCTTCTTTTCTTTTTAACAAGGAGAAAAGAAGGTACATTTCTCCAAATAAGTACCGCAGAAGATTACAACAGAAAATGTGGGTGGTATATTTGCCCCCAAGAAGAAAGTGGCTTTCTGGTTAATGTTCAGATGTCTGGGCAGCCATCATAAAATGTAATGTACGATTTCCTCCTTTGTATTGGCATTAATACACTGACCACTTAAATCATTAAATAGCCAACATGCCACTTGTCTGCATGTGATTCTACTCTACCTCCTATCTCCTGATGCTCACTAGATTCGATTCTGGAGAAGGTTTGATGAAACTCTGTGTGATACAAAAGAACAGTGGAAATAGGAACAGAAACATCCATTCCATCTCTCGAGCCTGCTCCACCATTTAGTGAAATCACAGCTGATTTTGATACACCAGCAAGTCACTGCAGGAAGAAAAACAGATAAAGAAAACTGCATCTGTGTAATAGGATTGTTTCTTTAAATTTTGTTCTCATGGGAAGACCTCTTTAATAAAGAACCTAGTTTGATGCAGCTCAGTATTTCATACAAAGAGCCTCTATTATCTGTAGGTGCCTCTAAAGAATGAAGCAGCTGCTTATATTGTATTCTATAAACACTCTCAAAGGACTTTGCAAGCAATGATTTACTTTGAAATGACTTGTTGGCAGTGGCAGGTGTGACAGCTTCTTTTGCATTTTACACAATCTTATAGCTATGAGTAAAAATGTATTGGTTGAGTGATAAACATTGACCGAACGAGTGAAAAGATATGCCTCTGGAATTTTATCTCCTTTTTCAATTCCTCAAAGTAAATGTTTCTTCCTCAAACTCAAACGTAAATTCCTCAAACGTGCACTATACAGATGTGAATTCATTTTGAATGAATAATTCACTTTTGTACTTTTCTGAAAGCTATGAGTTATCTTCCAGGTATGAAAAATATATTGCTCTTCTTTACAAAAGAAACTTCACTTTTATCCTTGGATCATGTATATGGCTGATGACTGTATAATCAAATTAATGACAGAAGGAAGGAAAAACTGTTTATGTTGTAACTTATTTGACACTAATGCACTTGATCACAAAAGCCTACAAGAAGTACTGGATACAGCCCAGTTCATCAAGGGTAAAGCCCTCCCCATCATTGAGCACATTTAGAAAGAGCGCTATCGCAGGAAAGTAGTATCCATCTTTAAGGACCCCCACCATCTAGGCCATGCTCTCTTTTCACTGCTGTCATCATGAAGGAGGTTCAGAAGCCTTTTTGTCACACACCTCCAGGTTCAGAAATAGTTATTGCCCCTCAACCATCATGCCCCTGAACCAGAGTGTATAACTACTCATCCCAACACTGAACAGGTTCCACAACTTTGGACTCACTTTCAAGTACTCTACAGATCACCTTCTCAATATATATTATTTATTGATTTATTATTATTATTTTTTTCCTCTTGTGTATTTGCACAATACATTGTCCTTTGCACATTGGTTGTTTGTTCGTTTTTGTCTGTGTGCTAATGAAGATTGTGTTTCTTTGCATTTTCTGTGAATTCTCACAAGAAAATGAATCTCGGGGCGGAATATGAATTTGGTGACATATATGTACTTTGATAATAAATTTACTTTGAACTTTGAAAAGATGGTGATTAAGACAATACATATTTCCCTCCAAATGCCCACCATTTCTCTGATGGCTTTTTCAGTATGAACATGTAAACAGATAGTGATTTTCAAAAGGTGGTGAAAATTGACAACACGAATAGTATTCATCCATTTGGCAAAAGAAAACAAGTGAATATGGCTTCCTGTAAATGTTTCCTGAACTGGTTTCTGCTCAAAGGCATTCAGCCAACTATTAGTAAGTTGGCAAACCAATGACATTTCTGTTAAAAGGTGAAATATTAGTTCCTTATGAGCTTGCCTTTTGATACCCACTAGAGAGACTAATTTCTGTGTGACAACACCTAAAGGAGCAATAGCAACGCTAAATCTGAATTGTTTTATCACAATTGTGAACTACAGTTGTGTTAGTGCAGTCTGTTTTAATTATTACTCAATAACAAAGAATTAATGAGACGTTGGGTAATCAAAAGAGAACAAACTAAGCAATGATTTTGGAGAAATGATATAGGAGCTCAAGGAATGGTCACCAATGCTCTTACTGTACATTTTAGACCAATAAACATTATGCTTAGTGATTGGGAACTAATGTAGTTAATGAAAAGAAATATCCTATCACCAAAGAGACATGGGAAGGAAAGGGTGCCAGCCTTCAAATGCCTATCTTTCCATCAGGCACTCAGAATGGACCTACGGTGCACTTTAGTTACAGACAATGTCACAGCTCTCTATCAGGCTACCTGGTGAATGAAGACATAATAGTTGTGCACCTCCCTTACAACAAGCATACACATGGTAGACCTCTTCCTCTCATGCATTCATGTTACTATTGATGGTGTGGACATGGATGTGCTGAAGACCTACAAGTACCTGGGGGTGCACCTGAGTGACAGACTTAAATGTGGCACCAACACACAGGCTGTGTTTAAGAGGAGCCAGAGTCGCCTCTACTTCCTGAGAAGACTGAGTTCCTTTGGAGTATGCAGGCCTCTCCTTCACATGTTCTACCAGTCTGTTGTCACCAGTGCAATCTTCTATGCATTGGTGTACTGGGGCAATGGCATCAACACGGGTGATGCCAACAGGCTCAAGAAACTGATTACAAAGGCTGGCTCTGTTATAGGAGTCAAACTGGACACACTGGAGGCTGTGGTAGAACAAAGGACCCTATGGAAAATCCTGGCAATTCTGGACAATGTCTCTCACCCTCTGCATGCCACCTTGGCTGAAGAGAGGAGCATTTTTAGTGACAGACTAGGACAACTGCACTGTCCAAAGAACATTATATGAAGTCATTCTTGCTCTTGGCCATTTGGCTCTATAATGAGTCAATCTATAACCAGGGAAGTGATGTCCCTTTCCTGTTAGACTGTGAGATAACTTATTTTTTATTCTTTCTTACTTCTAATATTTAGACAATAGACAATAGGTGCAGAAGTAGACCATTCGGCCCTTCGAGCCTGCACTGCCATTCTGAGATCATGGCTGATCATCTACTATCAATACCCGGTCCTGCCTTGTCCCCATAACCCTTGATTCCCCTATCCATAAGATACCCATCTAGCTCCTTCTTGAAAGCATCCAGAGAATTGGCCTCCACTGCCTTCTGAGACAGCGTGTTCCACACCTCCACAACTCTCTGGGAGAAGAAGTTCCTCCTCAACTCTGTCCGAAATGACCTACCCCTTATTCTTAAACCATGCCCTCTGGTACTGGACTCTCCCAGCATCTGGAACATATTTCCTGCCTCTATCTTGTCCAATCCCTTAATAATCTTATATGTCTCAATCAGATCCCCCCTCAATCTCCTTAATTCCAGCATGTACAAGCCCAGTTTCTCTAACCTCTCTGCATAAGACAGTCCGGACATCCCAGGAATTAACCTAGTGAACCTACACTGCACCTCCTCCACAGCCAGGATGTCCTTCCTTAACCCTGGAGACCAAAAACTGCACACAATACTCCAGGTGTGGTCTCACCAGGGCCCTGTACAAATGCAAAAGGATTTCCTTGCTCTTGTACTCAATTCCCTTTGTAATAAAGGCCAACGTTCCGTTAGCCTTCTTCACTGCCTGCTGCACTTGCTCATTCACCTTCAGAGACTGATGAACAAGTACTCCTAGATCTCTTTGTATTTCTCCTTTACCTAACTCCACACCGTTCAGATAATAATCTGCCGTCCTGTTCTTGCTCCCAAAGTGAATAACCTCACACTTATTCACATTAAACGCCATCTGCCAAGTTTCTGCCCACTCACCCAGCCTATCCAAGTCACCTTGAATTCTCCTAACATCCTCATCACATGTCACACTGCCACCCAGCTTAGAATCATCAGCAAACTTGCTGATGTTATTCACAATGCCTTCCTCTAAATCATTGACGTAAATCGTAAACAGCTGTGGTCCCAATACCGAGCCCTGTGGCACCCCACTAGTCACCACCTGCCATTCCGAGAAATACCCATTCACTGCTACCCTTTGCTTTCTATCTGCCAACCAGTTTTCTATCCATGTCAATATCCTCCCCCCAATGCCATGAGCTCTGATTTTACCCACCAATCTCCTATGTGGTACCTTATCGAATGCCTTCTGAAAGTTAAGGTACACCACATCCACTGGATCTCCCGCGTCTATCTTCCTGGTTACATCCTCGAAAATCTCCAATAGATTAGTCAAGCATGATTTGCCCTTGGTAAATCCATGCTGGCTCAGCCCAATCCTATCACTGCTATCAAGATATGCCGCTATTTCATCTTTAATAATGGACTGTAGCATCTTCCCCACTACTGATGTTAGGCTAACTGGGCGATAGTTCTCTGTTTTCTCCCTCCTTTCTTTCTTAAAAAGTGGGATAACATTAGCCATTCGCCAATCCTCAGGAACTGATCCTGAATCTAAGGAACATTAGAAAATGATCACCAATGCATCCGCAATTTCCAGAGCCACCTCCTTTAGTACCCTAGGATGCAGACCATCTGGACCTGGGGATTTGTTAGCCTTCAGCCCCATCAGTCTACTCATCACCGTTTCCTTCCTAATGTCAATCTGTTTCAGTTCCTCTGTTACCCTATGTCCTTGGCCCATCCATACATCTGGGAGATTGCTTGTGTCTTCCCTAGTGAAGACAGATCCAAAGTACTTATTAAATTCGTCTGCCATTTCTCTGTTTCCTATAACAATTTCTCCCAATTCATTCTTCAAGGGCCCAACATTGTTCTTAACTATCTTCCTTCTCTTCACATACCTAAAAAAACTTTTGCTATCCTCCTTTATATTCCTAGCTAGCTTGCGTTCATACCTCATTTTTTCTCCCCGTATTGCCTTTTTAGTTAAGTTCTGTTGCTCCTTAAAAATTTCCCAATCATCCGTCTTCCCACTCACCTTAGCTCTGTTATACTGCTTTTTTAATGCTATGCTATCTCTGACTTCCTTTGTCAACCACTGTGGCCACTTTCCCCCCTTTGAATCCTTCCTTCTCCACGGGATGAACTGATTGTGCACCTTGTGCATTATCCCCAAGAATACCTGCCATTGCTGTTCCACTGTCTTTTCTGCTAGGATATCCGACCAGTCAACTTTGGCCAGCTCCTCCCTCATGGCTCCATAGTCTCCTTTGTTCAATAGCAATACTGACACTTCTGATCTGCCCTTATCCCTCTCAACTTGCAGATAAAAACATCATATTATGGTCACTTACCCCCTAATGGCTCCTTTACTTCAAGATCACTTATCAAATCCTGTTCATTGCACAACACTAAATCCAGAATAGCCTTATCCCTGGTCGGCTCTCGTACAAGCTGCTCCAAAAATGCATCCCGTAGGCACTCTACCAACTCCCTATCCTGGGGTCCAGTACCAACCTGATTTTCCCAGTTCACCTGCATGTTGAAATCCCCCATAACTACTGCGACATTTCCTTTGCCACATGCCATTGTTAACTCCCTATTCAACTTGCACCCAATATCCGTGCTACTGTTTGGGGGCTTGTAGATAACACCTATTAGGGTCTTTTTGCCCTTACTGTTCTTCAGTTCTATCCACACTGATTCTACTTCTCCTGATTCTATGTCCCCCCTTGCAAGGGACTGAATCTCATTCCTCACCAACAGGGCCACCCCACCACCTCTGCCCACCTTTCTGTCCCTTCGATAGCACGTATACCGTTGTACATTCAATTCCCAGGTCTGATCCCCCTGCAGCCATGTCTCCGTTATCCCAACAACATCATAGTTACCCATTCGCACCTGAGCTTCAAGCTCATCCGCCTTATTTCTGACACTTCGTGCATTCAGATATAGAATTTTTAACCCATTTCTCCTCTCTCTGTTTAAGTCGCTGCCTATTGTGCATTACCCAGCTCCCCGAACTCTCACCGGGCTATACGTTCCTTGAATTTTGTTGTCCTTCTTAAATTTACTTACTCTTTCTGCACATTTAACTCCATGCTCTGTCAGACCATCCCTCTGCACGTACCCTCCTTATCACTCGTTCCGCCTCACCTTTCTCTACTTCACACTTAATATTCCGGAACTGTGTAGTCCCCACCTGTCCTTTATACTTCATCTCGCTATCCTCTCTCACAATCAGGATCCCTGCCCCCTGCAAATTTAGTTTAAACCCCCCAAAGCAGCACTAGCAAACTTTCCTGCAAGAATGTTAGTACCCCTCCAGTTCAGGTGTAAACCGTCCCGTTGGAACAGATCCCACCTTCCCTGGAACAAAGCCCAATTATCTAAAAACCTGAAGCCCTCCCTCCTGCACCATCCTCTCAGCCATGTATTGATCTGCATAATCCTGTTCCACGCCTCACTCGCAGGTGGCACAGGTAGCAATCTTGAGATTGTTACCCTGGAGGTCCTGCCTTTCAGCTTCGCACCTAACTCCCTGAACTCACTACGCAGGACCCCCCTCTTTGTATGTTTATATGTCTGTGCACTTGTAATGCTACTGTGATACCAATTTCCTTTGGCATCAATGAAGTATCTATCTATCTATCTACACAACTCTGTAATTATATTCAAGTAGCTCACCAGATAGGCACTGACTCAGGCCTAGAAATTACTCTTCTATCTCTTAACAGCATTAAATCAGTGCTGTGGGACATTCTGATACTGTTTATGAAAGCCGCATAAAGATTGAGATCTTCAGTTCTGAGAGTTACAGAGCAGTGTTGTTGGCCTTCCCTGTGCTGTCGTACTGAAACCTACAGAGTAGACTCAGCAGGACCTCCGTACTGAATGACTGAACATTCTTGCTGCTGCCAGCATGTAGCCATGGTTTTTCACCTGGAACCTACCAGCCTCCTCCTTCCCACCCTCCCCCCACCTTCTTTATAGGGCCTCTGCCCCTTCCCCCTACAGTCCTGATGAAGGGTTCCGGCCCGAAACGTTAACTCATCATTTCCACGGATGCTGGCCCACCTGCTGAGTTCCTCCAGCGTGTTGTGAGTGTAGCCATACAGCTGTGATCTCAGCACCCACCTGTTACAGGGAGATACAATACAGTAGCTTCTATACATCCTGACATTCTTGTTCTTCTCAGACATCCACAAAAGCAGAAGAGTTCCCCAAAGAATGAGTGACAGTTAAAATGTTAGAACCCCAAAGTCCACCACACAAGTAGCAATAAGCGACCCTCCCCATCCCCACCCACCTCTGCAATAAAGCGTTAGCACACTTCACTCACCAAGCATGCAGTAGCAAGGGCCCCAATAAAGACCATAATCTACAGTCCAACAAAAACTAATCGTTCACCCGACAATTCAACATACCACAGGTTCATTCTCCCCCTAATGAAATGAAAGAGAGGTGTCCTCTCTTGCAGCGAGAGGGAGACATAACAAAACAAGTTACTTATTTACGTTGTTAAAACTCTGTGGTGCTGCTTTTCTCCCCAAGTTTTCCAACTGGAGAGTCGGCACAAACTCTCCATCACCAACAAGAGAGGGGGAGAGAACATGCGATTCGCCTAGTTATAGAGTCCTCATCAGCTGTTCCTAATGTTGCATTTTCGCCTGTGACACTTCATTTGGTGATGCCGGTCTAGAATCAGACCGTCCACAGGACCACGAAACCCCGGGACCCTGAAGATACGCTCGTCTTCTAGGCCACGTCCTTGGAATTTCGAAAAGTAACCAGTCGTGAACCCCCAGGGTGGGTCCCACCACCACAACGAACTAAATTCTGAGTGTAACTCCAGGTCAGTGTCTTTAACAGAATCCCATCCACCCTGAAAAAGAAATAAAGAGAGACATCAAAGATAAAAATTAAGCTGTTTTCATTGATTGACTCAAAGGAGTAGCTATTGAGTGCCATCGTAACTCTCCCTCACCTACAAAGCCTACCAAGTGACAGACTTTAGCAACTGGGGATCTGGCAGCAATGATGGGGGGGGGGGGAGGGGTGGAGAAGGGGAAGGGTATGAGGTGGAGGAGTGATATCAAGGGTTCAGGAAGAATTAGGCAGACGTGAAGAAAAATGCTGGAGGATACGTTGATTATGGGGAGTGGGGGGGCAGAGATACTTTTGTGCTCACAACAAGGTAGACACTGAATGACTGTGCCGAGAGGAAGCCTACAAATGGCTATGTTTGTGCTTTCTGCTACTGTTGTCTAAGGATAGGACGTTAAACTATTATTTTCTCTGCAAATCCTGTTAACCTGTTGTAATCCATGCTAGCCAGCAGGAGTTTAGACCAAGTACTTCTAACCCAGTTCATGATCGCACAGTTGATGACCCTTCCAGCATCAGGCATGCTGTTAATGACATCATTATTTGCCAAATGCCCATTTCCTTCTTTACTGACATGACAAAATTCATAACATATGCGGGTGATATTTAACCTGATTCTGATGTGGGCCTCTAGATGCAACCAATGGTTTTCATGGAGTGCAGTTAGGAGCAGCTTATCATCTTTATTTAAAAAGACACCCAACTGACGTTAGGAGAGCTGACCAGGCAACTTCTGAACTGAGGAACTGCTCAAACACTTTCCAAAATTCTCCATGTGTTCGATGTCTAGCAGAGACGGTTTTCCCTGAACTACCTGTTGCTTTCCTGGTTTCTCCTACTAGTTCACAGTGCTACCATTGTAGCTGGGCAATCAATACAAACAAGAGCCATGCAAGTAACAGGGTGGTTGTCACTCAGTCATAGAGTAATACAGCACAGAAACAGGCCCTTTGGCCCAAAAGGTCCATGCTGACCATAGCATTCTCCCTGCTAGTCTGATTGCCTCCATTTGGCCCACAACCTTCAAAGTCTCTCCCTCCACGTACCTATTGAAATGCCACATGGAGCCTCCACCCACCACATACCTATCCAAATGCCACGTGAAGCCTCTCCCCTCCACGTTCCTATCCAAATGCCACGTGGAGCCTCTCCTCTCCACGTACCTATCCAAATGTGACATGGAGCTTCTCCCCTCCACGTACCTAACCAAATGCCACGTGAAGCCTCTCTCCCCCTACATTCCTATCCAAATGCGACATGGAGCCTCTCCCCTCCAAGTACGTATCCAAATGCTACGTGAAGCTTCTCTCCCCCCATGTTCCTTTCCAAATGCGACACGGAGCCTCTCCCCTCCACATTCCTATCCAAATGCGACATAGAGCCTCTCCCCTCCACGTACCTATCCAAATGCGACATGGAGCCTCTCCCCTCCATGTACCTATCCAAATGCCACATGGAGCCTCTCCCCTCCACGTACCTGTCCAAATGCCACTGAAATATTGCGTTGTACCCACCTCCACCACTTCATCTTGCAGCCCGTTCCAGGTACCCACTGCCCTCTGTGTTGCAAAGTTATCTCTCAGGGCTCTTCTATATCTCTCCTTGCATCTGTACTATCTGATTTTGGACCCACCAATGCTGGGGAAAAGGCTATGAATGTCCAACTTATCCATACACCTGACGATTTTATGAAGGTTTGAAGTTCAGTCTCCTGAACTTCAGGCAATAAAGATCCGGCATGGCCAGACTCTTCCAATAACTCAAGCCCTCTGGTCCAGGCAGCATTCTTGCAAATTCCTTCATCACCTTCTTCAGCTTGACAATATCTTTCCTATAACAGGGTTGTGGGACTCTGAAAGTGATATTCCATTGCAGCCTCTACCTCAGGTACCATACAGTATATGCCTAACTGGCAAAGCAGCTTTATGACGCTGTGCTGGATGCTACACAGCCTTGAACAGCCAGGGAACCTCGGAAACATGAGGCACAGCCCAATGAACAGCAGAAAGTAGAGGGGCATGAGAATGAAAGCTGCAATATTCCAACAGTACCACAATGTCACCTTCTGGTACAGTGGGTAAATGAGGCATTAATTGCAGAGAATATAAGAGGTTACTTTATAGAAGAACACTTTCATAAAAACCCTGTAAAGTTATAGGCTCTGAGAATTTATTGTGTGCAGTTCTGATGTGTTTGAGCTGGAGAGAGTGCAGAGGAAATTCACCTGGATGGTAGCTGGATGTTAGTTATGGTGGGGAGGGAAGTGGATATTCAAAATACTGAATGTGTTTTCCATGAAACAAAGGAGGCTGAGAGGTGACTTGATAGATTTATATAAAATTATGAGAGAGTAGATAGTTAGAATCATTTTTCCAACATAAGGTTATCAAAAAGCAGAAGCTTAGGTTTAAGGTCAGAGGAAGGAGATTTGAAGGGAATTTTTTTTACACATAGTACGTGATTGACATCTGGAACTCTGCCTGAGGAGGTTGTGGAGCCAGAAACAAGAGACATTTAAACTCGTGTTTAAATTGGCAAGGTAGAGAAGGATTCAGATTCAGATGAATATATTTAACACGTGAACATCAAAACATACAGTGAAATGCATCATTTGCATTAACGACTAACACAGACTGAGATGTGCTGGGGGCAGCCCGGTTGGTATCTTCTCACATTCTGGCACCAACATAGCAAGCCTATAATTGTTTACCGGATAATACATGCAACAACAACAACAAAACAACAGTAATGAAACAAGTCCCATACCTCCCTCCCAGCCACTCATGAAAACACACAGACTGTTCTCCAACCCCAGGATAGGCTGTCTCCAGCCTCTAAGCCTCTACTATCTAGTGGATTCACTCGCAGATATCACAGATATCAGCCCTTCAACTATCCCAGTGGACTTGCAGACACAGGGTTCCAACCATAGGGCCTCAACTTCCAGACTTCCGATTGACCTTCAGGCTTTAAACTTCTGTATTGACCCAGGTCACGCCCATGATGATGAATGAGGATCCAGAGGAAGACCCTGAACTCCAGGCTCTGAAGACTGGGACCTCCAACATTAGGCCTTGAACTCTGATCTTGCCAACTTCGTGGCTAGATGTTCACTTGTCCACACAGAACTCCAATCCTGAAACCCACTGATGACTCGACGATCTGGGGCGGGTGGTGGGGGACATTAGCCCTCATCCTCACTGGTCTGCTAGCCCAAAATCTGACCATGGATGTCCTTTGTCTCATCTCCACGTTGCTGACCTTTGAACGCGGATCAGAGGCCTAGACTCCGGCCTGACCACTAACTGCCTCACGTACCTGTCCCTAAACTCTAACCTGACACCTAACTCCCCTCTTTGTCCACAAAACCATCTGGAAAACAACTAAGTTTGAGCTGTGACCTCAACAGGGACAGCAGCTCGGCACAAGGTGGAGGATGTGAATCTAATGTGGGCAAATAGGGTTAAGATGTGTAAAGAAGTTGGTTTGCAAGTGATGGGATGAAGGTCTCTTTTCAGTTCTGTACACCTCTATGACTCTGCAGCAATAAAAGTAAAGTCTGGAACAGATACAGGTAAGCAATCTCACAACCAACAGAATGGATGAAAAAGCTGTAGCCTTGTCAGATCCAGATGTGAATAACGATGGACAGTTAACAGCAAACAGGAAGAAGAAGTTCCATGAATATTCCCATCTTCAGCAAAGGCAGGCCCAGTATATGAGTGCCAATGAAAAGGCTGAAGCATTTAAAACCATGTTCAGCCAGAGGTCAATCTTAAGCAAATTTGATTTACTCCATGTGATATCAAGGTACTCTGAAGAGCACTGTAAACAGCGGCTACAGGACCAGATAGCATCTTGGCTAAAGTACTGAAGGAACTCCTGTCCTTCTGCAATGACAACTGTCTACAGAAAATTGCAAGGCTTCCCTGTTCACCAAAGGCAGAACAAAACAAAGTTGTGTAATTACTGGGAAGTAGTCTGACCTCAGTCATCAGCAAAGTTTTGAATAGCAATGCTGATGGTACTAGCAAGAGGCACTTACTTATCAATAACCTCCTCACAAATGTCCAGTTTGTGTTTGGCAGAACTGTTTGGCTCCAAGCCTCATCACAGCATCAACCGTGGACTGAAAAATGAAATTCTGGAGGTAAATTGAAAGTGGCTGCCCTTGATATCAAGACATTATTTTACCATGAATGTTTTCAAGGTGCCCTAGTAAAACAGAAGTACACAGGCATCAAGAGAATAACACCCCAGTGGTCTGCATCATACCTCACACAGTGTACTGATGCATTTTCACCAGCTTCATCAATGACCTTCCTTCCATCCTGAAGTCAGATCTTTTTTTTCCTCTGATGATTGTACAAAGTTAAATTCCTTTTGCAATTCCACTTACATGTTGGGCCTAGTACACTGTCCTTACAAATTCTTTCAGTGATGCCTTGTTTTGTTTTTAACTTTATAGAGAGACACGTACATATGACGTGGTGACATGATGATGTATGCCATTCATGTTACTTTTGCATGTAAACTACAATACATTATGTGAACAGCAAAGAATGCTTAATCAAATAATATACTTACAAGATTACTCAAATATTACTGAAATATTAAATACACAACAGGCAACAAGGATTACATAGTGGGCACCAGTGAAGTCTGACACAGCTTTACCTACTTGGCAATCATAAATTTCTTTAAATGTTTAAATTAAAAGATTCTTCAGCATCTTGATGTATCGGTTTAAGGTGGCGCTGGTGAACTTCAGCAACTTCTGGTTGGTGGCAAACAAAACAAGGAAAACAACTAAATACTTTGTTAATCACACTCTTTCAGGCAAATAATCATCAGAAGTAATAATCTGTAACTTCCCTTTGAACTTGAAGGCAATTTGATGTGGCAGACTGAGGTGAGGTGAGATGAGGCGGCGTGCCCGTTGCCAAGAGTGAGGAGGATGCGAGGTTTGATCGATTTAAGTGCTGTGCCGAAGGCCAAATGGAGACAGTGAGGGCAATCTGATTTGACTGAACTCAGTGTTTGGACGGAGACTAAGTAATGTGCTGAATTGGAAAGGTTGGTTATAGGCCGGGTCGAGGTTGTGGGATCCAGGCCCTAGAGCATATCGAGGCAATTGAAGCCGAAGTTTAGATGTTGATTTATATGCCCGGCGAGAGTGAGTAAGTCAGGGTGTCTACTCAGCTCTGCACTGAACTGCGGGACTCTCTTGCGGACTACAGTTCAGAACGCTATTTGCTTGCAGGTTTTTTTTCTCTCTACACATTGGGTGTTCAATGGTCTTTTTTATATGGGTAATTTTATTTTTATGGGCTCTTTTTATGGGCATTTTGTGTTTTTTTCTCTCTGCACATTGGGTGTTCAATGGTCTTTTCTTATATAGGTTCTTTTAGGTTTCTTTGTTTTGTAGCTGCCTAATAGGAGACAAATTTCAAGGTTGTATAATGTATGCATAGCTGATAATAAATGTACTTGAACTTGGAAGATATGACACAATATTTTCTGTTGAACTAGGCTGAACCAGGAAACACTGGAGAGAAACAAATAAATCTAGGAATGTCAGTAACACTTAGGGCAAAGAAATCACTTTTACCCAATTCAGTATATTTACATTATGCATCAGTAATCAATATTACTGAAGTTCAGAACTGTTTGGGAATTTTTCGGTACTATCTAACTCAGCCCAATGTTGCAGTTTGAAAATAATGTTTTATTCTAAAACAAAGTAAGCTTGAAGGACACATAGAAAAGATAAATGTGACTCTAAGTTATGTCATACTTGACCCATTTATCTTGTACTCTTATAAATTTAGCACTCTTCCTGACTCAGTGAAGAGTCAGACAACCTTGTGGGTGACTGCTAATCCTGCAATGTAGTCCTTGCCTGTCACATAAACATAGCTCCCTGCATCTGGAGAAGTCTTTCTACCTTTGCACTCTTTCACTGGGGTGAAGTCGGAAAATTAGAAGAGCCAACAACCACCAAATCTAGGAAGGAAACACAATCAATTGCTCAACATCCATTCTGGTAGAGCCTAGGTTTAGCCCACCATGTTACCAAACGCAAAACGAAATCTCCCTCTCAGCAGGAATAGCTGTCAGACTTTTAAAAAAGATTACAGCAAATGCATACTTTTTTTTCAGAAGAGAGCTGTTTGTGAATTATTTTTCCAAAGAAAAAAAACTGGATGTAGCTTTCCGATCAGAACTGAGTCATCGCAAGAACCCATCCTCAGAGAATAGAGTTGCCAACATCATGAGGCCATTAAAAGGCAAATTTATTATTGAAAAGAGCAACAAAAACCAGACTTTTAAAATACTTAAATCTCAGCAGGATCTTTTACAATCTGTGCTTCTGTCATTAGGAATGAGTATGATTGACAACATTCCCCTATATGCCTATGTTTTAATTGGAAAAGATGAGTATTGTATAGGAAAGCAAGTCTACCTTAAGTCAAAGGGAACCAGTGCTGCCCAGTGGAAAGCTGGGAGACAATGCAAGCTTGAGAAGAGCAACACATACAAAATGTTGGAGGAATTCAGCAAGTCAGGCACCATCTATGGTGGGAAATAAACAGTCGCTGTTATGGGCCAACATGCTTTTTCACTGCCATCTTGAGAATAGCAAATGCTTCTGATACTGGAGATCTGAAATAAAAACGCAACATGCTGGAAATGATCAGCAAGTTAGGTAGCATTTGCAGAAAGACAGCATTAATGTCTTAGTTTAATTATCTCTAATCAGAACGAGAAAAACAAAATTAGAAATGGGAGAGGCTTTAAGGAAATGGGGAGACATGAGGTGAAAATTAAGAAAGAGAAGGTCAGCAGGAGGGAAGAGGCCGGGAAAGATTGAGAGAGGTGAGGGCTGAAGGAAGATGGTTCAGTGATGCCATTCTACAGCCACCTAACCTTTACAAATGCTAAACGGAAAGATACCTGGATTACTATCGAGTGCGAATCAGCTTGAAAAAAATTATATTTTAAACTGAAACTAATTACCTGTGGTGTTGGGAAATTCAATGGTCAGGGGAACAGACAGGAGGTTCTGTGGATGAGAGTGAGATTCCCAGGTGCCAGGGTCAGGGTCATCCTGGATCGAGTCCACAGTACTCTTAAGTGGGCAGTTGAGCAGCCAGAGGTAGGAATGACATGGGTAGAAAGGGTGATGAGTTTCTGCAAAGTGAGTTCAAGGAGTTAGGTGACAGGTTACAGGACATTCAGGGTTGTGACCTCAGGATTGTTACCCAAGCCACGTGCTTGAGAGGCCAGAAATATGAAGATAACATGTGACTAAGGAGAAGGTGCAGGATGGAGTTCTTCAGATTCTTGAATCATTGAGCTCTTTTCCAGGGAAGGTGGGACCTACATAGGCAGGATTGTATGCATCTGAACTGAAGGGGGACTGATATCCCTGCGGAAAGATTTGCTAGTGCTGCACAGGGGTGGGATTGGAACCAGAGTGGAGTGGCTGTAGGGAAAGATGTTAAGTCCGCATACAAAGTCAGGAATTAAAAACGTTGAGCATGGTGGGACTCACTTTCTGAGTTGTGTATGTTTCAATGTAAGGAGTACTGGTGGAAAGGTGGATGAGCTTAGGGCATGGAATTATGATACAGTAGCTATTTGTGAGACTTTGTTACAGGAAGGGCAGATCTGGCAGCTCAATGTTTCAGGATTCTTTTGTTTTAGATGAGATAGAGCAGGAGGGATTAAAGGGGAAGGGGTGGTATCACTAGTCAGGGCAAGTGGTCAGACAGGACAGACTGGAGTGCTCATCTACTGAGGTTATATGGGTGGGAATGACAAATAAGAAAGGGACCACATTAATGGGATTATAATATAGACCATCCAATAGTCAGCAGGATTTAGAGGAGTAAATTTGTAGAGAGATCACAGACTGTTGCAGGAAACATAAAGTTGTGATAGTAGGTGATTTTAAGTTTCCACATATTGATTGGGACTTTCACACTGTCAAAGGGCTGGATGGGATAGAGTTTGTCAAATGTGTTAAAGAATGTTTCCTTTACCTGTACATAAAAGTCCCAACCAGAGAGTGTGTGACACTAGATCTCCTACAAGGGAATGAGACAGGGCAGGCGACAGGGTTTGTGCAGGGGAACACTTTGCACCCAATGATCATAATGCCATTAGTTTTAAGATAATTAAGGATGAGTTGAGATACTAAATTGGAGAAAGGCCAATTTTGATGGTATCAGAAAGGATCTGGCAAGTGTGGATTTGGACAGGCTATTTTCTGGCAAAGGTGTACTTGATAAGTGGAAGGCCTTCAAAAGTGAAATTTTGAGAGTGCAGAGTTTGAATGTTCCTGTTTTAGGGAACCTTGGTTTTCTTGGAGATATTGAAACCCTGGTTAAGAAGAAGGAGATTCCTAGCAGGTATAGGCAGTAAGGAAACATTAGGTACTTGAGGAGTATAAAGTATGCAAGAGAATACCTAAGAAGGAAACTAGGAGGACTAAAAGTAGGCATGAGTTTGTTCTAGCAGACAAGGTGAAGGAGAATCCCAAGGACTTCTACTGATTAATTCAGAGCTAAAGGATAGCATGGGACAAAATTGGTGCTCTTAAAGATCAGAGTGTCATCTATGCATGGAACCAAAAGAGATGGAGGAGATCTTAAATGGATTTTTTTTGCATCTGCATTCACTTGGGAGATGGACATAGAATCTATAGAAGTGAGGCAAAGCAGCAGTGAGGTCATGGACCATGTACAGATTATGGAGGAGGAGGTGTTGGCTGTCTTGTGAAAGATTAGGATGGATAAATTCCCAGGGCCTGACAAAATATTTCCTCAGACTTTGTGTGAGGTTAGTGCAGAAATTGCAGGGGCCCTAGCAGAGATATTTAAAATTACCTTAGCAACAGGTGAGGTGCCAGAGGATTGGAGGATAGCTAATGTTGTTACATTTCTTTAGAAAGGGTCTAAGAATAAGCGAGGAAATCATAGACCAGAGGACCCTGACATCAGCAGTGGACAAGTTTTAGAAAGATATTCTAACAGATCAGATATATAAGTATTTGGATTGACAGTGACTGATTAGGGATAGTCAACATGGCTTTTGCATGGTAGATTGTGTCTAACCAATCTAATAGAGTTTTTCTAGGAAGTTGCAGGGAAAGTTGAGGGCACAGCAGTAGATGTTATCTACATGGACTTTGACAAGGTCCCACAGGGGAGGTTTACCAAAAAGGTTTATTCACTTGGCATTCAGAATGAGGTAGTAACTTGGTGCTGGGTCTGTTGTTGTTTGCCATCTATACTAACAATCTGGATGATAATGTGGTAAACTGTTCAGCAAATGTGCAGATGACACCAAGATTAGGGGCATAGTAGGCAGTGAGAAAGACTATTAAAGCTTGCAGAGGACTATGGACCAGCTGGATAAGGGGGCTGAAAAATGGTAGATGAAACTTAATGCAGACAAATGTGACAAGGCAAGGTAGATCTTACACGGTGAGTGGTAGGGCACTAAGGAATATGGTCGAAGAGAGGGATCTGGGAATACAGATCCATAATTCCATGAATGTAGTGTCACAGGTAGATAGGATCGTAAAGAAAGCTTTTGGCTCATTGGACTTCATAAATCAAACTATTATAAGAGTTGCGATGTTATGTTGAAACTGTGTAAGACGTCAGTGATTGAGGCCTAATTTGGAGTATTGTGTCCAGTTCTGGTCACCTATCTACAGGAAAGATATGAATAAGATTGAAAGAGTGCAGAAAAGATTTACAAGGATGTTGTCAGGACTTGAGGACCTGAGCTATAGAGAAAGGTTGAATAGGTTAGGACTTTATTCCTGGAGCAGAGGATAATGAGGGGAGATTTGTTGGAGGTATACAAAATTATGAGGGACATAGATAGGGTAAATGCAAGCAGGCTGTTTCCACTGAGTTTGGGTGAGACTAGAACTGGAGGTCATGTATTAAGGGTGAAAGGTGAACTGTTTAAGGGGAACATGAGGGGGAGCTTCTTTACTCAGAGAGTGGTGAGAGTGTCATGTTGAGAGTCATGTTGACTATCCTCAGTCAGTCACTGTCAATCCAATTACTTACATATCTGATCCCCTCGAGTATCTTTCTTTCACTTACCCACTGCTGATGTCAGGCTCCTCTGGCCTATAATTTCCCAGCTTATTCTTAGAGCCTTTCTAAAACAATGGAACAACATCAGCTATCCTGCAATCCTCTGGCACCTCAGCTGTTGCTAAGGCAATGAGCTGCTAGCAAAAATGGTGGAAGAGAGTTCGATTTCAACGTTCAAGAGTAGTTTGGATAGGTACATGGATGGGTGGAGTGTGGAGAGCTATGGTCTGGGTGCAGGTTGATGGGACTAGGCAGGGTAATAGTTTGGCACAGAAGAGATGGGCCGAATGGCCTGTTTCTGTGATGTAGTACTTTATGATTCTATGAGGCCCTCTGCTGTTGGATATCAACTATTGATATTATGTCCTAGCTGTCCACGTGATATGCAAGCCAGTACACAAGCCATGGCAGTACAACGTAGAGAGCAAGCTGATGCCCATGCAGCAGGCATGATTAATCCAAAGAAACGACAGAGACCAATACAGCTTGGCACCAGCAGTGTAGCAGGAGTTGCCAGTCAACGTTGAACTCAACGTAGGACCGCGTTAGGGACTCTAGCTCCAGATTTTTCCTTGGGGTTTACTCCTGAAGCCTTCCCTGTCAGTGGGTATAGTTGCAAGGCAGTGGAGGTTTGAGGTTAGAGTTTTCATTCCCCTAGATGAGCTGCCAACCACGGCTGATGAGCACGAAGCGACTTGTGTTAAGGCACCAGTAACTGGCCTTTGCACCTTCTCCTGTCAGTAAAAATGGTTCCACCGGGTGTAATAGCTGAGCCAAATGTTGAGACCAGGGGCTGAACTGAGGCATCAGTAACCCACCTTTGCCCCTTCTACTGTCAGCAAAAATGGTTCCGCTGGACTTTATAGCTAAGCCATACATTAATGCCAGGAGTTGGGCATCGTTGTCAGAGGCTATTTGAGATGCACACAATTGGGAGCATTTAATAGGTAATGGGAGACAATCTTAAGGAACCATATCTCTATAACCTTATTCTAAATCATAGAAGCATTCAGAATAGAGAGAAGTCATGTTAATACACCTGTGTTGGCTCTTTGAAAGAACTATCCAATTTGACCCACTCTTCTTTATTTTCACAATAGCCCTTACATCATCTTCAGATTCAGATTTATTTCTCACATGTACATGGAAACATATGAAATGTGTTAGTTGTGTTAACAACCAACACACCTAAAGGTGTGCTGGGGGCAGACTGCAAGTGTTGCTACGCACTCTGATGCCAACATAGCATGCCCACAGCACTTGGCAGAACAATACAGAACACTTCAAAACAGAACCCAGTGAGCAATAAAGCAACATCAACACATTTCTTCCCTCCCTCCCACCATCTGTCACACATGGACCTCCAATTCCAGGATAGGCCTCCAGTCTCCATTGGGGTTCGGCCATCGGGCTTCAACTTCTAGACTTCTGATTGACCTTTGCGCTTCGAACTTTGATATCGACTCCTGGACAAGCTGATGATGGGACTCCAGGCTCAAACTCCAGGCTTGCCAACTGGCATTGATTTACCTACCATCTTTTCCCTCCTCCTCCTTCTCTCTTTTTCCATCCTCCATTAAGGTTCCCTCACCCCTTCTCCTCACCTGTCCATTACCTTCATCTGGTGCCGCTCCTTTCCCTTCTTCCATAGTCGACTGTCCTCTCCTATCAGATTCCTTCTTCTTCAGCCCTATACCTCTTCTACTTATCACCTCCCAGCTTCTTACTCTATTCCACCCTACCCCCATCACCTGCCAGGTTGTACTATGTCTCTTCCACCCCCTCATCTTATTTTGGCTTCTGTCTCTTTCTTTTCCAGTGCTAATGAAAGGACCTCAGCCAGAAACATCAACAGTTTATTCCTCTCCATAGTTGTTGCCTGACTTACTGAAGTCCTCCAGCACTTCGAGTGTCTTGCTCTGGTTCATTACAATTCACTGCACAAAACATTTCTTTTTCATTATCTCCCTCCCGGATTTGACAGAGAACTGACAGATTTAAAAGCAACAAGCAGAAGCTAGTGTCAAAAGGTTAATTTTGAAAGAGCGAAATTAGAGCCAGTTTTCTTTGTCTCCAATATTAGGTGGAATGTGGTATTGCCTGAGATTTTCTCTCTCCCTTTCCTTCAGGAAGGTCACATGGCCTCTGGAGTGTGTGGATTTGGGTGAAGGGAGGGAGGGAAACGATGCAATGTGCGCTAACAGTGCTGAATGAGAAACACATGCACTATGAGTGAGTGTGGAGTTACTGGGTCTGTCTGACTGCGGAATCGTACAGAGAGGGAGAGAGAGCTGAAGGGATTAATACTGCAGTTCGCATGAGAAACCCAAAAAGAAAACTTTACCCAACAATAGGAGACCTGCGTTTTTAGGGGGGGGGGGAAGCTTTTGCTGTACTTATAAGCTATTGAGCTTTGGTACAAGAAGAGACACTTATAGTCGGAGAAAACGGGAGAAGACTTTTTCCTTTGTTTTGTGTTTGTATGATTTACACTGAAGGACATGACCAGTGCAGTCTTTCGGAGAGGATCTAGCAAAGAGGGTTTGAAAAACCTCTTGCGGTAAGTGAAAATGTGCCCGAAGGATTTATTGCCCTGCTAGAATTCTATATGGAACATTTAAGATATATTATGTATTTGTAAGTGAAAGATTTGTCCAGGAATTCAGCTTTGCGTATTGCATTTGTACACAGATTGTATTTTTGTGTGTAGATGTGCTAACATTATATTGCAGTATTTTAACGGGTATAGTACTGCAGATCTACACATTTCATGAGATTTGCTGAGGATTTTGCATGAAAATAAAATTCACTTCAATTTATTTTGGAAAGGGTTTGATTCAGAGTTCCAGACGTTTTGAATTTTCCTGTTTCTCAAGAGCTACACAATACATTGAGTCAAAGGTTGCTTCCTCAGCTGTGTATCTCTGCTCTGAACCCATAGTAGCTTTCATTCTGCTTTTAAACTTGGAACATTACAGAGATTACCGGATTTCCAGCATTGTTGCTTCAACTAGTTTTACAACGTTTAATCTTAAGACGCCACCATTCAAAAGAAAAGTTTATTCTATTCATTTAAAATGCTTGTTATAATTTACATGAAAGTACAGTTATGTCATGATATCACATGAAACCATTATAACAATAGTTACAGTTAATGGTCCATGCAGAAAGTCGAAAAAAAACATCTCCCCAAGTTTTTACCCTCTTTCCCATTTTTATAAATCTCATTAGCTACCCATCTATCTCCCCATCTCCCACTTTTCCTCACATTTTTCTCTAGCCCTCTGTGTGTCTGTCTCTCACTTTTTATTTGGCTGATTGTTCTGTTAATATCTATGCAGTAATTTGCTAATAATTGAGATCTTCATTTATTATCCATTATTTTAGCTGCTGATAAATTGATCTAAGATATTTAATAGGATGCTAATCTCCCAGGGGTTATTATCTCTAATTGCGAGCCATCAAGGTACAATGTGGATAGGCAAAGTAAGATGGGACTGAGTCATAGGAACAGTAAGGAATCTGTTCTCTCATTCAATGACGTCATGCTGACTTACAATTTAACTACTTCAGCCTATTTTTGCACATTTACCTTCAAGTTTTTGATTAATAAAATTCTGTTATTCAGATTTAAAATTAACATCAGTTGAAAAGAGTTCCAAGCCTTTATGATCCTTTTCAGGTATTGTTTCTTTAACTTCATTCCTGAAGGACCTGGCTCTAAATTTCAGACAAAGTTCCCAGGATTCACCAACCAAACACATTTGTTCTTCCGTCTACGCTATCAATACCCTTTATTATGTCTAAAACTTTGAAGTCAATCACTCCACTTAAATATCATATTTCCAGAGAATTGTGCTGATCTTTTGTATCTTTTATCATTTTAATCTTGGAATCCAAGTATTGATCCACTATCGTGTGTCCCTGATCCATGCTTCTGTGGCAACTAGGAGCTATATGTAACCTTAGAATACATTTTACTGTTAGATTGGTATAAGGTTGCTGTTGTTATAGAGATATAGCACAAGAATGGTTGGTTGAGCAACTGATAAATCCACTGTTGCTGTAATTGGAAAATATCATCGTAAGTTCGGAAATGAAGTGCAACATGAGCAAGACAGAAATGAAAGAACTGAAAGAGCTTTAGTCTCCAGTGAATCCTAAAATAAAAATTAACTTTCCGGGAAATGGTGGGTTGTATCGATGCAACAGTTATGGCTGCAAAAAGCTCTTTGTAATACAACTACATTGACGTTATCCTCACCGTCACATTCAGCTGTGCCTCAAGGAGAGCAGGTGGCTTCAGTGAAGTGGTTGTGCTTGTCTTGCATCTGAGATTGAATCAATTTATCTGTGTGGAATAAAATGGTTTTTAGTCTGCAACCAGCTTTTTAGAAAATTTCAAAATAAACTTTATAAAATATTTACACAAATATAAAATACACTGTATGGCACTTTGCTTCTGTAGTGTGGTTGAGTCTCTATATTTCATTGTAATTAATTCTATACAGAGGTACTGTTCGCACATTTTGTGTACGTAGTACCATTGCCACATCTGCATTCCTAGGATGACACTAATTTCAGGTGCCTTCAAGGCTTCTCTCCTGGAATGAGACCCTCAGTAATGTCCAGAATAAGGAGGTGGGGAAGTGGGAGGAGTAGGATAGCAGGTGAGAGGGAAGATGGGTGGGTAGGGTCAGAGGTGATGATGTAAAAAGACAGGAGGTGACAGGTGGGAGAGATGAAGGACTGAAGAAGAAATCTAATGAGAGGAGAGAGGACCGTAGAATGAAGGAAAGAGGGTGTATGTGAGTTGTGCTGGATATTTTGGATGGTCTGCTCACCATCTACCTTGTCTGTCCAACAGTGCCTGCAGGAAATTCCTTGCTGACTACTGCCAGATTTGTGGTCCAAGGTGTTTTCCTGAAAAGGTTTCTGTGAAGAATGGGTTGTGTGGCAATGTCCAGCTGATTGAGATGTTGCACGGCAAATGCCTATCCTTCACAATAACCTTGTGCTTCATTGATTCCACCGAGCAGCAAAAATGAAGTTCCTAATGTCATCACAAATTTTGGAGATGTGTACTGTCATCCAATTCCTAAATGGACATTGAACCCATTAACACTACCTCACTTTTTAAATGTTATTAACAGTAGAAAATTTGCAGATGCTGGAAATCCAAGCAACACGCACAAAATGCTGGAGGAAATCAGCAGGCCAGGCAGTATCTCGGAAAAAAGTACAGTTGACATTTCGGGCTGAAACCCTTTGGCACGACTGGAGAAAAAAAGCTGAGGAGTAGATTTAAAAGGTGGGGGAGGTGATAGGTGAAACCTGAAGGGGGAGGGAGAGGATGAAGTAAAGAGCTGAGAGTAAATTGGTATAGGAGACAGAAGGCCATGGAAGAAAGAAAAGGGGGGAGGAGCACCAGAGGAAGATTATGGGCAGGTAAGAAGATAAGGTGAGAGAGGGGAAAGGGAGGCCCAAACGGAACATAAGGTGTTGTTCCTCCAACCTATGTGAAGCCTCAATAGGAGGAGGCTGTGGGTATCAGAATCGGATTGGGAAGTGGAATTAAAATAGGTGGCCACTGGGAGATCCTACTTTTTCAGGCGGATGGAGTGTAGGTGCTTAGCGAAGTAGTCTCCCAATCTATGTCAAGTCTCATTGATATACTGCGTAGGGAGCACCAGATACAGTTCAGGTGACCCCAACAGACTCACAGGTGAAGTGTCTTCTCACCTGGAAGGGCTGTTTAGGGCCCTGAATGGCAGTCAGAGTGGAGGTGTAGGGGCAGTTGTAGCACTTGTTCCGCTTGCAAGGGTAATTATTTATTTCTGCACTATTTTTAATTTAACTATTTAATATACATATATACTTTAATTGATTTACAGTATTTTTTTATATTATCATGTATTGCATTATACTGCTGCTGCTAAGTTAACACATTTTATGACATGTGCTGGTAATGTTAAACCTTATTCAGATTCTGAATTGTTTTTGAGTCAGTTTTAAGTTTTCATGAACAATGATGGTTTTTGCTTCACTTAACAGCGTACTAATATGACACCAACATCTTGCATCTATGTAGCAGCTTTACAGTGAGGGGGAAAGATTACATGGTGTTTCATAGAAGAGCAAACGGAGTGTTTGCTTTGTCTGGTTTTGTTGGCTTTAGATACTATTTCACAGCATCAAATAAATGCTAATCGCATTAGTTTTAGAAGCACTTGATGCATGGATTTCATGGTGATAATAGGACAAAGGAGTACTGCATATGAATGAAAAAGAAAATGTTAATTGCTGTCCTATGAAAACTGCAGGAGAACAAGCCTCTAAAAGGCCTGGAGTAAACAATCCTTTTCAGACCCTGCCTGTTAAAAGCTCTGTGATGTTCTGCCATGCTAGACACTTCAGTCTATTAGCAAAATGAGAGACTACTGATAGATGCATTTAAGATGCAGGAACAGAATCATTTCAACATGATGTTAGCATCGCAGAGCATTCCTTATCACTGTTGTGGGTGAATGAAAAGCCCCCCGGGTGGTATTAACCGGAACCTCTTTTGCTTTTAGCTTGGTCTGATGCAATCCAATCTTTTTACGCCTATGTATCTTTATGCGGTATCCAAACAAACTGATGTAAATGTTTCAAGGCCAGCTTTTGTTGACATTTGCTGATTAGTTTGGAGCTGAGCCAGGTGGACCCGTGATATTTTCAAGATTTTCAGTTAAACTGGTCTCATTTGCAGAGTAAGACCATGCCATTTGGCCCTAAGGGTCTGCTGTGCCATTTGATCACAGCTGTTTTATTATCTTTTTCAAACCCATGTTCCTGCCTCCTCCCCATAACCTTTTGTGCTCTTACTAATCAAGAACCATTAACTTTCACTTTAAATATACCCAATCACTTGGTTTCCCCAGCCAATTGTGAAATGAACTACCCTCTGGTTGAAGAAATTCCTCCTCACCTTTGTTCCAAAGGGGCATCCTTTTATTCTGAGGCTGTGTCCTCTGGCCCTGGACTCTCCCACCATTGGAAACATCTGCCCCATGTCCACTCTATCTATCCCTTTCAATAAGATTCATTGAGATTCCCCTCATTCTTCTCAACCCCAGTGAGTGTAGGCCCAGACCCACCAATCTCGCATGTTAACCCTTTCATTCCTGGGACCATTCTCGTAAATCTCCTCTGGACCCTCTCCAATGCCAGCACATCTTTTCTTAGATAAGGTGCTCAAACCTGTTCACAATACTTGAAAAGTGATCTTTATGGAGGAGGGGCAGAATGGAAATAGCGACAAACTTTTATACTACAAACAAGAGAAAATCTGCAGATGCTGGAAATCCAAGTACCACACACAAAATGCTGGAGGAACTCAGCGGGCCAGACAGCATCTATGGAGAAAAAAGTACAGTAGATGTTTTGGGCCAAGACCCTTCGGCAGTCCTGATGAAGGATCTCAGCCCAAAACATCGACTGTACTCTATTCCATAGATGCTGCCTGGCCTGCTGAGTTCCTCCAGCATTTTGTGTGTGTTCACTCCCCTCTACTTTTCAGTCCAGATAAAGAGTTTCAATTCAACATATATGAAGTTCTATTTCCCTCCACAGATTGCTGCCCATCCCATTGAGTTCTCTGTGTATTGCTCGAGATTCCAGCATCCGGAATCCCTTCTAATGCCACTATGTACATATTAGCCTGCAAACAGCAGTAATCATTGAAGAGTTTTTCGTTGTCTGGTCCTTTTTCGTGGTCTTACCCGTCTATTACTCTCCTCACCCGGATGCAACTATCACCCGCCAGGTCTGGCTCGATCCCTTCTCCTCCCCTCTTTATACTGGTATCTCCCTTGTATTCCTTCAGTTCAAGTTCAAGTTTATTGTCATTCAACTGTACATATACATTCTGTCAAATGAAACAATGTTTCTCTGGACCAAGGCGCACAACACAGTACATACAATTCACACACAACACATAAAGTCATATTACCACTGGTAAGTTAACAAATAATAAGATGCATTTGCGACACAAGTTAAAAAGTAAACAGTATAATGCCACTGGTGCTTCATGCATGCTGTGACCTGGATGGTGGTAGGGAGTTCAGTAGTCTTGTGGCCTGGAGGAAGAGCTGTTTCCCATCCTTACAGTTCTTGTCCCAATGCTACAGTACCCAGTACTATGGATGGGAGAGATCACTGAGAATGCTCAGAGCTCTTCACACACAGTGCTCCTGATAAATATCTCTGACAGATGGAAGAGGGACCCCAGTGATCCTCTCAGCAATCCTTGCAATCCTTTGTCGGGACTTGCAGACAGATGCCTTACAATTCCTGCACCAGACAGTGATGCAGCAGGTCAGGATACTCTTGTTTGTTAAAGTTCATTGGTGACGGGAACAGTGGGAAGCCTCACTCACGTCAATCTCCTCAGGGAGTGAAGACACTGCTGTGCTTTCTTGATCAAAGAGTTGATGTCAAGGGACCTGGTCATACCGTCTGTTAAGTGCACTCCCAGAAACTTGCTGCTTTTAACTCTCCATAGGTGAGCCATGTATGTGCAATGAAGAGTGGTCAGCCTACAGCTTCCTAAAAGTTCAAAATCATGTGTTTGGTCCTGTCCATGTTGAGACTCAAGTTGTTCTGCTCGCACTATTCCACCAGGTGCTCCAGCCCCTTTCCGTACGCCACAACATTCCTCTAGTTTTTTTTAACAGCTGCGCAGACCAACCATTGCTCTGAGCAGGAACTTTTTACAGGGCCTGAAAACCGTGTGGTCCTTTAATAAAACATTATGTAAATGAAAATTCCAGCTGTGTGTGCGTGGGAGCATTTCAGTTACCGTGAGGCTGTGCACCCACATGGCTTAGAGGAAACTGTGGCCCTGTATCATTGTTGTTGGTGAGGCCAACTTGATGATTTTGTTTGAATTGGACCGAGCTGTGCAGTCATACGTCATCCCCAGGCTGAGCACGGAACCCTAGGGGCGCCAGTGCTCAGCGTGATGGAGCTGAAGGGGATTCTCCCAACAGGAAGTGATGCACAGGGTGGACTTGTGGTCAGTCTGAATGCTCTGCCTCATGCACTTCACAGAAAGGGCTGTATTTCTGTCAAGAAGTCCAGGAACCAGTGACAGAGAGGGCTGCTGATAGACAATGACAGTTTATGCACCAGCCTTTGGGGGATAATCATGTTACACACTGAGCTGAAGTCGATAAACAGCGTGCTGGCATACGAGGCACCGTTTTCTGGCTGGGCCAGGATGGCGTAGAGTGCAGAGGCTATGACATCATCAGTGGATCGATTTGAGCGATAAGCCAAGTGGAAAAGATCCTGTGTACTAGGATGATGTGAGTTAATGCAATCCAGCTGCTCAAAGCACTTCATTACTGATGAGGTTAGTGTCACTGGATGGTAATCACTGAGGTAGGTTATACTAGCCCTCTTAGGCACCAGGATGATGGTGGCCACCTTGAAGCGTGAGTGGACAGTGGACTATTGCAGAGATAGAGCCTGCTCCTTGTTGGGGGTGGGTGTGGTGGCATTAGGGGACTTTCCTGTCAGGCATGTTGTTCCATGAATCAGTGTAAAAGACATTCAGCCTAACAGGAAGAGTAGAATCACTGTCTTTGACATGCAGGGTGGACTTGTCAGATTGTATTAGTCTGAATGCCTTGCCACATGGGTGTCACAGAAATAGCTGTATTTCTCTGTGAATAATTACGTTATCGCCTTCCTGATGGCACAGAAAAGTGCAGCCTTACTGACCTGAGAGCTGTCTTAAACCCCGATCTGAAGGCAGCATCCCAATCTCTCAACCATGCTTTTTATGCACGCTTTGAAAGGGAGAATGAAATTACAGCTGTGAGAATCCCTGCAGCACCTGGTGACCCTGTGAGCTCTGTCTCGGAGGCCAACGTCAGATCGTCTTTCAAGAGGGTGAACCCTCTCAAGGCGACAGGCCCCTGGTAGGGCTCTGAAAACCTGTGACACACAACTGATGGGTGTGTTCAAAAACATTTCCAATCTCTCATTGCTACATTAGAGTTCCCACCTGCTTCAAAAGGGCCACAATCATTCCAGTACCCAAGAAGAGCAGGATGAGCTGTTGTAATGACTATTGTCCAGTAGCACTCACATCTACAGTGATGACTTGCTTTGGGAGGTTGGTTATGGATAGAATTAACTCCTGTCTCAGCAAGGACCTGCAATTTGCCTATTGCCACAATAGGTCTACAGCGGATGCGATCTCATTCGCTCTTCGTGTGGCCTTGGATCACTGGGACAATACAAATACCTATGTCAGGATGCTGTTTATTGACCACAGCTCAGCGCTTAACACCATCATTCTAAGGTCTGATCAAAAAAACTCCAAAGTCTGTGTCTCTGTACCTCTCTCTGCAACTGGATTCTCGACTTCCTCACTGGAAGACCACAGTCTGTGCAGATTGAAAATAATATCTCCACAGTCAACACGGGTACATCTCAAGGATGTGTGCTTAGTCCACTGCTCTACTCTCTCTGCATCCATTACTGTGTGGCTAGGCACAACACGAATGCCATCTATAAATTTGCTGATGACACAACTATCTTTGACAGAATTTCAGATGCTGATGAGAAGGCGTACAGGAGCAAGATGTATCAGCAAGTTGCAGCAACAACCTTACACTCAGCATCAATAAGATCAAAGAACGTATTGTGGACTTCAGACGGGGTAAGATGAGGGAGTATACACCAGTCCTCAATGAGGGAACAGAGTGAGCATTTTCAAGTTTCTAGGTGTCAGTGTCACTGAGGATCTATCATGGGACCAATGTATCGAAGCACCTTCAAAGAAGGCATGACAGCGTCTATATCTCATCAGGAGCTTGAGGAGATTTGGTATGTCTCAAAAGACACTTGCACATTTCTATAGATGTACCATGGAGAGCATTCTAACTGGCTGCATCACTGTCTGGTATGCGGGGGGGAGGGGAGGCACATTGCACAGGATTCAAATAAGCTGCAGAAAGTTGTAAACTCAGTCAGCTCCATCATGGGCATGAGCCTCTCCTGCATCCAGGACATCTTCAAGGAGTGATGCATCAAAAAGACAGCATCCATCATTAAGTACCCCCGTCACTCAGGACATGCCCTCTACCATCAGGAAGGAGGTACAGAAGTATGAAGGCACACACTCAATGATTTAGGAACAGCTTTTTACCCTCTGCCATCAGATTTCTGAATGGATATTGAACTGATGAACACTACCTCACAACGTTTTTTTTTGCAATACTTATTTAAGTTAACTTTTATTTATATATATCTATAAATACAAACTTAAACTGAAGTATTGCAATGTACTGCTGCCTTATAACAACAAATTCCATGACATAAGCAGTTGATATTAAGCCTGATTCCCATTCTGAATTCTGTTGTCAGCCATGGCTTCTGATTTGTGACAATGGCCCCATAATCAAAAATCATTGATTTTCATTCTGCAGGTTCTCAAAGAGTGACTATTTTGTTGATGGATAAGAGGGTGCTTTTGGAAACTTGTAACACCATTTTAGGCCAAAAGTGTGTAAGTTATTTTTCTAAAAATGACGAACTTGGGAAAATATACTTGTATGAAGTTAACATACCGAGTTATTCAGGCAAAAGAATTTTCATTTTATTGAAATCAAAGGAACCAAATTTCAGGATTGTGTTTGACTAGCAGTTGATATATTAGCATCTGTTTAGCTCTAGCATCTTTAAAAATCACTTATTCGCCTTGTATCATAACATGGAATCGTGCCCTCGACCCTCCTAATTTCACCAATGTAAGCAACACACACAAAATGCTAGAGGAACTGTTTACTGTTTTCAGTGAATAAATAACCATGCTAATGTACAGGTTATTTTTGTGCTTGTCAATTAGTGACCATCTACACACATTCATTGAAGTTTATAGCACATCTTAAGGCTACACCCACACTATGCTGGATAATTTTGAAAACACCGGTTTCGAGTAAAAACGACAGGCGTACACACTAAGCGTTTTTCAAAATATCTCTGTCCACACTAACATGGATATTTGGGCGAATCTCCTCTACTGGGCACGTGCAGGACACACAGAAAAGAAGCGAAGAGGAAACTGTATACAGTACTTAGTGCAAGTTTGTCCAGTTACAGAGTAAAAAAATTGCTCTTGCCTCTCGCGCAGGAGGACTTAAAACTAAAAAAAAATACTGGAGCATATGGAGGCAACCAACAGGGAGTTCACGGACAGTATGACCCGGCTGACGACCAACATTGAAAAACTGACTAACTCTGTTGCATTAATAAAGCACCTTGTTAAATGTATAAAACATGTCTGCATCAGTGTTATCTTGTATTTCCATACAATGTTACATTAGGCTGTTACACATCTATTGTCTGAGAAGTACTTGTATAAATAGGTAAACCACCTTCATACAAGCAAGGACAGAAAACAGGGCAAAGTGAGTATACTTATTTATTCAGTAAGCTATGGGTCAAAGTATTTGGTGAGTACATTTCTAACTCTTCTGGCTTCAGTCTTGTTGCTGTCTGTTCTGAAACTGTTAGGTTGTGTGGGGGGTTGCGTTCAAGAAAACTACAAAATGCCGCGCTGCCGCCATCTGTTCCGGCACATCATGACAGCGTTTTTAAATAATCAAAAAGCTCACTTTACAATTTAACTCTCACGCCGTTCACACTGACTGCGCGTTATAACAGCCGTCCGGCAGTGCTTGCGCAGTACCAAGCAGAAGCAGAAAAAGCATTGTTGTTGTGGAGTTGTCATGACAGCGTTTTTAAATCTCTCCGTTTACCCCATCCACACTACAACAGATATTAGGCATTTTCGAATTTCTTCACTCTGGAGACCTTTTCTGAAAATCTCCGTTTTCGGGGGATGAAAACGCCGCTTTAGTGTGGACGGAGGGTCAAAATGAAGAGAAAAAACTTCGTTTTCAAAATTATCTGGTGTAGTGTGGACGTAGCCTAAGAGTTTTTAGTGAAACACCACCCACCTTTATGTGCGTTATATCATTTGTATCTTTAACCGTCTCTGGGCTGCAGGTTTGATATCAGTGCAACCTTTTTGACCTGACTGTGATTGGAAATGTATTGAAGTACTTTCTATTTTTATATTTAACAATAAAACAACATATAAAATGTAAGATGCAGTTTGGTGGATACCTAGGAAATGTTAACATTTTTAGATAAGATCATACTTCAGTTGCCAGTGTGTTTTTTATAAATTTCTATTAACCAAAGAGCAGAATGGAGAAGACTTGTATCACTTGTTGATCTTGGGACATAATTTATTTTGTCCATTTATAGCATTTAGGCATCACCATTAACGCTTACTGCCAATCTCAAATTACTCTGGTCAATTAGAGGTGAGCTGTCAGCTTGAACATTTACAGTCCCCAACGCAGAGGAAGTCCCATGTTACTCCCGGGTAAGGAGTTCCAGGATATTGACCCAACGTGAAGAAGGAAAGGTTGAGCAACATGTACAAAATGCTGGAGGAACTCAACAGGCGAGGCAGCACCTATGGAAATGAGTACAGTCGACTTTTAAGGCCGTGACCCTTCCTCAGGGCTGGAGAAAAAAGGGTGAGGACAGTAGAGTAGGTCATGGAATAACATGTCAGAATGGGGATGGCTCCTTGACATGTCACTCCTTGGCCTTCTGTACTGTCATGATGAGGCAACAGGTTGGAGGAACAGCTCCTTATATTCCGTCTGGGTAGCCTCCAACCTGACGGCATGAACATCAATTTCTCCAGCTTCCAGTAATGGCCACCCACACCCCACTTCACCATTCCCCATCCCCCTTTCCATTTCTCACTTTATCTCCTTGTTTGCACTCTCTAGTGCTCCTCCCCTCTTTTCTTTCTTCCATGGCCTTCTGTCCTCTCATAATAGACTCCCCGTTCTCCAGCCCTGTATCTCTTTCACCAATCAATTTCCCAGCTCTTTACCCCCCGGCCCCCGGCCCCCGGCCCCCCTCCCCCCCCCGGTTTCACCTCGCACCTTGTGTTTTTTCCTTCCCTCCCTCCCCACCTTCTAACACTGACTCCTCATCTTTTTTTCACCAGTCGTGATGAAGGGTCTCAGCCTGAAACGTCAACGGTACTCTTTTCCATAGATGCTGCCTGGCCTGCTGAGTTAGTCCAGCATATTGTGTGTCTTGCTTGGATCTTCAGCATCTCCAGATTCTCTCTTGTTTGTGGAAGGAAAGGTTGATCTACGAGGTGGAGGAGTGGCCATGTACCTGCTTCCCTCAACCCTTTAAATGGATGATACTGTTATGTGGAAGAATTTGGGAAGAATTGTGATGGTGTATAGCATACTGTACATACTGTAGCCCTGGTTCACGAGTAATGGAGAGATGATAGTGGTGTGTCAATCAAACACACTGACACAGTGTTGTTGATGGAAGTTGTGGAAGATTTCTAATAATAATGCAATTGACAGTCAAGGGGAAATGGTTAGACTCCCTTTTCTGATGGTCATGGTCTACCACTTGTGTGTCTGTGTGTTAACAATTCTCAATGTTGAAAATCTCAATATTTACGATCATATCAGTAAATACAGAGGTTTTAAAATTCTCTGCCTGCAAATCTGCACAGAGATCCACTGACTGCAAGATTGAGAAGACAGTACAGTTGAATGCATGGCTGAGGAGGTGATGCAACAAAGAATCACTTTAAATTTTTGGAGCATTTGTGACCTTTCTGGAGTAGGTGAGAGCTGTACAAAATGCATGATTTAGACCTTAAAAGAGCTGAAATCGAATTGTTGAGGTGGTTAGTCCATGCCACAGAGAAAAGTGTAAAATAAGTTTTGCAGTGAGATGGGGATCTGAAAGTACTTTCAGTAAGGAGAGAGACCAAGTTGCACATGAAAAGGAGGACGTTAATGAGTTTGGTAGAGAGAAAAAAAGGAGGGAGGTACAGACAACAAATAAATGTGCATTGCATAGACACTTATATGAATGCAAGGATAGTATACAAGTTAATGACTAGACAAAATAAGGTAAGTTAACAGCCTTTAAATGGAAGTATGACATGATGTAACTATTACTGCAGGGTGGTGAATCTATGGCACATGCAATAATTTTGTTGGCACATAGCATGCGGTGCCATCCTTTGACTCTTTACCTATAATAAAAAGATACATAATGCTGGTGAATGCAGCAGGCCAAGCAGCATCTCTAGGAAGAGGTACAGTCGACCTTTCAGGCCTGCTGCGTTCACCAGCAACCTTGATGTGTGTTGCTTGAATTTCCAGCATCTGCAGAATTCCTGTTGTTTGAGATACATAATGATTATCTTTATTGCCAACTGAAGCAGTGATGGGAAATATGTCAAAGAATAATGGCTAGAATGTGCCCTTTTTGACAGATTTCCAGAAAAGGATAAAATTTACCATACCACGTAAGAACATTTTTTGGAAGATTATCACCAGTTTGGGCATAAGCGTTCAACAAATTTCTCCATCCCCATAAATAACAAAATGCCAAGATAACTCACTCCTAGTTGAATTGTTTGGAAATGACACTGGGAGTGGGAAGTAAAATGAAAAGGGTCAGTGTTGCTGAAGAAGTACCTGCTGCTGTGATGAAGGATATTAAAATGGTCAACAAAGATCTCACATTGGTACAACAGAGGGACAATAAAAGGATAATCAGACTGCTAGAAGTATACTATTAACCCCAGACCATTAGGGGGAGATAGAGAGCAAAGATGCAGTCATATATGAAAAGTTCAAAAACAATTCCATATTAATAATAAGGGATATCAATATGTTAATATTAACAGGACCAGAATGGCCTAAAAGGTATGGAGGATGCAGAATTCCTACGATGTATTCAAGCAAATATTTTTAAATAAGTACATAGCAAGCTCAACAAGAAGTAACGGAGATGAAAGATTTCTGAACTTTTGGGAATATTTCTGGAGAGATGGAAAAAAGGAAATTTTTTACTGATCATGATTATACCTGATTAGCAGAGTAATGGAAAAGGGTAAAGATTCAACTGAAAGTAAAAATTCTCAACTGTTCTGAATCTGATTGTATTGAGTTAAGAAATAACTTGACAGGAACTGGCTGGCTGAAAATGATGTGATATAGTGTCAGTTTAAACACAAACAGTAATTCTGCAGATGCTGGAAATTCAAGCAATACACATCAAAGTTGCTGGTGAATGCAGCAGGCCAGGCAGCATCTGTAGGAAGAGGTACAGTCGACGTTTCAGGCCGAGACCCTTCGTCAGGACTAACTGAAGGAAGAGTGAGTAAGGGATTTGAAAGTTGGAGGGGGAGAGGGAGATCCAGAATGATAGGAGAAGACAGGAGGGGAAGGGATAGAGCCAAGAGCTGGACAGGTGGTAGGCAAAAGGGGATACGAGAGGATCATGGGACAGGAGGTCTGGGAAGAAAGACAAGGAAGGGGGGGGGGACCCAGAGGATGGGCAAGAGGTATATTCAGAGGGACAGAGGGAGAAAAAGGAGAGTGAGAGAAAGAATGTGTGCATAAAAATAAGTAACAGATGGGGTACAAAGGGGAGGTGGGGCCTTAGCGGAAGTTAGAGAAGTCAATGTTCATACCATCAGGTTGGAGGCTACCCAGACGGAATATAAGGTGTTGTTCCTCCAACCTGAGTGTGGCTTCATCTTTACAGTAGAGGAGGCGTGTATAGACATGTCAGAATGGGAATGGGATGTGGAATTAAAATGTGTGGCCACTGGGAGATCCTGCTTTCTCTGGCAGACAGAGCGTAGATGTTCAGCAAAGCGGTCTCCCAGTCTGCGTCGGGTCTCGCCAATATATAAAAGGCCACATCGGGAGCACCGGATGCAGTATATCACCCCAGTCGACTCACAGGTGAAGTGTTGATTCACCTGGAAGGACTGTTTGGGGCCCTGAATGGTGTTCTCTGTTCTCAGTAAGGGCCTCACGTTTGTCCCCCTTCGCGCACACCTCAGCGAGTTCCGTGTTCGCCATGATGCGGAACTTTTCTTCCGCCGTCTCCGTCTCCGAGCCTACTTCTTCGGCAAGGACTCTTCCACCCCCAACGATGACCCCTTCTCCTGTCTTCAACCCTCCTCTTCTTCATGGATACCCCGCTCTGGTCTTCTGCCTGCTCTGGATCTCTTTATCGCTAATTGCTGACGGGACATCAACCGTCTCGACTTCACCGCACCTTGTCCCCATTCCACCCTCACTCCTTCGGAATGCTCTGCTCTCCACTCCCTCCGCACTAATCCTAACCTTATTATTAAGCCCGCCGATTAGGGGGGTGCTGTTGTAGTCTGGTGTACTGACCTCCACCTTGCCGAGGCACGGCGACAACTCGCGGATACCTCCTCTTATTTACCCCTCGATCATGACCCCACTAAGGAGCACCAGGCCATTGTCTCCCACACCATCACCGACTTTATCCGCTCAGGGATCTCCCATCCACTGCTACCAACCTTATAGTTCCCACACCCCGCACTTCCCGTTTCTACCTCCTACCCAAGATCCACAAACCTGCCTGTCCTGGCCGACCTATTGTCTCAGCTTGCTCCTGCCCCACCGAACTCGTTTCTGCATACCTCGACACAGTTTTATCACCCCTTGTTCAATCCCTTCCTACCTATGTTCGTGACACTTCTCACACTCTTAAACTTTTTGATGATTTTAAGTTCCCTGGCCCCCACCGCTTTATTTTCACCATGGATGTCCAGTCCTTATATATTTCCATCCCCCATCAGGAAAGTCTCAAAGCTCTACGCTTCTTTTTGGATTCCAGACCTAATCAGTTCCCCTCTATCACCACTCTGCTCCGTCCAGCGGAATTAGTCCTTACTCTTAATAATTTCTCCTTCCGCTCCTCCCACTTCCTCCAAACTAAAGGTGTAGCTATGGGCACCTGTATGGGTCCTAGCTATGCCTGCCTTTTTGTTGGGTTTGTGGAACAATCTATGTTCCGTGCCTATTCTGGTATCTGTCCCCCACTTTTCCTTCGCTACATCGACGACTGCATTAGCACTGCTACCTGCACGCATGCAGAACTCGTTGACTTTATTAACTTTGCCTCCAAATTTCACCCTGCCCTCAAGTTTACCTGGTCCATTTCCGACAGCTCCCTCCCCTCTCTAGATCTTTCTGTCTCTGTCTCTGGAGACAGCTTATCCACTGATGTCTACTATAAGCCTACTGACTCTCACAGTTATCTGGACTATTCCTCTTCTCACCCTGTCTCTTGCAAAAACGCCATCCCCTTCTCGCAATTCCTCCGTCTCCGCCACATCTGCTCTCAGGATGAGGCTTTTCATTCTAGGACGAGGGAGATGTCTTCCTTTTTTAAAGAAAGGGGCTTCCCTTCCTCCACTATCAACTCTGCTCTTAAACGCATCTCCCCCATCTCACGTACATCTGCTCTCACTCCATCCTCCCGCCACCCCACTAGGAATAGGGTTCCCCTGGTCCTCACCTACCACCCCACCAGCCTCCGGGTCCAACATATTATTCTCCGTAACTTCCGCCACCTCCAACGGGATCCCACCACTAAGCACATCTTTCCCTCCCCCCCTCTCTGCATTCCGCAGGGATCGCTCTCTACGCAACTCCCTTGTCCATTCGTCCCCCCCATCCCTCCCCACTGATCTCCCTCCTGGCACTTATCTGTGTAAGCGGAACAAGTGCCACACTTGCCCTTACACTTCCTCCCTTACCACCATTCAGGGCCCCAAACAGTCCTTCCAGGTGAGGCAACACTTCACCTGTGAGTCGACTGGGGTGATATACTGCGTCCGGTGCTCCCGATGTGGCCTTTTATATATTGACGAGACCCGACGCAGACTGGGAGACTGCTTTGCTGAACATCTACGCTCTGTCCGCCAGAGAAAGCAGGATCTCCCAGTGGCCACACATTTTAATTCCACATCCCATTCCCATTCTGACATGTCTATCCACGGCCTCCTCTACTGTAAAGATGAAGCCACACTCAGGTTGGAGGAACAACACCTTATATTCCGTCTGGGTAGCCTCCAACCTGATGGTATGAACATCGACTTCTCTAACTTCCGCTAAGGCCCCACCTCCCCCTCGTACCACATCTGTTACTTATTTTTATGCACACATTCTTTCTCTCACTCTCCTTTTTCTTCCTCTGTCCCTCTGAATATACCTCTTGCCCATCCTCTGGGTCCCCCCCACCCCCTTGTCTTTCTTCCCGGACCTCCTGTCCCATGATCCTCTCGTATCCCCTTTTGCCTATCACCTGTCCAGCTCTTGGCTCTATCCCTCCCCCTCCTCCTATCATTTTGGATCTCCCCCTCCCCCTCCAACTTTCAGATCCCTTACTCACTCTTCCTTCAGTTAGTCCTGACGAAGGGTCTCGGCCTGAAACGTCGACTGCACCTCTTCCTACAGATGCTGCCTGGCCTGCTGCGTTCACCAGCAACTTTGATGTGTGTTGATATAGTGTCAGTGGAGGATTATCAAGGAAGAGAAAGTGAGTGTTCAAGCCAAAAAGAAACAGGAGGGTGTACTGCATTTAAATCTCTGAATATTGAGGGCCAAACAGTGGGACATGGTTGAAAGTTGGTGCAGTATTAAAAGATTAAAGAGAAAAAAGCAAAATAAAATGAATACATAAATGAAGGAAAATGCAGTTTATTTTCAGAATGCATTGGGTTGGGGGTGTGTGGAATGAGGGTCTATATAAGGCAAAAAAGTACGTGGAGCCATGAAAATATGGGTGTGATTCCAAATGACTACATTGCTTATCTCTTCTAGAAAAGGCATCAATTCAGATGTTACTGTGAAGGGGGAAGAGAGTGAAATGATAATGCTAAGAGCATAGAATTAATAATAAACCATGCAGTCTCTCAGACTTGCTCTGTTTTTCAATATCATGACTGATCTTTTGCCTCATCTACTTTGTTCAATCCCCCTGCCCTCTGAATATAAGAGAATCACTGAGCTTGAACAGAGCACCCTCACTTTCTGAGGTGGAGATTTACAATTATTTAAATATATTTTATTTTAATGTTCCTTCACTTCAACTTAAATAGCTGAATTCAGATAGAGAGAAAATATTAAGTGAGTTAGAGATCTTCATTAATTAGATAAATCACCATGCTGGGATAAATAATGTTCTGGGCTACTAGGGGAGGAAGGAAGGAAATAACACACCTCTCATTTCCTATCCTCTGGTAACTACTGTAGTGCTGGAAACATGAAGGTTGGAAATGTGATATTTTTAAAAGGACAGGTCAGTCAGACAAATGACAGCATGAACTAAGTATTGCAGAAGATTTTGGGTGTGAGTTTGAATCATCTGTTAGAAATGTACTAAGGAGAACTGAAGAGGAAGGAACATTACATATAGCCAATATCAACCCTGGCTAATCTCACAGTTTTTAAAAAAAAGTTAAAACCAGTGAGGCCCAAGAGAAAGATCAATATAAAATTGATTGTGGAACAATGCAGTGTGGGTCTTTGTAACTGGAGGAATGCTGGCAGAAAGATACAACAGAACTTAGTGTTATGTCTGTATTTTATGCTGAAGATGGTTCTGGGCATAATTTGGACACAAGTTGGAAAACTGGGTGTGTTTTTGATAATGAAGTGAAAGGGTTTTTATTTCAGCAAGATGCAAATAGACTTGGTGGATGCCATAAGTCAGCGGTACCCAACCACCAGGCCGCAGACCAGTACCAGGCCGTAAAGCATGCGCTACCGGGTCACGAGGAAACGATATGAGTCAGCTGCACCGTTCCTCATTCCTGTCACACCCACTGTTGAGCTTGAACGCACGCGAGGTCATTACCTGCGCGTCATCCATGTCAGCGCGAGAAGGAGATCAACTCCTCAAGCTTGCAAATGACAGCGGGCTGAAAAGTATGTTTGACATAACATCTCTGCCAGCATTCTGGATCAAGGTCAAGGCTGACTATCCTGAGATAGCCACGAAAGCACTGAAAACGTTGCTTCCATTTCCAACATATCTCTGCAATGAATGCAACGAAAACTAAATTGTGGAATAGACTGGACATAAGGAACCCCCTTGGAGTATCACTGTCTCCCATCACCCCTCGATGGCACCATCTTGTTGCAGGAAAACAAGCCCAGGGCTCCCACTGATTCAGTGATATTGGTGTGTTGCAATGATTTTATATGTTCATACAGGGAAAATATGTGCTGTGTGTTTAATATCTAAACGTTACGTTAATATCTAAACGTTATGATGCTATTGACTTATATAACCATATAACAATTACAGCATGGAAACAGGCGATCTCGGCCCTTCTAGTCTGTGCTGAACATTACACTTACCTAGTCCCACCGACCTACACTCAGCCCATAACCCTCCATTCCTTTCCTGTCCATATACCTATCCAATTTTTCATTAAGTGATAATATCGAACCTGCCTCTACCACTTCTACTGGAAGTTCGTTCAACACTTACTTCAAGCTCCCCTGTCCTCCCCTGATAATTGACTTATGGCGTATTCATGCGAGAAAAATATGCGCTGTGTGTTTAATATTAAATTCTTTAGATAAACCCTTTGAGAAACAAAATTGAGTGTATTAGCCACTTATCACCTATATTGCTGTCGTGATTAACACCCCCCCCCCCCCGAACAGAATCGCCAAAAACAATTTGCAGGTAAGAAATCGGCACGAACACGCGTGCACACTGGCGCCCGTGCGAGGCTTCATGGTCATTGTAGTCTTCCTCGGGGCAAACCCAACGTTTTGACTGCTACCCTTGTCCATTAGCAACCCTACGCACCCCCCCCCATGCCCACCCCCGGTCGGCCGGTCAGCAAGAATATTGTCAATATGAAACCGGTCCGCAGTGCAAAAAAGGTTGCGACCTCTGCCATAAGTAAATTAACTACTGCTCACTTTGGAACTGTAAGGTGATGCATTTGGGAAGAGGAAACAAAAAAATGGGAGTGGCAAAAGACACTGAAGCCTCAGGAATTCAAGATCCATGAAGTTGAGGAAGATGAGATCATTAAGACATAAGGGGTACTTGTCTTCAGTGGTGGGAAAAGTAGAGGTGTTATGCTGGGATTGTACAAAAACTCATTCGGTTACTGGTATACTGATGGTTATGGTTCTGGCTTGCAGATAAAGGGAAATTTTATTGGAAAACTGAAAATGAGGTGAGATTTAATAATTGAAACAAGTTAGGGTGAGGAAGAAAAATTTGTCCCCTTGGTAGAGAGGTGATAGTAAATGGGCATACAGAGGGTTTAGAAATGTGTAAATTTTTTGCACAATTAGTAATGGGACTGGAAACTTGCTGCCTAAGACAGAGACCCTCATTGCATTTAAAAACTCCTAAATGAATAATTTGGGCAGTGTAATCTGTAAAGCGATGGACCAAGAACTGGAGGCATGAAAGTGAAGGTGAATTGACTTCATCGTGTGGTTTAATTTTTCTATAATTGTATGACTGGACAATGGATCTTTTGATCTGATCCATTTGTTAGAGAGTTTCTATGTTGAATGAGGGTCCATTTTTAAATTTTTATTGTTATTTATAGTTTTAAAGTTTTTTATGCTTGTTTGTATATTCAGCTGCTTGTCTGTAAACCTTTAGTAACTTGTATTTTCTTTACCTGCAAAGTTGAAGTGCAACTTAGTCAGTACCTAGTCGCAGAATCTCAGCGCAAGAGTGCTCAAATTCCTTTGTAACTTCTTAACTTGCCTTGCTTGTTGGTATAGGCTGCCCTTTCTGACCCGTATATCTGTGAGGAATAGCTAATAAAATGGTTGTAACTATAAGATGTTCACCCCATTCTTGACTTCCAGGGACCTTCTGGACAAATTCATGTCCAATCTAACATCTAGCTCTCCTTAGTTTGTGTAATCATGTGTTGTTACTTCACCAACTCTATTTTAGTTATTCCAGCTGCTGTTCGTAACACTTTCTTGTAAGCCCCAGATTCTGTATTAGTACAATACAAGGATTTGCAACAAAAAATCAATGTTACTGAATGTCATTTGGTGACTGAAAGTTGTTATTTGTGGGTGCTACACTGTTTCTGAGAATGTGACCCTGCAGTTGTATATGTTGCTAAACTAGAATAGCACTAAACTTCTAAGTAAGAATAACTTGTCTCCTAACTAGGGTTGCCAACTGTCCCATATTAGCCAGGACATTCCGTATATTGGGCTAAATTGGTCTGTCCCATACGGGGCTGCCCTTGTCCTGTACTTCTCCCGCTAAAGTAGGGCATTCCTATGAAACCGTACATAAGCCAAAATGCCGTAAAGTGAAGAAGCAGTTACCATTAACTTATATGGGAAAAAATTTTTGACCCAAAAAATAACCTACCAAATCATACCAGATAAAACCTAAGATAACACTAACATATATAGTAAAAGCAGAATCGGGAAGATTAAGCCAAAACCGATTTGTAGGAAAATATCAGCACATACACGCATGTGCACACAGGTGCCCGCGCAAGGCTTCATGGTCATGGTATCTTTCTCGGGGTAAACACAAGTGTCCCGTATTTGACTGCTACTTTTGTCCCTTATTTGGGAGTGAGAAAGTTGGCAACCCTACTCCTAACAGGAAAAAAATGTAAGAAGGTCGATGTGTACCAATTGGGATTAATGATAATCCCTTTACAGCACATCCCCAGTTTCAAAGATACATGGCTGGACATCTTCGGCTTACAGAATGTTTCGTAGATTTGGTGTTGTACTTCACTACCTACCACACCTTCATTGCCCCCTGGATAAGTTCTGTAAATTCATACAAGCTCATGACACAAGAGCCTTTGGTTCATCAGTAAGGTATTAATCATATTACACATTACAGCTCTGTTGTTGACAGCTGTTCTCCTACAGAAGAGTTCAAACAGATTGTGTTCCTATGACCTCACTGTTGATTGCGGGATCTTGCTGTGCCAAACTGGCAGCTGCTTAATTTATAGCAATGATTAAACTCCAAATAAACTGTAAAATGTTTTTTTTGTGTGGGGTCTTGAGGTTGGGCATGTAATTATATATGGATGTTTTTCCAATGTGTGATAGTCTGAGCTAGTCTTACTATGCTTGGGGTTGATTGCACAGAGAAGCGAGCATCCTGAATTTCATCTGCCAAGTTTTGATTAATCTGCCAGTGTCTTACCCCAGTATGGTTCCATCTGTTGATAACATGGTGTCCGCAGTGTCCAGTCATCACCAAAAAAGCATCCTTTTATCCTTGCTCAACCATAAACATAATGTGATTCACTAAGATTCTTATGCAAAGCTCAACATGCCCTGTGGTTTCTAAGTTTATAATTTAAAAGTTCCAAGTTGAAGGCTAGGAAATTAAATTGTTATTTATAAAGGTAACATTTAATACAAACAGAGAACATTATTAGAGCAACAAAATACCAGATTCTGGAAGTCAAAATTGGAAACAGAAGCAGAGTTAATTTTTCAGGTCAAGCAACACAGTTAAGTCCATATCTTTCTCCACTGATGGTTGCCTGACCTGTTGAGATTTCCTCAAACAGTTACCCCACTATGACCCCCCCCCCCCAATCTGCCAATCTGGCACAACTGCTTCTCATCCTGAATGATTTATCTTTCGGCTCCTCCCACATTCTCCAAACTTAAAGAAACTTAGGGGTTTGTCATGGGCCCAGCTATGCCTGACTTTTCGTTGGCTACCTAGAACAGTCTATGTTCCAAGCCTTCCCTGGTAATGCTCCCTAACTCGTTCAGTGCTACATTGATGACTGCGTTGGATGCTGCTTCATGCACCCATGCTGAGCTTGTCAATTTCATCAACTTTGCCTCCATCTTCCACCCTGCCCTTAAATTCACCTGATCCATATCTGACACATTTCTCCCCTTTCTCAATCTCTCTGTCTCCATCTCTAGGTGGAGGCAAACTGTCTACTGATGTCTTTTATAAAGTTACAGATTTCCACGGCTATCTTGACTATACCTCTTCCATCTTTTCTCCTGTAAAAACAATATTCCCTTTCCTCAGTTCCTTCATCCCCACTGTGTCCCAAGGTGAGGCTTTCCTTTTCAGATCAAAGATATCCTGACAGGGTATTCCCTAGGACCTTGAAGGAAGTTAGTGTAGAAATAGCAGGGGCTCTGACAGAAATATTTGAAATATCATTAGAAACGGGGATGGTGCTGGAGGATTGGCGTATTGCTCATGTTGTTCCATCGTTTGAAAAGGGTTCTAAGGGTAAACCTAGCAATTATTGGCCTGTGAGTTTGACGTCAGTAGTGGGTAAATTGATGGAAAGTATCCTTAGAGATGGTATATATAATCATCTGGATAGACAGGATCTGATTAGGATCAGTCAACATGGATCTGTGCATGGAAGGTAATGTTTGACAAATAATTGAATTTTTTGAAGAGGTTACTAGGAAAGTTGACGAGGGTAAAGCGGCAGCTGCTGTCTATATGGACTTCAGTAAGGCCTTTGACAAGGTTCCACACAGAGGGTTAGTTAGGAAGGTTGAATCATTAGTTATTAATATTGAGATAGTGAAATGGATTCAGCAGTGGCTGGATGGGAGACGCCAGTGAGTGGTGGTGGATAACTTATTTGTCAGATTGGAGGCCAGTGACTAGTGGTGTGCCTCAGGGATCTGTACTGCGTCCAATGTTGTTTGTCATATACGTTAATGATCTGGATGATAAGGTGGTAAATTGGATTAGTAAGTATGCAGGTGATACTAAGATAGGTGGAGTTGTGGATAATGAAGTAGGTTTTCAAAGCTTGCAGAGAAATTTAGGCAAGTTAGAAGAGTGGGCTGGGAGATGGCAGATGGAGTTTAATGCTGATAAATGTGAGGTGCTACATTTTGGTAGGACTAATCAAAAGAGGACATACATTGTAAATGGTAGGGCATTGAAGAATGCAGTAGAACAGAGGGATCTAGGAGTAATGGTGCGTAGTTCCCTGAAGGTGGAATCTCATGTGGATAGGGTGGTGAAGAAAGCTTTTGGTATGCTGGCCTTTATAAATCAGAGCATTGAGTATAGGAGTTGGGATGTAATGTTAAAATTGTACAAGGCATTGGTTAAGCCAAATTTGGAGTATTGTGTACAGTTCTGGTCACCGAATTATAGGAAAAATGTCAACAAAATAGAGTACAGAGAAGATTTACTAGAATGTTACCTGGATTTCAGCACCTAAGTTACAGAGAAAGGTTGAACAAGTTGGGTCTTTATTCTTTGGGGCATAGAAGGTTGAGGTTAATAGAGGTATTTAAAATTATGATGGTGATAGATAGAGTTGACGTGGATAGGCTTTTTCCATTGAGAGTAGGGGAGATTCAAACAAGAGGACATGAGTTGAGAGTTAAGGGGCAAAAGTTTAGGGGTAACATGAGGGGGAACTTCTTTACTCAGAGAGTGGTAGCTGTGTGGAACGAGCTTCCAGCAGAAGTGGTAGAGGCAGGTTGGATATTGTCATTTAAAGTAAAATTGGCTAGCTATATGGACAGGAAAGGAATGGAGGGTTAAGGGCTGAGTGTAGGTCGGTGGGACTAGGTGAGAATAAGCGTTCGGCATGGACTAGAATGGCTGAGATGGCCTGTTTTCGTGCTGTAATTGTTATATGGTTATATCCTGCTTCTTCAAACAGTGGGGTTTTCCTTCCTCCACCATTGATGCTGCCCTCTTCCATATCTCCTCCATTTCCCGGACATCTGCACTCACACCATCTTCCTGCTGCCTTAACAGGGATAGAGTTCTTGTCCTCATCTACCAATCCATGAGCCACCGCAGCCAACACATTATTCTCCACAACTTCTGCCATCTTCAATGAGTTCGTACCACCAAACACGTCTTTACTTAGCTCTAACTTTCAGCTGTCTATGGAGCTCTGTGATTTATTTGTCCATTTGTCCCTCCCGACTCATCTCCCTCCCGGCACATATCCCTGCAAGCGAGAGAAATGCTACACCTGTCCATTCACCTCCATTCTGGGCGACAAACAGTCCCTTTAGGTGAGGCAACACTTTCACCTGTGAATCTGTTGGGGTCATCTATTGTATCTGGTGCTCTCAAGGCAGCCTCATCTACGTTGGTGAGACCCAACATAAATTGGGGGACTGCTTTGTCGAGCAGCTCCCCTCCATCTGCCAAAAGCAGAATTTCCCTTTGACCAATTATTTTAATTCCGATTCCCATTCCCATTCTGACATGTCATTCCATGGTCTCCTCTTTTGCCACAATGAGGCCATACTCAGTGTGGAGGAGCAACACCTCATATTCCATCTGAGTAGCCTCCAACCTGACGACATGAACATCGATTTCTCCTTCAGGTTAATTTTTTTTTCTTCCTCCTTTCCTCTTCTTCCATTCCCTAATCTGGCCTCTTAACTCTTCTGCTCATCTGCCAATCACCTCCCCTGATAGCACTCATTCTTCCCAAACCCCTCCCCCCGATACCCCTTATTCTTCCCTTTCTCTCATGGTCCACTCTCCTCTCCCATCAGATACCTCCTCCAACCCTTTTCCCTTTTCCACCCACCTGGCTTCACCTATTACTACCTAGCTTTTCCTCCTTCCCATCCCCTACCTTTTAATTCTGGCGCCTTTCCCCTTCCTTTCCAGTCCTGAAGAAGCGTCTTAGTCTGAAATGTAGAATGTTTATTTATTTTCATAGCTGCTGACAGATCTGCTGAAATCCTTCAGCATTTTGTGTGTGTTGCTCTGGAATTCAAACAAGTGCAGAATCTCTTGTGTTTATGGGTGTTTCCCTGTTTTGACTTGCTGATACTGTCCTCTACTTTTCATGATTTAGTAAGTGCTGATTGCCAATCCCTTATTGTTCTTGAGAAGGTGATAGCGAGCCACCTCTTTGAACTGCTGAGGTCCTTCTGGTGAATGTACAGTTGGCCCTCCTTATCCAGGAGGGATTGGTTCCGGGACCCCTCGTGGATACCAAAAAACGCAGATGCTCAAGTCCCTTATTCAACCTGTCTCAATGCGGTGGACCTTAGGACACAGCAGAACTCCGGACCTTATTTAACCTGTCTCAGTGCAGTGGGCATTAGGACCCGGTGGCGGAGCTCTGAATTCACAGTGTTTCTGTTCACGAAAATAATCACGATCATGGTTTAAAATAAAGTGGAAATAATAAAGCAATCAGAAAGCGGTGAAATGCCATTGGTCATTGGAAAAGCGTTAGGCTACAATCGGTAAACGATCGGAACAATTTTAAAGAATAAGATGAGAAAGGCCCTGCCCAATTAAAGCTACAATTATTACTAAGCAATGCAGTGGTTTAATTATTGGGTTTTGGGGTTTTGGGTTTTTGATCCTCCACATCAACCCGGCACGGATGGACAGCGCGCTCGAGAACGATCTGTCACTGAATCGAACTCGGGAACTTCTGTTCCGGCGCTGAAACATATGTCTCTTAAGTATTTTATATGCATAGGAAGCTAAAGTATATACTATATACTAAGACAAACGTTTGACTAACTGACGCTAAATAATACCTGATGTACCTGTTCCACCTTACTTAGTAAGAGAACTTCCGTTTTTTTTTATTCCGATCCACGATAACCTACGCACGCACTCCCGTGTACTTTAAATCATCTCTAGATTACTTATAATACCTAATACAATGTAAATGCTATGTAAAATAGTTGTTATACTGCATTGTTTAGGGAATAATGACAAGAAAAAAAGTTTGTGCATGTTCGAACAACAAGTGCTGGAAGAGCACTTCTGGGTTTTCTCGATTCGAGATTGGTTGAATTCGCGCATGCCGTACTCGTGGATAAGCAGGGCTGACTGTACTGTTATTGTGCTCTCAGGAAGTCTTATGAATTTGTCTGTGTTCTTCTAAATAGTAGAATTTTTGTTAATTTGGTACAAGTTGTTAGAGTGCCCACTTTTTTAGATGTCACATGTTGCACCCATGATATACTGTACCAGAGGTGGAGAGAATGAATGTTTTGGGTGGCAAATGGGGCATCAATTAAGCAGATGCTTTTTCCTGGACGGCGTCAAGCTTTTGGAGCATTGTTTTGAAAATGCAATCATCTAGTTAAAGTATTTTAAAGCCCCTAAATTCTGCTTTGGGTGGGCCACGTTCTGGTAAATTTACAGCCTTTGTAGTCGTAGTACTCATGTGGTCGGTTCATTTGATCTTCTGGTCCATGGTGATCCCTAGGATGTTGATAGTTGAGGGCTGTGTGTGGCACACTGACACAGCTGTCAGAGTGCTGTCTCATAGCTCCAGTGACCTGGCTTGAGATGCTGCCTGTCTCGTTCACTCATTCTCCCTATAAACTGCACTGGTTTCTTCCTGGTGTTTCACAGAATCACTGGGCAACTGAAATAGATAGTGGTGGTGGCATCATTTGGGGTTTTGGGGAGCTTATAATAAAGTTTTCAGCTATCCAAAAACTAATACACCCTCCCTCCTCTCCATTAACCCCACCCCCCACCACTACCAGAAATTTAACCTCAGTAAATCAAAATTGGGAAAATAGATTTCAAATGTTCCCACCTTTAAAACACATCATTGACTACGTATTGATGTAGTCATAAAGAAGGCAAGACAGCAGCTATACTTTATCAGGAGTTTGAAGCGATTTGGCAGGTTAACAAATACACTCAAAAACTTCTATAGTTGTACTGTAGAGAGCATCCTGACAGGCTGCATCACTGTCTGGTATGGAAGGGCTACTGCACAGGACCGAAAGAAGCTGCAGATGGTTGTAAATCTAGTCAGCTCCATCTTGGGCACTAGCCTACAAAGTATCCAGGACATCTTTAGGGAGCGGTGTCTCAGCAAGTCAGTGTCCATTATTAAAGACCTTCAGCACCCAGAGCATGCCCTTTCCTCACTGTTACCATCAGGTAGGAGATACAGAAGCCTGAAGGCACACACTCAGCGATTCAGGAACAACTTCTTCCCCTCTGCCACCCAATTCTTAAATGGACTTTGAAGCTTTGGACACTATCTCACTTTTTTAATATACAGTATTTCTGTTTTTGCACATTTTTTAATAATCTATTCAATATACAAGTAAATCAATTATGTATATTTCTTATGTTTTATTATTATTATTTTTCTCTCTCTGCTTGATATGTATTGCATTGAACTGCTGCTGCTAAGTTAACAAATTCCACGACACATGCTGGTGATAATAAACCTGATTCTGAAAATGATTGTCTGCAATGAACGAGTATTTTTGTATTTTTAAAATAAATTTGTTGGATTAAAGTATTTAGGAAAAAGCTTTGGATTTTAAAAAAAACACAAATCAAAAATTCTATTGACAAGATGCTTATAACTTCCAGGTTTTTCCGTAATTGTTGACCTCTGGCCTACTTCCTTGAGTTAGGCTTTGGGTGGGCAGTCTTGGAAATGTCCTTGCAAACGGAGTGGTCAAAGGGTGACAAGAACAAAAAATATGCTTACTCCAGAGACATCTGAGGATTTTTTTTTATTAAACTCAATCTTTCTAACAAAGATGTATTCAGTTTCGTTCCTGTTAGATGGAATGAAATACTGACCACCACGGAGCGCTACAGCCATACAGTGTAGCCATGGTGCTGGGTTTCTGCATTTATAGCTGTAAATGACTATTTGCTCTACGGTCAGCACTGTTTCGAAGCACTAGTTATTTTAATTGATTTCCCTGATAATTTAATTTCTGGAACATATAAAAATGCACAAGTGCAACTGTTGATTGTTCAGTCTCAAAAATATCTCTTTCACAGACAAAAATATACATAACCCCAAACGTGTACTCTACACAATGCAGACATTCATAGAAATATAAAATAGTCACCTCTACATATGGGGTTGTTTTATATAATCAGTTTTCACATTGGTCCAAATGATTATCTGACTCCATGATTGTTTCAGAAAGAATGGCATAACGGTGCAAATGCAACTCCTGGAATTACTTGAGTTAGTTCCCACAGAGCAAGCAGAAGATACCTGTAATGAAGTCAATGTGTATTGAATGTTGGAATTGTTCTGAATCCATTTTCATCAACAATTGCTATTGTCTTCTAACTCTGGGACAGAATTGGAGCTAATCAGTGGAAATTGGTGAAGTATCATTTGAAAAGTACAGATATATAATTCCTATAACTCTGGTAATTGAATATTATATTGGGAATCGGGTATATACTTATTAGGAATTGTATCAGTTGTAATTTGATACACAGCAATATTAGAAAGTTGGGAATTAAACAGAGTGATCCAAATAGAATTCTTTCAAACGATGCCAATGGATTGCATGTACATGTTGAAATTGGTACAAAATGATAGAATTGGTAAGTTATTATGCTAATATATTTGTGAAAGTAATTAACAGAAGCCTAATAAAGTTGAAAGAAAATTTATTATCAAAGTACATATATGTCACCTTATACAACCCTGAGATTCATTTTCTTGCATTCACAGTAAATACTTGAAACACAGTAAGATCAATGAAAGACCAGACCTACTAAGGGGGAGAAATAACCAATATGCAAAAGACAACAAACCATGCAAATACAAAAAGAAAGAAATAATAATAATATTAAGTAAGCAAGAAATATCGAGAACATGAGATGTAGAGTTCTTCAAATGAGTCCATAGATTGTGGAAACAGTTTAGTGATGGGCTGAGTGAAGTTGAGTCAAGTTATTCCCTCTGGTTGAAGAGTCTACAGGTTGAGGGTTAATAACTGTTCCTGAACCTGGTGGTGTGGGCCTTGATGCTCCTGTACCACCTTCCTGATGGCAGCAGTGAGAAGAGAGCATGGCCTTGGATGGTGGGGGTTCTTGATGATGGATGCTGCTTTCCTGTGACAGTGCTCCTTGTAGATGTGGTCAATGATGGAGAGGGCTTTACCCATGATGGACTGCTCTGTATCCACTACTTTTTGTAGGTGTTTCCGTTCAATGGCATTGGTGTTTCTATACCAGGCTGTGAAGCAACCAGTGAATATATTCTCCGCCACACAAAAAAAAGTCAAAGTTTTAGATGAAATGTTGATTCTTCCTAAGCTTCTAAGAAAATAGAGGCACTGCCATGCTTTCTTTGTAATGGCACTTGGGCGCTGGACCCTGGATGGACCCTCTGAAATGCTCCTTGGTCCTGCTGACATTAAGTGAAAGGTTATTGTTGTGGCACCACTCAGCCAGATTTTCAATCTTCTTCCTATATGATGATTCATCACCAATGACAGTTAGTCAAATCAAGAACGTCATAGGAGATGTGCTTCAGTGCACAGTCATAAATATAAAGTGAATAGAACAGAGTGCTCCTGTGCTGATGGAGATTGTAGAGGAGATGTTGTTGCTAATCCAAAATGACTGGTGTTTACAAGTGAGGAAATCGAGGATCCAGTTGCGCAAGGAGGTATTGAGGCCTAGTTCTTGAAGCTTATTGATTGGTTTTGAGGGAATGATATTATTGAATGCTGAGCTGCAGTCAATGAAGGGCATCTTAATGTATGCACCTTCACTGTCCAGGTATTCCAGGGTTAAGTCAAGAGCCAATGAAATGGCATCAACTGTTGACCTGTTACTCCAGTAAGCAAATTGGAGTGGATCCAAATTGTTTCTCAGGCAGGAGTTAATATGTTTCATCACCAACCTCTCAAAGCACTTCTCAGTGGATGTGAGTGTTACTGGATGATAATCAGAATTGGAATCTGATTTATTATCACTGACATTAATACATGAAATATGTTGTATTGTAGCCAAAGTACAGTTCAAAGACATAATCTATAAATTATAAATATAAGTGTTTAATGCAAAAAGAAAGAATAATGAGATAGTTTTTCTTGGCCCATTCAAGAATCAGAATGAGGTTTAATATCATTGGCATATGTCGTGAGATTTGTTTTGTGGCAGCAGTATGTTGTTATACTGTAACAAAAATATTTTTTTAAATTACATTAAGTATACAGCACCGTGCAAAAGTCTTAGGCACATGTATGTAGCTATGTTATTTTTTCAACTTGCAGCAGAGAGCAAGTTTGTAAATCTGGTAGGAGCAAACGATGTTACAAATAGTGAGGGTGGAGTGCCATGGGAGTGATTGCAGACGAGTGCCGGAGAGGGGGTTGGTGCAGGTGCAGACACATCCAGCCCTGAGACAACGCAAGGTCATTGGATTCCAATCAATTGGTTTATTGATCATTACAGAATATTTCTCTGGTGCTTCCCATTCTCTCCCCTTACTGTTCCCCTCTTCCCACTATGCTTTCCCTCTCCCTGCCCTCTTCCCATGCTCAGTCCACAATAAAGTCCCATATCCGAATCAGATTTATCATTACTCACGTATCTCGTGAAATTTGTTGTTTTTTTTTGCAACAGCAGTACAGTGCAATACATAAAATGACCACAGTACTATATTGCTAGGATGCCCAAGGCTTTTGCACAGTACTATATATATATATATATATACTGTATATTCGATAAGTAGTGCAAAAGAGAGGAAAGAAAAGAGTGAGGTAGTGTTCATTGATTCATTGTCCATTCAAAAATCTAATGGCAGAGGGGAAGAAGCTGTTCCTGAAACATTGAGTTAGTGTCTTCATTCTCCTGTTCCACTTCCTTAAAGAGAAGAGGGCATGTCCTGGGTGATGGAGATTCTTAATGATGGATGCTGCCGTTTTAAGGCATCAACTTTTGAAGATGTCCTCAATAGTGGGAAGGCTAGTGTCCATGATGGAACTGGCTGAGTTTACTGCTTTCTGCAACGCACAAAATTCAGGAGGAACTCTGCAGGCCTGGCAGCATTTATGGAAAAGAGTGAAAAAAACTGACATTTCAGGCTAAGACTTTTCATCAGGACTCCTGATCAAGGATCTTAAACCAAAATGTTGACTGTTTGCTCTTTTCCATAGATGCTACCTGTCCTGCTGAGTTTCGCCAGCATTTTGTGTGCTGCTCTGGATTTCCAGCATCTTCAGATTTTTCTCGTGTGTTTTTGTTACAACTTTCTGTGGTGGTCCCTCCATACCAGAAGGTGATGCAACCATTCAGTATGCTCTCCATGGTATATCTGTAGAAATATGTAACTGTCATTGGTGTCATACCAAGTAATCTCAAAGTCCTAGTGAAATAAAGCCACTATTGTGCCTTCTTTGTAATTGCATCAACATGTTGGGCCCGGGATAGATCTTCAGTGATGTTGACAGACAGGAACTTAAAACTGCTTGCCCTTTCCACTGCTGATCCTTCAATGAGGGCTGTTCCCTTGACTTCTCTTTTCTGAAGTCCACAATCAATTCCTTGGTCTTGGTCAGTGCAAGGTTGTTGTTGTGATACCACTCAACCAGCTGATCTATCTCGCTCCTATACGCCACATCGTCACCATCTGAAGTTCTGCCGACAACAATTATGTCATAGGCAAATTTAAGATGTTGTTTGAGCTGTGCTAGCCACACAATTGTGGATGCAGAGAATAGAGCAGTGGGCTAAGTATGCATCCTTAACGTGCACCAGTGTTGATTGTCAGCAAAAACGAGCTATATCTAATATTTATAATACGCTGTTGGGAATGAGAAGTGTTCCTTTGGATAAAATTAAAAATCTTTGGGAACAAGATTTACAGACTTCAATTTCTGAGGAAACCTGGAATCAAATTTTTAAATTGGTCAACACTTCATTGTTATGTGTCCGTCACTCTCTACTTCAATTTAAAGTGGTCCATAGGGCCCATAGGGCTAAGGATAAGTTGTCTCATTTTTATTTAGATATATTACTGTATTGTGATAAATGTAATAATCGAGAAGCTTCACTCATTCATATGTTTTTGACATGTCCGAGTCTTGGAAAATATTGGAAAGAAGTATTTCAAAACTTTTCAATACTTTTTAAAGTAAATTTCAAGCCTAATCCTTTGGCTGCTTTATTTGGTATTGTTGGAGGAAAGGATATTATTTTGCAGCCATCTAATTTGCACATTTTGGCTTTTCTGTCTCTTATGGCCAGAAGGTCGCTTTTGCTTAAATGGAAAGATGTGGCCCCTCCTACTCACGCCCAATGGTTACGTGATGTGATGTCATGTTTAAATTTAGAGAAGATTCAATGTTCAATCTCTGAATCTAATCAAGACTTTCAAACATTGTGCAGATCTTTTCTGAATTATTAATGCATAGATGATGACTAACAATCTTTTTTCTTTTTTTTCTACTAATCAGCTTTGGTCTTGGTAGTGGGTTAGATTTTTTTAATATGTAATAAAATTATTATTTTTCAATGTTACGAACTAATTGACTTGTACGAATATAGGGTAAGGAGTCTTTATATGCGATTTAGTTTAATGTATTGACATTTTTTCCCTGTACTCTGTATTCTTATATATTCTTAGATATATAAATTAATAAAAATATTGGAAAGAGCAAGAACAAGATGTTTTTTTCCAATCTGCACAGATGGTGGTCTCTCAGTCAAGGATCCTGTTGCGGAGGATGGTACAGAGGCCCAGGTTTTGGAGCTTGTTGATTGGAACTGTGGATATGATTGTGTTGAACACTGAGCTGTAGTCAATAAGTAGCAGCCTGAAGTAGGTATTACTATTGTGCAAGTGATCCAAGGCCAAGTGGAGAGCCAGTGAGATTGCATCTGCTATGGGCCTATTATGGCAATAGCCAATTTGCAAATGGTCTATGTCCTTAGGCAGGAGTTGATTCTAACCATAACCAACTTCTCAAAGCAATTCATCACAGTAGATGTGAATGCCACTGAGTGATAGTGGCTGAGGCAGCTCATTCTGCTCCTCTTGGACTCGCATGATCGTTACCCTTTGACTCTGACTGCAGCAGTGAGAGATTGGAGATGTCCTTGAACACCTCCACTATTGGTTGGCATAGTTTTTCACAGACCTCTTAGGAACACTTTCACCTTCTTGAAAGGTGCACTGACATCGGCCTCCGAGACAGAGATCACAGGGTCACCAGATGCTGCAGGGATTAGCACAGGTGTAGTCCTATTCTTGCTTTCAAAGCGATCACAAAAAGGCATTGAGCTCACATGGGAATGAAGCATCACAGCTATTCATGATATTAGGTTTCACTTTGTCTGCAAACCCTGCAGGGCTGACATCCATCCAATTATGTCTCTAACCTCAACTGGAATTGTTTTATAGGTCTTAAAATAGCCTTGTGTAGTTTGTACCTGGACCTCGTAGAGTTCTGGATCACCGGTCCGGAATGCCACAGATTAGCACTTAGTTACAAATCTCCACAATTCGTGGTCTGTGTACGTCCAGTATGTTTTCAAAGGTGCACACTCATCCACAGAGGTCTTGATGAAGTCGATGACAACTCTAGCATATTCAGTCAGATTCAAAGATGAAGCCCTGCATAATGTCCAGTACCCTGACTCAAAGCTGTCCTGTAACGCTCCTTCACCTCCCTTGACCTGGTCCTCACCTCACCTCACCTTCCTGGTCCTCACCACTGGGGCTGCAGTCCTTGGGGCAGCTTGCCATGTTCTTCGTAGGCACCGGTATAATTGATGCCTGCTTGAAGTAGATGGATATGTCAATCATCCAAAAAGAGAATTATTACTATTATTATTATTATTATTGCTATGTGTTTGCCACTGCTTTCCAGACAACAAGATGACATTTCTATAAAGAAGAATGGACCTTGATTCCAGAATGAGGACGACAGAATTTTTCATTCAAAAGTAAGGGATGATTTAAGTAGCAATGATCAAAATATAACAATTTTTTTTCTCTTAGCAGTTACATCACATAGTTAAATGAGTAAAAATAAAGAAAAGGGGATCTAGCTCATGTTAAATGGAAAATGGAGCTGTAAATAAAAATAATAACATATTTAAACTGCAAAAAGAAAATCTATAAATATAAATTAAGAAGGAAGAAAGGTCTGTGTCAGGACATGAGATAAAATTTGAAAAAGTATTAGTATTAATGGGAAAAATAAAAATAGTCCAGGGAAATTAAAAAAAATGTTAAAATGAGATTAAGGAGGCTGGAACTGGAAAGCCAGGAAAGTGTAGATAAAGACAAAGCTCCATAGATTACTTTCTGTAAGTATAATGGTAAATGAATGTATGCTAGTCAGCGGTTCCCAACCCTTTTTATGCTTTGGACCGAGAAGTCCGTGGATCCCAGTTTGGGAACCCATGATGCGAGTGATTTCTTGTATAGATTTCAGCAAAGAAAGATAAGATAAAGATTATTTGTAACATATTAATTATTTGTGCCGGTCTTCCCTATATTTCTATGGTTTCTGGAAGGATCACCAGGATCCTGAAGAAATACTGGATTAATAGTATCCATAAACCCGTAGGGAAACTCAAGTTACAGCTTATGCAGGTCAAAGATGACCTGGGACTCGGGTCGCCTGACAGTTACAGGATTCCCTGTGAATATGGAGCAGTGTATATTGGCCAGACAAGACGCACGATGGAAACCTGCATCAAGGAGCACAGGAGGGGTATCTGTTTGGGTTACCCGGAAAAATTGGTGGCAGCAGAACACTGCATTTGCAATGGCCATCGGATTGACTTTGATGGCACAAAACTACTGTGCCAATGTCTTTTGGGACTGCCTGGTAAAAGAATCCTTTGAAATAAAGCTAGAGGAAAAGAATTTTAACAAAGGCGAAGGGCTCACTCTGAGTAAGAACTGAAATTCGATTGTAAACAAATTGGGAGAGTGGAAAGCTGATTGGATGAGGACTAACCAATCAGGAGGGACTGACTACAGGGGGTATAAATACCACCGGGTGAGACGTGCACCGCCATCATCCCTGAAGAAGATGACAGAATTTGTCATCGAAGCATCGGTTATAATTGATACCTCTACCCAGCTAGAAGCCCAAGAAAACGTTACTCATTATCTGTGACATGTTCAGGGAAACATACAGTGAAATGCTTCATTTGTGTCAATGACCATCATGGTCTGGGATGTGCTGGGGGCAGCCCCCAAGTGTTGCCATGCTTCCATGCCAATATAGCATGCCTATAACTTACTAACTCTGATCCATGCATCTTTTTAGAATGTGGGAGGAAACCCACATGGTCATGGGGAGGATGTACAAACTCCTTATAGGCAGCCATTGGAATTGAACCCACATCGCCGGCACTATAATAGCTAATCACTATGCTACCATGCCGTCCACATGATATTCAATAGTTTATACAAATCACCAACAATTAACATGACCAATTAACATGACCCCAAATGGAAAATGAATGAATTACAGATGCTGAATCATTCTTAAGTCCTTCCTTCAAGGAAAAGGTGAATGTTCATGCCACAGAACTTTAGAAGCTGATTAGCTGTTATACAAGAAAAAAAAACTTCCAGTAAAGTCAGCAGGGTCTGATTTAATTATGTTTTATGACACTGGGGGTACCTGACTACGGCCTATAATTCTCAGCTGTTTTTCAAATGGGAAAATCATCCTTGCCTTTCTCCAGTCCTCTGTTTATACGTTTCCTCCACAGATTTTAGAAAACCTCCATTCAATGACGATTTTGACAAAGGGTCACGAGGATACCACTTAATTGAACTCTGACTGGGAAGCTATTTGTTGGAAACTGTCCTTTCACTTAACTGAGTTTGTTTTTCTCACTTAATGTCATTTATTACTTTACTGTTCTTAGTTTAAATGTCAAAGAATGGCCCTGAGTGTAAAACTCACTCAGTGATATGCCCAATGTGATAAGCTACTTTGCAGGTCCCTTACGGATGGTACAGATCCCTTACAGATGGTGAACTCTGAACTCCAATACTCTGAGCTGTGGCACCCAATCTAGCTCCAGTTCCTGTAAAGAAATGGTTAATCTTTCTAATTTAGATTCTTGTATTTTCTTACAATTTAGAAGAAGGCCATTCATCAAGTTTATGCTGGTTCTCAGAGCAACCCTATCAATCCCAGACCCTTACTTATTTTTCTGTAATCCATTCTTTCTCACAATCTCATAAAACTTCCTGATTCTCCTGTCACAAACTTGCACAAGAAGCACTTTGAACCCAGCAGACCTTTGACATGGACAAAAGGAGAGAGCTTACATATCCTACTGACAGCATTGTACTAAGGGAAGAGTAGGGTTTCAAGTGATCTGTTGAGCTGGGATTTCCCCATGTCGTCATGAAGCCTGCATTATCTCAGTCCTAAAGGACTCCTTGTGTTCAGCTGGGTTGCTTTGCCTGCAACTGCAGGTGTTAGTAATTGACTAGCGCTGCTTTGAAGGCCAGCTTGCTATACCAGTAGTCAGATCACTGGAAGAGTCTTGTGAGACATTTGAGTCCTGCACTGATTGATTTTCCAAGCACATCAAAACTGTTTCTTTTTGCCATGTTGAAAGAACATTCCTGGCTGTTATTTTCCAATGTAGAGCAGAATCTGCACCTGTTGCATGCTAAATGTAGATAAATGGTAAGCTTATTGTGAGTCTCACCAATGGCATATAAAATGAATGGGTATATTGCTCCTCCAATTCTATCATAAGCTTTAAGAGTTGTGCCTTGAGAAGGAAATCCCCATAAGATTTTCCTGAAACACTCTAAGGGTTTCTTTTCTGAATGAGTGGATAGTTCAAGAAATGGCCCAGGTTTTCCCAATATAGGGGTAGCACATGTTGGAAGTTAGAATTGCCCTTGAAAATTCCAGTTTTTGCGTCCATGCCAGGGGGAATTTAAGTTGAAGCGACTGGATCACTGCAAAGAAAATTTGGTTCATTTGGGATAGGGCGATAAACTCTTTATCATTAGACTAACAGATTATGGCCAAGGACTGAAAAATGTAAATTAATGTTAATGGGCCAGCATTGAAGTGGTCAGGCTTTAGCTGAAAAGGCTTTGGTGAAAACAGATGAGGCGAGTACAAATCACAAAGGTTTCAGAGAGAAGGCGCAGGTAAGAATAGGCACACTTTTTTATTGTGTAAATCCTTAGTCCTTAGTTCAGTGTAGACAGGATGTTTAAGGTGGTGGGATACTCCTCCTGTGAGATGTGAGATTTCAGGGTACTTGACAGTCTTCCTGATAACTGCATCAGTAGGATGTGCACCCAATTTCAGCTCCTGACTGACAAGGTCAAGGAACTGGAGCTAGATTGGGTGGCACAGCTCAGAGTATTGGAGTTCAGAGTTCACCATCTGTAAGGGATCTGTACGTCCTCCCCATGGAATGCATGAGTTTTCTCTGGGTGCTCTGATTTCCTCCCACAGTCCAAAGGTATTCCAGTTAATAGGTTGATTGGCTATTGCAAATTGCCCTTTGATTAGGCTAGGGTTAATCAGGGGTTGCTGAGCAACATGGTTCGAAGGGTTGGATAGGACTATTCCACGCTGTATCACAATAAATAAACAAATGTATTCAGAACAATTTTGGAGGCTGAAAGCCTCATCGATTAAACGTTTACTGAGGCCATACCCAGAGCGCAGGCTTCAGCCAGTAGGTGGGTGACCAGGAGAAGAAACAGGAGTAATCAGTCAGTGATTCCTTCCCTGGGACCATTCCTCTGAGCAACAAATATACCCTTTGGATACTGCTGCGGGGTGGGGGAATAGAGGAATGATCTGTCAGGGCACTGTGACTAGCTCTGAGGCTGAGCAGGGCAGGGTAAAGTCAGGCATAGTGACAGGATATCTGATGGTTAAGGGGACAGATAGGTGATTCTGTGGCTCAGAAAGAGACACCAGGATGGTGTGTTGCCTCCCAGGTGCTAGAGTCCAGGATGTTTCAGAGCGGCTGTAGAATATTCTGAAAGGGGAGTGTGAGCAGCCAGAAGTCATGTGCACATTGGCATTATTGACAGAGATAGAGAGGGGAAAGCGGTCTTGCACAAAGAGTAGAAAAAGTTAGGGAAAAGGCTGAAGAGCAGGCCTTCCAAGGTAGTAATCTCCAGATTACTCACTCTGCCACGTGCTAGTCAGGGCAGGAATAGGATGATCGTACAGATGAATGAGTGACTAAGGAACTGGTGCAGGGGCAGGGTTTTAGGTTCTTGAAACTTTGGAACCTCTTCTGGGGCAGGGTTGACCTGTACATGAGTGACAGGTTGCACCGAAACTGGATGGGAACCAAGATTCTGGCTGGGAGGATCAATACTGCTACTCGGCAGGGTTTAAGCTAGTTTGGCAGGGGACTCTGAACCAGAGCATCATCATCATCATCATCATCATCATTATGTGCCAGGTCATATGATGTGGATCATCATAGTCTTCCGTCTGTCTTTAATCTGAGAAGTTCCAATAAGCTCTTCAAAACTTTAGCCTGTTCATCCCTTGATGTAACTCATGAATGTCATGTGACTTTTTCTTCCATCAGTTTTTCCCATCACTGCAAGTTGATCGAGTTTCTCTTTCCTCGTTACATGTCTAGTAGAATCCAGCTGCCATTTCCTGATTGATGATATCAGCTCTCTTCTTATTCTGGTTTTTCGCAACACTTCCTCATTTGTTCCTCTGTCCTTCCATGACATTTTCATCATTCTTCTCAAAAAACACATTTTTGCAACTTTGAGTTAGTGTGGAGTAAATGTAGCACCACAAAACTCTGAGTTGCGTACCCGTGGAAATTATGTTATTCTTTAGTATCTTGCATTTAGCATTCCAATCCTCCTAATTTTAACATCAGCCCTACTGTCAGATGTTATTGTGCTCCCTAAGTAATTGAACTTCCACGTTTGCTTATTTGCTTCACATTTCTGTATTTTGTTCTTTTTTGTGACAACCATACATTCGGTCTTCTTGCATATTGATGGTCAATCCTCTCTTTGCACTTCCTTCGATGACTTTATCTAGTATTTCTTGGAGCTCCTCTTTGGAATTAGCTATCAGCACTTTGGCTGCATATCGAAGAGTTTTCAAATTGTATCCACCATTTACCATGCCTGGAATACTGTTATTTGTTTCTTTGAATCTTCTTGCTATAAAGGTTGAGTGGGTTGGGTGAGAGAATAGAACCCTCTCTTACTACCCTCTTAATCTGGACAAAATCACATGTGTCAATTTCAACTCTCATTCCTGCTCTTTGTTCCCAATACAAATTTCTGACAATTCTGATACCTTTCCCATCAATGTTCAAGTGCTGAAGAATTTTTATAAGCTCATCATGTCTCGCCTTATCAAAAGCTTTGGTATAATCAATGAAACATAGTTATGGGTTTTTCTGGTCCTCTGCAGCATGCTCACAGATCATTTTAAGGATGAAGGTTGCATCTCACATTCCATTATCTTCAATGAAGCCGTACTGCTCTTGCACAATCTCCGGTTTCATGCTTTTACTTGCTCCCATGACTATGATTTGTAGTAGGACTTTAACAACATGACTCATCAAACTAATTCTGCTGTGTAACTGGCGTTCTATTGCTCTAGATTCTTTTTGATAGGGCAATAAATAATGACTTGCTCATTTCCTCAGGCATTTCCTCGCTATCATATTTCTTTCAGCGAATCTGTCAACATTTCAATCTGAAAATCTTCCAGCACTTGAATAATTTCTAGAACAATTCCATGGTCTTATTCTTTTACATGTTCTCCACTGTTGCTTGAACTTCTGATTTCATAATCGGTGGGCCATCCATGTTTTTAGTAATTATTGACTTTTCTCCTGTCGTATCTTCAAGCAAGTTGGCTTTGTATTCAAACCATCAAGTCAATGTATCTGCTTTTTCCATGAGCATTGATCCATCTTTCATCTTCAAACACCTACTAGATATACACAAATTAGCGCCAAGGTGCATCCTCACCTTCTTGTTCATATCAGCAGAGTTTTTCAGTTTCTCTACCTCTTCACATTCTCCGTTTATTCATTGTTCTTTCACCACCCTGTATTTTCTCTTGATTTCTTTGTTCAAAGTTTTATATTTGTCACTGTTTGTGGGGGTGATTTTCTGTCTTTCTTTCATTAGATCCAGAACTTCATCTGTCATCCATTTTTTTCTTTTTTTTGGTGGTAGTGGCAACTATATTAGGGAGTTTTAAGACACATTTATATAGGCACATGAATGTGAGGAAAATGGAAGGATATGAACATTGTGTAGGATGAAGAGATTAGTTTAGATGGCCATTTGATTACTAATTTATTTGGTTCAACAAAACATTGTTGGCTGAGGGGTCTGTTCCTATACTGTTCCATTCTGTGTTCTAAATGGAGAATTCAGTGATGTATCACCGCTGGAAACATGAGAGGAGAAAATAAACTGGTTTGAGAAATGAAGCAACAAATGAATTTTAAAAAATTACCTTTTTAGAACTGCCAAACAGAATTAAGCTAAAGAAATTGAGCACAGTTACTTTAGTTAAAATTTTCACTGTTAGTGGTATATTATTAGCGGGTATATTAACAGCAATTAACACTTGTCACTTCAATTCTTCCAACTTTTAACATTGCTGCTCTGCCATCATCCCTGCTAGTGAGCCCTTCCAATCAACTTTGGCCAGCTGCTCTCTCATGTACTTCCCTTTACTCCACTGTCATACTGATATATCTGACTTTATCTTCTCTTTGTCAAACTGCAGGGCAAATTATAGAAATCTACAGCACATTGCAGGACCTTCGGCTCACAATGTTGTGCTGACCATGTAACTTACTCTAGAAGCTGCCTAGAATTTCCCTACCGCCCTCTATTTTCCTAAGCTCAATGTAACTAAGTAAGAGTCTCTTAAAAGACCCTATTGTATTTGCCTTTACCACCTTCGCTGTCAGTGCATTCCACTGTGACGACAAACCAAGTTATCAGATGATTGATGCTAATGAGAGAGATAAGGGAGACAATGGAGAAATGTTCAAAATGTTAATGAGAGAGGAGAGAGAGATAACGGAAAAGAAATACAATTCAGAATATTGACAGACTGGTTGCTTTGAACCTGAACTGTTTGAAGTTTGATGGACAGGCGATACCCCAGCAGGGGGATAAAAAGAACAGGTTCACTAAGGCACGACACACACCACGAGATCACGAGATAACGAGATCCCTGGAAAGAGCAGTGTGCCCCCACAAGTGGTGGGAGTTTGGAGGTCCGGTTCGCGGGAACCGACCGTAGGCTCACAGGGTGTAAAGGTAAGATTGGTGGGAACCTGGCGTGTGTGTCCGCCCTTGCCTGGGTGCTGGGTTCACCGCGGATGAACGGTCGTATCCAGAACGGAGGGGTCACAGTGGGACAGAAGACATAAAAGAGTCCACCCGAAACCACCTGTGAAGACATCAAAGGTCTGCCTGAATCAAATTGCATCTCTCTCTCTCTCCCCACCCCCTCAATGGCACAACAGCGATTACTGCGAACTGCACTAAGCTGAACTGAACTCTGCGTCACTTAAGACTGATCATTTTACCCCTAGACTGCGATAGAGCTTGGTTGATTCCTATTACCCTAGTTCTGTGTACATGTGTGTTTTATCATTGCTAACCTGTTGCATTTATATCCTTACGATTAGAGTACTGTGTTACTTATTTCTTTAATAAAACTTTATTAGCTCCTAGTAATCCAGACTCCAACTAGTGGTCCATTTCTGCTGGTTTGGCAACCCAGTTACGGGGTATGTAACACCACACACCCACCACTCTCTGTGTGAAAAATTTACCTCTGACATACTCTTGTACCTACTTCCAAGTACCTTAAAACTTGTTAGCCATTTCTGCCCTAGGAAAAAGCCTCTGGCTTTCCACATGATCAGTGCCTCTCATCATCTTGTACACTTCTATCAGGTCACCTCTCATCCTCTGTTGCTCCAAGGAGAAACGGCCAAGTTCACTCAACCTGTTCTCATAAGGCATGCGCTCCAATCCAGGCAACATCCCTGTAAATCTCCTCTGCACTCTCTCCACAGCATCCACACCCTTCCTGTAATGAGGTGACCAGAACAGAATTCTATCATATTTTGATCACTGCCTCCTAAGGGCTCCTTTATCTTAGGCCCCTAATCAAATCTAGGTCATTGCACAACACCCAATCAAGAACTGACTTGCCCCCAGTGGGTTCACCACAACATGCTCTAAATAGCCAGATCATAGGCATTCTACAAATCCTGCTCTTAGGATCCAGCACCAACAAATTTTCCCTATCTACCTGCATATTGAAATCCCCCATGACTATCGTAAAGTTGTCCTTATTACATTTCTTTTCTATCTCCAATTGTAATTTATATCCCACATCCTGGGTACTGTACGGGGGTCTTTTTATCCTTGTAGTTTCTTAACTCTACCCACATGGATCCTACATTTTCCAATCCTATGTCGCCTCTTTCTAAAGATTTGATTTCATTTTTTAGCAACAGGGCCAAATCACTCCCTCTGCCTATCTGCCTGTCCTTGTGATACGATGTATATCCTTGGATGTTCAGCTCCCAACTATAATTTTTCAGCCATAACTCAGTGATGCCCACGATATCATATCTACTACTCTCTAACTGTGCTAAAGATCAACCTTATTCTATGTACTGCATGCATTCAAATATAACACCATCAGTCCTGTATTCATCTCCCTTTTCAATTTTACCTCCATGTTGCACTTCAACTCATTCCATTAACTGCAATCGTGCCCTATCATCTGCCTGTCCTTTCTTATCGTCTCACTACCCCCTGCATTGACTTGTACACCAACTGCCCCATCCTTGGCCCTATCACTCCAGTTCCCATCTCCTGCCAACTTAGTTGAAACACTTCCCAACAGCTCTAGCAAACCTGCCCACAAGGAAATTAGTCCCCCCTCAGGTTCAGGTGTAACCCATTCTTTTTGTATAATCATACCTTCCCCAGAAGAGATCCCAATAATCCAGAAATCTGAAACCTTACACCTCTTCCTCAGCCACTCATTCATCTGTACTATCATCCAAATTCTGCCCTGACTAGCACGTGGTAGTGGGAGTAATCCAGAGATTACTACCTAGGAGGTCCTACTCGTCTTTCCTAACTCCCTATACTCACAGCATGGGACCTCTTCCCCCTTTCCACCTATGTCATTGGTGCCAATGTGCACCATAACCCTTGGCTGCTCACCCTCCCTCTTGAGAATTTTCTGCAGTCACTCTGAGACATCCTGAATCCTAGCACCTGGTAGGCAACACACCATCCTGTTTTCTCTTTTGCAGACACAGAATCTGCTGTCTGCACCCCCCTCCCCACCCATCTGTTGAATCTCCTATCTCTGTCACTCTGCCTGACTTTACCCTTCTCCGTTGAGCCTCACAGCAAGCCACAGTGCCACTGGCCTGGCTGCTCCTGCTGTGCCCTGATAGGTATCTCCCCCAGCAATATCCAAAAGGACATACTTGCGGCTGAGGGGATTGGCCACAGAAGAGCCCTGTGCTGACTGCTTACGACCCTTTCTTCTCCCATCTACTATCTGAAGCCTGTACTCTGGTTACGGCCATCTCAGTAAAAGTTTTGTCTTTGAAGTTTTCAGCCTCCGAGATGGTCCTGAGTGCATCCAGCTGCAGCTCCAGTTCCTTGATCTTGTCAGTTAGTAGCTGAAGTTGGGTGCGCTTCCTACAGACGTAGTCATCAGGGGGACTGTTAGTTACCCTGAAATCCACAAAGTCCACAACGAACTGCCTTACAGTTCAGTCTGTGATCTCCCGCTCTGCAAACACACTCTGACAGGCTCTGCTCGCTTTTTAAAAGTGGCACGTAAAGTCCACAAGGAGCTGTCTTCAGCTGGCTGTGCAATCTCCTGCTCCACAGACCAGTCCCGACAGTCCCCGCTCGCTTTTAAAACTGGCATGTAAAGTCCTCAAGGAAGGACTTCTCTTCTTCTACAACTCTACTTATTCACACAAAACTGTTGCACCTCATTAGCTGCACTACAATTTTGAAAGCAAAATCTGTTCCATTGTTAAGATATACCAATCAAACTGACCTGCTAACTTGGGTTTGAACAACTGTTTACTTGTATATTGTTTAATACATGATCAGTTCCTGTTCCACAAAATATGCAGTATATTTTGTCTTAACAGATCAGTACTTTAAAACAAACACATACATTTAAATAGTGAGAGCAAAACCACACTAACTTTAGCTAGAGTGTCATCCATGATATATGACCTCTGTGACCTTTCTTGAGGTGGCGAAGGACTTAATGTAACACACATCAAAGTTGCTGGTGAACGCAGCAGGCCAGGCAGCATCTCTAGGAAGATGTACAGTCGACGTTTCAGGCCAAGACCCTTCGTCAGGACTAACTGAAAGAAGAGCTAGGACTTAATGTGCTGCATCTGTCACTGGTTTGATTGTGGTGATTTGTTAAAAGCATGTGAGCTCCGAAGTATTTTCTATGGTATATTTTAAATTGCATAATTTTCCTTGAGCTGGTAACAAGTCAACAGTATGATTACAGCAGTCAATTGGTTAGATGTTAGGTTAGCTTTCAACTTGGGCTTTCTTCAACAATGAAGGGTTGGGGGTGGGAGCTTGGAAACCTATTTGGTGTTTTTTCCTGTTCAAGAGGAATTCCATGCACACTATTTTGCAACAAATATATCAGGCTTAGTAACTGATGGTAGTGGACCAGGTATGAGGCGATTTGCAAATCCAAATATATCCTTTATCGAGGAATATATGATTTTCTTAAAGTATCTTCAATGTGTTTTTACCAGTGCATTTCCCTTTGCATTCTAACATTTGTGTTCATCTTCTTCAATCAATAGTGAGCTATTTTATTACAAGTTGTATTTATTTTCATTATATACAATCAATGGCTGCTTCATTAGGAACAGGAGTGGAACACCATCCATAGTCATAGTAGTCATAGTCATACTTTATTGATCCCAGGGAGAAATTGGTTTTCGTTACAGTTGCACCATAAATAAAATTCCATTTCAAACATTATTGATAAAGAACATTTGTGACTTCTTTCCATTCATTATCTATGCAGACTGTGTGTGATAGCTATAATGTCGTTGCTTAGGTGCTCTTCACTGCTCTGCCCACTTCATTATTAGGAAAAGTAATTGTGGATGTTTGATCAATTAATCAAGTAGCTCCAATTACAGTCCATTCACAGTACACTATTTGTAGATTAGTACACTGTAGTTTCTCATGTTTTTAGTATGCATTAGTTCCAGAACTTGTCTTTAGACTCCTCAATTTTTACTTTAAGAGAGCTTTGACTGTATGTTTATGTTACGTTTTTGTATTCCAAAAGGTTCTATACCCAGTGAATAACATTTTTTAAAATTCTAGTCATAATGTGAATATAGAAAGCTGAGGCATTTATGTACAATTGACCGCAGTAAACAGTGAGATGATGATTGGATAAACTGTTTAGAGCTGCCATTTGAGGAGTAAACTTTATCCTGAAGTAAACAGGCCACCTGGAAGGACTTCTTTAATCTGCATTGAATAGTGCTAATTGAAACTTCTGCATCTGCGAGAAGATTACTGGACACATCAAAGGACACAGGAAACACTCCCTTTAATTGAAGTAGAACAACAATGGGATTTGCACAGATCATTAAAGGTTATTGCATTGGCCCAGTATTTAGCTAAGAAGGAACATAAACAATTGATCCTTATCTCAGGAAACTGCATTAGAGATGCAAAGACTGATACATGCTGGCAACAGGAATTCTGCAGATGCTGGAAATTCAAGCAACATACATCAAAGTTGCTGGTGAACGCAGCAGGCCGGGCAGCATCTCTAGGAAGAGGTACAGTCGACGTTTCAGGCGGAGACCCTTCATCAGGACTAATTGAAGGAAGAGTTAATAAGAGATATGAAAGTGGGAGGGGGAGATCCAAAATGATAGGAGAAGACGGGAGAGGGAGGGATGGAGCCAAGAGCTGGACAGGTGATTGGCAAAGGGGATATGAGAGGATCATGGGACAGGAGGCCCGGGGAGAAAGACAAGGTGGGGGGAAACTAGAGGATGGGCAAGTGGTATAGTCAGAGGGACAGAGGGAGAAAAAGGAGAGTGAGAGAAAGAATGTGTGTGTAAAAATAAATGATGGATGGGGTACAAGGGGGAGGTGGGGCATTAGCGGAAGTTAATGAAGTCAATGTTCATGCCATCAGGTTGGAGGCTACCCAGATGGAATATAAGGTGTTGTTCCTCCAACCTGAGTGTGGCTTCATCTTTACAGTAGAGGAGGCCGTGGATAGACATGTCAGAATGGGAATGGGATGTGGAATTAAAATCTGTGGCCACTGGGAGATCCTGCTTTCTCTGGCAGACAGAGCGTAGATACTTGCTGGAATAAGTTGTGTATGCTTGGCCTATATTGCTTAGGGTGCAGACATTGAAACATTGAAGAGTTTGAAATAGTGAACTGATAGAGGAAAAAAAATGAAGGAAATAAAGGTGATGGGACATTATATTAGAGATAAGTCAATGAGGAATGAAATTAGAACAATAGACCGCACATGCTGGAATTTGGCTGTCAGAAAATCAAGCTGCTTGAGGAACTCAGTGATTTAGGTGGCATCTGTAGAATGTCAAACACGAGGAAATCTGCAGATGCTGGAAATTCAAGCAACACACAAAACGCTGGTGGTACGCAGCAGGCCAGACAGCATCCATAGAAAGAAGCACAGTTGCCATTTCAGGGTAAGACCCTTCGTCGGGATTAACTGAAAGGAGAGATAATAAGAGATTTGAAAGTGGGAGGGAGAGGGGGAGATCTGAAATGATAGGAGAAGACAGGAGGGGGAGGGATAGAGCTAAGAGCTGGAAAGTTGATTGGCAAAAGGGATACAAGGCTGGAGAAAGGAGAGGATCATGGGATGGGAGGCCTAGGGAGAAAGAAAGGTGAAGGGGAGCGCCAGAGGAAGATGGAGAGCAGGCAAGGAGTTATTGTGAGAGAGACAGAGAGAGAAAAAAAGAGAGGGGAGAAAGGGGGGAAAATAAATAAAGGATGGGGTAAGAATGGGAGGAGGGGCATTAACAGAAGTGAGAGAAGTCAATGTTCATGCCATCAGGTTGGAGGCTACTCAGACGGAATATAAGGTGTTGTTCCTCCAGCCTGAGTGTGGCTTCATCTTGACAGTAGAGGACGCCGTGGATAGACATATCAGAATGGGAATGGGATGTGGAATTAAAATGTGTGGCCACTGGGAGATCCTGCTTTCTCTGGCGGACAGAGCGTAGGTGTTCAGCGAATCGGTCTCCCAGTCTGCGTCGGGTCTCACCAATATATAAAAGGCCACATCGGGAGCACCGGATGCAGTATATCACCCCAGCCGACTCACAGGTGAAGTGTCGCCTCACCTGGAAGGACTGTCTGGGGCCTTGAATGGTGGTGAGGGAGGAAGTGTAAGGGCATGTGTAGCACTTGTTCCGCTTACAAGCATAAGTGCCAGGAGGGAGATCGGTGGGGAGGGATGGGGCCGACGAATGGACAAGGGACTCGCGTAGGGAGCGATCCCTGCAGAAAGCAGAAAGTGGGGGTGGAGGGAAAGATGTGCTTGGTGGTGAGATCCTGTTGAAGGTGGCGGAAGTTATGAAGAATTATATGTTTGACCTGGAGGCTGGTGGGGTGGTAGGTGAGGACAAGGGGAACCCTATCTGTAGTGGGGTGGCAGGAGGATGGGGTGAGAGCAGATTGTGTGTGAAATGGGAGAGATGCGTTTGAGAGCAGATTTGATGGTGGAGGAAGGGAAGCCCCTTTCTTTTAAAAAGGAAGACACCGCCTTCATCCTGGAATGAAAGGCTTCATCCTGAGAGCAGATGCGGCGGAGACGGAGGAATTGCAAGAAGGGGATGGCATTTTTTCAGGAGACAGGGTGGGAAGAGGAATAGTCCAGATAGCTGTGAGAGTCCATAGGCTTATAGTAGACATCAGTAGACAAGCTGTCTCCAGAGATAGAAACAGAAAGGTCAAGAAAGAGGAGGAAGGTGTTGGAAATGAACCAGGTAAATTTGAGGGCAGGGTGAAAGTTGGAGGCAAAGTTAATGAAGTCAACGAGCTCAGCATGCGTGCAGGAAGCAGCACCAATGCAATCATCGATGTAGCGAAGGAAAAGTGGGGGATGGATAGCAGTATAGGCTTGGAACATGGAGTGTTCCACAAAGCCTACAAAAAGGCAGGCATAGCTGGGACTCATAAGGGGGCCCATTGCTACACCTTTAGTTTGGAGGAAGTGGGAGGAGCCAAAGGAGAAATTATTGAAAATAAGGGCTAATTCCGCTAGATGGAGGAAAGTGGTGGTAGAGGGGAACTGGTTAGGTCTGGAATCCAAAAAGAAGTGGAGAGCTTTGAGACCTTCCTGGTGGGGGATGGAGGTATATAGGGACTGGACATTCAGGGTGAAAGTAAGGCGGTGGGGGCCAGGGAATTCAAAATCATTGAAAAAATCCAGAGTGTGAGAAGTGTCATGAACATAGATGGGAAGGGATTGACGGTAATGATTGAAGGTGGGTAGAAGGTAATGGATAGATGATGTTTTGGTTCGAGATCCTTTACCTTTCATCTTTGTGTATTTAATATTTCAGTAATATTTGAGTAATATTGCAAATATATTTAAAGCATTCTTGTTTTAAGTAATTCATTATGGGTCATATGTATAAGTTTGTGAATGCCATATGTCATTGTGCCACCATGATATAAGTGCGCACCTCGCTAAAAGTAAAATGAAACTCAGCACATGCATTTCCTTGCTTCATATTTTTCTTTCAATCAGTTTTATGCTTTGGAGTTAAACAGACCTGAGATGACTACCTACCTGTTGAAGTGCAGTGAGATACTAAGCGTTTTTTAAAAAAGCGTGGCAGGTGCTTCTTCGGAAAGGGACAGAAACATTCTAATTTTTTTTAAAAAAGCAGAAAATGGATAAAATACAAAGGTTCATAAACAGTGACTACGAGGTGATAATCATAAATTTAAAAAAAAGGAAAATTGACTGACTACATCAGACAGATAGAGGCGTTTGATTATGCAAGAGATAACTGGATATTGTATACTCAGCAAACTGAGCAGTATTTTAAAGCGGGGTTCCCAACCTTTTTTGCACTGTGGAACAGTTTAATATTGACAATATTCTTGTGGACCGGCTGATGGGGGGGGTGGGGGGGGGAGGTGTTCAAGTTCAACATTACGTGACGGAATGAGGAAATGTGCAGCTGACTCATATCGTTTCATATTGCCAAATCATATTTCCTCGCAGCCCGGTGGTTGGGGACTACTGTTTTAAAGCAAGTGGGAAAGCCAATGAGAAATGGAGTGCCAGTTTTACTGAGTGTAATAGGTGGGAAAGCATCCAGTTTGTTTTGAAGTTTGACAGCTCAACCAAACCAGCCAAAATGAGCTTTGCTGATATTTCATGAAAGTAATGCAGGAACATTTAGAACTGAAACCATTATTGATTGCAGAACACTTTAGGTTTCAAAAGCAGAATCTAAAGGAATGGGAGTCTATTTCAGCATTTGAGGCTGAATTGAAGAGATTATCTGAGCATTGTCAATTTGGTGAGGGGGTTTGATGATACACTATAAGATTGTTTAGTTTGTGGAATCTTACAAGAAAGTATTCAGAAACTGGTTCTAACTGTAGCACACCTCAGTTTAAAAAAAAAAGCAGTTGAAATTGCTGTATCAATGGAAACAGCAGACAGAGACACAATTGAGTTGCAGGCAGGAATGAAAGTGAGTGAACAAATTTGCAACATCAGGCCTTTGGTCTGGCTTGGGGTGTGAAACCTTTCAAGCAGTTCTTGTAAAACTAAACTATTGCATGGAAGAGATGTCCTAGTCACCTTCCTTCTATTGGTCTTCATTAAGACACACATAATTTCCAGTTAATAGTAGGACAGGCAATAAACAGAAACCTGGGAGAAAAACAAATCTTAAGAATATACCAGGGATATCAGATGTGAAATTGACAGTATATAGGTTCACTGTACAAAGGCCCCAGTGTCAAAATTTGTGCACAGTGGTTATGGTTTCAGTGTGCCATGGCCCAAACAGAAAATACACTGATGTTTCGGTGTGTTACTAACCCTGCTTGGTGGATTTATAAGTTCAAAGTAAAATCTATTATCAGAGTGCATACATGTAGCAAATCTATAGAACTCTAACTGTAAACAGGAGCTGTAAACTGTAAGCATCAGGAACTGTAAACAAACTGTGCAAATGCAGATAATAAATAAATAGCAATAAATAATGAGCATGAAATAACAAGATAAGAGTCCTTCAATGTGTGTAGTTAACCCCTTTAGTTCAAGAGCCTGATGGTTGAGGCACAGTAGCTGTTTTTGAACCTGGTGGAGTGGCCTTGTACCTTCTACCTGATGGCAGCAGCAAGAAAAGAGCATGGCCTGGGTGGTGAGGATCTTTTGATGATGGTTGCTGCTTTTCTACAACAGCGTTTCGTGACAATGTGCTCAGTGGTTGGGAGAGTTTTACCCATGATGTATTGGGCCGAATCCACTACCTTTTGTAGGATTTTCTACCTAAAGGCATTGGTGTTCCCCTGCCAGGCCATAATCAGAATCAGGTTTATTATCACCGGCGTGTGTCATGAAATTTGTTAACTTGGTAGCAGCAGTACATGCAATACATGGTAATACAGAAAGAAAAGTAAGTAAGTGAATTACATTAAATATATATGAATATTGTTTAGTTAGATTAAAGAGTGTAAAACAGAAATAATACATTTATAAAAAAGTGAGGTAGTGTGCATGGGTTCAATGTCCATTTTGGAATCATATGGCAGAGGGGAAGAAGCTGTTCTTGAATCACCTGAGTGTGCGACTTTAGGCTTCTTTACCTCCTTCCTGACAGTAACAATGAGAAGAGGGCATGTCCTGGGTGATGGGGGTCTTTAATAAAAGATGCCGCCTTTCTGAGGCACCAAGATGTCTTCGATACTATGGAGGCTAGTACCCAAGATAGATCTGATTAATTTTACAATTTTCTGTAGCTTCTTCCAGTCCTGTGCAAGTAGACCCTCCCCTCCCCGCCCCCCCACGATACCAGACAGTGATGCAGCCTGTCAGAGTGCTCTCCGCAGTACATCTATAGAAGTTTTTGAGTGTTTTCAGTTTAATGCAGCTGTTGTTAATTGTACTTCATAGTTGAATGGTCAGGCTGATTTATTTTGTGCCCAAGTTTCTGGGTTCCACTTTCAAGACTCAATACAAAACTTTGGCCAACACGTCAATAAAGCAATGATTGTAGCATTCTGAGATGCATTTATTTGCCAAAAGTGTTAAACACAGATTCCTTGTCCCTTTCATTTGGGTATGTATGACCTTAACGCACAAGTGTCCTCTATGTTCTGTCCAACATTAATCTGTAAAGCTAAATAATAAGCCAGTATAATTAAAGCCAAATGATTTTGTTATTAACTGATTCATGTTTGCCTGCGTTGTCCGTGCATTTTTCATATTAATTCCCATATTACACATACTACAATTTAGCAGGACAGTGGATTCCGGTTAATTGGGACACATGAGGACCAGTACATTTTGGCCCAATTAAGTGGCTGTCCCAATTAGCCAAAATTTCATGGAAATAGTTAAAAGGGAAAAAGAAGTTAAACTGCTGTTTAACTGGGTAACAATTTACTGTATGTATTTAAATGAAATGTAAGAAATACAAAACAAATTAGAACACTATCAATACTTCAATACTATAAACTGTATAGTAGTTCCTAGTAGCTTTTGACAATGTTTTAGATGACTGTATCCTTCAAATCTTTATTTTCATTGTAATATTCGAGATGATTGGAGATATCTTCATAATCCCTAACTTGTTGAAGTTGTGAAGTCATTTCACTTTCACTCCCAGCCGGCCATTTCTGGCATCTGTAAGCCTGAATGCTTGAAGCCGTGGTGAGCATAACAGTTCTGAATTGTCTTACTACTTAATTATTTTCAACGATCAGTGACTAATCAGGAAATAGCTAGGAAATCCTGGTTACTTTCTTATTTAGTTTTGGTTCTTTATGAATTGGCCCAAATAAACGGCTGTCTTGATTAACTGATGGCCCAATTAACTGGAATCCACTGTACTTCATTAGCTAAGTGGCTTTCAGAGATTCTGTGGTTGTGAAAGTAGTATGCAATTTTTTTACACCTGATCACTTTATTTAAGATGGCATAGGATGCTTTGTTGCTTCTTTTGTATTTAGGAAATTACCACAGAATTGAAGAGAGCAGTGTGGAGAGATGTTGAGATGGTGATCAAACTACTTAGAATCTCATGTAATGCAAATAGACATAGTTGTAACTCTGGTGAAACTAAGCTCTTGAAATATTTTCAATATTTTAAAATATCAGTTATATCTAAGGCACTCAGGCTTTGAGATGGACAACATGATCTTAATTAATAGTGTTAGCTATCATGTAAAGAAATGCTGCATTAAGGGCAAATAACTCAGATGACGTCTCTTTGACCTGACACTTTTAACATAATTCCTTTTTCTACAGATACTGCCTGACCAGTTTAGTCTTTCTGGCATTTTCTGTTTTTATCTTGAATTTCCTCAAATGCACTTCTTGATTTTTTTCATATCAACTCCCTTTCACCTTACTTGTTGATTGCTGAACTTGTTAATTAAGATTTCACTTCACTGAACAGGCATGTCCACATAAATAAATGGCCACTAGCTGTACCTTTTGAAGTTGCTTGTCAGCCTTGTGTGTGACGTATTTATGCCATTTAAAAGATTTTGCATTCGTATCCACCTTGCAAAAAATCATCTTGATCACTGCATGTTATTGTAAAGGAGAACTGGTAAGCTTTGAATCTGCTTACCTTTCTATCATGTGACCTATCAGTTTCCCACTACATGCATACCCTTTTAGTGTGTTAGCCTAGAGAGCTAAAAACTCAAAATGGCTGTGAATTCAAACCCTAGCTCAACAATTTATGTAGATACATTGAATTATTTATTGCAATTTTTGAATTGGTTCCATTAAAAATGAGCAATTCTTAACTACAAACTAGTTTATAAATCAGTTCATAGAAAATTTCTGCTCTTCATGAGGACTATTTTTTAAATTGGTGCGAAGTTGAAAGGTGATATTTGGTTATAGAACAGATGTGGTCTTTGTGTGCCTTCAACACAATTCACTGTGAACACTGGACAAAAAAGATTTTGCTTCCTGAATACTTTTGGGTGTATCTTCTGGATTTTGAGCTGCTGATCATGAAAATAACCGTGAAATTTTCCTATCACACACCATTTTCTTGTAATCGCCTATATTTGTTATTTCACTTCATAATCCAAGCCAATTAAAATGTTGCCCACAATGTAAGCTGAAAAGGTTAGGCATGCTTAGGCAGGGCGGCTGCTGCATGGCAGGACGGGTTTTAGAAGGGCTATAAAATCATCACACTCACACTGTTCAATGAATTGCATTTACATGTATATCGGTTAGCGATCATGTTGATGTGCATGCTCTATACGCAGAGCATATTGTGTGTACTCATTATAATAAAGTAATTGTATTTTCAGGAGTATTTGCGATAGCAAAATGACTTGCCAATATTGCAACAGCCACGATACTTTGTTATATTTGAGGCAAGTTTACGCTTAAATCTCAAGAGGGAGCATGAGTTCTCATATTAAGAGAAACTACATGCTTTACTTTGGGTGAAAAATTGGCAACCAAGGTGGCCTGGGTGATCCGCATTTATTGCACAACATGCGCTGTTGATCTAAAGCCTGATTTATACTTCTGCGTTAACTGGACGCCGTAACCTACGCAAGTGACTTGCGCACGTTGTGAGCATTTATACTTGTGCGTTGGTGTGTCTGTGTCGCTCTGCAATTCGCGCATGTCACGCATGTGTACTCACCTGCCTGCATGAGGCTTCATGGTCATGGTAGTCTTTCTCGGGGTAAACAAGATACGGGCGTCTTTTTTCCTAAAAGCAAAATATGTACTCCATAATTTCGGAGGTCTGTAAAGCTTTATGGAAAGCATTGCAGCCAGAGTTCCTTCCCTGCCCTTCGGTCGCCCAATGGGAAGCTATTGCAGCATAGGATGACGTGATGCTACCAAGCGGACCAATCACAGCTGTTGCGTTCTCCAGTACCGAAGCCACCAGAGACATGGAGTCTAGGGGAGACAGACGAAGATGCAATGATAAACGAGTCATGAGTGAGAAACAACACTGATACTGATACAGATTTTGAACCCGTGAGCCTCATCTGATAACTGAATCTGAGTTAAATGACCTGGCCAGAGACTTGCAAACAGGAGGAAATCTGCAGATGCTGGAATTTCAAGCAACACACATAAAAGTTGCTGGTGAATGCAGCAGGCTATGCAGCATCTCTAGGAAGAGGTACAGTCGACGTTTTGGGCCGAGACCCTTCGTCAGGACGAAGGGTCTCGGCCCGAAATGTTGACTGTACCTCTTCCTAGAGATGCTGCCTGGTCTGCTGCATTCACCAGCAACTTTTGTGTGTGTGGCCAGAGACCTGGGTTTGTCAAAGGAAAAAGCAGGCACAAAATTTTCCGTGAAGGATTTCGATATTTGGGACGGATGTTTCCCAGAATAACTGATGCCAAGATTACGGAAGGCATTTTTGTTGGTCCACAAATCAAACAGGTCATCAATGACAGGCGATTCAAAGAACTTCTGGTCGGACCAGAGAAAATTGCATGAAAGGCATTCAAGTATGTTGTTGAAATGTTTCTTGGCAACTACAGAGCACCTAACTACATGCAGCTGGTTGACAACATGCTTCTAGCATACAAAGCAATGAAGTGCAACATGTCACTAAAGATTCATTTTCTGCATTCCCATTTAGACTTCTACCTTGCAAATCTTGGTGCAGTCAGTGACGAGAATGGTGAAGGGTTTCACCAGGACATTGTGGTCATGGACAAATTGTATCAGGGCGACTGGAATCTATCAATGCTGGCTGATTATTGTTGGACTGTTAAGCGAGATGCCTCAGATACTGAGTTCAAATGTAAATTATCAACAAAACATTTTTAGCTTAGTTGAACTATTGCAAAGTGTCAGTACCATCTATATGCTACTAAAACTCTCATGCTCTGTCTGTCTGTTTGTGACGTCTAATTAGCGCAAACGGTGCATTACAGCAGCACTTTTTTTGGCTACATCGAATTAAAATGCACTAACTTACAGAATGCAGGAAAGTTCAGGGTTATATATTCATATAACATTACTCATTCGCCAAAAATCAACAGGCTCCCTTTTAACCCGAGAGCCGATCCACCATCATGGAAAGCGGGACGCAACAGCCTGACGCATGCACACGGCCAGCCTCAGCAGCGACGCCTACCGGAGCAAAAGGGCAGAGCAGCTTTATTTTGAAGGGTCACATTCTGCTGATCACCATCAGCATGTGCAGGATTGGGACAGATCTAACTGCCACCCATCAGTAAAAGATAATTAAATCTTATTGTAATGACGTACTTCGAGACACCCATAAAACCCTTTGCTGCAGTCAAAGGACAGCGGTGACTATATCACGTCCATTTAGGAGAGCACCAACCACATCACCGAGAATAATTAGCGTCCCTTGGTGTTACTGCTTCATCTTCTATCCAGCATTAGGGTAAAAAAAAATGGTCAGCCTGATTATGTCATGTGGAAAGGGAAGGGAAGGGGGACTGACACCAACGTCGTCGGGAAGTGGCAGGTAGGCGGAGAGGACAAGAATCAGATGAGGCCAGGGCTGCACGACTCCCAAGATCAAAGAGTCAGGACAAAAAAAATCAGAGAAAAGAGACAGAGGAGGAGAGGCATGCACGTCTCCAGGATCAGAGACAAACAACAAACAGCAGAAGAGATGAAGAGATGGGGTATGAAAGAGCTGCATGTCTCCAGAATGACAACAAGAGCCACAACGGCGGCAGATAAACCAGAAATGGTACCATCAAAATTGTCCTTCGTTAAATGAGGAACAGCTATATTTGCTTTGCTATGCGTCGTTCTTCTCTCCAAAGCAAAGCAACACCAATAGCATTCAGGAAAATTTAATGTTCATTCTGGTCACATCAGACTGCACTACCCTTCTCTCAAAGGGTGCCCCAACAGGTCACCCCGTTGCCTAGTTATTTAATTAAAGGCATTCTATTCAACAAAAGTTAATTTTTCTTTTCTCCAAATCCCTATGTGTTACAAGTAGTCTGAAATTATACTTATGTTAAGCTTCAAGCGGTCTATCATAAACACAAAACATTTCTGAGGAAGCAACACTGCAAAAAAGTTTGCTGTCCAGTGAAATGAGCACACAGCTTCAGCAAGCAATTAGAATGTAAGCAAAATATTGACGCCCATTCCAAGAGGGTCTGAGTTCAAGAGTAACGACATGGTGCTCCAATCATATAGAGTGCTGATGATATGGCATCTGGGATGTTGTGTACAAATTTGGTCTTTGAATGCAAGGAAATATACACTGCACTTGCAGTAGACTGAGTGCAACAAAGGTTCAACACATCGATTCCTAGGATGGTGAGTTTAATGTACAAGGAGAGATTAAGCAGGATGAGTCTGTAGTTAGACTTTAGGAAAAAGAGTATCTCTTTGAAATGTCTAGAATTCATGAGGGACTTGACACATCTGATGTGAAATAATAATTACTCTGGCTGAGTGTTTAGAATCGGGTCTCAACCATTCAGGTGAGTTTGAGAAGGAGTTCTTCACCTGGAGAATAGTGTATCTTTGGAATTGTCCCCCTAAGATGGCTGTGGAGGGTCTGTCGCTGAGTATATTCAAGAAGGGATAATATTTTAGATATTTGGGAATCAAGGAATATGACACAAGTTTGAGAAAATACTGCAGAGAAAGATTAACCAAGAATGTCAGAACAGATCTACTCTGCTTCTATTTTTATCATTTTAGGATTACCTTTAGTCAGCCCTAGAAATAATTCTACTGCATCCTCGGTTGATGCTCAATACTCTCTGATGTCAATCAGCAAGATGTGTAGTTCTATAAGAACTGGTATACCAATCTATTTCTCAGACCAAACAGGAATGGATGTGACCATATGGATATTGTCCATGTCTTTAGGAGAAAACTGGGGGAACAAATGAAAATTACAGTTTCTATATCTGAAAGATAAAGGTATTTTTGACAGTTTAGTGATGCTGGATCATAGCTGCGAACCCACTGTTGCCCTTACCTCTGTAAAGAAATGAAAATCTATTCACATTCTAATCAATTCACTTCTTAATATGTTCTACTTTATTTGGACCTTGTACTGGTATGAATGTGGTGGTCTACATAATGACATAATCTCTTTTAGCATAGCAAATCCATGACTTCAGCACTAGGTAAACTGAAATGAAATGGCAATTTGCACCAGAATGCAGGTAGAGTAACTTCCTTCGAGTCCACTCGCTCCATTTTTGTAGAAATGCAAGCCATGGTGATGGAGGTTAAAAAGAAGTGGAGAAGTCTGTTGGTGATGAGGAATGTTGAAGTTTTATTGGCTTTATGAACTTAACAGCTGTCAGGAAATTCCACAATGAATTAGTAATTTGATATTCATCATTTGGTGTTGCCAACTATTTTGACCACTGCTTAAGTCTCTCAGTTCCTATCTACAGTGGTTATTGTTTTCTAAATTAAGGGTAAGTAAAAGCAATTGACAATCTAGTTGGGAAAAAGTTTGATTTCACAAATAAGCGTGATATATTTGTGAGAAGATTAGACCAATACAAACTGATAATATAGGATCTAAGATTGGATGTTTCATAGGAATTTGATCAATTCCACTCTAGAACAGAATCTTCCATTCTTTAAATTGAGATGGAAAAGACCATAAGATATAGGAGCAGAATTAGGCCATTTGGCCCATTGAGTCTGCTCTGCCATTTCATCATGGCTGATCCCATTTTTCTCTCTCTCAGCCTCAATCTCCTGCCTTCGCCCTGTGTCCCTTCATGCCCTGACCAATGAGGAACTTATCAACCTCTGCCAAAAATATATATACAGACTTGGCCTCCACAGCTGCCTCTGGCAAAGAATTCCACAGGTTCACCACGTTCTGGCTAAAACATTCTATAATGGACATTATTGTGTATCATCTGTTAAAACCATTCCTGAACTCACAAGAAATTGGAGCAGAAGAAACCATGTAGCCACTCCTATTTGTTCCAATATTTATTAAAGTCAAAGCTAAACCTCAGCAACATCTGGTCTGTTCCCTTTACTCTTCAATTTCCTTTGATTCTGTCAGTCTCAGTTTTGAATATACGGTATTCAATGACAGAGCACTTGCACATCCATGTGGTAGAGAATTGCAATAGTTAATAGTTCTCATTAAACCTCATCATCGTAGTTCTAACTGACTGGCACCCCACCCAACTTACTCTGAAACCATGTCACATATATCTCAAGTCTCAGAATATTAGAATCTTCACTGAAAATACCTCTCAATTCTGACAATTCCAGAAATGTTATTTCATTCATAGATTAATTTCTTATCCTAGTAGTTGATTTAATGAAAGCCAGTATTTGCTTTGTGGGCCATTGAGACCAAAATTTTTCCTGTTTTTCCAGGTGTACTGTAGTTTTAACCATGGCCTGAACAATTAAAGCAAGAATTCCCACTTGTGTCTTTCCTACTTCCTAAAAAGTCAACAAGCCCTTTCCATTTCCAATTCCTTATTCTATCTGTACCATGCTCTGTTTTCTGTAACCTAACTTTAAAAATATATTCTCAAAATAACTTAAACCATATTTTAATGCTTCTGAGCAAAATGAATAAATTCTCATTGCCACATATTTTACTCATCTGCCACATTTTTGCTCACAGATCACCTGGCTTGACTCATTTGTATCATCTTTAATACTTCTTTTTACCAGGTTCGATTATTGCCAAGTTTGGATACCTTAGCTACTTTTTAATTTGAAATCAGTTTTGGACAGATATATCACTCTGAACTTCAATCAAGCATTTTGTCATATTATGACTCCTCCTCTGAGGACATCTAAATATTGGGATAACTGAATAACTTTGTAGGCTTGTATAAGGCATGATCAAAAATAATTTGTCTTATGTTTGGGTGCCGTGATTAATTATATTGGAAAACTCATCTCAGATTCATTCTTGGCCTGCAATTCAATTACACAACTACTTTTATCATCATCATCAAGAAATAGTTCTTGCTGGACTGAAATGCAATTTTGGGCTGATTTTGCACACTATCAGTAATTCATTTGGGCACCTCTTCATCTCAACACATGGGATGACATTGACTTCCTATAACATGCTCCTTATGGAGCACTGCAGGTCATATTTGAACGTTGTCTTTTTCCAGGGGGCACTGCCAAGATATGTTCTTCTCAGTACACAGGACTAGGGTACCCAACAATTAAATACTTGCCTTCCCAATGGTATTGGGTGTTAATCTCTCTGTACCCCCAAGACCCTAAATCGTGTCTGCCTGTTCATGATATTCACCCCACCATCACTTCTCTTCACAAAGCCTGATTGTTAGTTCCCATCCATTCACAACCAGGCATTCAGGCCTCACTCAGAATCAGGTTTATTACCACCGGCATGTGTCGTGAAATTTGTTAACTTAGTTCAATGCCAACGTCCAAACTACTGGTAATCAACCAGTGCCTCCCAATCCTGGTCATCATATCCTGAATAGCCATACCTCACCATTGCTCATAAGGGAAACTGTGCCCTCTGCTGCAGCAGTAGCAGTTTAACATGTTGGGCCATTGTTTGCCTAAAATTAATCCCACACCCTGTGCCCCCATCTTTCAATATGGTTCAGAACTGCCATATTTTTAACCACGTAAACACGAGGAATTCTGCAGATGCTGGAAATTCAAGCAACACACATCAAAGTTGCTGGTGAACTCAGCAGGCCAGGCAGCATCTCTAGGAAGAGGTTTCGGGCCGAGACTCTTCGTCAGGACTAACTGAAGGAAGAGCTAGTAAGAGATTTGAAAGTGGGAGGGGGAGGGGGAGATCCAAAATGATAGAAGACAGGAGGGGGAGGGATGGAGCCAAGAGCTGGACAGTTGATTGGCAAAAGGGATATGAGAGGATCATGGGATAGGAGGTCCAGGGAGAAGGAAAGGTGGGGGGGGGGGGGAACCCAGAGGATGGGCAAGGGGTATAGTCAGAGGGACAGAGGGAGAAAAAGGAGAGAGAGAGAGAGAGAGAAAGAATGTGTGTATATAAATAATGGATGGGGTACGAGGGGGAGGTGGGGCATTAGTGGAAGTTAGAGAAGTCAATGTTCATACCATCAGGTTGGAGGCTACCCAGACGGAATATAAGGTGTTGTTCCTCCAACCTGAGTGTGGCTTCAGCGGAACAAGTGCTACACATGCCCTTACACTTCCTTCCTTACCACCATTCAGGGCCCCAGACAGTCCTTCCAGGTGAGGCGACACTTCACCTGTGAGTCAGCTGGTGTGATATACTGCGTCCAGTGCTCCTGATGTGGCCTTCTATATATTGGCGAGACCCGACGCAGACTGGGAGACCGTTTTGCCCGAACACCTACGCTCTGTCCGCCAGAGAAAGCAGGATCTCCCAGTGGCCACACATTTTAATTCCACATCCAATTCCCATTCTGATATGTCTATCCATGGCCTCCTCTATTGTCATGATGAAGCCACACTCAGGTTGGAGGAACAACACCTTATATTCCATCTGGGTAGCCTCCAACCTGATGGCATGAACATTGACTTCTCTAACTTCCGCTATTGCCCCACCTCTCCCTCGTACCCCATCCATTATTTACTTATATACACACATTCTTTCTCTCTCTCTCTCCTTTTTCTCCCTCTGACTATACCCCTTGCCCATCCTCTGGGTTCCCCCTGCCCCTTTTTCCTTCTCCCTGGGCCTCCTGTACCATGATCCTCTCATATCCCTTTTGCCAATCACCTGTCCAGCTCTTGGCTCCATCCCTCCCCCTCCTGTCTTCTTCTATCATTTTGGATCTCCCCCTCCCCCTCCCACTTTCAAATCTCTTACTAGCTCTCCTTCAGTTAGTCCTGACGAAGGGTCTTGGCCCGAAATGTCGACTGTACCTCTTCCTAGAGATGCTGCCTGGCCTGCTGCGTTCACCAGCAACTTTGATGTGTGTTGCATATTTTTAACCAATTTCCTTTTTCCCTCAATTAGAGGATGTTAACTCCTGCCTTTTGGTACAGATCCACAAATCTGCAGGTATGCTTCCCTAAACATTGAGCAGAGTAATATGATAATAGATTTTTCAGAATCAGAATCGAGTTTATTATCTCCAACATATGTCGTGTTTTGTTGTTTTGTAAGACTTTCCTTATTTCATAAATACCCCATCACTTAGGACCTCCTGGAAGCTGAACAGACAGTGCATTGTGCAAGGCTCATTGCATCTAGATAGAAGTGTCCAAGAGCCAGAAATGAATAGATTATGCTTCCTTCAGTTAGTCCTGATGAAGGGTCTCGGCCTGAAACGTCAACTGCACCTCTTCCTAGAGATGCTGCCTGGCCTGCTGCGTTCACCAGCAACTTTTATGTGTGTTGCTTGAATTTCCAGCATCTGCAGAATTCCTGTTGTTTGAGATTATGTCAATCTTAATTTCATGCTATTGAGGACAATTATAGTGCATTTATAAGACTTCATTGCAATCAGACACTTAGTAGGGACTGAACCTGTGACCACATGGTCTTTTATTTTCTTTGGCCCAATGGGAAAGTGACAAAAAAAGCTGAAGTCAGTTCCATCTGGTGTCCAGGGGTGTTATTGTTAGTGTGGATTCCAATATAGGTACATTTTGTTTTGCCAAAAAAAAAACAAATGGTCAATACACTAATCTCTAGTTTCTCAGCCTCATTTGAGGTGGAAAAATAAGTGAGAAATATTATCATTCCTGTGTGTGTGTGTGTGTGTGTGGGTGTGTGGGTGGTGGTGTTGGAAATTAATCCTGTTGCAATCGCGATGACAAGCTCTTTACAATTTGCTAGATGCCAGCTATTTTTAGGAACTTAATTACATTGTATCAAAGGCATCTGTCTCCCTCCGCACATTCACAGAATTACAACCAAACTGAAATTCCATTCAGTCTGTATAAAAGTGAAACAGTAGCCAGGGTGGGGACATATTGATAGGTGCTGCCTGTGAGATATTTATGTCTGTGAAAATGCATTTGTTTCACAGAGCTGTCTTAGGAAAATCAGAACAAAAGGCAAGCAAGAGGGTTTATTCCCTGTTGAACTTCTGTTTGTTCATGGTCATTTTCAAAGCAACAGTTCAAAGGCCAAAATCCTTGACAATTTCAACTATTAAAGTGATAATTCATCTTGTGGGCCACTTCCCTACTTAGTGTGCAGGCTTACCCTCTGCCAGCAGATCTATTTTTTTCCCCAGAAACTTTTTTCATCTCCATTTGGAGATGTTGAATATTTAATTTTATTTCACTATCTGAAATTTCTTTAATAGCCATTTTAAAGCATTTAGGAAGCTTTATTGTCTCCTGCACTGGTGAGGTACGGGAGTTGTTATGGCAAGCGCCACCATGAGTTGATTGTCCCAGTTTCTTCCTTGTCTTCCTACTCGGAATTTCCCATTATTTTCCAATTGTGCATTGAATTGCCATTTCCAGGAGGCTTCCAGGTCTTCCCCCATATTCCTAATGTGAGAATGTCCAGCTTTAAGTTCTTCGGCATAAACGTCACTGAGGATCTCATATGATCTGTACATGCCGGCTGTGTGGTGAAAAAGGCGCAACAGCGCCTCTTTAACTTCAGACGGTTGAAGAAGTTTGGTGTGGACCCCAAATCCTAAGAACTTTCTATAGGAGCATGATTGAAAGCATCCTGACTGCCTGGTATGGGAACTGTGCTTTCCTCAATCGCAGGTCTCTGCAGAGACTGGTGTGGACAGCCCAGCACATCTGTAGTTGTGAACTTCCCACTATACAGGACATTTACAAAGACAAGTGTGTAAAAAGGGCCTGAAGGATCATTGGGGACCCGAGTCACCCCAACAAACTGCTACCATCTGGGAAACGGTACCGCAGCATTAAAGCCAGGACCAACAGGCTCCGAGACGGCTTCTTCCACCAGGCCATCAGATTAATTAATTCATGCTGACACAAACAGTATTTCTATGTTAAATTGACAGTCCTGTTGTACATACTATTTATTATAAATGACTATAAATTGCACATTTCACATTTACACGGAGATGTAACGTAAAGATTTTACTCATGTATGTGAAGGATGTAAGTAATAAAGTCAATTCAATTCAACTAATGTCAAATCTTTCGCTGTATTCTTTACCTCTACATTGACTGTGACTAGATCAAATACCAACCAGTATGTCAAGCTCCAGGTTTAATTGGCTGGGATCAGTAGAAACAGAATTGTCTTGGGGTCTTTCTGCTCTGATTGCATTGATCCAAATAAGAAACTGGGAAGAGCAGATAGATTAAGCAACACACACACAAAATGGTGGTGGAATGCAGCAGGCCAGGCAGCATCTATAGGAAGAGGTACAGTCGACGTTTCGGGCCGAGACCCTTCGTCAGGACTAATTGAAAGAAGAGATAGTAAGAGATTTGAAAGTGGGAGGGGGAGGGGAGATCAGAAATGATAGGAGAAGACGGGGGGGGGAGGGATGGAGCTGAGAGCTGGAAAGTTGATTGACAAAAGGGATACAAGGCTGGAGAAGGGAGAGGATCACGGGGCGGGAGGCCTAGGGAGAAAGAAAGGGAGGAGGGGAGCACCAGGGGAAGATAGAGAGCAGGCAAGGAGTTATTGTGAGAGGGGTGTCAGGGGTGTTAGGGAGGGGTAGCATCTCTAGTGGGGTAACATGTTGCGTCCTTTTCAAGGCGGTTAGTCCACCTTTGGTCCCCACCTGGCACTCAGCTCTCACCTGTGGCTCCCCGTAGCTGTTTGCATGCGACAGCGGCCACACGCCGGGCAACGGCTTCGACAAGCTGGCTAAACCAGGTGAGGGTAGCTGACGGGTCTCAAACCCTCGGTGAGATAGGGAGTTGTCTATCCCAGCATGTGAAGACAGACTCCGGCGGATTGAGCGGACGAGACCAATGGAAGGTCCAACGGTCAAGAAGGCGGTCTCTGCAAGCGTCGTGGAACGTGTAGAGCAGGACAAGACACAGAAGACATCCTGGTCATCCACTGCGCCTAGTCCCATCTCCAGCCGTCTCGACTCTGTCTTGCCACTGGATCCAGATGGGAATTGGGAAGAGAGAGTGAGGCTGACGCTGCGCAACTCTCCCTCACTTAAATCCAAATCACACGCTAGTCTCGACACCATCAATAATGGTGTCGAGGTCCTCATCGACATACGATGGACGAACAACAACAAACAACATTGTGAGAGGGACAGAGAGAGGAAAAAAATAACAAACAAATAAATAAGTAGATAAATAAAGGATGGGGTAAGAAGGAGAGGAGGGGCATTAATGGATGTTAGAGAAATCAATGTTCATGCCATCAGGTTGGAGGCTACCCAGAAGGAATATAAGGTGTTGTTCCTCTAACCTGAGTGTGGCTTCATCTTGACAGTAGAGGAGGCCATGGATTGACATATCAGAATGGGACATGGAATTAAAATGTGTGGCCACTGGGAGATCCTGCTTTCTCTGGCAGACAGAGCGTAGGTGTTCAGCGAAACGGTCTCCTATCTGCATCGGGTCTCACCAATATATAGAAGGCCGCACCGGGAGCACCAGACGCAGTATATCACCCCAGCTGCCTCACAGGTGAAGAGATGCCTCACCTGGAAGGACTGTCTAGGGCCTTGAATGGTGGTGAGGGAGGATGTGTAAGGGCATGTGTAGCACTTGTTCTGCTTACAAGGATAAGTGCCGTGAGGGAGATCGGTGAGAAGGGATGGGGGGGATGAATGGACAAGGGAGTCGTGTAGGGAGCAATCCCTGCAGAAAGCAGAAAGAGCGGGGAGGGAAAGATGTGCTTGGTGGTGGGATCCCGTTGGAGGTGGTGGAAGTTACGGAGAATTATATGTTGGACCTGGAGCCGGGTGGGGTGGTAGGTGAGGACAAGGGGAACCCTATCCTTAGTGGGGTGGCAGGAGGATGGGGTGAGAGCAGATGTGCGTGAAATGGGAGAGATGTGTTTGAGGGCAGAGTTGATGGTGGAGGAAGGGAAGCCCTTTTCTTTAAAAAAGGAAGACGTCTCCTTCGTCCTGGAATGAAAAGCCTCATCCTGAGAGCAGATGTGGCGGAGACAGAGGAATTGGGAGAAGGGGATGGCATTTTTGCAAGAGATGGCGGGAAGAGGAATAGTCCAAGTAGCTGTGAGAGTCCATAGGCATCAGTAGATAAGCTGTCTCCAGAAATAGAGGCAGAAAGATCAAGAAAGGGGAGGGAGATGTCGGAAATGGACCAGGTAAATTTGAGGGCAGGGTGAAAGTTGGAGGCAAAGTTAATGAAGTCAACGAGCTCAGCATGCATGCAGGAAGCAGCGCCAATGCAGTCATCTATGTAGCAAAAGAAAAGTGGGGGACGGATACCAGTATAGGCTTGGGACATGGACTGTTCCACAAAGCCAACAAAAAGGCAGGCATAGCTGGGACTCATTTGGGGGCCCATGGCTACACCCTTAGTTTGGAGGAAGTGGGAGGAGCCAAAGGAGAAATTATTGAGAGTAAGGACTAATTCCGCTAGACGGAGGAGAGTGGTGATAGAGGGGAACTGGTAAGAGCAGATAGATTGTCTCAATTGCAGTCAAAATTTATTGGAGAATGATTACAACCCATATTTCCTGCTGAGCTAATGAAACAGTGTTGGGGCACAGTGCACTCACCAAACATCATCTTAAAATCCCTCAATGGGGTGCAACAATTTCTTAGTTAAGAAAGGCTGATATAATAGCTTCCGTATGACTGCTGATAATCTAGCATCGTATACCAATGAAGAACTTTATGTGGAATCTTTGTTGTAATGTAGTTAATTTGTCAGCACAATGTTGTATAAACTGCTCCCTACTATCAAGAAAATGTTGTTCAAACCATGTTGCTCGAGATCAGAGTAAACTTCTGTTTCAAAATAGTAGACTTGATCCTGCAATTTTCTGAATTCATCTGAGCAATGATGACTAACACTTGATACATAGTTGTCAAATAATGTTGGTATATTTCTAGCACATAAGGGAACAGGATGATTGTTCTGATGCTTGACATGTCATTCAAGATGTTACCAAATTTTGAATGTTGACTGGTGGAGACTGAAAATCTCAGAAATGGGGAGGGCCTGGAAGATTTTTTTGCTGATTTATAGGTAGCCAGTGGAACACAATGGAAAAGACTTGAGTCTGAACCTTCTAAGAAATGTGAAAACTCTCACTAAAGTGAGACAGCTTGGGCTGAGTAGTGGCCATGGACTTATCCCTCCTGAGGCAGCATCCTTTGGAAAGAAGCAAATTGTAGAAGAGATTTTGAAAATTGCTAAGTTTCCAAGGCAGACCAAAATTATATATGCTGTCTATCAAGGAACACCCTGCAGAGATGCAAGAGGCTGTCGATGCTGTATTTTTTTGAAATGAATTGACTTTATTTCTCACGTCCTTCACATACATGAGGAGTAAATATCTTTATGTTACATCTCTGTCTAAATGTGCAATCTGCAATAATAGTAATTTATAATAAATAGGACAGTCATTGTAACAGAAATACACTCAAATCAGTGTGAGATAATCAGTCTGATGGCCTGTTGGAAGAAGCTGTTGGTCTTGGCTTTTATGCTGCGGTACCATTTCCCAGATGGTGGCAGCTGGAACAGTTTGTGGTTGGGGTGACTTAAGGTTCCCAATGACCCTTCTGGCCCTTTTTACACACCCGTCTTTATAAAGGTCGTGAATCAAGGGAAGTTCACAACTATGGATGCGCTGGGCTGTCTGCACCACTCTGCGCAGAATCCTGCAATTAAGGGAGGTACAGTCCCCATACCAGGCAATGATGCAGCCAGTCAAGATGCTCTCAATTGTACCCTTGTAGAAAGTTCTTAGGATTTGGGGGTCCATACCAAACTTCTTCAACCACCTGAGGTGAAAAAGGTACTGTTATGCCTTTTTTACCACACAGCTGGTGTGTACAGACCAGGTGAGGTCCTCGGTGATGTGGAGCCCAAGGAACTTAAAGCTGATTACCTTTCAACCCCAGATCCACTGATGTCAATAGGGGTTAGCCGTCTCCATTCCTCCTGTAATCCACAACCAGCTCCTTTGTTTTTGCGACATTGAGGGAGAGGTTGTTTTCTTGACACCCACTATGTCAGAGAGATGACTTCTTCCCCGTAGGCCACCTTGTAATCTGGAGCAAAAAAAAATCGGGCAGTATATGTGGAGGCAGAGAGGGATGGTTGACGTTTCAGGTCGAGTCCCTTCATAGGTTCTTGACCTAACAATGACAGCCCCTCTACCTCCATGTGTGCTGGCTGACCCACGGAATTACTCCAGTAATTTATTCTTTCTCCTCACATCCTACAGATATTTATTTTGCAACTTAATCTGTCTGTTTCCTCTTGTTCCTATTCCCTAGATACAAATCTCAGGCAGGTTTAGGTTGATCTAAGTATTGGTGCTCAGGAGATCGGATAATGAATAATTCCACTAATCCCATATTTGGTAGTGTAACCCAACAGCTGTCAGCCAGCTCAGTTTGGCTGGTGTAAGGAGCTGCAGCTTTTCAAGTATGTAGCCAAGGGAACTGTTCGGCGTGGCACAATGAAAAAAAAGACTTGTTTCATCAGCATTGTAGATATCATCTAGACAAAATATTGGAAGCAAGTGGGGAGTTTTGTAGATTTTCCAGTTTCTGCACTTACAGTATCAGCACTACCTTCCTCGCCGTGTGCTTCCTTGAATTTAATGTGGTACCATCATTTTAATTGAGACAACCTGCCATCTTTTGCTTTAAAATCTTTGTGATCAGCTTCTTAGCTAGCTCCCCTGACTTGTTTTTCTTTAAACATTGGCCTACTGACACACACACACACACACACACACACACACACACACACACACACCCCTCATCTAGTTACAATGGAAAGCCATTGACCGATGTCCCCCTCAACATGTTGATTCTTACCTTCACACTTCTGTTTTTTTGGGATGTTCCCTGTTGTCTCTTGTGTAATGCCCATTCTTCTTGCAGTTTATTATGTAGAGATATCAAGCGTGCAGTTATAGATTTTGGCACTCCAGTTATCTCTGCCAGTTGATGATGAGTGATAGCTTTTAACTTGGGCCAGTAGGATAACTTTTTCGGCTAGTGTCAGATCTTTTCATGGCATCTTGGCAAGGGGCTGAAATTTTAAGTCAGAATAATAAACAAAATTAACGTCCACTTACTCAAATGGATAACATAACACACGCACACGACTGATGCTATTTAAAAACTGTTTGCTCTAAGCACGGTGTAGAGTCTAACAGCCACATGCAACTGGCGTTATTTAGAAACTGATTGGCAAAAGTCTCCAGTCTCAATTAAGCAGCATAGTGTCCAAATGAACAAATGGAAACTGGACTATTTTCTTAATGTTTTTGTTCTTTAAGAGTTGTTCCAAATAAGTGGCTGCCCCCAATTAAGTAATGGCCCAGTTAACCAAAATCCATTGTATTTGGAAAATACTTACACCTATTTCAATAGTTTTAATTATTACTGAAACTGGACGTGTTTAGGAACGGTTTAAAGCTGTTGCCTGTGAGGCCACTCCAGTTTATGGAAAATCATTGGGTAAGAGACATCAGCTCATTCAACACCCCCAACACCACCCCCGACTCCATCCAGAGGAAAGAACTATGGGGAGAGATTGGGCAGAGGACCAAACCTGGCATGACCCTTCTGCCCACTACAGTTAAGAACTAGAGTATAGGGTAACACTGACATGTTGGCAATTTGGGCTGTCCTAGAAGTTCAGATTTTCTTTACTGTGTGGGATCCATCCATACATATTAACTGATCATGTTTGTGTAAAATAGCCGCTAATGAATTTGTAATGAAACACCTTCAAAGTGCCTACTTGGGATGCTATAAAAATGTGTGCAGGCATTCCTCCTCCCTCTTTTTTTCCCTTTTCTTTCACCCTCTCCTTCCTTTCACCTTTACTCTATTCCTTTTGCTCTTTTCTCCTTTGCTGTTTCCTCCCCTTCCCTTTTTCTTGCAGCCTTTCCTCTCCCTTTATGCCTCCCCCTTTACTCACCCACTCCCTTTATTCTCACCCCTCTTGGTCTTTATGTTTGCTGGGTCTTTGTCACAAGCTTACCACTGTATCAAGATTTAGATTTTTGGAACAACGCTACAATTCTCGAGAGCTCAAATAGCAAAAGATAAAGGTACTTACAAGCACTTACACACAATTGCATGTTGATGGGCTCTTGTGCAGTCTCAGCTAGGGTGGTCTTGATTAGATTAAGTCAATCCTCAATACTCGAATGATATACATTGTTTGCAGTACTTAAGTGAATTCAGAGATTATTTTGCCAAATGTACATGTCTGTTAGTAATCAAAACCCTTGCCTTGGCTGGCTAATGTCAGTGAAATAATTACCTCAGACTGCAGCTGAAGAAGCCATGTTGAATGTGGTCTCTTTATGGTGTGAGTCTCACATTGAACAAGTCTGTATGTTTTTCCAGCCTCACTGGTAGCTGTGTTGAAAGATTGTCAGACAAATTGCAAACAGTGTGAAAAGATCTCGGCGTTCAGTGCAGTTTCCCTGATCCTCTGCAAAGGTTTGATAGGAGTGTAAGAGAGCCTTTGTAGAAAGCCTGATCACTCTAAGCAAACAAATTCATGAACTACAGACAATTGTGTTCCATCTTTGTTAAGGTATCTTCTGATAAGGACAAGTTTGTTAATGTATGATATATTGGGATTTAGGCATCCCATTCACTGTGTATTCTGATAACTACCTAGGTTGTAATCTGGTTATTGTGGTATCCTCCTGTTTGTTTCCACTAATTGTATCATTATCATTTAAAACCTGTAATCATCACAAAGTAAGTTTCTACAACTGTATATTAAGAAACTGAAGACTAAGAAAATGAACTGCAGAAACAAACATTATTTCAAGTGGCATTAGCCAAATTTGATGTTCTTAGTATGTTAATGTCAGTCATGTATAAGATGGATGACTTGGTTGGGAGGTTGTGTACCAATGTACATGGCATCAGGCAGTTCTTTTTCATTTCTCATAGTCTGACAGCACAGAAACAGGCCTTTAGCCCATCTAGTATGCACTGACTGTCAACCATGGTTTACTTTAAGAAAAATTGTACTATAGCCCATTTTATTCTCCCCAGTTTAGATTTCCAATTTTCCACCTCACTCACACCCACCCACCCAGCCACCAGCTCTCAGGGTGAACCTCAAGTCATCCTCATACCCTGAAACCTTGCCTCAAGATCCCTCCAGGCTGCTTCTACTGAGACATACCACTTGTGACATTTTTGATAAGTGCAACTTTTGCATTCAAATTTGGAAGAGGCATTGGACTGCTCTCTAAATTACAGGCCTTTATGGAGCACTCTATTGTCTTTACTCTGCCCTCCTGCACCTTACCTCTTCAGAAGTCTGTACAGGTTCCTTTGCCCGTGAAGGACTCTTTCAGCCTCTCCTTCCTCTATAAGCGAGGTTAAACTGAAACCTTGTATTGTGGAGCGATTTCTATTACTTCCTGAGGTCAGGGCCAAGAGGAAAGACATAACTAACATGGGCAAACGCTTGTGAACCAATTGAGTTCACAAGTACTGTTTTGGACAGGTGGTAATGAATATAAGAAGCACATTAAGGAATTCATTAGCACCAGAAAAAATGTGAATACTAATTTCTAGGTTTTGAGTATCTACTGAAAGCTTGTTGTTTTTCACAACAATTTGGAATTCCGTGCAAATCAATGTGATCACCAAAGAGGAAGTAAAATGGTCACAGATCAAGAAAGTGGTGAGGCAAAGAGATCAGAAAAGGCTATCTGGAGAGAAGAAACTGAAGAACTGAGGAACTGCCATCCTTGTGGGTGCTGAGGATGTAAGGAAAGAGAAACCACTTCTGTTTGACAAAAAAAAACATTTGAATAGCCTTTACTTACAGGAGGAGATCAGGGTGGGTGCTGGAATTTAAGTCTGACTGTTTTTCGAGGGGCACTTTCAACATGTGTTATGACACACGTCCTTAAGTGTTAAGCTGCCTGGTTACTGGGGAGTAATGACTTGGCCTTTGTGTTGCATCCTCCTCCCTCCCATTTACCCCACCTGCATTGTTCCAATCCCTGCTGTCCTGCCTCAATCCCATGTGCTTCTGGAGGAGATAAAATGATGATTTTTGTATCTTCAGAAACCCAGTTTTTTTTCTTTGGCTTTCGAATCTGATCATAAGCAATTGAGAAAAAATATTTTAGTGTAATCAGCATGCTTTCTGCAATTATTCGTCTAGAACTTCTTCCCTACGCAAGTGAAAATGCAGTACTCGCTAATGTTGATCTTTCTGTCATTTAATTTGCCGTCTACTGTGAGCAGATTAATATAATTTCAAATTGCTCTTTTCCTAGGTTGACTGCACAGAGGAGCATAGAGGACGAGGAGGAGATAGCCCGTGAGCGCCGGCGTCGGGCACGTGAAGCACGGCGATATGACGAGGATGACAATGGGTCCTATGCTAGCAGCACTTCCACTCCAGTGTTTGAGAGCCACCTAACCACCAAGGAAAACCAGTAGGTCCTTGCTCGTGAACAATTGGTCATGTTTAACCAATGTATTAGAGTTTTTCGAGGAGGTTACCGGGAAAGTGGATGAAGGGAAGGCAGTGGGTGTTGTCTACATGGAGTTCAGTAAGGCCTTTGACAAGGTCCCGCATGGGAGGTTAGTTAGGAAGATTCAGTCGCTAGGTATACATGGTGAGGTAGTAAATTGGATTAGACATTTGCTCAGTGGAAGAAGCCAGAGAGTGGTAGTGGAGGATTGCTTCTCTGAGTGGAGGCTGTGACTAGTGGTGTGCCACAGGGATCAGTGCTGGTTCCATTGTTATTTGTCATCTATATCAATAATCTGGATGATAATGTGGTAAGTTGGTTCAGCAAATTTGCTGATGATACAAAGATTGGAGGTATAGTGGACAGTGAAGAAGGTTTTCAAAGCTTGCACAGGGATTTGGACCAGCTGGAAAAATGGGCTGAAAAATGGCAGATGGAGTTTAATACAGACAAGTGTGAGGTATTGCACTTTGGAAGGACAAACCAAGGTAGAATATACAGGGTTAATGGTAAGGCACTGCAGAGTGCAGTAGAACCGAGGGATCTGGGAATACATATACAAAATTCCCTAAAAGTGGCGTCACAGGTAGATAGGGTCATAAAGAGAACTTTTAGTACATTGGCCTTTATAAATCAAAGTATTGAGTATAAGAGTTGGAATGTTATGGTGAGGTTGTATAAGGCATTGGTGAGGCCAAATTTGGAGTATTGTGTGCAGTTTTGTTCACCAAATTACAGGAAGGATATAAATAAGGTTGAAAGAGTGCAGAGAAGGTTTACAAGGATGTTGCCGGGACTTGAGAAAAAGTTACAGAGAAAGGTTGAATAGGTTAGGACTTTATTCCCTGGAGCGTAGAAGAATGAGGGGAGATTTGACAGAGGTATATAAAATTATAATGGGTATAGATAGAGTGAATGCAAGCAGGCTTTTTCCACTGAGGCTGGGGGAGAAAAGCCAGAGGACATGTGTTAAGGGTGAAGGGGGAAAAGTTTAATGGGAACATTAGTGGGGGCTTCTTCACACATAGAGTGCTGGGAGTGTGGAATGAGCTGCCAGATGAAGTGGTAAATGCGGGCTCACTTTTAACATTTAAGAAAAACTTGGACAGGTACATGGCCTAGAGGTGTATGGAGGGATATGGTCCAGGTGCAGGTCAGTGGGACTAGGCAGAAAAATGGTTCGGCACAGCCAAGAAGGGCCAAAAGGCCTGTTTCTGTGCTGTAATGTTCTATGGTTCTAATTTATAATAATTTTCCATCAGCTTGGTGATGTAGTTTTGATACGAGAAGACACTAAAAGACGAATGCTTTTGCACTTGGTGAGCATGAGCAGTGAGATACCTGCACTTCATTAAGGGTTTTTCACCCTATGGAAGCTGAAAGCCTCATCATTCCTGTCACCCGTTGTGTCAGTTTTCATTTTATGACTCTAGTGTGCACTGGACATCTCCAGAGGAAGCTGCCTCTGGCGCTGCACTTTCAGAGGGGATGGTGCCATCTGGCTCGCTCCTTCCCGACTTACTGATTTCATGCTGCAGTTATGTTTCCACGATCAGGTGCTTGTAATAGTCATATTGCATTTGGAAATGGGAGATAAAGGGCTTTTCGGGAATGGTGCAAGTGGGGAAGATAAGTTAATCAGAATAATGCACATACCTTCTTGTGGTAATGCCACATCTTGGAGCTATCTTTCATTATCAGTTCACAGTGAGCAGAAGATTCTGGGGATTGTGGTGGGTGAGAGGTCCAGAATGCATGCAGAGGTCTAAATCTCAAGCTGTACTCTATTCAGTTACTCCATTTATACAACAAATGCAAGTTACAAATATTTGCTGGACATGTTGTACAAAAGGATTATGACTCAATATGTTTTTCCATACTCCTCTGTTGTTTAAGCCAGAGTACAGGAAGGAACAGAACATGAGATAATTGTAACAGAATTTTAACCTGATGTTCTCTGGAAGTAGTTTTGGAATCTTACGACTTAGCCCTTTGAAATCCCTGGGCTATCAAATCCAGAAGATAGGCATCTAACCGAATGCCTACCCCTCCTCATAAATTAGTTTTCAAAGTTAGTCCTTTGTGGACTTCTTACCGGTATTTAAAGCATTCTTCCTCCGAAGATCCAGATAGATCTTCCTGTGGATACTGCGCTGAGCTGAGCTTTTCCCAGGTGAAGGCTGTGGTACAGTTTTCCATTCAGTATGGAGTCAGCTGTGAGACGCCGGCACTGTGCAACAAGAGATTTCTGCAGGTGTCCTAGTTTGTGAATAGAAGATTCACCCACAAAAACATACTCGGTTAATGTGATGCTTGTATAGCAATCCAATGGAAATAAATTGAAATTGGCTGCCAGATAAAGTAAAAATTCTTATCTGATTTAATTTAAATATTCCTGATTAAATGTTACTAATTTGCATGTGCATCTTTGGTCTCCACAGCTCAAGAACAGAATTAGGATGGGGGTCATGGTGGTATTGTGGATAGTCTGCAGATATCTGAAGATCAGGATGGAGGGTGTACATAATGCAGTTGAGTTAGCTGAACACTCTTGCATTCTTTTCTGCTGTCAAGACCATCACAAGTCTAAGATAGCTAAGTACTTGACCAGAAGGAAAACTGACAGCTCATCGGGAGCGGGGAGACTGTGCCTGCCTGATGGGAGCCCTTGGGAAGGCATCCTACCTAAAACTCAGCCTTTGGTGCCATTGCCCAAAACTCCATTCCAGAGCTTGTTGCATGTTACAACCTTATAACTTGGTAAGAAGGTGAATCTGCCATCCATCCTCTTGGGAAAAACCAAGCCCTCAAAGCAGACAAAATCCTTGCCACAGCCCAAAACAACACATAGTGAAAAAGTGAATGTGGTGTGAGTTCATAACTCCATCTCTCTTAGAATGAGAGTCAGAATGAGGTTTAATATCACTGGCATAGGTTATGAAACTTCTTGTCTTTGTGGCAGCAATACATTGCAATATATAATAGAAAAGCAAATGTGAATTACAGTAAGAATATACTGTATATAGATATATAAATATATATTTTAAATAATTACATTAAATAAGTAATGCAAAAATTAAAAATTAAAAAGGTAATGGGGTAGTATTCATGGGTTCAATGTCCATTCAGAAATTGGATGGCAGAGGGGAAGAAGCTGTTCCTGAATCATTGAGTGTGTACCTTCAGGATTCTGTACCTCCTTCCTGATGTTAGCAATGAGAACAAGGCATATCCTGGTTGACGGGGGTACCTTTTTGAGGCATCGTTCCTTGAAGATGACTTGGATACTATGGAGGCTAGTACCCATGAAGGAGCTGACTAAGTTTACAGCTCTCTGCAGCTTATCTCAATCCTCTGCAGTAGCCTTTCCCTTCCCCCCCCCCCCCACCCTACCACTTTACCAGACGGTGATGCAGCCAGTTAGAATGCTGTCCATGGTAAATGTGTAGAAATTTGCAAGTGTCTTTGGTGAGGAAGAGGAAGGTATACCAGGTGTTCTGAAAGAAATCAACTGATTGGAGTGATTACACTGTGCTCTCTTTGCTGTCCATCACAGGAAAAGATGTTATGAGACATTCTCCTCCTTAGTGACCAAAGGTCTCCTTCGGATTTAGAACGCATATTCTCCCATTCATAGCCACAGTCGTCATGATCCTTACAGCAAGCCCTAGAAAGCAGCACTGACATCTCATCTTCTGGGACCTTGTAAAAGTCATCAACTTGATTAACTGAGTGGGATTATGGAGAATTCTGTTCAGATTTGGTTATCTAATATAGTTTGTCGCTATCGTTGCTTTGAGGTACAGTGGCATGAGATCTGGAATCTTCAGCAGACCCAGTCTCATTGCAAGGAGTCCTGCAAGGTTCTGTTATAAGTCCAGCCATCCTGTTAAATTTCTTTCACCTCCAGCCAAAGCATTGGCCCTCTGGAGTGGAGTTAATCTATGGGACTAACAGGGAACTGTTCATCCTTCATCAATTCCAGTTCAGGACCAAGATTGCCCTAACTACAGTATATAAATATTTTTTGTGTTCCTTCCCAGTCAGAGGCTGAACTTCAAACCATCAGTGATTTGTTCTTTTTTTAAAAAATGTACTAGAGATAGGGGGCCCACTAAATATCCATAGATCAAACGTCCACACTAACTTTCATCTGCTACTGAATACCACACCCTAAAAATCGGGATTCACAATGAAACTCTGGTCAACATTGATCGCTCCTCCTACCTTTGGGCAAACCCATCAGGGGTAGGCATATATCAGTGGCAAAATCCTCAGCCATTTCAGTGCATCAACACAACATCTAGCTATTGGTTTAACAGTGTTGGCAGTCCAAAACCTCAGTTTGGCACCGAACCATTGATCTAGCATGCAGCAGTGATGCTTCCCTCCAGTAAGCAGAAGGGCCTACTGTAAGAGACTGGGTGATCTTACAGTAAGAAATTCAGAGCACAATGCTGTCATTGCTGAAAAGTCTCCATCTTTGCCGATAGGATGGACGAGCAATTGTTAGGGTCTCTTCCCAGGCCAAGGTCCCTCAACTTTGAGGCAGCCAGCTCCTTCAACCAGCTTTGAGTAAGCCTCATCATCACCAAACTTCCAAAGGGCAGCCTACTCCAAGGTATGACACAGGATTCAGAGGATTACAGAGAAGCCAATAAGCTCTTTAACTCCTACTTAGAAAAACTGTGACATCTTCATGGTCAGATGGGAATTTCTGATGCAAGACTATCAAACTTTCGAGTTCCTCCAGTGGGGGTCCATAGAAGCCAATCACAAGTAGAGTGGAAGGTGTGTGCAAGGACATCAATTATCCTCCCATCTGAAGAGATGATGAAAATTGCAGACATTCTTTGGATGATCAAAGTTATCTGTTTTACGTATTAGCAGAGTACACTGGGCCCCGAATAATGGATTTTACTCCTTTTCTCATAGATTTCTTATTAAATTCAATCCTTCAGATTCCAATAGCTGCAAAAGCATGGAAAATTTGTGTTTTGGGTGATTTTCATAGGACAAAAATCCCTGCTAATCAATCCAGTTTCAGAGCATAGCATTCAAACATTTCCTCAAGGGAAATAATCTGTAGGACGTTCTATTACACTTTGTGCTGCCAAGTGCTATTACATAACAAGGTGCTTTTTTTTTCTAATTGTGTGGTTGCATCCTGGATTATTGAAATTAAGCCCAAACACAAAATAATCTGCAGATGCTGGGGTCAAAGCGACACTCACAACACGCTGGAGGAACTCAGCAGGTCGGGCAGCATCCGTGGAAATGTCGACTCATTGAATTTAGGCCGTTGTCAATGTTTTAGTTGGGAATGTTTTTCCATTTACAGTGGGCTCTTTCAAGTGTTGCTGAGTTCTTTATAATTTATGATGAGGAGGCTTGCTTTCCAGTTTTCGTGAAAGTTGAGGTACAATAAGTATTCTTGATAGTTCCCGCTTAACTGTAAAAGGGTGGAATGTCCAGTTGTTCTTGTGCATGGGTATAAAACACTATGTAAAGCAGCAACACACATCAAAGTTGCTGGTGAACGCAGCAGGCCAGGCAGCATCTCTAGGAAGAGGTGCAGTTGACGTTTCAGGCCGAGACCCTTCGTCAGGAAAGCAGCAGCCCATTTTATTGTAATAAGGAGAGATAGAAAACATCTGGTATGAAACATTGGGTAAGTCACGATCATTCTCTTTATCTTATCTGTGTTGGGCACGTGGCCAAGTGGTTAAGGCGTTCGTCTAGTTACCTCAAGGTCGCTAGTTCAAGCCTCAGCTGTGGAAGCGTGTTTGTGCCCTTGAGCAAGGCACTTAATCACAGATTGCTCTAGTCTGTGTGAGGAGTGGCGTTCCACACAGACTTCCAATCTGTGCCTTGTAAGGCATGAAAATGCCCGACGCAGGCCTCTCATGGTCTGAGTCGACATTCCCCATGTGGGCACGTGGCCAAGTGGTTAAGGCATTGGACTAGCGATCTGAAGGCCGTGAGTTCGAGCCCCAGCCGAGGCAACGTGTTGTGTCCTTGAGCAAGGCACTTAATCATACATTGCTCTGCGACGACACTGGTGCCAAGCTGTATGAGTCCTAATGCCCTTCCCTTGGACAACATCGGTGTCGTGGAGAGGGGAGACTTGCAGCATGGGCAACTGCCAGTCTTCCACACAACCTTGCCCAGGCCTGCACTCTGGAGAGTGAAGACTTTCCAGGCGCAGTTCCATGGTCTTGCAAGACTAACGGATGCCTTTATCTTATTTGTACTGATTTATGTCACCAGCGGATAAGGCTATCACAGGTGACATCCTCCACATGCTCCATGAAACTGCTTCTTTCACTTCTTTTGTGCCTTTTCTTCTCTTTCAAATGCGACCAATTGAGCAATCTGGCACTTTGCTGTCTCTGAGTAGGTTCCGGGAGGCGAGTGGCCTCCTCGAGGCCGAGAACCTTGGAGACAGGGCATCAGCCCATCATCGGCCTCATATCTTGCCAATAAAAGCAACGAGGAAGATTGAAAACATCGAGGTGAGTCAGTGTTCAGCACCTTCTGCCAGCTTCTCATTTCCTACTGCTGGAAAGGGTGTCTACCTGTGACGTTATTGATGCGGTTTGTAGATTGGACTGTAGCTCTCATTATGATGTGTTTTCTGGCTTATGGTCGCTCCTTTTCTGTTGCTATTTTTGGGGTACTTTGAATCAGGACAGCCTGCAAAAAATGTTCACTAAGCTGATCTGAAGATGGACTCTTAAGTTTTTGTATTTTATATTCTGTGTCTTTGCTCATTCTTTTTGTTGCCGTTTGCGCGGTGTTGTTTTGCACATGGGTGGGGTGGGGTTGATGTTTTTCTTTGAACGGGTTGCACAGCTTGCTTTCTTTCATGGCTGTCTGTGGGGAAGATGAATCTCAGGGTTGTATACTGCAGGGGTCCCCAACCTTTTTTGCACCGCGGACCGGTTTAATATTGACAATATTCTTGCGGACCGGGGGGAGGGGGGAGGGTGTTCAAGTAGGGTTAAACTACCTCAACATATCTTTTACAGTTAGGGTTGCCAACTTTCTCACTCCCAAATAAGGGACAAAAGTAACAGTCAAATCCCGGGACACTTTACCCCAAGAACGGCTACCATGTCCATGAATCCTTGCACAGACACCTGTGTGCGCATGCGTAATGTGCGCATGTGCGTATGTGCCGATTCTTTTCCCCCCACAAATCGGTTTTGCCTTCATCTTCCTGACTACTGTATACTGTACATACATTATTTCTACTTTATATAGGCTGTGTATTTATTATATCATTCCTGCTTTTACTATATGTTAGTGTTATTTATTTTCGGTTTTATGTGTTATTTGGTAGGATTTGTTAGGTTATTTTTTTGAGTCTGGGAACGCACAAAAATTTTTCCCATATAAATTAATGGTAATTGCTTCTTCGTTTCATGCCATTTTGGCACGAACGGTTTCAGAGGAACGCTGTACCTTAGCGGGGGAAATACTGGACCAGGGCAGTCCCATATGGGACAAACCAATTTAGCCCAATATACAGGATGTCCCGGCAAATACGGGACAGTTGGCAATCCTATGTTCAAGTTCAACAGTACGTGACAAGGAATGAGGAAAGGTGCAGCTGACTCATATCGTTTCCTCACAGCCCAGTAGCACATGCTTTGCGGTCTGGTGGTTGGGGACTGCTGGTATACTGCATACACACTTTGATTATAAATGTACTTTGAATCTTTTGAATTATAGTCTCATGTCACAAGCTACAGTGAAGAGATTTGTTTTTGCAAGCTGTCCAGATAGATGAAGCTGTGTATAATTACACTGAGGTAATGAAAAGAAAACAGAATAATAATAATAATATGCTATTGCAGGTACAGGTACAGAGAAAGTGCAGGCCGACAAAGTGCAAGGGCATGACAAGGTAGGACGAGAGATCAGGAGTTCATCTGCTATGAGGGGCTCACTCAAGAATGATAACCGCTTGAATCTGATAGTTCAAGTTTTCAGACTTCTGTATCTTCTCCTCAAAGGGAGAGAGGACAAGAGAGAATGACAGGGGAAGGAGAGGTTTTGATGAGGTTGGCTGCTTTCCTGAGGCGGTTTGGAGTGTAGGCGGAATCCATGGTGAAAAGCCCTTTTTTTTAGGTGGATTGGACTATGTTCACAACTCCGTAATTTCCAGCAATCCTCGGCAGGGTACTTGACATTCAAAGCTGTGATATATCCAGAGAGGATGTAGATAGTGCATTTATAAAAATTGTTAAGAATCATTAGCGACATCCTGAATTTTCTTAGGCTTCTGAGGAAGTAGATGTGCTGGTGTGCTTTATTGATCATCGTGTCTGTGCGGTTGCACCAGGAGGAGTTGTTGGTGATACTTTACACCTGGGAACCTGAAGCTCTTGGCCATTTCCACCATCAACAGCACTGGTGCAAAAACCCTACTTCCTGAAGTCAATGACCAGCTCCTTTCTTTTGCTGATATTGAGGGAAGATATTGTTGCTTTGACACCAAGTTCATTGTCAAAATTGCTACCACTATGCTTTGTGGTACTGATCAATACCAAGTTTTTGGCACAAGCAAGAAAGCTCACGTACTCCTTTCCTTCCTTCAGAAGTTAAAGAAAGAGGTAAAGAGAGAGAGAGAGGAAAAAAAGGGGTGACATAGGATTAGAAGATGTAGAATCCTGTGGGTAGAGATAAGAAACTGCAAGGGTAAAAAGACCCTGATGGGAATTACATCCAGGCCTCTAAACATTAGCCAAGATGTGGGATACAAATTACAATGGGGATTAAAAAGAAAGCTATGTAAAAAGGCAAGGTTACAATCATCACAGGGTATTTCAATATGCAGGTAGAGCTGGCTAAAGTTGATTGGAAGGGGACAATAGCAGAGATGAAGTCAGAACAGCAATGGCTAGAGTTTTGGGGGGCAGTTGGGAAGGTGCAGGATACATGCTACCCAAAGATGAAGAAGCATTTTAAAGGAAGGATGAGTCAACTTGGCAGAGAAGGGAAGTCAAAGGCAGCATAAAAGGAAAAGAGAAGGCATATGATGCAGCAAAAATAAGTGGGAGGTTAGAAAGTTAGGATGCTTTTAAAAACCAACAGAAGGCAATTTAAAAAGCCATATGGAGAGAAAAGATTAAATATGAAGGTAAGTTAGCTTATAATATAAAAGAAGATGCCAAAAGTTTTTCAGCTATATAGAGAGTAAAAGAGAAATGAGGGTAGATATCAGGCCACTGGAAATGATGCTGGAGAGGTAGTAATGGGGAATGAGAAAATGGTGAATGAACTGAATAAGAATTTTGCATCAATCTTCACTGTGTAAGACACTAGCAGTATGCCGGAAATTCGAGAGGGTCATGGGGCAGAAGTGAGTGTAGTTGCTATTACTAAGGAGAAGGTGCTTGCGAAACTAGAATGTCTCAAGGTAGATAAGTCCCCCCAATACAGAGCTCTGAAAGAGTTAGCTGAAGAGATTGTGGAGGCATTAGTAATGATCTTTCAAGAATCACTAGATTTTGGAATGGCTCCGGAAGACTGAAAAATTGCAAATGTCTTTTTACACTTTAAGAGGGAAGGAGGCCCCCGAGATCCTTACTAAATTTTATTGATGCCTCATAGGAAGCATCCTATCTGGATGCATAACATCTTAATATGGTAACTGCTATGTCTATGGCCTTAAGAAACTGCAGAGTTGTGGACACAGCTCAGCATGTCACAGAATCCAGCCTCCACTCCATGGAGTTGACAGTTCTCACTGCCTCAGTAAAACAGCCTGTATAACCAAAGACCTCAGGTGCCCTGGAATTCTGTCGTCTTTCCTCTCTCATTGGACAGATGACACAAAGGCCTGAAAGCACATACCACCAGGCTCAAGAACAGCTTCTATCCCACTGTTAAATGGACCTCTTGTACAATAAAAGGAACCTTTGACCTTCTGATCTAATACATTATAATGTTGCACCTTATTGTTTTCCTGCACTGCACTTTCTCTGTAGTGGTTACACTTTATTCTGCATTTTTATTATTTTACCTTATTCTAGCTTAATGCACTGTGCGATGATCTGATCTGTGCGAACGATATGCAAGGCAATCCTTTCACTGTATCTTGGTACACGTGACAATAATAAATCAAACCAGGAAAATCCTGTTGAGTTCCTCACTTGTTTGTCAGCTTATTGAACATTGTGCATTGAACAGAGTTATGTTCAGCACTTACGGAAGAGAAAAACGAAAAACATCCATGAACTTTAGCTGCCAGTGGAAAAAGAGGAAACTAATTCTGACCATCTTGGGAATTGATGTTCGTCTTTACCTGATGAACTATTTTGGGAGCTCATTCGTATGTATGGGTGCCTGTAAGTTAGGTCATTACCAGGGGATCGCCTTTAGTTGATGTTGTTCACCGCCATTAAAAGATATTATTTTTTTGAACACTTATCCTTGTGACCTGCATTAGTAAACAATCAAATATAGAATAATCAATTCAAAGGTTCAATATAATGTCAGAGAAATGTATACAATATACATCCTGAAATGCTTTTTCTTCACAAAACATCCACGAAAACAGGGAAGTGCCCCGAAGAATGAACGACAGTTAAATGTGAGAACCCCAAAGTCCCCCCCCGCCAGCTCCCCCCTCCCGCACATAAGTGGCGGCGAACAACGATTTCCCCCCTCCCCCACCGGCAAAATAAAAAGCGCACCTGCGACCAAGCAATTGATGTTACACTGGCCTTCTTTTGCCTTACATTTTTAAAGACTTCTTCTGCTTTCAAGACTACCTGTCAGCCAGAATTTTGCTCCCAGCCAAAGCATTTTGCACAGAAACAATTAAAACCATTGTCTTTTATAGAGACAAGTAGATGGGAAACTGTCTCTCACCTTTAGTCAGTATTATTCTTGTTCTTCTCAACTGCCCATTCACACTATTGCAATATACAACATAAATGTGTCTGCTGCTTCATTACAATACATAATGCCACACTGCCACACCTTTCAAAGGTATTTATCAATGGAATTCTGAAAGTACTTGCTATTAGCATATTGGTGAGCACTCCCCAGTGTTTGTCGTCCATTGGAATATATAAGAAATAATAGAGAATAAGCAAGCCGGTGGAGGCATTCAGCTGGTCGGGGAACATCTGTGCACATTGAGACTCCAGATGATGGTCTCAACCTGGGTCCAGATGAAGGGTCTCAATCTGAAATGCCAACTGTCCATTTTCCTCCATGGATGACATCTGACTCGTTGAGTTCCTCCAGCAACTCTTCTTTTCCCTCCAGATTTCAGCATCTGTAGTCTCTTATTCCATGAATATATGAGGGGTGATTGATATGTTCGTAGCCTAAGGTAGAAGGAATCAATTTTAGAAAACCTAGCACATTTATTTTTCAACATAGTCCCCTCCTACACTTACACACTTAGTCCAGTGGTCGTGGAGCATACGGACCCCTTCTTAGTAGAAGTCGGCGTCTTGGACTTCCAGAAGTGGTCCACAGCAGGGGTGATTGATAAGTTTGTGGCCTAAGGTGGAAGGAGATGAGTTATTAACTTCAAACTTACGACATTATCACTCAAAGAGTTGAACTGCACGTGCATGTAATGAGAACTGTGTAACTCACCTCCTTTTACCCCAGGCCACAAACTTATCAATCACCCCTGCTGTGGACCACCTGGAGGTCCAAGATGCCGACTTCTACAAGGAAGGGGTCTGTATGCTCTACGACCGCTGGACTAAGTGTGTAAATGTGGGAGGGGAATATGCTGAAAAATAAACGTACTAGGTTTTCTAAAATTGACTTCTTCTACCTTAGGCCACGAACTTATCAATCACCCCTTGTATAAAACAAAATGATGCTCATGAAAGCAGACCTACAGACAATCATGCCACAGTTATACTTTCAAAATCTGCAGTGGTAATGTGGTTAGTTCTGGCTGCAACATGGTAATGTAGCATATCAGTTCCAGCAAAGAAATGCACATTTTGTCAGAAGGCTCTCCCAGGACTGATAGCTCTACTACAGTAACTCCGAGTTGCTAATGTGTGAGAAAATCTCCCTTTTTTAAAACAAAGGCTAATATTGGCCTTACAGATGTAGTTTGTATAAGGAGCTGTGGAGGCCGAGTCATTGAGTACATTTGAAGAGGTGGTTGATCGGTCCTTGATTAATAAGGAAGAAGGGGAGAAGGCAAGAGAATGGCGCTGAGAGGGAAACTAAGTCAGCCATGATCTCAATTGGCCAAATGGCCCAATTCAGCCCCTATAGCTTATGTTCTTATGATCTTAAGGAGCTAAAAAGACACCAGGCCTTGAAAGAGATTGAAGGTTTGAGTTCTCATATGGGGAACCATAAAGTTTTTCAGGTCCAAGTTTTAAGTGCATTTGCTTAATTAGATATTGAATGTTGCATAGGGTAAATAGGTGTGAGGTAGATTTCCATCTACCTGTTTCTGTGAGACAGTGGTTTCAGTTGTTTCTGTATAAAAGGCCTCCTGCAAGTAGTTCAGCCAACATCTAAGGAGGGAAATAAACAGTCGACATTTCTGTCGAAACTTCTACTTTGAAAAAGGCACACTGAACAACTTCATGCCAAAGAAACAACTTTATCTCGGACTTCAAAAAGCTATGTATATACAGAGGGTTTCACAATCCATACAGCGTGGCAGGAACACTATATACACGAGGGCCACCGGAAGAACAACAAAAGTAGACCCCCCCCCCCCGATATCCTAATTAGTATTAACTTACTTTTAATTACGCTCACATTACAACACTTCTCCCCCTTTAAAATCCAACATCCCCAAATGTAAAAAACTAGGAGATAAAAAAGTGGTGTTATTAACTTGCATACCCCTGAAAACTTATACTAGTACCTTAGCAACAGTTTATCAATACAAAACATCTGGAAAACATGACTGATTCAACATTCAATCTAACAGCAACAAAAAAGAACTGTCCCATCAAAGATTCAGTCTGTCAGGAGGTTTATGAGTGCGCTGTAATCTGCGCACTACAGCCGGTGACCCAGCAGGCACCGCTGGTGATGGTGTTTTGGGTTGATCTGGTTTTGGGGGCATGAGAGGGGTCTGTGTGTCTGCATGAGAATATCCATCCTCCTCAGGGGACCCCGACCCCTCTGCCGGCGTCTCTCCCTCTGGCAAAGTCACTGGTGGACATGCTTCCACCGTAGTCTGTCTCACAAATGGAAACTCCATGGAACTGTCTGCCTCTGAGCCGGTATCATGACGCAGGCGCACATGGTCCTGATGTCAGCAGAAAACACAACCATCAGTCAGCTTAACAACATAGGAGACGGGACCACTCTGCTTAAGAATAACCCCAGGCAGACATTGCTGATTGTTTCTCACATAGACATTGTCATCAGGTTTTAACTGTCTCTCTCGTGCATGTTGATCATGTCCCTCCTTCTGTTTTTCCTGCTTTCTCTCCACTTTCATCTTCATGTCTGGGCGCAGCAGGTCCAATCTTGACTTGGGCCTACGCCCCATCAGCATCTCTGCTGGAGTGCGGGCAGTCGTAGTCTGTGGTGTGAGGTGGTACTTAGAAACGTGAAAGCCGCATGCTAAGGGAGTCCCCTGTCATTCGCTTCAGGCCTGCCTTCACTGTCTAAACAGCCCACTCAGCCAAACCATTTGAGCCTGGGTGGAAAGGGGCCGTCCGAATGTGACGAATGCCATTGTGCCGCATGAACTCACTGAACAGTTCACTAGTGAACGTCGGGCCGTTAACAGTGACCAGAGTGTCAGGCAACCCGTGGACTGCAAACACTTGCCTGAGTTTGTCTATGGTTGAGGGGGCTGCGATGTTGCTCATGATATGAGCTTCGATCCATTTAGAATGCACCTCTACCATGACAAGAAACATCTGCCCCATAAAAGGGCCAGCAAAGTCCAAATGTAGCCTAGACCAGGAGCTGGTGGTGGCATATTCTGATTAGTCTGACATTGCGTGCATGATTTTACCTTGTTCTCCAGATCCTGATCCATTCCTGGCCACCAAACATAGGATCTTGCAAGGCTTTTCATCCGAGACACTCCTGGGTGAGCCTCGTGAATTTCCTCCACAATCTGTGAACGGCCAGGAAGAGGCACAATGACCCTCGCTCCCTAGAAAATGCAGCCATCCTGCAGACTGAGTTCTGTCTTGCGTTTGGCATAAGACCTCAGTTCCTCTCTTTCCACGACTCTGGGCCAACCTTGTAAAAGAGAAGTCTTGACTTGGGACAGGACTGGGTCCCTCTCTGTCCACTGCTTGATCTGGGTTGCCTGTATAGGTGTCTGACAGCCTCTCCAATGTAAACACAGTCTCTGGAGGCACACGTGTAGTAACAGGTGTCTCAGGTAAAGGTAGTCGATTCAGTGCATCAGCATTTGCATTACTTCCACCTGCTCTGTACACTATAGTGTACAGGTAGGCTGACAATGTAAGAGCCCAACGCTGTATCCTGGCTGAGGCTAGCGGTGGGATGCCTCTAGTCTCACTGAACAGGCTCATCAGTGGTTTATGGTCCGTATAAGTTGTAAATACCCGTCCATAAAAGTACTGATGAAAGCGTTTGACCGCAAAAACAATGGCCAGACTTTCTTTGTCTAGCTGTGAATATCCTTTCTCTGCAGCTGTCAGGGTACGTGAAGCAAAACCAATAGGCTTCTCTGAACGGTCCTCCATTACATGTGAGAGAACTGCCCCGACTCCATAGGGCGAGGCATCGCATGCCAGGGTGATCTCCTTGTCTGGGTCATAGTGAACAAGCAGCTTTGCTGAATGGAGGAGTTCTTTCACTTCCTTGAAAGCTTTCTCCTGCTCTTCACCCCATTGCCACTTAGTGTCATTGTGAAGCAGCTTATACAGTAGGATCAAAACCCTTGAGAGGTCTGGAAGAAACTTGTCATAATAATTCACTATGCCCAAAAATGATCTGAGTTCCGTGACGGTCTTAGGGCTTGGGGCTTCCTTTTTAGCTCTCACTTTGTCCTCCACAGGGCAAAGCCCCTCGGCTGTGATCTTGTGTCCCAGGTAAGTCACACTTGATGCCAAGAACACACATTTTTGGCGTTTCAACCACAGCTCTGCGTCTGAGAGCCTCTTCAGCACCCGTTCTAAGTTAGCCAGATGCTCCGCCTCCGTAGCTCCCATGATCAAAATATCATCAAGGTACACTGCTACGTGCGGAATCCGCTGCAGCAAAGTGTCCATTGTCCTTTGGAAAATGGCAGGGCTGGACGCCACTCCAAACACCAGGCGATTGTATTTGAAAAAACCCTGTGCGTATTAATAGTGATGTACTCCTTGGAATTCTCATTGAGCAGCAGCTGTTGGTAGGCGTGGCTCATGTCCAGCTTTGTGAACAGCTTACCCCCGATAGAGTCACAAACGGGTCATCCACCCATGGCAATGGGTACTCCTCCAGCCTAGAGACCTGATTCACCGTAAGCTTATAATCCCCACATATCCTCACCGTTTTGTCTGCCTTCAGTACTGGAACGATGGGAGCCGCCCACCTTGAAAACTGGATGGGCTTAATAATGCCCAGCCTCTGTAAACGTTCCAACTCCTCCTCGACTTTGCCTTTCATGGCATAGGGCACCGACCTGGGCTTTAAAAAATGTGGTGCAGCCTCAGGGTCGCCATGGAGTTTCACTGTCACGCCCTTACAGTGTTCCCAGCTCGTCCCTGAAAATGTCACTGTACCGCTGCAGAATGTCCTCCGTTGTGTGTGCATACTTAATTCCATGCCAGTTTAGCCGGATTTTGCAAAGCCAATCGCGACCCAAAAGACTGGGTCCCCTGTTCTTAGTTATCAGTAGCCTAGCTTCAGCCTTCTGACCCCCGGCTGAAATATCCACATATAACACCCCTAAATGAGATATGGGCTGCCCCGTATAGGTCCTAAGTTTGAGCTTTGACGGTCTAATGGGAGGCAGGTTGGACCCCCATGTCCTCCTGTAGGTCTCCTCACTAATGACCGATGCAGTAGTCCCTGAATCAAGACTGTGGCGTAATGTGGTTCCGGTGGTTCCTCATCTGTTTCCACTCCAAACATGTTGTAGGCACACGCTGTCTCTTTATCTGCATCTTCAAGATGGTGTGTGGCTGTCTGAGCCTGTTGAGCTTTCCCCTGCCCAGGCTTAATCTTACCCTTTGAACTTCTGCACTTTTTAGCTAAATGTCCCTTTTTATGACAAGCATGGCAGACAGTGTCTTTGAATTTGCAATCATTTGCATAGTGCGTCCCTCCACACCGGAAACATTCCAGCAGCTTTGCCTGTTTACCAGTCTCCCTCTTGACTTGGTGCACTGCCGCTGACTGCGACCCGATATCCTTAACATTATTAGCAGCCATCTCCATGCCTTGGGCAATCTCTAGGCTTTCTTGAAAGTCAACGGTGGGGTTTCCCCTAACAGGTGGCGTTGTATTGTCGGCATTATTAATGTCGCATACCAATCGATCACGGAGCATATCTTCCAACACTGCATTGAAATCACAATGCTCTGACAGCTGCCGAAGCTCGGCCACAAAATTGGCCACGGACTGACCTGGCTTCCTCAAACGGCTGTGAAACTTGCCCCGTTGGACTATCACAGAAGGTTTTGGATTGAAATGGTTCCCCACAATTTTCACTAGCTCATCAAATGGAATTTTCCCCGGTTTCCGCAGTGCGGCTAAATTCCTTATTAGCTTGTAAGTCTTTGCCCCACACGCACTCAGGAGAATAGAGCGCTTCTTAGCCTCCTCCGTAATTCCATTAGCACAGAAAAAGTGTCCCAACCTCTCCTCATACTCCAGCCAGTCCTTGGCTTCTTCCAGGAATTCACAGATAGTTCCAAACGTAGCCATACTGAACGCGAAAGCTCCCCTTCGAAAAACGTGGCGACACGTTCACAAAACCAGTTCACCTCGTCGCCAAAAATATGTGGTAACTTCTACTTTGAAAAAGGCACACTTGACAACTTCATGCCAAAGAAACAACTTTATCTCGAACTTCAAAACGCTACGTATATACAGAGGGTTTCACAACCCGTACAGCATGGCGGGAACACTATTTACACGATGGACAACAGAAGTAGAACCACCCCCCCCCCCCCGATATCCTAACTAGTATTAACTTACTTTTAATTACGCTCACATTACAACACTTTCAGGCTGAGATCTTTCATCAGGACTCGTGTTGTTTGCTTTGAGCCAAAAAATTTACTGTTTATCTCCCTCCGTAGATGCTATCTGACCTGCTGAGTTCCTCAGCAGTTTGTGTGTATTGCTCAAGATTTCAGACATCTGCAGAACTTGTTGTGTTCCTGCAAGTACTGTAGTGACTTCTTCCTGCATTTCGAAAAATTAATTTGTTGATATGAATCAATACAGTTCTGACACTGGGGAAACGGTCACCTGTATCAGGAAGACTAGCCAATGAATTTTCAAAGAATATTCCACATTGTTTGCACCCCACCCATTTCTGCCTTCCATAGGGACTATTCCCTCAGCCAAATCCCTCCCCACCTGCCACTTCCTGACCCCTGGCATTATCCCCTGCAGCGACAGGTGGTTTAACACTTACACCCCCTCCCTTAGTACCATCCAGGGACCTAAACAGCCCTTCCAGGTAATGCAAGGTTTAACATGCATCTCCTCCAATCCCATCTCCTGCACCCAATGGTCTTTAGATAGCCTCCTCTATATCAGTCAGATCAATGCAGACTAGGTGTCCAATATGGGTATCCCAAGCTCTCCGCTGCATGCCATTCAATTCTCCTCCTCATTCCCACAAAAATATTTTCTCTTCTCCTAGCCATCTGGTTCTGGTTCCATCTGCCTTCCATCTCTCCCTTAATGGCTATCACCTCCCTTACTTAACAAATACCAGCACTGCTAGCCTTTTGTGTTCCTATTAATCATTCTCCCAGGTGTCTCCATCTTCAACCTTACTTGTCTCTGACTGCCCCTCTTTTGTTATTCTTTGTGTGCACTTCCATTTATCATAAACCTGCTTCTGCCTTCTAATTCCACTCAAGTCCTCTCCTACCTGGTTTAATTTGTTCATAATCCTTTATCTCTTGATCCACCAATCACCTCTGTCTCATTATTCTCCCTCTTCATTTATAGCTACCTGCATGTCCATTCTTAGTCTTGATTTAGGGTTTTGACCCAAGATGTTGACAGTCCACTCCCCAGATACCACTTCACCCACTGAGTTCCTGCAGCAAACTGCTTGCAGACAAATGCTAGAACTCAGCCCTTCAGTAGAATGTGAAACGAAAATGAACAATGTCCCAGCCTCCCTCATTGACTTACAAAATCCCCCGCCCCTCTCTCTGTCTATCACTTTCATTGAACATAGTTTTTAGTCCTTGGTGCTCATCTGCTATCTAGGCTAAGTGACTGTTACTGTTCCTCTTGATAATGAGTGCAGGCAGGCTCTTTGTGTCTGGGTATAATGAGTGAGCTGCATCCCATCCTAAACAAGGTTCCCACTTGTTCGGTCCAGAGAGACCAGCCCTGTAATGTTCTGTTATGTCTTGTAACTTCAAAACATTAGACTACAAACTTTGTAATTCAGCAAAACTCCCAGGAGTCTGTAAGTACAAGTGTAATTCAAGTTTACTTTAAGCGAGCAAGTTGTGCACATATCACATGTGTAGGTAGCGTGATGACTTACGCACTTATTGTATTTTTACATATAACCCGTAATTTAAATTATTGTAATATTAAATACACAGCTAAGTGAGTACTTATTTCTTTCCTCAGCAGGAAGGGCATGAGTTCCAAGTTATTTTTCACAACCTGACCTTTCAGGCTGACAGTTTGTTGCAGCCGTGTGGGATACTGTTCTTTATGCACTTACTGTTTGTACCACTTTTTGTTTGAAATGTTAAGCTAAAATCTCATCCGCTTGTTCGAATTGTTCAAGTGCAATTTAAAGATCCTGTGGCGCAATTTCAATGTGGTTCTCATATCAAATTAATGTTTTTCCTTTGAAGCAAGGAATAGATAACTTGTTCAATAACTTTCATAACTGTTTATATGAATTTTCTGTATGCATGGCACTGCATTTAACATGGTTATTTAAGTAAAGTGGGGAATATGGTAAAATACTGTATCAAAACTATTTTCCTTATTTTTTCTTCTTACCATTCATTTCCTAACCTTCCCTCACTTAGTGTGCCGTACTAGGAAGGATCCCAAACATATTGACCTGTGTGCCAAAGACGTTTCAGAACAGAACCTGGAAAATATGACATTATCTTCTAAGACTTCCAAGATCAAAACAATATGTTTTCCCAATTTATTGATTTTGACATTTTTAATGCACTATTGTGATAATTTCTTGTGTATTCTTTAAACTCAGTTTGGTCAGTTGCCACAATACTTTGTAAGCTGAGATCACATGAAACGTCCAGCTCAAAGTGAAGAAAGATAGATATCTAATTGATCCCAAAGGAAATTCCAGTGTCACAGTAGCATTATAAGTGCACAGATATAAATATTAGAAGAGAAGTAGAAAGAATAAAAAGTAAGTTACCTCAAGCAGTCTAACAGGAGTGGGGTCATCACTTCCCCAGCTATAGGTTGACTCATTATAGAGCCTAATAATTGAGGGTAAGAACAACCTCGTATGTTGCTTTTTGGAGCAGTACAGTTGTCTTAGTCTATTGCGAAAAGTGCTTCTCTGTTCAGCTAAGGTAGCATGCAGAGGATGAGAAACATTGTCCAGAATTGCCAGGGTTTTCTGTAGGGTCCTGCAAAGATTATTGTACATTCTAAGGGCATTGTGAACACCCATATTCTGGTATGTCTATCCACGGCCTCCTCTACTGTAAAGATGAAGCCACACTCAGGTTGGAGGAACAACACCTTATATTCCGTCTGGGTAGTCTCCAACCTGATGGCATGAACATTGATTTCTCTAACTTCCGCTAATGCCCCACCTCCCCTTTGTACCCTATCTGTTATTATTTATTTATCTATCTATCTATCTATCTATCTCTCTCTCTCTCTTCCTCCTCCTCCTCCTCCTCCTCGTCCTCCTCCTCTCCTCCTCTCCTCCTCCTCCTCCTCCTCCTCCTCTCCTCCCCCCCCCCTTTTTCTCCTTCTGTCCTTCTCACTATACCCCTTGTCATTCTCTGAGCTTCCCCCCTCCCCCTTTCTTTCTCCCTTTGGCCTCCCGTCCCATGATCCTCTCATATCCCTTTTGCCAATCAACTTTCCAGCTCTTAGCTCCATCCCTCCCCCTCCTGTCTTCTCCTATCATTTCAGATCTCCCCCTCCCCCTCCCACTTTCAAACCTCTCACTAGCTCTTCTTTCAGTTAGTCCTGACGAAGGGTCTCAGCCCGAAACGTCGACTGTACCTCAGCCTATAGATGCTGCCTGGCCTGCTGCGTTCACCAGCAATTTTTATGTGTGTTACCCTTATTAATTTCTGGCTTGTATCTTTAAATGTAATTATAGACAATGTCACATTACAGGAACTATCACAAAAAAATCTTGTCTGTAAGATATATCAGTGTTTCCCCAAAATCAAAGCTGACGTGTGTTGGAGCATTGTTCAGTTGAAGTCAGCATTTTCCAGTATCGTAACTGGGTTAAGTTTCACAGGACGAAAACAACTGCCTCCTCCTCTATTAAGTCAGATGTAAGTGTCATCAGATATTCTGCTTGATGTATGTTGTTGGTTGTCTGTGGCTATTCCTTGTGAAACTTGAAACGTATGCCATTCTGAAGCAAAGTTATCATTCATTTTAGAATCTTCAGATCCCTTGAATTACTTGGCAATCTATTAAAAAAAACTCAACATGTACACATGCAGTTGAGTCTTTACTCCACTTTCATAAAATAAATATCACAATGACACACTCTTTTCATAAGATTTTTATTTAGATTTTCTCATCCAGTTAAAGTTAGTAGTTCAAGTAATGCTAAATGGAAGATCAAGACCTTGTATCAGGGCACCAAGAAAGGCTCCAACTGATAAATTATAACCATCTTTTCTGCTCGGAAAGTGAATGGAGAAATAGTTGCAATGCTGGAGAATTGCTGACTTCAAATGACCAATGCTTCAACACATGTCAGCTATGATCCTGGGGAAAAATCAGTATAATTTACGGACAAGATTTTGTGATAGTTCCTGTAATGTGGCTGAAGCACCTTCAATAATTTCCAAAAGGCTGAAGTAGGGTAAATACTGAAAGGCTTTTATTCGCAGTAAGACATGACCTCCATGCTGAGTGTCTGCCCCTGGTCTGAGGGAGAGGAGCAGGGCAAAATCGTCTTTATTCAGGGGTCTGTGGGAGGAGCCACAGGGACAGTCAGCAGAGGGGTGTGTCCAGACAGTTAACCCAGTTACAACTGTTACGTACCCCGTAACTGGGTTGCCAAACCAGCAGAAATGGATCACTCAGTTGGAGTCTGGATTACTAGAACGAAGAAAGTTTTATTAAAGAAACAAGCAACACAGTACTCTAATCAAAAGGATAATGAATGCAACAGTTCAGCAATGATAAACATACATGTACACAGAATTCAGATAACAGGATCAATCAAGCTCTATCGTTGTCTAGGGGTAAATGACCAGTTTCAAAGTGACGCAAAGTTCAGTTCAATTTAGTTCAGTTCAGTTCGCAGTAATCACTGCCATGGGAGATGGACAGTGTGGGGGAAGGAGACAGAGAGCAAAACGAATGAATATTCAAAACGACTTCCACACAGACCTTTGCAGTCAGCTTTCGGGCGAGTCCTTTGTGATGTCATCTGAGGTCACCGACTGTGACCCCTCCGTTTCCAGATACGAATCGTTTCCCTGCTATGAATCTGGCACCCAGGCAAGGGTGGACACACACCAGGTTCCCGCCGATTGTGCCTTTCCAAAACTTCCCACCGACTTGTGAGAGACGCACCGCTTCCAGGGTCTTGTTACCTCGGGTGTCGTGTGTGTGTCCTGCCTTAGCGAACCTGCCCCTTTTTATCCCCCTGCTGGGGTATGTCCATCACTTCAAACAGTTCAAGGTTCAAAGGGGGAGCCGCTCTTGACAGCTCTCCTTCCTTTATTAACATCTCCAAATGCTGCTCCATTGTTTTCCTTATCTCTCTCTCTCCTGAAGACGGATGGCAGACCAACTGCTGATCCCACTGATGCCGGCACAGGACAGCTACATCTTAATCTATGTGTATTCTTGTCACACAACATTTAAATATGGTTTACCACAGTGGCATTGCTGTATAATCAACTTAATTGTTACATTTACAGAAAGGTGCAAGCCAGAAGTGAATGAGGGTGTTCACAATGCCCTTTGAATGTACAATAATCTTTGCAGGACACTTCACTCTGTGCTCGATATTTCATGTGATCTCAGTTCACAAAGTATTGTGGCAATTGACCAAACTGAGTTTAAAGAATACACAAGGAATTAGCCATACATCTTGTTTCAATGATTCTCCTAGAGAAAGCGCACAGTGGCTGCAATGATGAACTTGTATTACAGTACACGCAGTCATTGAAAGACATTAAACTATACAACAGGAAACCACACTATTAATGTTTGCTTTCTTTCTGAGCCAAGCTTTTTGCTGGCAAGTTATCTACAACCTAATTAAAAGCAGGACGAATGCTTGTTTCTTATACCGTTAAAAAACGTTTCAGAGATTTAGCATAAAAATTCAGTGTTAATTCTCCTGCGTCTGTGCTACTTGACACTTAGCATGGCTCTAGTCTGCAGATAATCTTCAGAGACTCTGCAACTGGCACAGCCTAAATTCTTGGGAGAGAAATTCTTTTAGTTGCAGTATTCAGGAAGAATAATAACTATACATGCTATTTCCAGCAAACGACTTCAAATATTGTAAAAAGTGAAACTGGGGTCTGTCATGCCTACATTGTCTTTACAAATACGGGTTTGCTGTAGATGAGGCATCTACAAGGTGAGGCATCCACAAGGTGAGGCATCCAGTAAGGTGCCTTGTAAGTGCTTATTACATAAAATACTGGCTCAGCGTGTTGGAGTAATATATTATTGCGGATGAAGTTCAGCAAATAGGAAGAGAGAATAAATAAGTTATAATTAACTTGGTGGTAAGTTATTAGATAAGGATAATTGGGAAGTGATGTACGTAGAACTGAGTGTAAAACAAACATTGGCTAATGATACAATGCTGTGTGGGAAGGGGTGCTAAAAGGAGGACCCAGAGGAATCAAAAAGTTTTAAAAGGGCTTCTGATAACCTGTGCACAAAATGAAGTGATCAGGAAATAGAGTGGAATGGTGCAAGTACATTGTCATGCAAGAGTAAGCATGCCTTATGTTGCCGAGACCACACCTACAATACTATCTATGAATTTGGTCACTGTACATACAATTTGTTCTGCAATTCAATAAAGTGATTCATTGGGTAAGAGAAGGTGAGATTTGTTAAGACGGAAATTGTGAATGTCATTGTTCAGAAAGGAATCATGTGCCCTGACCCTATTAGTTCTCCCACAATGCCTCCCCACATTTTCACCTGTTTTAAACTCCATCCACCATTTTTCAGCCCCTTTCAGCAACACATATCTGTCTGCAAACCAAGACTGTCTTCTGCACCATCAACAACTCTGCCAGTCTTGGTGTCATCCGAAAACTTACCAATCATGCCTCCCACATTCACGTCCAAATTATTCTCATATAACAGCAAGGCTGTCAGCATTGCTGCTCACGGGCCACAACTAGCCACAGAAACAACCCTCTACTGTCAGACTTATCAAACAGATGCTGGGCATGATAGATCTAACTTTCCTTGTACTGTGTCTCAGATAATAACATAGGCCACCACTGAGAACTGCAAGAGATTCCAAAATGATGTGATTTGCGTATTTACAGCATGTTTTTGTGTGCCCAATCATGAATGAAAACATCAATGAAAACTCCTGGTGAAACGAGTGTTATGACGTATTACTTTTGTGACGAGAATACACATAGATTAAGATGTTAGCTGTCCTGTGCTGGCATCAGTGGGATCAGCAGTTGGTCTGCCACCTGTCTTCAGGAGAAAGAGAGATAAGGAAAACAATGGAGCAGCATTTGGAGATGTTAATGAAGGGACGGGAGAGTTTAACGGAAGGAGAGCTGTCAAGATCGGCTCCCCCTTTGAACCCTGAACTGTTTGAAGTGATGGACAGGCGATACCCCAGCAGGGGGATAAAAAGGGACAGGTTTGCTAAGGCAAGACACACATGACACCACGAGGTAACGAGACCCTGGAAGCGGTGCGCCTCCCATAAGTCGGTGGGAAGTTTTGGAGGGCTGGTCGCGGGACCAAGCCATAGACGCACAGGGTGGAAAGGCACGATCAGCGGGAACCTGGTGTGTGTCCGCCCTTGCCTGGGTACCAGGTTCACCGCAGAGAAACGATCGTATCTGGAAACGGAGGGGTCACGGTCGGTGACCTCAGAAGACATCACAAAAGGCTCGCCTGAAAGCTGACTGCGAAGAATATCGAAGGTCTGTGTGGAAGCCGTTTGAATATTCATTCGTTTGCTCTCTCTCTCCTTCCCCCCACTGTCCATCTCCCACGGCAGTGATTACTGTGAACTGAACTGAACTAAATTGAACTGTGTCACTTTGAAACTGGTCATTTACCCCTAGTCGACGATAGAGCTTGATTGATCCTATTATCCTAATTCTGTGTACATGTGTGTTTATCATTGCTGAACTGTTGCATTTATTATCCTTTTGATTAAAGTACTGTGTTGCTTGTTTCTTTAATAAAACTTTCTTAGTTCTAGTAATCCAGACTCCAACTGAGTGATCCATTTCTGCTGGTTTGGCAACCCAGTTACGGGGTACGTAACATAAGTGGGGTTCTCGTCCACGATTTTGAACGCTAAATTTGGGACGGAGTAAATTGATTGGGTTAAAATTCCCGAAAGAAAGAAAAGACAAACAGCAGAAATGGAGGTTGAGGAATCTATAAAGGCACCGACCTTGGAGGCATTAGAGGATGCCAGGAAAGCGGAATTGGCAGCTGTGGCCAAACGGTTGAATCTTGTTAAGGGGAAGTCGACAATGAGGAGAGAGGAGATACACAGAGCTATCTTAGAGCACTATTTATCTGAAGGTGTGTTTCCCCAAGGGGAACTGGAGGTGGTGTCTATCGAAAAACCTGCTAGAGACGCAGTACAGGTGCAGCTTGAAAAACTGAGACTCGAGCACGAGTTCCGGGTACGGCAGTTAGAACACGAAGAGAAGCAGTTAGAAAGGCAGGAGAAAGAGGAGTTAGAAAGGCAGGAGAGAGAGTTAGAAAGGCAGGAGAGAGAGAGAGAGACAGATGGAGCGAGAGGAGAAACAGAGGGAAACGGAATTTGAGAAGTTAAAGATAAGGACAGAGCGGGGTCCCGTGCCGAACCAAGGTGGAGGGTTCCGGGTGACCCAGGAGGTTAGGCTGGTTCCCCCACTTGACGATACCGATGTGGATCGGTACTTTCTCCATTTCGAAAAAGTTGCTACAAGTCAGGACTGGCCGAGGGATAAGTGGGCTGTTTTGCTTCAGAGTGTACTGAAAGGGAAAGCCCAACAAGCTTACTCAGCTTTGTCCGCGGAAGATGCCCAGAGGTATGAGGTGGTGAAAGAGGCCATCCTCAGGATTTATGAGTTGGTCCCGGAGGCATACCGGCAGAGGTTCCGGAATGCGAGGAAGCAGTGGGACCGCACGTATTTAGAGTTTGCCCGTGAGATGCAGACATATTGTGAGCGTTGGTGCGCCTTGAAGGGGGTAGATGGGGATTATGACAGACTGCTACAGCTGATCCTGATTGAGCAGTTTAAAGGTTGTGTCCCTGAGGGAATGAGACCCTACCTAGATGAGAAAGAGGCAGGCACGTTAGCCGCAACTGCTAAGTTAGCGGGTGAGTATGCGTTGACGCATAAAACGAAGTTTGCCCTGAGTAAAGGCTACCAGAAGGGTAGTCAGGACGGCGGGGAGAGTCCGCCAGAAAAGTCAGAAAGTAAGCTGGGGACTGGTGAGAAGGATAAGGTAGACCGGGAGCAGTCTGGTAGGAAGTCTCCTGGGGTCGTCTGTTATAATTGTGGGAAAGTCGGACACTTTGCATCCAGGTGCTTTGCCCCAAAGAAGGAGACGGGAAAAGGAAAAACGGCGATTTTGACTGGCTGTATCGAGCTGGTAAACGAACCGCTAGGAGAGGAAAGGTCTGCCAAAGTTCAGGAAAGGCGCGAGAGGTTTATCTCGGCCGGATTGGTGTCAGTGAAGGAGGGGTTAAAACCAGTTCCAGTGCGGATCTGGAGAGACACGGGAGCGTGTCAGTCACTGATACTGAAGAGTGTAGTAGAGTTTAGCTCAGAGACCCAGACTGGGGAGGTCAAGGTCAAAGGTATTGGGGGAAGGACAGAGGCCGTCCCTTTGCACCAGATACACCTACAAAGCAACCTGGTCTCTGGACTAGTCACGATCGGGGTGAGGCCCGAATTACCGATGAAAGGCGTGGAGGTCTTGCTTGGTAATGACCTCGCCGGGGGAATCGTGTTCCCAGCCGTGAGATTGACAGGTCAGCCTGCCAGCATTGAGGCCCCGCCCATGGACTCACAGGTTCATCACGGGACTGCTGAAGTAAATTTAGCTGAGACGTTTCTGCCAGCCTTGTACGAGAAGGGGGTAGAAAGTGAAAAGAAGGAGTGTAGTGAGGCAAGAGGTAGTGAGGGAGCTGAGACAGACTTAGCATTAGCCAGGAAAGAATTTGTGCAGGCACAGGAGCGAGACGAGGGGCTGATGGTTTTGGCGGAGACAGCTCACTCTGGTGCAGAATTAAAAAGGGAACCAGTAGGCTATTGTGTGGAGGAGGAAGTGCTAAGGAAGAAAGGGAGACCAAGTACCGTACCCGCAGATGAGGAATGAGGGGTGGTGCAAAAGAGTTATGGGATGAGATTTTTAACCTGGCCCACAAGGTACCCCCTGGTGGACATTTCGCGGTGCTGGAGGAAACAGTTGGTGGAATCATGAAAGGGGTTTACCAGCTGCACAGGAGGAAGGATGTTATTGATTATGGCAGACGCGAACTGAGACGGTCACAGGCTTTTGATATGCTAACAAACCTAGTCGGTGTTAGCGCAGAAATCAATGAAGCTAGGGTCCCCCTGATAAGAGAAAAAAAACCATTTTGAAAAGATGAGTATGGTACCCACCAGATGGGAGAAGGCTATTGTTTTGGCCAGCTCTGCTGATAAGGTCTCTCCCTTAATCCCCGAACAAGGCGACTCTTTAGGAGAAGAAATTAAACGACTCGCACACGTGTGTTTGATTGTCCTGAGGCGATGCAAAGAACTGGGACGCTGGGTGGTGTTTGTTACGCTAGGTCAGCCTAGTGAGCAACAGCCCTATAGAATGAGTAATTCAGTGACGAAAGGGCTGACGAACACAGAGGTGTGTATTGGCGATGTGATACGGCTGTCTGAAGCCAGCTTGATAGTGAACCTTGAAAATAATGAGTTCGGCCACACCAAGGTCACTTACCTGGGAATTGTGGTGACACAGGGGCAGCTGGCAGCGATGCAAGCTACAGTGCAGGCTATCGCTGACCTCCCAACCCCGACAGACAAGAGGGCCCCCAGAAGGCTCTTGGAGATGGTGGGGTACTGTAGGAAGTTTTGCAATAACTCTGTGGTTACTACCCCTCCCCCTCCTACTAAGCCCTTGCGAGAGAAAGCTAAGTCGGAATGGGACGACCCTTGTTATTGTGGTCCGGGACGAAACCCAATGAGAGGTTACATTGATCGCAATTCATCAGTGTTTTTGGCCACTATGAAGTTTGCTAAGTTGGAGCCTGGTCTAAGGGATTATTAATAACACATATCAAAGGAACAGAAAATGTGATGGCTGACTGTCTGTCAGGTGTTGACAACTTCAAATTCGCTGTATTAGCCAAATAGCTGATAAAGATGTATATTTGTGTGTATCAAATAATGTATTCATGTTTGTAATTTTTACCCCGGTAAAAATCCTTAAAGGTGGGAGGTGTGACGAGAATACACATAGATTAAGATGTTAGCTGTCCTGTGCTGGCACCAGTGGGATCAGCAGTTGGTCTGCCACCTGTCTTCAGGAGAAAGAGAGATAAGGAAAACAATGGAGCAGCATTTGGAGATGTTAATGAAGGGACGGGAGAGTTTAACGGAAGGAGAGCTGTCAAGATCGGCTCCCCCTTTGAACCCTGAACTGTTTGAAGTGATAGACAGGCGATACCCCAGCAGGAGGATAAAAAGGGACAGGTTCGCTAAGGTAAGACACACACGACACCACGAGGTAACGAGACCCTGGAAGCGGTGCGCCTCCCATAAGTCGGTGGGAAGTTTTGGAGGGCTGGTCGTGGGACCAAGCCATAGACGCACAGGGTGGAAAGGCACGATCAGCGGGAACCTGGTGTGTGTGTCCGCCCTTGCCTGGGTGCCAGGTTCACCGCAGAGAAACGATCGTATCTGGAAACAGAGGGGTCACGGTCGGTGACCTCAGAAGACATCACAAAGGGCTCGCCCGAAATCTGACTGCGAAGAATATCGAAGGTCTGTGTGGAAGCCATTTGAATATTCATTCGTTTGCTCTCTCTCTCCTTTCCCCCACTGTCCATTTCCCACGGCAGTGATTACTGTGAACTGAACTGAACTTTGCGTCACTTTGAAACTGGTCATTTACCCCTAGTCGACGATAGAGCTTGATTGATCCTGTTATCCTAATTCATGTGTGTTTATCATTGCTGAACTGTTGCATTTATTGTCCTTTTGATTAGAGTACTGTGTTGCTTGTTTCTTTAATAAAACTTTCTTAGTTCTAGTAATCCAGACTCCAACTGAGTGATCCATTTCTGCTGGTTTAGCAACCCAGTTACGGGGTATGTAACACTTTTGACAGAGATATTTTTATTCAGGCTCTGTTCAACTTGTACAACTCTTCCTTGTATAATAATTCTGAACACCAATACCATGTTTCTCTAATGTCCTCTTAAGTGACAGGTCCTAATTTCTCCTTTGAAATCTAAGGCTCAGAGACCAGCAGGCACTGGTTCTTACAGCTTTCTCTTTGATGATCTTCCCATTGAATTCCCATTGGTTGCCCTTTGAACACGCTGCTATTGGCCAGATGAGCTGCTCTCGAAGACAACGAGAACCTCATTAATAACATGCTAATTGGGGTTTCGTAATGCAGATGCCACCATGTAAACAATAGTCACAATAGTTTAGTGCCATTGAAAATCAAGTAACTCTAAAACTGAACAGATAAAGGCTTTCTCCATTGATAATGAGGTTTAAAACATCATAGACCAGGCTCTGCTGCTCAGACTAAATATGTGGAGAGACAGCTGCTTGCATCATGGGAGAACTTGACTGTATATAGTCATCACGTGACCTGCTTCCCTTGCCCAACCTGAAGAATTGCCAACTGGGCTTGCGTGTCAACTTTATCAATCCATATTGTCCTTGGTAAGCAAACTGTTTGGCGAAATAAATCCGACTTTGTGTTATCGATATGGAATAGTTCAGATTCAAAGGTATTTTTGTGATGATCAGTTTTAGTTAATATTCCTTTTCAGAATCTGGTATCAATGGCAAGGCCACATTTATTGTCTATTACGTGTTGCTGTTTTCCCTCAAGTTGTGGTGAGCTGCCACTTTGAACAGCTCCAGACCTTCTGGTGAAAGTACTCCCACAATGCAGTAGGACAGGGAAGTAATATACAGGCAATAAACCACTGTACTGAATATTCAAATCATAAAGGTGTACAGCTTGGTGAGGTATGAGGTGAAATTCCCAAATACATACTGCCTGTTCTTCTCCGTGGTAGAGTTCAGGGATTTGGAAGGTGCTGTCGGAGTAATCTGACAAGTACCTGCAGTGTGTTTTGTATATGATACACACTGCGGCACTGTGCAGCAGTGGTAATTAAGTGTTAATTTATTCAATCATACTTCTAAGCTTGAAACTACCAAACATTAATAAATAGGGGTTTTTATTTATTTCTTTTTTTCTCTTGGTTAATCACAGATACGTCTTAAGTTCCAAGTCAACCAATTCTGCCCTGGATGAGGACGAAGGTTTCAGTGACTGGACTCAGAGGAGAGAAGAGCGTCGGCAGAAACGTAGGGAGGAGTTGGGATTCACAGAGGAAGACCATGTCAATGAATCGGCCATGGAGAATAGTTTTGCTAGAGAAAGAAGAGAGCAAGAGGACCAGAGGGAGCTGGGTATCGGTAAACTGAAAAGGTGGCAGGTGGAGGAGGAGGAGGAAAGAAGGATGCTCCAACGGGAACAAGAGCAAGAGGAAGCAAACTATCAACAGCGCGAGTATGAAAGGAAGCAAAGAGAGAAGGCAGAGATGGAGAGAGCTCAAAAAGAAGACAGACAAAGGTTGAAGTACCTGAGAGAAGACAGAGAACGATTGGACCAGGACAAAACAGAGAAAGAGAGATGGACAATGGAAATAGGAAAGGTAAAATAAGAAGCCAACTCCTACAAATTTTTGGTCTGTTAGAATTTTCTGATAGGTTCAGTAATTGTGATGACCCCATTATATAGTGTTAATGGCTTTCAATCAATCAGTTTTGTGCCTATCCTTAGAACCTAATTGAAGTAGATCAATTTATTCTCAGTTGTTGCACTGTTCAATAGGAATACCCTTAGATCAGCGGTTCCCAATCTTTTTTTAAGCCATGGAGCCTTACCATTAACTGAGGCGTCCATGGACTCTAGGTTAGGAATCCCTGCTTTAGATTTTGCTGTACGTTTTTGAGCTTTGACCCACTCCTTGATTTGCCCAACAATTTTTTCTCTCTCTCTTTACCTACCAATTCCCCTGGTTATAAATGCCAGGAATTTCTCTCTGAATCACTGAAAAAATTTCAAAGTTATCTGGTGTATATTTTTTCAATTTCACCTGAGTTGATTGTTATGTACACAGTGCTTTAAATGACAGAGTGGCATACACAATTTTAAAGTAATGTTCCCAGATTGGGAGGGAATGAAAGGAATATTTCATCCGTTCCTTTCATCTATTTTCCTTGGTAGTCATTCAGCCCTGTTTTGGCAAATCTTTGTCCCTGATTTAGCGTTACATTTCCTGGATTGTCTGATGTGCTAGTCTTCCTCAACTGAAAAAATGGACCCAATATATTTACTTACCCTTCCACACAACTCCTAATCTTCATTCATAATATCACTATCATCAGTCTTCATGGTATACCTTGGATCCAGAAGCCTCCTGCTGAAATGCGCTATGAAAAGTTAAGATAATCAAATTAAATATGTCAGTTCGCAAAAGTAGAGGCTTATGTGGCTACTTGGTGATAGTAGTGAGCACATCATCCATTTTGTGTCAGTGGGCATTAAATGCCAGATGCACTGTAACATATTGTTCTACCATTCTCCAGGGTGTGCTTCTTTATATTTGAGTGCTTTTAATGCCAAAGGTGTGATATTTCATTGTGGGTTGGCTTATTTCAGATCCTTGATGTGACAATAAGGGATACTGACTGAGCCATTTGGATCAAGAAATATAACTTTACTAAAGCCAGATCAGCCCAAATATTTACTACCTTTTGATTCCACTGCTGCAAGGTCAGTGGTTACAAGTCTAAGCCGATCCCTATCATCATGCTAAGCATAATGGTGAATCGCCCTTTGTCTTGGGTAAGGGTGAGAAGTGAATGACTGATAAGGCAGAGATATCAGTGGAAGTGAGCAAATAACCATCTTGTCGTCACCAAGCCAGGTTCTAGGGCCTGGTTAGTAGTGGCAAGGGCAATCTCATCTTGATTAGATTAGATTAGATTCAACTTTATTGTCATTGTGCTGAGTACAGATACAAAGCCAATGAAATGCAGTTAGCATCTAACCAGAAATAGTGTTATTTACAAAATAACTGCAAATAAAAAGTGCTACAACACACAAATATAAAATACAAAAAGTGTAAAATATATAAAAGTATAAAATACAAAAATATAAAATATAAAACACACATAAATATGGGTGCAATACTGCTTAGCGCTGTGATGTGAGGTTCAGCAGTGTCACAGCCTCAGGGAAGAAGCTCTTCCTGTGCCTGCTGGTGCGGAAACGGAGGCTCCTGTAGCGCCTACCGGATGGGAGGAGAGTAAAAAGTCCATGGTTAGGGTGGGAGATGCATCCTTGATAATGCTTTTCGCCCTGCCCAGGCAGCGTTTATGGTAGATGTTCTCAATGGTGGGCAATTGCGTGCCGATAATCCGCTGGGCAGTTTTCATCATACGCTAGAGTGTTTTGCGGTCCGATACGGGACAATTTGCACACCACACAGAGGTGCACACTGAGACTCCCCCCTCTATCTTGGAGGAATGAGGGAGACACAGCTGATGTATGCACTTGTATGTTAATCATTAGTAAATAGATGTCAAGATGTGCAGGGGATCATCGGGAAAGCAGTACTTTAAACTTGAAGCACGTGAGATTCAATAATTATTTGGAAATAAGTGGGAGAGTAGTTCGGAGAGTCAGCATTAACACTGAACCAAATAGTCTCCATCTATGTCAAAAAAGTAAGAAATAGGAAAACCCATTCTTTCAGTCCATATTCTCAAGGAGGACCCTATCAGAAACATTTCTTGTATCTGATTCATGGTTTATTGTGTGTCCCGGGCATTTTCTATTCTTTATTCTGTTTTGAAACATGCATGCTATTTTTTTTTTCCCTTTTCTAATGTATAGAACTTACTGCTAATTCAGTAACAATAACTAAAGCAACTTCATTTGACCCAAGATCCACAAACCTGCAGGTCCTGACAGACCTATTGTCTCAGCTTGCTCCTGCCCCACCGAACTCGTTTCTGTATACCTCAACACGGTTTTATCCCCCATTGTTCAATCCCTTCCTACCTATGTTTGTGACACTTCTCATGCTCTTAAACTTTTCGATGATTTTAAGTTCCCTGGCCCCCACTGCTTTATTTTCACCATGGATGTCCAGTCCCTATATACTTCCATCTCCCATCAGGAAGGTCTCAAAGCTCTCCGCTTCTTTTTGGATTCCAGATCTAATCAGTTCCCCTCTAACATCACTCTGCTGTGTCCAGCGGAATTAGTCCTTACTCTTAATAATTTCTCCTTTGGCTCCTCCCACTTCCTCCAAACCGTATGGGTCCTAGCTATGCCTGCCCTTTTGTTGGCTTTGTGGAACAATCTATGTTCCAAACCTATTCTGGTATCTGTCCCCACTTTTCCTTCGCTAAATCGACGACTGCATTGGCGCTGCTTCCTGCACGCATGCTGAGCTCATTGACTTCATTAACTTTGCCTCCAACTTTCACCCTGCTCTCAAGTTTGCCTGGTCCATTTCCGACATCTCCCTCCCCTTTCTTGATCTTTCTGTCTCTATCTCTGGAGACAGCTTATCTACTGATGTCTACTATAAGCCTACTGACTTTCACAGCTATCTGGACTATTCCTCTTCTCACCCTGTCTCCTGCAAAAATGCCATCCCCTTCTCGCAATTCCTCCGTCTCCACCGCATCTGCTCTCAGGATGAGGCTTTTCATTCCAGAACGAGGGAGATGGCCTCCTTTTTTAAAGAAAGGGGCTTCCCTTCCTCCACCATCAACTCTACTCTCAAACGCATCCCCCCCATTTCACGCACATCTGCTCTCACTCCATCCTCCCGCCACCCCACTAGGAATAGGGTTCCCCTTGTCCTCACCTACCACCCCACCAGCCTCCGGGTCCAACATATAATTATCCGTAACTTCCGCCACCTCCAACGGGATCCCACCACTAAGCACAACCTTCCCTCCCCCTGTCCCCCCTCTCCCCCCTCTCTGCTTTCTGCAGGGATCGCTCCCTACGCAACTCCCTTGTCCATTCGTTCCCCCCCATCCCTCCCCACTGATCTCCCTCCTGGCACTTATCCCTGTAAGCGGAACAAGTGCTACACATGCCCTTACACTTCCTCCCTTACCACCATTCAGGGCCCCAGACAGTCCTTCCAGGTGAGGCAACACTTCACCTGTGAGTCGACTGGGGTGATGTACTGCGTCCGGTGCTCCCGATGTGGCCTTACTATATATTGGCGAGACCCGACGCAGACTGGGAGACCGCTTTGCTGAACACCTAAGCTCTGTCCGCCAGAGAAAGTAGGATCTCCCAGTGGCCACACAGTTTAATTCCACATCCCATTCCCATTCTGATATGTCTATCCACGGCCTCCTCTACTGTAAAGATGAAGCCACACTCAGGTTAGAGGAACAACACCTTATATTCCATCTGGGTAGCCTCCAACCTGATGGCTTGAACATTGACTTCTCTAACTTCTGCTAATGCCCCACCTCCCCCTCGTACCCCATCCATTATTTATTTATATACACACATTCTTTCTCTCTCTCCTTTTTCTCCCTCTGTCCCTCTGACTATACCCCTTGCCCATCCTCTGGGTTCCCCCCCCTCCCCCTTTTCCTTCTCCCTGGGCCTCCTGTCCCATGATCCTCTCCTATCCCTTTTGCCAATCACCTGTCCAGCTCTTGGCTCCATTCCTCCCCCTCCTGTCTTCTCCTATCATTTTGGATCTCCCTCTCCCCCTCCCACTTTCAAATCTCTTACAAGCTCTTCTTTCAATTAGTCCTGACGAAGGGTCTCGGCCCGAAATGTCGACTGTACCTCTTCCTAGAGATGCTGCCTGGCCTGCTGTGTTCACCAGCAACTTTGATGTGTGCAACTTCATTTGACACTGTTGGTCTGTTGGAATGTAGACTCATTTAAGTGGCGAAATCGATCACTTGTTGAGATATGCGGATAAATAAATCATTTTCTTTCACCTGTCCATCATAATCATATTTTTGCTTCAAGAACTCCAAGGACAGTAATCTCCTCCCCTGACCTGTTTTCTCTGACTCATTCACCGTGAGATGCCATTGTTAACTATTATATTTACATAGCACCCAACTTAGACATGGTGACTCTTACAGCATTGGGGTGGGGGGGGGTTGCAATTGACTTACAATTGTCAAAGTAATGCTAATGAAACAGTGCTTTATACAAGTAGCTGATTATTGAGTTTTGGGTTTGTAGGTGGACTGCATGTAGGTAAAGCTTTGTGCAATCTGGATATTAAAATTGATAAATGGGTGTGGCAAATTTTAATCCAGTTCCCAACACCTGGACTAGATTTGATATAATTTGTTGAAATTGCATGATATTATCATAAGAAGGTCTGTGTGATAGATCATTCTCCACAAGCTCCAGCATCTTCAACAGAATCCTACCACAAAATGCATCTCTACCTCCCCCTTCCACTCTCTGCTATCCAGAGGGACCACTCTCTCTGTGATTCCCTTGTCTAGTCATCCCTCCCCACTGATTTGCTTCCTGGCACGTAGCCCTGCAAGTGGAAGATTGCTACATTTGCCCATTCACCTCCTCCCTCACCTCCATTCAGTGCCTCAAACCATCCTTCCAGGTGAAGTAACAAAGTAAACCCTCCAATGTAGAATGAGGGACAGCTTTGTCAAGTGCCTTCCCTCCATCCGCAACAAGCAGGGCTTCTCTGTGGCCAGCCATTTTAATTCCAATCCCCATTCCCATTCCAACACGTCAGTTCATGATCTCCTCTACTACCATGATGAGAGCACTTGGAGGAGCAATAGCTCATGTTCCATCTGGGTGGCATCCAACTTGATAGAATGTACATCGGTTTCCCTAACTTACAGTAATTTTTCCTCACCTCCTCCCCATTCTCCCATGACCCACTCTCCTCTCCAATCCGATGCCTTTTTTTCAGCACTTTCTCCAGCTACCACCTCCCAGCTTCTCATTTCACCCACTCTCCAACCCCCTCCCAACCTGTCTTAACCTACCATCTTCTAGCTAGTATTCCTTCCTCTTCCCCCACCTTTCCATTCTGACAACTTCCCCCTTCCTTTGCAGTCCTAATGAAGGGTCTCGGCTTGAAACATTGTCTGTTTATTCCCTTCCTGACCTGCCAAGTTCCTCCAGCATTTTGTATGTGGTTCTGTGTGATAATTTGAACCTTCAAGATGTACAACGTGCTGCTCTGAGGATGGTAATAAACTCTAGTTTATCCAACAAGAGCTTTATCCTGTGCCTAATCTAAGGGCACTTATTAATGATGTTGGGGGAGACGTTTCAGACCCCTGTACTAACATGATTGAATTCAAAAATTAATCAGATTATGTTTGAAACCTGAATTCACAGAGTCCTTATTTTACTGTCTTCCATGCAGAGACCAAAAGAGAATGAGGCCAAGCTGTCCAATCCAGCCAGATCATGGACTGAGCTTCATCATTATGAAGTTGAAAATGACGACATGCAGAATAAAACCACAGCATATCATAGCCTCAGAACGACCAAGACAACACTGAGGTAATGTTGTGCATTGTAGCAAAGAACAAGTAAGGAAAACCCTTCCCAGTTGTTTGCATCGTGTGCAGTGCAGTACTGTGATACTTCATTCTCAAGTTTTGAATTTTAGAAGCAAGGATATGTTGATTCTACTATTGTGCATGCAGTTTAGCAGATTAAAAATGAGAATGAATTTCTACCACCTGCCCATTTTATACAGCATCTTGGTTGGGAAAATACCTTTAAGCATTTTAACCACCCCCTCCCCACCCTGTTCAGTTCCAACTCATCTTTATAACAAAATTTGAATCTGACATTTTTTTTCAGGGAAATGCAACCTCTTCCAAGTCAGTTTATTCGGTTGTTGTTTTAGTCAAAGATACAATGAAAGACATCTCATGGAAATTATTTTATTGTAATTAAAAACATGTTCACTGAGAGAAATCAGTATCTCTTTGAATGTCATGCAATTTCCAACTAGGAAATTTACAACTGCATTTAACCAGCTTGCAGGAGAAGTCGGAAGTATCAAATCATGTTACCTAGGTAAAGCAAATAGCTGTAACGCGAGCTTACTCTGCAGTATATGAATTGGGTTCATTAGACCAGCAATTGGTCAGCCACTCTGAAGAGGCATTGTGTAGTTTGTTCACAGCCAATGAGCATTTTGTTTGAGGACTTCTCAAGGGAAAACACAGTCATGAATGAAGTTCTAGGTATCAAGCACCATGAAAGAGGCCTTGGACTCTTCAGAACTTTCCTTTATATTCTTTACTGGGAGATTGGATTAGGTCAGGCTGCATCTGTGATTTGCAAGAAAAAGGCCTGGAGATTGGGTTACCTAGACTATTTGATAAGTGGATGGATGAAGTCAAGGAAGAGCATGCCAGGTGATCCAAATTACTGGGGGTAGGTGGGGTGCGGTCACTGGGTGGTTGGAGTATAGAATTGATATTTGGTAGGGATGGGTAGGCTTCATATTTGAATGGATTATTGGTGGGAAGAAGGGAGAGTGCAGAGGGATTGTGATTGCTTCCATTGTTTTCAATTTTGTCTTTAGAAACTGACCAATATGAAGTGTGTTATCCTGAAGATACAAATTAATTCTGAATTGTAGCAGAGTGTTATGGCTTCATTGTTTTGGTTCTAAGTACCAGATCCTTTTGGCAAATTTCTTGAGGAATTAGAAATGAAGATCCATGAACTGAGTTAAGGTTACTTTTTTTTCTTCACTTCAAAACAAGGTCATAAATTGTTATTTTAGGGAAATGCCCTACTTGATCTAATAGCAGGAAGGTCAACGATTTGAATCACAATCTGTGCTGAGTTAGTTGATTCAAAATGGGAAGCCATGTTGTGGAACATCATCTCCCACATGAATCCGTTGGATCAAATTACTGAATTTTCTCCTGAACTGCTGAGCTTCATGTGGTGATACTGTTCATGTGGTGGCTGGCATGAAATCAGTTTGTTTGATTCGGAAATTGGTTTATTAGTGTCACACATACTGAGGTACAAAGAAAAACACGTCTGGCATACTATTCATACAGAGCAATTACAAGAATATAATGAGATGATGCAAGGTAAAACAAGAGAGTAGAATAAAGTGTTACAGTTGCAGAGAAAGTACACTGTAGATAGACAATAAGTAATAAAGTCATTGCAAGGTAGAAGGTGAGGTCAAGAGTCCATTTTTACCATATTAGGGAACTGGGCAATGGTCTTATAGCAGCAGGGTAGAAACAGTGATACGTGCTTTCGGACTTTTGTATCTTATGCCTGGTGGGGGTGGGGTGGGGAGACGAGAGAATATCAGGGGTGTGTGGGGTCTTTGGATATGCTGGCTACTTTACCAACGCAGCAAGAAGTGTAGTCGCAATCCACAGAAGGGAGGCTGTTTTCTGTGATATGCCAAGCCGTGTCCATAACTCTCTGCAGTTTCTTGTGGTCACGGTCAGAGTGGTCAAGCCATGATAGGATGTTTTCTATGTTACATTGATAAGAATTGGGTCAGAGGGGACATGACATTTTGTTTTCGGCCTCCAGAAGAAGTGGAGATGCTAGTGAGCTTCCTTGGCCATAGTGTCTATGCAGCTGGATCAGGACAGGCTGTTGGTGCTGTTCACTCAGTTGGCTTTGGAATTAGTTCATTGTTGTCACAAATACCTGGGCAGAGTGGAAAGCTTATTGTGCCTGCGCTTCATATGGATCGCGTCATTGCACAGTGCACTGAGGTAGAACAAGGTAAAACAATAACAGAATGCAGGATAAAGTGTAACAGCTGCAAAGAAAATACAGTGCAGGTGCGGAATAAGGTTCAAGCTCATAATTGAATTGATCAAAGTCGAGAGTCCATCTTATAATACTAGGGAACCGCTCAATAGTCAGAATCAGATTTATTATCACTAATGTATGTCACAAAATCTGTGTTGTTTTACAGAACAGTAGAGTACAAGACATTAAAATGACCGTAAGTTACAAAATAAATAAATACTGCAAAATAGAAATACAGGTTTCCCCCGCCATCCGAAGGTAGAGCGTTCCTATAAAACGGTTCGTAAGCCGGAATGTTGTAAAGCGAAGAAGCAATTACCATTTATTTATATGGGAAAAATTTGTGAGCGTTCACAGACCCAAAAATAACCTACCAAATCATGCCAAATAACACATAAAAACTAAAATAACAGTAACATATAGTAGGAATGACATGATAAATACACAGCCTATATAAAGTAGAAATACTTTTCTACAATCATTGCTGCACTGTTCTCCGTGGCGAAAATCTCACGCAAGCACTCTCGGCAGAAACACTCTCTCCAGTAACCTTTAAGGTATGAAGCTGCCAAATCATACCAAATAATGCATAAAAATGCACAGCCTATATAAAGTAGAAATAATTTATGTACAGTGTAGTATCACTTACGGGAATCAGGAAGACAGCGCCGAGCACACTGATGATGGTGTGTTAGGCTGAGTCATTGGAGGTTGGGGTGGTGCAGTGATCCCCAACTGCCGGGCAGCGAACCGATACCAATCCACGGAGAATGCAGCGATACAGTGGTAGTCGGGACGTACCCAGCACATCTTTAAGAAAAAAAAACAAAATAAACAAGCTAATTAATTAGGTGCCACCCGGCACATAAATGACTGCCCAGATCAGAGGCAATCATCTTCTTCTATGTCTGCCTGCCTCGATGTCGATAGTCGAAGTTCATCGTCTGCTGTGGCTGATGTGGAAGGCTTGAAAAACGACAGTATGCTTGACTGCTTTGCCTTGCGCATTTTTCTATCGTCTCATGCAATTGCTTCACGTTCAGTTCCTGGACGACTTCACTTTCAATCCGTTTGCTATTGCATTCGGTTTCGATTGCTATCCTTTCCTCTTCCAATTGCATCAGCTCTTCATCTATCAATTCTTGGTCATGGGATGCCAAAAACTCTTCAACATCATCTTCGTCAACTTTCACAAGCCAAACTCACTTTGTCCTTACTTCGTTCACCACAATCGAAATGCTTAATTATGTCTAGTTTTATGCTAAGTGTAACACCCTTACGAGCTCTTTTAGGCTTTTCCGATACCTTAGAACTCATCTTGCAAACAGATGCTCAAAATAAATTGACATAAAACACAGATGCTCACAGGCACGTGTTTAAGCAATGCCGGCTAGAATGCAGTTCCAGGCGAGGAGCTTGGCTGCTCGGGGCGCGCGCTGCTTTTTCCACGCGCTACCTTTTTCTGCGCGCTGCCTTTTTTTGTAACAGTGAAAATGCCTTCTGTTAGCGAAAACAGGTAACTAATGTCAGTCTTTCGTAATAGCAAGGTTTCGTAAAGTGAACATTGGAAAAGCGGGGGACACCTGCAGTGAGGTAGGATTCAAGGACCATTCAAAATGTGATATCAGAAAGGAAGAAGCTTTTGTGTCCTTTTGTATTAGGCTTTCTTATCTTTTGTTCGATGGGAGGAGGAGAAGAGGGAATGTCTGGGTGGGATATGTTGCCTAGGAGGCTAGAGTTAATATTTGACATGACCAACTTTTTGAAGCAGTTCATGATGGTAATATCAGAATCAATGGGGAGGAGACATGAAGACAGCTTACCTTGTATGTCTTAGGTACCGGGACAATAGTGGCCTTTAAGGGAGGTGGGAACCTCAGATTGAAACAGCGAGTGGTTTAGGAATATCTACAAATACCTCTGGCAGATGATCTGTGCAGGAACAAAGGACATGGTTGTTCAGGCCAGAAGCTTTCTGCAGATTCATTCCCCAAGAGGACTAATCCTACATTTGCAATAGTGATTGTGGACACAGGTTTATTCAAGGCACTCGTGGTGGGTGTGACGTTCCAGTCTCCTTCTGTTCAAAACCAGCATAGTAAGTGTTAGGCTCATTGGGAAGAGATGCCCTGTTGTCGGTGATGCTGCCCAACAACTTCTGGCTGTAAGGAAATCGAGGGATATGGGTGTTAGTACAGGAACATAGAGATGAGAAAGAACATGAACTAGAAATTTGAAAAGCATATGTAAGGGGTTTCTTCTTTTATGTTACTGCGTAGTCTAATTAAAATGGCTTCTTTGTTACGTTATAATTGAAATGGCTTCTTTGTTATGTTAACTGCTGAGAAAGTCTTCCCGCTAGCAGTTTGTTTGGATCATGTTACTGATAAGAGGGTGAACAAACCAATTGGGATAGATGTTATTCTTTCTGTGTGTCTGTAAGTTAGTGTGATGCGCGGGTTTTTGGGCAGAAGGCGGGAGAGAGAGACAGAGGATGGACAAGGTGCTGTAAGTCCGCTAATGGGGTCAGATGCCGAGCAGGAGTCCGAGTTCCAGGGTGTTTGGCGAGGAGAGGAGACAGAGACAGACTCGTGTGGAGCGTCTAATCAACCACCGTTGTTGGTCCCAGGCAGCAGGTCGAGGTGGTCCGAGGGGTCGCAGGGTGAAGAAGGAGGGTCCTGAGCTCCAACTGTTTGTGCACGAAGAGATTGAACTTTGATAAGTGTGGCACCTTTTATTTTCCTTTTATATTTTGTTCTCTATTAATTATGTAGTTGCAGTAATATCTATAAACTGTAAATCACTTAATTGTATCTGGTGTATTGTCTGTTATTTGGGCGGGGTTGGGTACATCACACAGCATCCACACAAACTATTACCCAGTTTGGCGGGGCCGAGGGCTGTTTCCCTAGACGACAGCGAGCTGAGCGACCCTGAGGCTGGCCAGGGGGGCTACACATATAAAAACAGGTTCAAAGGGCCAAGCTCTGTCCTTAATTCTTGTTTTCTTATGTTACAATATATAATAAATTTAAAATGTTTTATTGATGCAGTATGGATCAGGCCCTTCCGGCCTGACAAGCTGCGCTGTCCAGCAACCACCTATTTTAACACGAGCCTGATCACAGTTCAATTCACAATAACCAAATAGCCTACTAACCAGTAACCGGTACGTCTCCAGGCTGTGGGAAGAGACTGGAGAAGCCAGAGGAAACCCACGCAGTTGCGGTGAGAACATACAAACCCCTTCCAGACAGAGGTGGAACTGAACCCTGAATTCTGACGCCCTGAACTGTAATACAATCATGCTCAATGCCACCCGACTCTGCTGTGTTTCATTGACGTTCTCTTAATAGGTAGGTCTTGAAACAATGATAATGGGCTCATTGTGGTATACTAACCTTCAGTTAATGGACAGGCTCTGACTGCAAGGATTCAATGTGCTGGACAAATTTCACGACATGTGCCAGTAATAGTAAACCTGATTCTGAACCCTGTCAATGGATACATTGCCATTCTGCAGAAGAATGCACTTCAAATCATTCACATTCCATTAACTTCTTTATGTAAAACATAGCCTCAAGTGCAATGACACCTCTTTCTGACCATTGCAAACAATAACTTGGACATTTTCCTGGCTCTAAGCTACCCAAATATGTTGAGGAAGAATTGTGCAGAGATCAGAATGGGAACCATGCTGGGGATTTACTGCAAGTGCTGGAGCTGGTGATTCTGACCACAAGACTGGCTTCCCTGTGGCAGCAAGCACATTGTCTTGAGCTGACTCTACCTCAGACAACTATTTCCAGCCCCAACCTTTGAGTTCTGAACTCTAATCTCTCTTTATATGTGGCTTATCTTTGTCCACCATTGATGGTGCCCTCATCCACATCTCCTCCATTTCCCGAACATCCATCTTTCCGTTGCCCTAAAAGTGATAGTGTTTCTCTTCTCCTTACCCACCAACCCGTGAAGCTCCGCATCCACCACATTATCCCCCGCAATTTCCGCCACCTCCAAAGTGATCCTACCACCAAACGTATCTTTCTCCTCCCCCCCACTCTCTTCACTTTCTGCAGTGATCGCTCCCTCTGTGATTCTCTTGTCCATTCATCCCTCCTGGCACCTATCCCTGCAAGCAGCCAAAGTGCCACGCCTTCCTGCTGAGGTTGTCTATTGTGTCCGGTGCTCACAATACAGCCTCATCTACGTTAGTGATACCAGCCGTAAATTGCCGGACTGCTTTGTCGGACACCACTGCTTCATCCGCCGAAAGCAGAACCTCCCAGTGGCCAAACATTCTAATTCGGATTTCCATTCCTGTTCCGACATGTCTGTCCATGGCCTCCTCTTGTGCCAAGATGAGTTCCCCCTAATTGTGAAGGAGCAATACCTTATATTCCTTCTAAGTAACCTCCAACCTGATGGTGTGACTATCAATTTCTTCTTCTGTTAAAAATATTTTCCCTCCCCCTCTCCTCTTCTTCTGTTCCCCACTCTGGCCTCTTACCTCTTCACATCTGCCTATCACCTCCCCCTGGGGCCGCTCCTCCTTTCCTTTTTCCTATGGTTCACTCTCCTCTCCTATCAGTTTCTTAACTCTTCAGCCCTTTACCTTTCCTACCCACCAGGCTTCACCAATCACCTTCTAACTATCCTCTTGCCCCTTCCCCCATCTTTTTGTTCTGGCATCTGCTCCCTTCCTTTACAGTCCTGAAGGAGAGTCTCAGCCGAAAATGTTGGCTCTTTATTCATTTTCATAGATGCTCTCTAATCTGCTGAGTTCCTCCAGCATTTTGTGGTTGCTTTATTTTCCAAGTCAGCATGTAACATTGGTATGCCGTCACTATATTCCTAAAATGAAAAAAAAATGGAAAAAAACTAGACAGCCAGCATAGTCAAAGACCCCACCCATCCCAAATATTCTCCCTTCTCCCCTTTTCCATAGAGCAGAAGATGCAAAAAGCTGAAAGCACATACCACCCGGCTCAATGGCTGCTTCAATCCTGCTGTAATAAAGCTTTTAACTGGTTCCTACTACAATAAGATGGACTCTTAACCCCACAATGTACCTTGTTAAGATCTTGCACTTTATTGTTTACTTGCATTGCACTTTCTTAATTGTTGCTAGGCTTTAATTTGCATTCTGTTATTTACCTTGTCCTATCTCATTGCATTGTGTAATGATTTGATCTGTGTGCAAAACAAGCTTTTCACTGTATTTAGTACAGATGACAATAATAAACCAATATCAATACCAAATCAGAAATAGGAGCAAATGATGGAAGGAAGCACTCTGCAAGTCAGGCAGCATCTATAGTGAGAGGAGTAGAGGTATCATTTAAGATTGGGACCCTACTGTGAAAGATCTGCTTGCTGTCTGTTGTTGAAATCTGACCCTTTCAAAAGCACTGTGGCCCTCAACGTAAGCACTGTGACATTCAGAAATCATTTCAGAAGGCAACATTCCATGACATTCAAATAGAGTACATAAAAGTCAATGTTTCTAATAAAGCTGGCTGTTTGCACCTGCCTTCCAGATAGTCAATCTCATAGTGGGTCACTTTACCTCTATACCCATCCCCAATACCTAATTTTCAGTATTAGATTCACATAGGAATCCCTTAAGTTCATGTATGTGTGCTTGTTTCTAACAGGAGTTATATCTGAAATGGAAGATGGGGCAGGAATTACTGTTCAAAAAATACTACAGCCATCATGTCAATGATACCTTTTTTAACAATATAGTTTGTGCCAGAGAGAAATGTATACCACCAGTCCTGCATCTTAGTGGAAACAGTGGTAGACAAATGACATCAATAGTACATGCATGCGGACTGATTCTGTACTCCACTGTTTTCATGTCAGACAGATAACCTCCAGATCTGTACACGTGCACCCAAGCTGGATTTATATTCAGGTTCAGAAGAGTGAAATGAGCTCAATAGTGTCCCAGGCCTCTAGCCCCGTCCCCACCTTAATCTGGCCGCAGTCTTGGTGTCTACATTCTGATTTGCAGGGCCATTTATTTCCTGGTCCTTCATCTGGACCCAATCTGGTTCTTGGACCTCTTGCTTCAGGAGCCAGAACCGGAAAGATTTCTGTCCCTGAGTCCTGGTCTCAGCCCCTGCCTAGTCTCTGGGTCTAAGGCACCTTGGCTCAGTCAGGTCTCTGATTTCTAGTCTGTTATCTCTGGGGCCTTGGGTATATACAGGGCCTGAGAGAGCAGTCGTCCATCTGCAGTCTTCAGCGTTGTTCCTGGTCACCACACAGTGAAGGGCTTATACATTATGGATGGACGGCACAGTGATAATACCTACCACTTATTCTAAAGTGCTGGGCTAAACCTAGACATCCCAAGCATCCCCCACCCCCATGGTCTCTCTGTGACCTGCATAAGAAAATCAATCACCATGCCAAAATCAAACAGGTCAAGCAGAGTTCTCCATCGATATAGGAAGTCCCACAACATTAAAAACCATTGACTACCTTACTTTGCCATTAGAGTTGGAGCTTCTCCTTACCCTCCTAATCTTCCACAGTGCCCTTCCCTCACAAATGGAACCTGTCTCAGAGAATCCTCTGACCTTACCATTGACTGTGTAGGTATTCTGGGTGTGCGGACTCCTGAGTATTCAGAGTTATGTAACTTTTGACCTTCTGTTAAGAGCCACCTTAAAGTTGTTCAAGAACCCTGTTTGATGCATTTGTCACTTCCACAACTCCAGGAATGCTTTCCACCTTGATGCATTGGTGATCTATTAAGTGGCTCATCGATGTGTTCTTCTGGATTAATAATCAGGTTTTAATGCACCAAAATCTTCCTAATTAATCATATTTAAAAAAGCAGAATCTATCATCAAAGATCCCCACCATTCATGCATGCCTTCTTCATGCTACTGCCATCAGGTAGGAGGTTTGGCAGTCTTGGTTCCCATATCAGCAGGTTCAGGAACAGTTATTAACCTATAACCAACAGGCTACTGAACTGGTGTAGCTAATTTCATTAACTACTACTCTGAACTGATTCTACAATCTACAGACTCACTCTCAATGACTCCTTACAACTCATGTTCTCAGTATTACTTTTATTTGCAGAGTTCGTCTTTGCACCTTGGTGTTTGTCAGTCTTCGTTTATGTGTAGTTTTCCATAAAATTCTGCTGCTTCTTTTACCTTTAAATGCCTGCAAGAGAATTAACCTGAAGGTAGTATGTTTGTAACACATTCAAACATTGATAATAAATTCGCGTTGAACTTTAAACTGTGAATATGCTCCTGTGAATTTGAATCCTTCTAGTGCAACATTTTAAGTAAGATGGAACATGACTGATCAGAATCTGTGAATTAGTATTAGCCATTTCAGAATAACAGCTGCAACAGAATGATACAAATGCCACAAATAGAAAGATTACACCCACTTATTTCCAATAACTCTAATGATAGGAGTTGTGGTGACATTGCAGAGGATTAGCTGTGATACTGATAGAAAGCATGACATCACCATCTCTCCAAAGGACTGAATTCGCCTCTGCTTTTCACAAAACATCTGTCACAATGACTCACAACTGAGCTCTGGACTTTACAGCATTTACTTCACTTCCCACTTCCTAATGTTCTTCCATTATCTTTTTAACAAGAGTGTGATGAGCCAAGTCTAGGGGTTGACATTCCCCCTGTGATTTAAGCAGCACATTAATAGTATTGGAATGGTAATTCTGTGGTCATTGTGAAATGTGGGTGAGCAGTTTAATTGCTAATGTTGCTTACTAATGTACATGTTGTTCTATCGATTCAGGATCAGTTCCTGCGGATTGGAGGGTAGCTAATGTTATCCCACTTTTTAAGAAAGGTGGGAGAGAGAAAACAGGCAGTTATAGACCAGTTAGTCTGACATCAGTGGTGGGGAAGATGCTGGAGTCAATTATAAAAGATGAAATTATGACACATTTGGATAGCAGTAGCAGGATAGGTCCGAGTCAGCATGGATTTACGAAGGGGAAATCATACTTGACTAATCTTATGGAATTTTTTGAGGATGTAACTATGAAAATGGACATGAGAAAGCCAGTGAATGTAGTGTACCTGGACTTTCAGAAAGCCTTTGATAAGGTCCCACATAGGAGGTTAGTGGGCAAAATTAGAGCACATGGTATTGGGGGTAGGGTACTGACATGGATAGAAAATTGGTTGGCAGACAGGAAACAAAGAGTAGGGATTAATGGGTCCTTTTCAGAATGGCAGGCAGTGACTAGTGGGATACCACAAGCCTCGGTGCTGGGACCGCAGCTATTTACAATATACATTAGTGATTTAGATGAAGGGATTAAAAGTAACATTAGCAAATTTGCAGATGACACAAAGCTGGGTGACAGTGTGAAATATGAGGAGGATGTTATGAGAATACAGTGTGACTTGGACAGGTTGGGTGAGTGGGCAGATGCATGGCAGATGCAGTTTAATGTGGATAAGTGTGAGGTTATCCACTTTGGTAGCAAGAACAGGAAGGCAGATTACTATCTGAATGGTGTCAAGTTAGGAAAAGGGGAAGTACAACGAGATCTGGGTGTCCTTGTTCATCAGCCACTGAAAGTAAGCATACAGGTACAGCAGGCAGTGAAGAAAGCTAATGGCATGTTGGCTTTCATAACAAGGGGAGCTGAGTATAGGAGCAAAGTGGTCCTTCTGCAGTTGTACAAGGCCCTGGTGAGACCCCACCTGGAGTATTGTGTGCAGTTTTGGTCTCCAAATTTGAGGAAGGACATTCTTGCTATGGAGGGAGTGCAGCGTAGGTTCACTGGGTTAATTCCAGGGATGGTGGGAATGTCATATGTTGAAAGATTGGAGCGACTGGGCTTGTATACACTGGAATTTAGAAGGATGAGAGGGGATCTGATTGAAACATATAAGATTATTAAGGGATTGGACACACTAGAGGCAGGAAACATGTTCCCGATGTTGGGGGAGTCCAGAACTAGAGGCCACAGTTTAAGAATAAGGGGTAGACCATTTAGAACGGAGTTGAGGAAAAACTTTTTCACACAGAGGGTTGTGGATCTGTGGAATGCTCTGCCTCAGAAGGCAGTGGAGGCCAATTCTCTGGATTCTTTCAAGAAAGAGTTAGATAGAGCTCTTAAAGATAGAGGAGTCAAGGGTTATGGGGAGAAGGCAGGAACAGGGTACTGATTGTGGATGATCAGCCATGATCACAGTGAATGGTGGTGCTGGCTCGAAGGGCCGAATGGCCTACTCCTGCACCTATTGTCTATTGTTCAGTACTTGGAAGTTCAGAGTCAGTGCGTCAGTGGATGACCTAGATTTGACTGGCTTGTGATTATCAGATCTTGGTCATCACTCGAAGCACCACTGGCACAGCATAGATCTGGTCATATGTACACTAGAAGGAGACGGGATAACCAAAGAACAATAGCAAGCTAACAAGGATTCTCAAACATTTGGCGGCTTGATGTTGTGTTCAACTGTAAGCCCAGCAATTTCCAAGTTTCTTGAATGGACTTTTGCAAGTTTCCACAGTGAGATAGGAACTTACATCCTCTGAATTTCTTATGTGGTAACACTAATCCATTATACCTTTCTTTTCCTTTACTGTTTCGCCAATAAAAGTAACAACGCATGTGGCCTCTGATATTCTCACAGGAGTTGCTACCTGTGCTCAGCATTGAGGCAAGCTTTGCTGTTAGTACTGGGAGAAAAGAAGGACTGTACGAGAAGAGTAAGGTTAGCTGAGATTGACCCAGCTGCAGTAAGGTCTTCAGCAAACACTGCATGCACTGATCAGCACTCAACACACCACTGAATGTGACTCTCCAGTTATTTACTGAAGGTGCACTGCACATAGGGAGATGAATACTTTCAGACTGGGTATTAAACTAATTCTAGTTCTCACAGATGTTATCAATGCCATGGCATATAAATGGAGCAATCACTTTGGCTGCCTTATTGGAAATCAAAAAGGTAAAATTTATACTACACTATATAACACTATGATTAGATCCCGTATGGAGCATTGCAATAATCCTGGCCACCCATCTTACAATTCATGTAGAAGGCTTTGATACTAATGCAGATTCAGAGTAAGGTACTGAACCCAAGGAGAGGATAATATAGATTATTTGCCTTGATTAAGAAGTACTCACACAAAGAGAAATTGAGCAAAGGGACATAACTAGAAAATCAAAGCAAGGCAGTTCAGGAATGTTGCCAATATGCAATACTGAAAGCAATAGTAATTGGAGATGCAAAAATCTCAAAGTAGTTTGGCATTTTAATTTGGCATAATATCAGGATTGAGGGTTAGTACAGGTCCACAATCCCGTATCTGAAATCCTTGGGGCCAGTTGCATTTCAGAATTCAGAATTTTTCAGATTTCAGAATCCCTCCTTATTCAACCTGTCTCAGTGACGGTGAACTTAGTAGTCATAGTGATACTTTACTGATCCCGAGGGAAGTTGGGTTTCGTTACAGTTGCACCAATCAAGAATAGAGTATAGATATAGCAATATAAAATTATAAATAATTAGATAATGATATGTAAATTATGCCAGGAAATAACTTTAGGACCCGGGGGAGTTCTGGACCTACGCACTTCCTCCTGTATACTCTAAATCATCTCTAGATTACTTTTAATACCTAATACAATGTAAATGCTATGTAAATAGTTGTTATACTGTATTATACTGAATAATGACAAGAAAATGTGCATGCTCAAACACCGAGTGCTGGAGAGAAAACTTCCGTGTTTTCCCGTTCCATGCTCTTTTTAACATTTTCACAGTGAAATTTTCACAGCTGGACTCCCGAGCAAAGTTTCCCGAGTTCAAATCCAGGGCGGGCCACCCCCGAGCACGCTTTCCATCCGTGCCGGGTTGAGTGTCGAGCTAACCACTTGGCCTCGTAAAAAGTACAAAGGTCGAGTCAGGAATGTTCATAACGTGACCCGGTTAATCCTGGCACCACGTGCTGGCCAAGAATGGCTGAATGTCTGGTATGACACGCTTAAAAAAAACAGTGAAATTAAACATAAAGTCTACAGTGAACACAGAACATATAGTTAAGTGATTCATCAGCATTGTAAATTTGTTCAGGGCTAAGGTTTTCATCAGATATTTTCTTGGCAAATTCGTCAATGTAAGACGCCGCACAGAGACAGACCATGATCAAGCTTCTGCAATAACTCTACTTTCTGCGTTATTGATGATAGATGCTTCCTTCTCCCTTTTCTCATTGTTACCTGTAGGGGTATCTGCAGCTCTTTTTGACATTTTCACAGTGAAATTAAACACAAAGTCAACAGTTGAATGCAAAATATTAGTGAACAGCAAATGCATGTGTTACCAGTACGAGCGCTGAGCCACAACTGACGTCTGGCGGCCTCTGCTAGTGCTGCCATGTCACACCTGAGTGATGTCAGCTGTTGGCGCGCCAAAAATTTCGGTTTTCAGAGCTTTTTGGATTTCAGAATTTTGGATAAAGGGTTGTGGACCTGTACTAATATAGCCACAAGAAGATTGCAGACCATGAAAATGTGAGCAATGTGCAGGGGATGCTGGAGAAACTCTGCAGGTCAGGCACATCTATGGAGAGAAATGACCAGCAGACGTTTCAAAATGTCGACAGTTTATTTCCCTCCATAGATGCTGCACAACCTGCTATGTACCTCCATCGTTCTGTGTGTGTTGCACAGAACTTCTGTAATCTGATTGAATCATGGGACAATCTGAAGGGATAGCTCTGCCTCCTCCTACATTTCCTTAATGTTGCAGTCATCACCAATGATTCATTAGAGTATTTTGAGACAGTATAATAAAGTGCTGATTACATGAAGATTGTCTAATTTTGTTGTCTCAGAGCAAGACAGTTTGTTATTTTAGTTTATAAACATATTTCCAATTTTATAAATTATTTCAACATGACAATGCTGCGCCTAGTACTTTACAAATACGCATCCCAAATGCTTGGACCGTAAGGTGTTTACTGTAGGATGTGCAGGTGCTGTGACCTGAGAAGCAAAATTTCTGGTTACAGTAGGGCCCACTAAGGAAGCGCTTAGAAGTTGGGAAGCATTGCTTGGATTCCCTAGCCAATTTTGTGAAATAATGCGCAGTTCTCTTCATAAAAGCTGGTTGACATCTGCAAATTCAGGCAGCAGTAGCTTAAACTATGCAATACATTATAATATAAGGACAAACATTAGAGGTGTGTCTGAAATTAGCCGTCATCCAATAGCAATTTATAGTTACCGTTAGACTATGAGGTGTTGAGTACTGACCGAACTGGAGGAGCAAATTGCAAAACAAGTGCTCCTGTGTATGGGCTGACAGAGATGTTTTGAATCCAGGTCTTCAAGGATTAGTCAGGAAATACCCAGTGTGAATCAGAAACATGGGGATCAGGATGGTCAGTGTTTTAATTTCCAGCACTGCATGATATCTGCTGGGAGATACTGAACTGTGCACTGCTGCAAAATACACTGACTTGATACTCTTGATAACCTTAATCCCATCTCTCAACAGTTGTGCTGAGTAGCTCTTTCTGTACCACTCAACATTTGATTCTCCATTGTGAATCACTTTGCAGTGCCACTGATACTGGTGCAGAGGAAAGGGGGAGGCAAGAGTGAAAAGGTTGAATGAGAGTTCAGTCGGAGAATGAAGGTCATGGTCAGAGGCTGAACGAGGACACAGAGATGGAGTGAGTCACACTTTAGAGATGAACCCAGGGGTCATAAAATGTCAACTGGTGGGTTTTGGTGTCTGCAAGATTATGGAAAAGAAAACCTGAGTCATTTAATCCTTGGGATATTAATAGTGAGATTCCTGGTGCATGAGAGGCTGTCTCAAGATTACAGTTTCAATATGGAATCATTAACTATTTACTTCTGCAGATATCCCGAATGAATTTTTTATGAGCAACTTAAAAAAAATATTTAAAGTAAAAAAAAGTTTAAAATCTGTATGCGGTGCTCCTGGTGTGGCCTCCTGTGTATCGGTGAGAACTAACATAGATTGGGAGACTGCTTCACCAAGCATCTACGCTCCGTCCACCAGAAAATGTGAGATCTCCCAGTATCCACCCATTTTAATTCCACTTCCCATTCCCCTTCCAATATGTCTATCCTTGGCCTCCTCCACTGTTGTGATGAGACTACACTTAGGTTGAGGAGCAACACCTTATATTTCTTTTGGATACCCTCCAACTTGATGGCATGAATATCGAATTCTTGAACTTCCGGTAATGCCCTCCACCTCCACCCCCCTTCACAATTCCCCATTTCCTTTTCCCTTTCTCACCTTATCTCCTTGCCTGCCCAGTGCCTCCCTCTGGTGCTCCTCCCCCCTGTTCTTTCTTCCATGGCCTTCTGTCCTCTTCTATCATTCTATCATACTTCCCCTTCTCCAGCCCTGTATGTCTTTCATTAATCAATTTCCCAGCTCTTTACTTCATCCCTTCCCCTTCAGGTTTCACCTATCATGTTGTGTTTCTCTCTCCCCTACCCCCACCTTTCAAATCTACTCCTCAGCTTTTTTCCTCCAGCCCTGCTGAAGAGTCTCTGCCCAAAACGTCAACTGTACTCTTCCATAGATGCTGCCTGGCCTGCTGAGTTCCTCCAGAATTTTGTGTGTGTTATTTTAAAATTTGTAATTCACTTTGAAAGATTTCAAGGGAAACGTTCTCCTTTAGTAAATAGTATCAGTTGTATTGCTGCATTAAAATTGATTATGGATGAGTAAACGAGGAAAACTCAAGTCAAGTTTCAAAGCTTCATTTATTATCAAAGTATACAACTCTGAAATTCTTCTTCTCCAGATAGCCATGAAACCAAGAAAGAAAAGAATGGCAACTCAATGACCAACGCCCAAATCTCTCCTCCCTGAACAAAAATGGAGCAGGCACATCGACCCCCATAACCCCCTCCCCCATACACAAAAAAGTGAGAAAGGCCGGGCGAAAAATATAAAATATAAAATAATCTGTAAATGGGGGGGGGCGGGGGCAGGGTGGGAGTGTCTATAGTCCAAATCCATATCCAAAATGCAGAAAACCTGGGTAACGTTCTCCGGGCACAACGACAGTCCTTTACCTTTGAGGCAGCAGAGCAATCAAAAGGCAGTCTACCTTCTCCGTAGCAGAGTGACCTTGTCAGTGATCAAAAGGTAGGCAGCTGGCACTCACCCTCCGCTTTCTCCTCGATGTTTCAATCTCCCTCTTTGCTTTAATCAGCAAGCAATGGAAGCTTTAATCAGCGAAATGGAGTTGAACATTGGTTTCTGTCCTGCAGGCTTCTAGCTACGAGGTTCAGATTTGCTGCCTCTGCTTCCCAGAATCCTCAGACACCGCAGAGCACTGGAATACCTAAATGGTCTGCAAATTGCAAATCACAGGCTCCGTATTTGTATCAGGCAACATATTTGCTAGTAATATAGACTGTGCTGTTTGTACTAACATCTTCAGGGATACCTTGCAGGAATTGTGTTGGGGACAAACAGAGGAGCAACATGGTAGCTTCCTCCCACCTATCATCACATTTCTGAATAGTCCATGAAAACATGAACACTACCTCATTGTTCTTTCGTTTTACTCTATTTACTATATTTTATAACTTATAACAACTATGTCTTTGCACTCTAATGTTGCCACAAAGTAGCAAATTTCACATCATACAAAATAATGATAATAAATCTGATTTCTGATGGAGGCCTTTAAAAAAATTTAAGTCTCTGATATGTCACAGTTAAGAAGTAAAAGAGTGTTCATTGCATTTATTTATTTGTTGTTTGTTTTGTTTATGCTTCCCAGTGAGCCACCTATTTAACCCTAGCGTAATCAGAGGACAGTTTACAATGACCAGTTCACCTACTGATCTGGAAACTGGAGTACCCAGAGGAAACCTATATAGTTCAAGAGGAGAACATACAAACTATTTACAGATGGCTCAGGAATTGAACCCTGAACTCCAAAACCCTGAGCTATAATAGTGTTGCATTAACCGCGATGCTACTGTATTGGGAACTTGGTGGGAGAAGGACTGCACCATGAAGAAAGGAAGAGAAATTTGCATCATGTTAGTTGTTATTTGTTGCATATGAACAAGTGGTCTTGGAGTTACGGGTACATCATTTTCGTGTTGGAAGTAGAACATTTCCCATATCTAGGAAGCCTCCTCACAATGAAGACAGACATTGATGAAATTCACCGCTGCCTACTATCAACTATCACAGCCTCTGATCGATGGATGAAGTGTCATTGAAGACAAAGACCTTGGTCTTGGCATAAAGGTCAAATGCTTCTGAGATCTGGAAAACTTATGGCAAGCATCTCAAGATTTTGGAAAAATGCCAATGGTGCTGTCTCTGCAAAATGTAAATTCATCACAAGTAAAAGCAAACCAATGTTAACGTCCTTTCCCAAGCCAACATCGCCAGTAAGAAAACCTTAATTATGTTCCATCGGTTAGGTTAGGAAAGCCATTGTTTGCATACCCAACATCAGGCACCGGAAAAAATCTATTATGTGTTTTGTCAATGGAGGAGTTTATCAGGTAGACAGAGGAAAAAAAGTTAGGATGTGCTTAGAATCTTCATGAGGAGATGCAATAACCCCTCTGACACCCGCGAATCCCTGGCAGTTGGTTGCTCAAAGTGGAGGAGCAGCACTTGGAAAGGTCGGGACAACCTCAAGCCCATGCTTTGGGAGTATGTAGAGCCCCTGCAAATGCCACAGAAGAAGTGGACCACATCACAAGCTACCTACCTGCCTACCCTATCACCAACACCTGCCCCCTCTTTAGATGTCTGTTGCATCCACATTGGTCTCGTTATCTACCTTAGAACCTACAAAACCACAGTGGATGTTGTCCTTAATCCTAAGGGACAGTCCAAATTGTTTTAGCATGGAACATGCCAGAAAGTCTGGATATTTTCCAGCTCTCCTTTGGTATCAAAAGGAGTAAATGAGAGAGGCTGAAACAAAGAGACAATCAGAGAAGAAAGTTTCTATTCACAGAAGGATTGAAACACTAATTGCAAAGATGGACCTCTTCTCTGAAGCCAGTTTTGCACATTTCTTCATGTAGAGAAAAGTTGAAGTTCAGCATCATGCCCATACCTTTGCTGAATGTTCTAGGAGAGGGATTTCAGGGGCACTTTCCCTACCCTAAATTGTGAAATGGCAAAAAACACCTCGTGCTGCTTGTGAGAGTTAACCCTTGTGGGTTAACCCATGTGTTGTGGTTATATTTGCATAGCTTCCTTCCTGTGCAGCTCCTTCTCTATTTTCTGTTGTTGCTCTGAGGCGAGAAGCAGCTTAATTTCTCTGATGGCTGAGGGTCAGCGGCGTTCATCACGACACTCATCGCACAGGTAATACAATCCTCACCGTCATCTGCAGGAGCACCCCCGGGTTCACTGTCCGATCCAGAGTGGGGCTGTTTGAGCAACTTAGATTTACAATGCCAGTCACAATGGGCTTCTGCGAAGAAGCGAACTTGTGCAGTGTGCTTCCCGCTTCAGCTTCTCGTAGTTGTGTGATTGCTGATTTCCCCAGGGGTCTCAGTCGAACAGAGTCTTGAGTGGACACACCCATGAAACTGCTGCTGATTTACTATGAAGTTGCAACTGAATGCTCATCCGGACAGGATGGAACCTGCCACAGAACTTTTTGTATGCTGTTACTTTTTCTTCCCCTTATGCTATTAGCAATGTAAATTGGCCCAATGAGAAAAGTACAAGTTACTTTTCTACTCAAGTATACAAGGATGATGATCCTGAATACTTGAGCAGTTGGAATCATAGGTCTGACCCACCTAATGATCATTGAAGGAGTTGCCCAGTGTGGTTCTGCTGTGAGCACTCTTGGCCAAAAGCCAAATTTTATTCTGAAGTACATGCAAAGAAAATTGTCTGAGCTTTTCGTAAGTGAAGATCCATCATTCCCTGCTTGAAAGAACACATGTTGGGGGGAACGAGCTTGGCCATGAAGCGTGTACAATTTTTAGGCTGCACTTTAAAAATACATGGTTGAGTTGGGTATAGGAAGATTAACTGCTACCTATCAGTATGTCTTAGGAAGTGATTCTAACCAGTTTTGTTAATTCTTACTGAAGGACAGGAAAAGGAATTAACCCTAAATCTGCAAATGTTCCAGTGACATTCTGTATATTGGTTTAATGACAAAATGTGTGAACATTATTTTAACTTCTGTTTTATTTTGCATTTGCACATTTTCTCAGAGTGGGATACAATGGCAGGGGCAAACTTGTTAACATCTTTGATAACTGGGAGAGGGGGCTTCTCTGTGAACTATTGCTGTATAAGCTGATGTTCTCACAATAGTGATGCAGGGGTACTCTGGGACTTTGACCTTGGTGCTGAATGAAAGCCTGTTGTCTGCCCTGTCAAGATAATGCTTCATTTGCTGTGAAGACTTAAGCTTCTTTCTGTTCATCCTTCTTGGTAGGAGAGAGCATGAAGCCAGGAAGTAGTGTTGAAAGATGTTTTGGCATGTTGTGTTCTGTATCCTGTCGATAGAACACACTGCAACCACATTGCCTTGGCATTTGGAGGAGGAGATGTATATTAAGCAAGTCATGTTATCTGGCATGACATTGAACTTGTTGAGAGTTTTGTCCTCTGCCATGGTGTTGACTGATGATGACCTTCAGGAATTTGATTGTGGGTAATTAATACACATGTTAATATTTTAGATCAAAGAGAATATGATTTTTTTCTACAAGGTTAATAAGAATCAAAAAAATGAATTGATATTGTTCCTTTTGCAGCTTCAGGAAGTGAACAACTGACTTGTGTTGTGCTTGTCTTGCTCACCAGGCATTGTTGACAATTGACAATCAACTAAATAAGATTGCTAGTATTTTATTATCATGTTTCCTCTGATAATGCATATAGACAGGGAATCGGAATACAGCATTGGATACCATGTGCAGTTGAAAATAACTAAACACTCCTATTACTTAATCTGTCTGTCTAACAGTTTTCCATGCAATGCACAAATTGCTGGTGTTGAGATGGGTATTTCAGCAAAACTCTGAAAGTGTTATTCTGGATTTGGAATGTTTCATCCTGCTCTCAGGGACATAACACTACTTTTGTGTTAACAGATGTTCACCTCTCATTCTCATTTGGTGAGATTAGCCTGACAAAATAGGCTAAAAGGAAAATATTGTACATGCTCAGTGATCATTCTTGTGCAAAATTATATCCTGGGCTGATTGCAATAATATTTCCCAACATTTAATTGGCGCTTTGACTGAACTAGCCGTTGCTGCCTATGGCAGGGCAGTAGAAATTTTTCAAATTTATTGGTACTTAAATTCACAAATATTGATTATTTTATGAAATAAATCCTTAAGTTTCAGAAATAATCATCTTTATACCTTTGTTCAATGATTACTAACCTCTCATGGCTGGATTATGCTCGAGGAGAGGAGAGATAAATCTCACCTTTACCGATTCTTGAGAATTATTAAAATTATTAGTGATCATTTGGTCATTCCAAAACTCACCCTGAGGTGATAAAATGTCATGAGGTTGTTTTTAAAAAGATCCTTGTGTCAATTATATAATCGTTTTTCTTGAGAGCCAAGTAAAGCCCATCATTGATAAATCACAATTTGTATACCCAAATAAATACATTAATCAATTTTCATTAATCTTGTGAGTGGATGGGTGGAGGCAGTAAAGAGTTAAAGAAGAAACGTATTGCCTGCAGAATCTCTTGTGTTCTCCTGTTCTATGTTTATTCTCTTTCTCACTCCTGCTTGTCCCAGAGGGTGCCCCTTTCTCCCCTTGGCGTTTTGCTTCCCTTCACTTCTCGCTGGAATGAGCAATGTACCACAAGGATCATACTGAGACTCAATTGTTCATGTTTTATGTTAGTACTGCTAAAGGAGGAATGGTTGCCAAATTCACCGACAATGCAGCAACAATTGGAAAAGTCAGTTGCAGAAGATTTAAATGAGACAAAAATGGATATGTTCAGGTATAAGACCATAAGATGTAGAGAATAGGGCCATTCAGCCCATTAAGTCTGCTACACCATTCTGTCATGGCTTCTTCCACCTTCCAGTCCTGATGAAGGGTCTCGGCTTGAAAGGGTCAGCTCTTTATTCCCTCCATAGATGCTGCCTGACCTGCTGAATTCCTTTAGCATTTTAACTGTAACTCTAAACTATGACTCAGGATTAACTCCATCTCTGCATCATTTATGCTTCACACAAAAAAAAAGCAAAACATTAACCTTTAAGAACAATATCTTATTACGTAAGAGCAGGAGAAAAAAGGAGCAGGATTAGGCCTGCTGATCTTTTGTGATTCAGGCACTAGAACATCTAGATCCCACTCAACTTTGCTTATTTTTCTCCATTTAGATGATAATCCACCTTTTCATTCTTCCTACTGAATGCCACACTCCATGCTGTTAGGAGCACCATAGACTGTAAGACATAGGGACAGAATTAGGCCATTCAGCCCATTGAGCTTGCTCTGCTATTCCATCATGGCTGGTTTATTATCCTTCTCAACTCCATTCTTCTGCCTTCTCCCCATAAGCTTTAATGCACTGACTAGATAAGACCCTATCAACCTTCACTTAAAATATATTTAATGACTTGGCCTTCGCAGCCAGCTGTGGAATGAATTCCACAAATTCACCACAATACACCCAAGTGCAGTCTGACCAATACCTTATAAAGCCTCAGCAAAACATCCTTGCTTTTATATCTTAATCTCTCAAAATGAATGCTAGCATTGCATTTGCCTTCCTTACCACTGGCATAACCTGCAACTTAACCTTCAGGGAATCCTGCATGAGGCCTCCCATATCCCTTTGCATCTCTGAGTTCTGAATTTCTCCCCATTTAGGAAATAGAATACACCTTTATTCCTTCTGCCAAAGTGCATGACACTTTCCTGCACAATATTCCACCTGCCATTCTCCTAATCTGTCTAAGTCCTTCCCTGATTCATTAACATTATATGCCCCTCCACCTATCTTTATATCATCCACAAATCTTGGCCACAAAGCCATCAATTCTGTGGTCTGAATCATTGACATATAATGTGAAAAGCACCGAGTCCAACACTGACCCCTGTGGGACACCACCTGTCTCAAGCAGCCAACCAGAAAAGGCCCCCTTTATTCCCACTCTTTGCCTCCTGCCAGTCAGTCAATCGTCTATCCATGCTAGCTTCTTTCCTGTAATACCATGGGCTCTTATAAGGTAGTCTCTTGTACAGCACCTTGTGAAAGGCTTTCTGAAAATCCAGGTAAACAACATCACTGACTCTCCTTTGTCTTTCCTATCTGTTATTTCCTCTAAGAATTCCAACATATTGTCAGGCAAGATGTCCCCTTATGCAGACTTTGACCTATTTTACCCTGTGCCTCCAAGTACATCAAATGCTCTTCCTTAATAATGGAATCCAAGATCTTCCAAACCACTGAAGCCAGGCGAACTGGCCTATAATTTCCTATCTTCTACCTCCTTCCCTTGTTAAAGAATGGAGTGACACTTGAAACTTTCCAGTCCACCCGAAGCATTCCAGAATCTAGTGATTCTTGAAGGAACACTACTGATGCCCACAGAATGCCTTCAGCCACCTCTTTCAGAACCCTGGTGTGTAGTCGCTCTGGTAGAGGTGATTTATCTACCTTCAGATCTTTTCTTCCCTCTGCCATCAGATTTCTGAATGGTCCATGAACACTACCTCAGTATTTGGTCTCTTTTGGCACTATTTATTTATTTTAATATATTATTGTAATTTATAGTAATTTTAAGTATTGCACTGTATTTCTGGTGCAGAACAACATTCTTCACAACATGCAAAATGTCGGTGATAATAAGCCTGATTCTGACCCTGACACTGAATTCTGTTAGTCAGGTATTTGCCCAATCACTCAAGATCCAACAGTATACTCCATTGCAGGGTCACAACATCCTTATCGCAACATGCCTTTTCACCTATTTTGTGCCTTTTGTGTTACTTCCCTGTGTATCTTGCAATTCTTGCACAAACATTGACCAGCATTTATTTATGCCCTTATTTTTAACTGTTCTAAATTAAAGCATAACTTTTGCGTTTTCATTCACTGTCTCCTTTTCCAATATTCCCCAGCCTGCTCACTTCCTTTGCAAGAGTTCATTCTTTGCCTTTAAATAGCTTATTGCTTCTGAACATTATTTGACTGAAGTGTATATTCACTGTCACCTTTATTATCTGCAATCTTTTCTTTTCCGTTTTCGAGAAAAGCTTTTCTTCTGAACTATAAGCTTGTGTGTTTCCTCTGTTTTCTAGCATGATGCAGAATTGCATGGATCTTTATGAGTCATCTGCCATACATAGCTGTTAAAGCTTTACATACAGTAAATCAGCTCCTGCTCCACTTCACCCAATGCTATCAGTATTAAAATTATTTTCTTCTTGTGTTTTTCTAGTTTAAACTGAAATGCATCTCTGCTGCACACATAAACCACTCCTGGCATATCTGAGGTTTGAGCTACAGAGGATTTTTGTGGGTTTTTCTTGATGGTGTGGAAGAATTGTGCTCAAATGACTCCATAGACTACAGGCCCTTCTTTTTTCTGCCTCTGCTAGCTCAGCACCAGCTGTGGATCCTGCCCTGGACTAACTGATCTGTGGAATTCAGCACTGAGCTGGGTTATTTTTAAAGACAGGTTCTATAGGAGCGACAGTTTAGTTTTGATGAAAATTTGTACAGGGCATGTCTTAGTTCACTCCTGACAGTAAAAATTTGTTGTAAATGTCCCCTCCCCTCCCTTCCCCGGATTCCAGTGAGTTTCCAGACGTTGATGAGGATGGAGAGATTGCGCGCCTGGAGGCCGAACAGAAGCTGGAGCAGATCCGCCGGAGCCTGGATGAGAAGGAAATGCAGGACTTCGAGCGCCTGCGGCAGCGGGGTCATGATATGGAACTTGAGCTGGAGGAGCTGAAGAAGAGGAGAGAAGACCGGCGCAGAGTGCGGGAGGAGGAGGAGCTACGCCGGCAGCAGCAGGAGCAGGAGCTGCACGTCAGAGAGGAGGTGGGTATGGCTCTGGGCTTTTCCAGTAGTTGATGGTGCCGACTAGGGAAATTCCTGATTTGGTCAGCATTAGTGATGATTAGCAGCTCTCAGTCAAGCATGGGTCAATGATGTCTTAAAAGAAAATTACTTTGAGCATTGCAGAATCACCTTCATTTAAAATAGTGATATATGGGCAATGGTGAGAGGATCAGCCCTGTCTTGAGTGTTTTGAAGAGTGATAGAGTCATTGAACACTACAGCACAGAAACAAGCCCCTTCACCTATCTAGTCCGTGCTGAACTATTAATCTGACTGGTAGCATCGACCTGCACCCAAACCGTAGCCCTCCATATCTCTCCCATCCATGTACCTATCCAAATTTCTCTTAATGTTGACATTGAAACTGCACCCACCACTTCCACTATTTTTCACAATCATTAGCTTTGGGCAGGTTCATTTGGAGTGTGGGATTGGAGGGTGACTAGTCTCCCCAAGGAATTGTGTTGTAGCCTTCCATGCTGCAGATTGTTTTCCATTTACACAACCATTCTTTCTTTAGCATCCCATTTAAGAGATGTCATAGCTGAGGTACAAATCACCCTTGGTACTACTTTGAAGTTTAAAACGGATCATGGATTATAAATCTTGGAATATAGCTGAAACCTACAGTACTTTAACTCCCAAATGAGAGTGTTGCCAAATGATCCAATTTAACATAATAAAATTTGATGTGGGAGACAGGTAGTTTTCCTGTTTTTTGATCCTTTGAACAGTTTGAACTTTATTGTACAGAATGTGATGCACATCAATATATAGGTGAGGCTTGTGTCATGCAGCATTTCATTATATATTACACAACATATTATCCAGTTTTATGGTGGAGCTAGCACTTGAAGACAAAATATTCATAGATGATCTATAGTCACTGAATTTAATCAAGATACTTTCGAAATCTTGCAAGGATTTGGGAAAAGCCTCAGCAAAATATTTGCAGGCGATTCTGGGACTAATATCCAAGTGAGTTGTACATAAATTTTCAAAATCCTAAGATTTATGTGATTATTGGACTGTAGTTTATATTGCTGTCCTTCAGTTTTCTGCATTTTCTTTCATGTTGCCAGTTGACAAGTTGGGGTTCCAGGTGGGCAATCTGTTTGTTTTTGTGAGAGGGAGGGGCTGGGGATTTGGGGTCTGATGATCTTCTTGGTTTTTCTATGTGGGTGATCTGGTAGTTTTTGTGTATGAGAGAGGGGGTTGGGATTTGATGCTATTGTCACTTTTTTTTTCTGAGGGACGGGGTTGGGGGTTGGGGTTTGGGGTTTGATGCTCCAGCCGCCATTTTCTTTGTGGGTGATCTGTTAGCTTTTGTGCGGGGGGGGGGCGGGGTGTGTTTGATGTATTTTCTTTCAATGACTCCCATGATTTATTCTGTATTTCATGGCTATCTGGAGAAGATGAATATCAGAGTTGTATTGTCCATGCATATTTTGACAATAAAATATACCTTAGAACCTTTGAGAAAAAGGCATAAGCAAGTAAAACTCATCACTGGCACTTTTAAGTAACGCTGGTTTGCCTGTGCTATAATAAACATGCAACAAAGTCTGGAAGACACTAGCAATCCCAGTAGGATGTAGAATGATGGAGACAGGGTAATATGGAATAACAGCTGATTCAAATTTTGGTATCACCCAATGTAAAGAGAAATTTATGCATATAGTTGTAGATGTTTGTTCTTCTCTGAAGATTTAACTATTTAAAGGAATCCTTATTTAGTAGCTAGTATGCTTGTTTAATAGACTAATATTCCACTTTCTCTGTTGTCATTGATGGCCCACACACTACCTCTTCAAAAAGAAACATGAATAGAAATTGCTGGAATACTCACCAGGTCAGGCAGCATTCCCGGTGAGAAGCAAAATTAACACTTCAGGTCAAGGATCTCAGCTTTTCAGCAGTTGTTGCATTTTCTGGTTGCCTCCAGTTTGCTTCATGAAGACTCATGCGTGTACTACCCGTGAGCAGATAAATTGCATTGATTTCATTCCCACTCCCTTGTATTGGGATGATTCAGTTTGTAACCTTGGCCATGCCTTCAGTTCAATGAATGTGACCCCAAACCCTTTCCATTTTCTTTAAGATAGTCCTACATCCCTTTCTTCAGCTTGGTTTTGCTCTGGCAGCTGATCAAAGAATTGTTGTATTTCATTTTGTCATAAGGACTACATAAATAGATGCTGTTGCTCATTTGTTATAGTTTGTTTTGGCTTGCTTATAGTCTGCTCAAAGCACACAGAAAACAGAAAATGCAACTGCCTATTTGTAGGGCTTATGCGTGATCACATCGAGAAGAATGATCCAGTTTACTATGTTTGATTATGTACCTTTGTGTGATCTTAGCATTTGTTAATTTAAAGTACTCCAAAAACATTGCAGTCATTAAGACAATAAGACATAGGAGCAGAAATAGGCCATCTGATCATGACTGATCCATTTCCCACTCAACCCCATTCTCCTGCCTTCTCCCCGTATGCATCCAGTGATCTGCCCTCCACAATCGTCTGGCTAAATACAGTCCCCCACATCCCTATTCTAAATAACATCCCCCTATCCTAAATTTGAGCCCTCTGGTCCTAGAATCCCCTCCCAACTATAAGAAACATCCTCTCCACATCCATTCTTTCAATGCCTTTCAACATTCGATAGGTTTCAGTGAGATCACCCCTCATTTTTCTAAATTCCAGTGAGTACAGGCCTAGAGCTATTAAACACTCATCATATGATAAGCCTTTCATTTCCAGAATCGTTTTTTGTGAACCTCCTTTGAGCCTCTCCAATGTTAGCACGTCTTTTCTTAGATAAAGTGAGCAGCCTCACCAGTGCCTGGTAAAACTGAGGCTTTATAATCCTTAGGGAAATTAAAGGTTATGGGAAAAAGGCAGGTAGGTAGAGATGAGTCCATGGCCAGATCAGCCATGATGTTTTTGAATGGCAGAGAAGGCTCAACAGGCTAGATGGCCTACTGCTGCTCCTATTTCTTATGTTCGTATCCTTTTTTTTTAATATTCTAGTCCTCTTGAAATGAATACTAACATCGCTTTTGCCTTCCTCACCACTGACTCAACTTGCAAGTTAACTTTTAGGGAATCATTAATGCTGGTAATATAACATAAACTTAGAATAAACAGGTAAAATAGAAACCAAAGATAATTTTGCTAACAATAAAAATAGATATTTTGAGATGTCATGGTACATTTAATATGTTAAAAGGCATATTGGATGGACTATGCAATACAATATAATTTTACCCTCACAGGAAGAAAAAAGAAGAATGAGAGAAGAGAGAGAGAAGCGGAGGATGGAGGCAGCAGAGAAACGCCACAAAGTGCTGAGTATTTCAGGTAGTGAAATGGAAGACCCATTCCTCCCCCTCAGTCCCAGGAGCCCAACCCATAAGGTAAGAATTCCTATCGATGATTTTGTTTTGACGGTGTCTCAGTAAAGGCTAAGCTCCACAAGGTTAACAGCACTATATAAGACTCAGGGTTGATAATATAAGGAGAGGGTGGGGGGGTGCAGAAATAACGCCACTGCATAACATTAAATTAGTAATGCATTTACACAAAAGGGCACAGAACAAAATTCAACTCCTATTGCATTTCCAGTCTCTCATCTACATTAAACCTCACTGTAGTATGTAGTGTAAACGCTGACCTGGAATGCCAGGAATCAGTTCACAAAAGAGTATCATGGAGTTAGCTCACAGACAATTATAAAAATGATTACATTTTTTGTTTGCTCTAAAAAATGTTTGTAATCTTAAGCAGTGGTAGCCTAATGCATATGAACCTTTGTTCATTGCATAGGATGACATTATGGCATGGCAGCTAAGATTCCTATCTAACCAGCTTCACAACAGAACTGAAAATATATTTCTCAAGTCTTTACATATAGATTAATTTCTGGTTGATTTGTTGGTGAGACAAATTTACACATTGTGATTTTTATTCAATTGAACGTGTATTTTGTTTGCTCTTTAATGATACCTTAAGTCTTAAATGGTGCTCTAGCCAATGTGGAGCCTTGCTGTCCAACTCTGACAGTGCAATTAATCTTTCAATATATCAGAATCTTTGGTAAAGGCAAGGAATATAGACAGAGACACTTCTGTGTTCATGTAAGTAATGCACACAAAGCATTATCTTTCATTGCCTTCTATCAACCAAGTTAATCTAAAATTGCATTTTATTTAAAGTACAAGCAAATGTGGGAGTAAAGTTTGATTTGTGCCTTAATAAATGGACAAAGAGTTACTTAAAAGAGAGAGTGGGTTTTGAAACTTGTCATCTGGATGGGACACATTTTAAGTTACCAAAGGTAGAAATCCCAGAGGGTCTGGCAATAATTGTTCATTCGTCCTGGTTCGGGTGGTGCTGCCAATGTCACATGCTCTTCTAATGTGATAAACAAAGCAAGAAAAGATCCATCAATCTTTGGAAAAACTTTGAGACAATAATCTGGGGAATACCCTCGTGATTTGGAAATCTTCAGGTTAGTAAACAAAACTCAGCATGGTTTAGATGCAAGTCACCTTCAAGTAATGATTAATTTTTTAATGGCCTTAATGAACAAGTCCACAGCAAGTGCAACAACATTGCAGACTTTCTCTCAGTTTTTCTAGTTATACTTCTGCACTTCACCTAGTGCAGTTAATCTATAGGACATAGCCTCTGGTCCAAAGCCAAGCCCATCCCAACTTCATTTATCAAGCTGTAGTACATAGATGGTGCATGCATTTGTGCAGTTTAAGAAGCCAAGCTGCAAATCATCGCCTATTCATTTATTGAAGTATACAAGAGAATAGGTCATGCACTTAACCTGCTCCCATGGTATAACACTGACCTCTGACAAAAATGGTCTGGGGAGGGACTCTGGGAAACTGGGACCAATTCCTGCATCTAGGAGAATCAACTTTCGTATCGGTTTATTATTGTAACATGTACTAAGATACAGTGAAAAGTTTGTCTTGAATTCTATTCATATAGATCAACTCATTATGCAGTGGATTGAGCCAGGTATAAGGTAAAACAATAACTATGCAGAATAAAGTGTAAAAGCAACCATAAAAGTGCAGATAAACGATAAACTGTAAGATCATCATGAGGTAAATTGTGAGGCCAAGGGTCCATCTTATTGTACAGGAGATTCATTCAAGTGTCTAATAACAACAGAATGGAAGCTGCCTTTGAGCCTGGTGATACATGCGTGCATTCAGGATTTTGTATCTTCCTGATGGGAGAGGGGAAAAGAGAGAATGTCCGGGATGGGCGCAGTCATTGATTATATAGGCTGCTTTACTGAATCAGCATGACCATTAAAGATAAAGGATATCAATGACCCAACGTAGGTGTTGATCCTTTGAGGAAAAGGGTGTTTGAAGGTCAAAGTCTCAAACTCAGCGCAAAACTCATTGTCTGCCAGGATGCAGTGATCTTTGCTTTACTGACTTTCTTGCAGCTTAAAACACTAGGGAGATACCATCAATACCATCTCTGCAAAATGTTCAAAGTCATGTTACAGATATGTCCAAAACAAAATTATCAAAAAAAAAAGCTAATCTTGATCATCCTGAAGTCCTTTCCACTGTCCACCAGGTAGAGGTCTCTTCCCCATCAAAGAAAGAGATCACCTGGTGGACAGTAGAAAAGATTTCAGGATGATCTCAAAGCCTCTTTGGAAAATGTTGGAGCATTAGGGATGGCATTCAGAGCCTGAAAAATATTCCATCAGGAACACAGAAACTCAATGTAACTGACAGACTTCCCCAAGAACTTTCCATCAAGAACTTTTAGGTCCCACATTGGCCTCATCTGCTGTCCCAAAAGCCCAAAGAAACTAGAGTGGCAATAAGTCATCCTTATTCCCAGGGGATTTACTGAGAAGAAGAAACTTTCAGAAAGCACTTGATAAACATGGATGAAAGTGGTATTAACCACAAAGCTCCAAAACTTATTTAGAGACTAAAGTAAAGAAAGTTAGTGGATGATTTGTTCTTCACACTGAAGGGAGATGCCCTGTGGTATCCTTTGGATGGAGGTTGAGACCAAATTGGTGGAAGTCAGCTTTGAATCACTGCTCTCCTTGTAGCAATGTAATAATGAGCAGGTAAAAATTGCCAGTTTCAAAGCTTGCAAAGGACACGAAACACCAAAATGCCACCAGGATTCTGGGACATAGCACTTCCCAGGAGAAAATAGGCTTAATTTGATTCTTTCACTTCCAAGGATATATCTCTTCAATATGTGGCTTGCAAATATATTGCTGAAGATTGCAGTTGCATGGTTTAACTTGAATATGTGTGGTACTAACAATGCTGTCTGCATGGTGCATGGCCTTTTAGTTTAGAAGGTTTTCAGTGCCAATTAATGACGAAGTTGATATCTATCCTGGTGATGCACCAGTGTAAGCAATTTGTACAAATGCTGTAGGAGTCGCAATATTATAAAAGTCAGCTTGCTTCTGCCAAGAAGTTTTCATTCATCTGTCGGGTGCTGCACAGTAAAGCCCAGCACTTAGTGCACCATCCATATCAGGCATTAAACCATCAGATCCAGGTTCTCTCTCGTCGGCTAATGTAGATGAACCGAACACACTGATGAGGGAGAGGGAGAAGTGGAGAGTCCGTCATCGTGCCCGACGCCGGCCCCCTAGGCCTGAATCGACGTAGTAGTAGTGTGGGTGGTGGTGGTGGTAGTAGTAGTAGTATGGGTGGTACCTCAAGCCCGCTTATCACTTGATCTGGTGGGACAGCGGACAGCAAGAAACTTGCATTGTGCAGCCATGAGCAAGTTTACAAAGGAATCCATGTGGAAAATTTTTATTTTTATTTTCCACTTTCCCGGTGTGTATGATGAATAAACTCTTCTGGGGCTTCCGGCCAGACACGGGTATTGATTATAACCAATGTTTCAATGACAGACACTGCCATCTTCTTCAGGGATGGCAGAGTTTGTCATCAAAACGTCAGTTGTAATCAATACCTGTACCCAGCTGGAAGCCCAAGAGGAGTTTATCTGAATCCTTGTGATTTTATTCTCGAAGACCATCCCATTGTATTGCCACACTGACCATTACTCCTCTGTAACTGTGAGAATTACACAGGTAAGACACTTCGGAAACTGAAATAAAATCAGAAAATGCAATTCCGATGTTACTTTGTTTGAATCAAATATTGATTGTATCTTCAATTGTGCATAATGGTCTGATGATCTCATTTACACATGTCAGGCTTTGTGAGTGGTTTGCTTGCCTAATGCAGGTGGTAAAAAAAAACTCAACCCTTCCTTTCAAAAACAGCTTGATCCTTTCAGCCCAAGTGATTTCAGCTCAATTTAACAATGTCCTGAATGTTCCTTTCCATAAGTTAGACGGACCACTTGAACAAATAAAAGCTACTTGCATATTGAGAGCTCTGTTCCTCTTTTGGGGTAGAAACTATTTGTTTAGTGGGTTGCCTGGACAGCAGGAGCACCTGTTTCCTATTTCCTGACTCCATTTTCCATTCCCCATATGGACAATGTTTGTCACATTTAAAAGTTTGCTTCTTTAGTTGCAGTATTCCAAATCTTGACAAATATATTGAGATCATTGTTAAATGTTTGTAAAATAAATCTTTTTCCACTGCTTATTAGATTATTTTTTACATCTTCTGCATAAACCTGACTGGAGCTCAATATCGGCAATAAGCTTTACTTTCAAATTTAAAAAGGACTTTGTTGTTGAGGGTTTTGCCACATGCTATTTGCGGTCATGGCCAGATCAAGGTGTTCCACTTTAAGACTGATTTTCATTTTATTAATCTACCTTCTACTACACATAGTATTTTTTTAAAAAATGGAGGCCATGCCTTAGAATTATAATATCAATAGAAGAATCTAAGCCAAGAATATTATATATCTTGTCCAAATCTGTTTAGCTAGTCTCCTCCTCGCTGATTCCTCCCTCCTAATGTGCCAAGGCGAAATTTATACATGGATTAGAGAATGGGAGATATTCTTAAGAAATCACATTATTGTTAGCTATAATAGAGAGGAAGTGGAGCAGTACTGGAGAAACAGATGCTCCTACTGTCCAGGCAACGCACTAAACAAACAGTTTCTACCCCAAAAGAGGAACACAGTTCTCAATATCCAGGAGAATAATATGCACAGTATATCCTTCCCACTAATCAACTGGCAATGCTTTATCAATAAATACAAAGTATTGATATGCCATTTTAAAAATGAAACAGAAATATAGGTGGTCAGCTTCTGAAGTAAGAGTACTTGTCTGCATAAGATCAGAAGCAGGATTTGTTTTTAAGATTGAAGTCCACAAGTGGGATATTTAAAGATTGCTATTTCATTTCAGGTAGGAAATGATGAACAACGTCTAAAGAATGTATATCTTTCTTAATTGTGATTAATTAACATGTGTCTGCAAAACCATTTTTTTTCTCCTGGAAAATTCTATACAGGAATGACAGGCTCAACTGAAGGTGAAAACGCCATATGGTTTGCAGAAGTTTCTTTTAGTCACTCGATGTAGATTGTTGAGTTTTCTCGGGGCAGAAACAATTTGAATTGTGCTGTGAACTTCATTAACCTTGTGTGGCTGACTTTAACTTTGCAGCTACATGCAGTTACAAAAAAGGAATTCAAAACAAAAGGGTGATGAAGAAATTTAATCTTATAAATGAGACACTGAGCATTAAAAATGAAGAAGTGATATTGAGTTTGTTTAGGATGTTGGTTAATATGTTAAGTAATACAGTCAGATCTGACACTCAGTTATGGAGTGGGCATTTGTGGTGTGTATGAGGAATTATTTATGGGGGCCTTAACAGAAATTTGCTTCTCTCAGCAAATAATAAGGCATGACCTAATCGTGATTTTTCAAATTATTATGAGCTCTCGTAGGGTAAATAATACCCAGCAGTCAGTAACCTATCTTTTTTCTCAAAAAGGCTTAAGCTCTGAATTATCTAGCCTGGGAAAGTTTTAAGGATTTAGACATTTTTTTTAAATTACTTCTTTCTATTGAGGCTAAACTTGACAGTACTTAAAGGAAAGATGAATAACCTTTGAAAAGTGTAGAACATTAAAGGCTGTAGGGAAAGAAAAGGGACCGGGGATTACAGTAGAAAGTTCTGATTGAAAAATTGGCAAAGGAAGAAAGGATGACTATCCTGCCTTTGTCCTGGAAGTTCTGTGATTATATAATGGGAATGAGCTCCTTGAACCAGACGTGACTTCATATAAATCCCTCAGATATATGTCGGGCTTTAACTCATTGCTACTTCTGTTGTTAACCTCCTGCTTGATTCAGGCTTCATTATTTTGGTGTGTGTTTTCCTCAAGATGTATCTTTATGATTATGCTTGTTGGATTCCAGACATTAACTCAGCCTCTTCCCTACATATTAATAAATTATTAAACATTGATTAGATTTCATCTGTAACTGAAATTATATTTTTTTAATTCAATCATGAGATACTAGAATGACCTGTATTTAATGCATATTGACAATGACCATTGCAAAGGTAGCAGTGCGTATCATTGTGGCATGCTTTCTTGCCCAGGTCATTCTGAGAGTTCCAGAACTTGGGACCAGCAAAGTTAAGGAAATGTGTCCAAGTCAAAAGTTGGGGGATGTGGTAATGGTGGGGTTCCACTGCCTCCTGCAAGTTCTTGGCTGTCCATTTGTAGAGGGCATAGGTTTGAAAGGCAATGGGGAAGAAGCACTGGCAAATTTGGTCCCTGGAACACACAGCAGCTGCAGTTCACTGACAGTAAGCAGAGGGAATATTCATGGTGGTGGTTGGGGTTTCATCAAATGGGTTGTTTAGTCCAGGATAGAACATAGAACAGTACAGCACAGGGACAGGCCCTTCAGCACACAATGTCTGTGCAGAACAAAAAAATTAAACTAACCCCATAAGTCTGTATAAGGTTTAAATTCCTCCATTCTCTGCCTGTCTATGTATCTGCCTAAAACCTCTTAAATGTTGCGATCATATCTGATTTCACCAGATACCTGCCATTCTGCGTAGCCTTGCAAATCTCCTTTAAAATTATCCCCTCTCCACTTAAATCAAATATTAGAGGACAGTAAATCTACCCTACCCTGGGAAAAACGCTGCCTATCTATCATATCAATGGCTTTCGTATTATAAATACTTTTGTCAGGTAAACTCAGGTCCAATGCTCCAGGGAAAGGAACTCCTGATTGCTAAAATACTTTTTATTCCAGAATGTTGCCTAAATCAAGCTATTAGAGAGGCAACATTATGGATGGCTCTTATGCACCCTCTCCAAAGCTTTACATTCTTCCTGTAATGCAGTGACAAGAATTGCACACAACACTCAGTGTTGCATAACCCAAGATTAATACTGTTGCAACGTGATTTGCCAACATTGATACTCAATAGCCTGACTAATAAAGGCAAGTATACATATGCCGCCTTAATTACCCTCTGTCGTTGTGTTGCTATTTTCAGGGAACTATGGGTGTTCACCTCCGTACATCAACGTTCTGAGTGTCCTGCCATTTACTGCATATATTCTGCTTACATGTGACCTCCCAAAGTGCAACACTATATTCTTCCCTGGATTAAACTCCATTTGGCACTCCTCCACTCATATTTCCAACTACTCTCCATTCTGCTGTGTCCTTTGACAATCTTGTTCATTGCACAACTCCCCCATTTTTCACGTTTTCTGCAAAGTTAATGAGTCCATGTACATTTCCGTCCACATCATTTAAATACGTATCACAAATAACCGAGGTCCCAGCACTGATCCCTGTGGAACACCACTGGTCACGGACCTTGAATCGGAATTGCTCCTCCGCTAACCTCTGTCTTCAATGATCAAGCAAATTTCGAATCTTTGAAGCTCCCATGGCTCTGATGTGCGTTAATATCCTGGATCTGCCTGTGAAATGCTGGTATTGAGTGTCCTGCTTCTGCAAAGAGTTTTTTGATTATGCTTTGGCAGTAGATTGGAGTAGATTGTTGTTTAGATAGTGCTACCTGAAAAATGATGTCTATCTTTTAGATAATAATTAAAAGTGAACTGGTGGGAAGAGCACTGGCCAGACTAGATTTGTCTTGCATTTTGCGTACAAGGTCTAACTGGCTTCTTCCCTCATTGTTTCCAGTCCTGGTGAAGAGTCTCAGCCGGAAACGTAGACTCTATTCTTTTCCATTGCTGTTGCCTGACTTGCTGAGTTCCTCTAGCATTTTGTGTGTGTTACTCTGGATTTCCAGCATCTGCACAATCTCTTGTGTCTAACTGGATGCTTGTGATTGTACTCATACTGGAACAACTTTTCAGCAAGTGCAATTGCTTCTATGACACTTATTTATCACTGTAATCAGGATGCAGTAAGGGACATAGACTTTACTGCATCTTGCACATTCTGCCATTTCTTGATATCTTCTGAGGCGATTTATTTATCGAGAATACGATGCAAAATAAGCAGTTTGAACCACGCTGCCCAGCAATCCCCCAATTTAATCCTAGCCTAATCATGGGACAATTTACAATGACCAGTTAGCCTACTAACAGGGGGTACATCTCTGGACTTTGGGAGGAAACTGGAGCACTCGGAGGAAAGGCTCAAAGTCACGGGGAGAACATACAAACACCTGACAGACAGCAGCGGGAATCGAACCTGGGTCGCCTGCACTTTAAAGCATTGTGCTAACCACTACTTGACTGTGGATGAAGATGGGCCTCTGATATGTGTACTTCAGGAGAGGTGAAGATGGATTTCAGCTGCTGCTTGCACCCACCATTGGAACCTGCAGCCTGAAATGCCTATCACTGAGCATGCACATAAGGGCCTTGTATCAGGGCAACCAAGTGTCAGGGACTGTACAAACATTGCTTAATGTTTGCAGCCATGCAGAGGTGCTTCTGGCAAAGCTTCTCACTAAACACTTCAGCCTTTACTTTTCTACTTGTCTGTTGGTTTAGGGTGAAGTTGTTTTGGACCCTTCTCCTTCCATTAGCCATTTAATTGCCTATTACTAATTATGGCCGGATGTGACTGGAGTGCAAAGCTTTAATCTAACCCTTTGCTGTTGGATCATATTGCCTGTCTGACCATGTCCAGGCACCCATTACTTTAATATTTATTCTTAAAGCTGTGATGCAACTTGAAATTCTATTGTGCAGCACACTGATTATGTGCATTGCATAATGGAGTTTCTTTGGTAAGTTTGCTGGTAAGAGGGATCCTGCTTTTATCTGAGCAGTAAGTTTGCTATTTTGCTTCACGCCCTCTATGCTAATAATGTATTGAAGCTTGGCTGGCATAGGGCTTTAGATATAATGGGGTGTTATGTAATGGGTCTGGATGTCAGTCTCCCTCATATACCTCCATCCTTTGCAGCCCAGTCTCAACAGTTAGTGGTTAACTCCTCTCGTTCCACTCTGGCAATGGACGAAAGGCCTGTGAATGCAGGGACAGGTCATTTGTACATGATGCCTTTGGAAATAGAAGAGACATCTTTACCACACAGCCGGTGTTTGTTTCACCCTCCAATTTAAAATCAGCTCCTTCCTGCACTGTGGTGATCACTCCCTTGCAGTTTTTCATCCCAGCAACTCCATGGTCCTCACTTATGTACTTATGATTATTTGTAGCAATTTGACCTGTTCTCAATCCTTAAGAGAGATGGTAGTTGAGAACGTTATTATTTGCATTTAACATGGTCTATCTGTAGTTTATCTTTTCATGAGTGACCACAGGCTGCCTGAGGCATTTGATGAGTTGTGAAACAGGATGTTGTAAGGATTCATTCTGTCATATTGCTTACAAACAACATGTCATATCTCATCACACCTTCCTTCATCAAAGGTATGCACCCGGAACTTTGTATAGATACTAAGTACTCTTGTGTAGCATACTCCTAGCAAAAGAGACACCCTCACTGAAGGCTTACAGGCTTTGATTACAACTATTAACCCTGATATTTGCAGGGGGGGGGTGGGGGGGTAGTGGTGGACCCAGCAACAACGGAGAAGTGTGGAAATCAGAGGACGTGCAGGCCTGCTCCTTTTCATTTTCTAATTATATTTCCTACAATTTTGGCAATTTTCCAGGCTTGCCATCTGTAATGGAAAAAAAAACTGCATCAAGATGTCTTTGCTGTGAAGAGCCCCTGTCAATCAGATTAGAATGAGTTGTATTGGAATGAGAAGAGGGCATCAAATAGTCGCAGAAGATTGGTACTTCTAACGGGGTTTGCTGGAAGCTCAGTATTTATCAATTACAGTGGTTTAAAATGGGGCAATGTTAGGATTAGCAGAGACAAGGTTGGAGGAGGAGTCATAAGGGATGATATTTACTTGGATGAAAAGGACTCGTAGGAAGTGCTTCTGGGGGAATTTTATATCAAGCTCATTTTCTCAATGCAGATGCCAATCGTTCAATTTCAGTATAGTGGTGACTTATTCAATTGGCTTCCTTCTCTCACTGAGCAGGGAAAAGGAAAAATAAGCTGCTCCAATGGACCTGTTGGAGTGCAGACATAGAATGTGAAAACTGACTTCTGGTAGAAGGAAGGTGGTGGGTGGGGTTGGTGAGACGAATCATTAACTAAATGGAGTCTAGCAGTCACTGATCTTAGCATTTTATAGATCCCAATGTAGTTAGAAATATTTTGTATTATTTATATTTTTAAGGGCTTTGTGTTTTTTTTAGTTACTATGTCATAATAAGTTTAGGTAGGTGTTTTAATTGCTGAGAATCATTGTTTTTTAAAATACTGAAAAAAACAACTGGAAACTCATGGGGTACTTAAACAATGCCAACTCTATCACCCTTATGGATGTTGGTGGAGGGATAACATAGCATCTAAATGAGAAGATTATATTATTCAGTTGTTTTCTTTATTATTTTTCAAATGGGATACATTTGGTAGATTTTGTTTTCTGCCTATCTTTGTCTTCCCGTTATGGCATTAAGTCTGTGTGTGTGCGTGTGTGTAAGAGCAAGAGGCAGAGATGAGTTGGTGCGGTGCAGCTATTTATATTAAATGAGTACCTATCTGAATGCCATTATTTGAATCATGATTGCTTCTGGAATGTGTGAATCTCAAAAAAACTGAGATGTCAGTTAGAGATTTCAGATCACGGCCTATTCCCTTTCCACAGCCAGTGTTAACAAGGAGTTTCTGCATGCAGATGGAGTTAAAGCAACCCCTTTTAATTTTGCATGCATCTATTTGAAGAAATAAAATGGATCAGTCGCATTAAATATGACAACCTGAAACTTCCTTTTCTGTAATATAGAACATGTCTGGGAAGATTTCAGTGTGTCATGTCTTTTATTTACTTTCCCAAATCCCAAATGGACCTGGCCATTGCACTTCTGAATTCTCTTTGATGACTCTCCTGTATCTCTGCCGATAACACTAACAAGACTTGCTCTCAGTTACCTTTGGCCTGTTACTAATTTTCTGCCTTTTCGTCATGGCGTTCCTATCTCCTATCGCCTGTGTCTGTAATTTCAGAAAGAGTTTGACGAGGGAATGACATCAGAAACAACTTGCTTGGTGAGTCAATCAAATGCACAGTTAAAACCAAATGAGCCATCTTGTTCCACATCATGTCAGTTGATACCATCTAAATAAATCTCATATTCAGTCATCAAACCAATTAATTTGGTTGCATTGTCAGTCATTTTGTAATTACAGTTTAGCATCCATTCGTCAAGTGGATTAATTATACAAGGTTGACAGTAAAGTTGCACTGAATTCAGTCATATTAGCATTTCCATTATTCTGACTCAGATCAGCTAACTAAACAAAAGGAAATAGCGGTGAGCATAGTCCGAAGATCAGGCCTGAGGCTTTTCAGTCTTGGGGCTAAGCTTAGTTGAAGGAACAGCATTTGTTATGAGTCATCTCAGATGGAAAGTGGCTGGCTGGTGGTGTGGTGGCATCAGCGCCAGACTTCGGAGTAAAGGCTCTCGAGTTCGAATCCAGCCGGCTCCCCTGCACGTTTTCCATCCGTGCTGGGTTGAGCATCAAGCTAGCAACTCAGCCTCGTAAAAATAAGAAAGCCTGCTAAAAAAAAAACGCTGTCATGACGGTGTCCCGATGACTCCATTCAGAGTTAAGGGCTTTCTTCTTCTTCGGAAGGAAAGGCTTGTTTAACAATGCGAATATACAGTATATAGAACCATTTCCACAATTTAAAAAGTCTTCCCACCTTCCCCTCTCTGCCTGCAGTGACCTGTACCAGGGTGATATCGCCACCTCTTGACCAGAGCTGAATTCCCAAGTGACCTGGCACAGTTTGCAGACTTCAGATTACTTTTTCCCATGACGTTTGATTATTCTCCATTTTAAGGTGGACATTTTGGTCTCTGGAGTGAATCATTTCAATCCCTCTGCTAAGTTTCAATTTTTAAAATGTCTACAGATGTCCTGCAGCATGCGTGCCTGCGGCAGCACTAAGACTCAAGATTTTAATTCCTGCATAATCCTACAGGCTTTGCAGGAGATATTAACTCAAGCTCCATCAGACTCCCAGCAAACCTAACAGACTGAGTCTTACCATGACACATACCTTCAAAGCACAAGCCATTAAAGTTGTTTAAAATACTTACTCTGTAGTCGTAAAATCCTACAGTTACCAACTATTTCTGCTAATGTTGTTCCAGTTGAATCTTTAAAAGAATTGGGAGAAGTTAGGGGGGAAAGATGATTAATATCAGAAAGTATAGAATTACTGAAGGATCATCACTAATTCAATTCCCTGATACTGACTGAATTGGTAACCTATTTATTCCTTCGTCTGACGATAATTGCTTCCGTGCTTTGAACTCTGGTATCGCACACTGAGAAAGAGGAACATGATGCATATTTAAACAAAATGGAGCTTCTGCTTATTTTTTAATGAGAACAATTATTAATGTTTATTCTTGTTTGGGAGCTGTCACTTTTGCTTTCCATCTGAGGAAAACCTCCACATGCAGTGTATGGGACAGCTGGCCTGTTCAGAAATGCATTCCAATGGAGAGCCTTCAGCTGCTGAAGATATAATTCCTCTGCAGTAATTTTGCTGCTTTTGAAACAGATTTATCACCTCCCCGATGATTACATCCTGAACTTTTTCCTCTTGTGCCTATTTTTTGAGACACATGGCTGAATTAAGCCAGAGGAGTGTCCATGGTTACAGCAAATAAGTAATCTGTTTCCCAGGATGAAAAGCCTTGGCTCAAGTCAAAATTGGCCAGAAAAACTTGAGTTGCCATGAAACAGTGAGGCTAAACCCTGCTATGTTTCTGATTTCCAGATCAGTGAAAGAACGGAATCCTTGAATCGCTCACTTAAGAAGAGGTATGAACACTTTTGGCATTAACACTTTTGCTGTGATCAGCCCCTGAATTGTCTCTTTGCTCTCACTTGGCTTCAGGTCCCTCAGTTTTCCCTTTCGATGTTCCTCCCCCAGTGGAATGCAGTCTACATGATAGAAATCTTTTGAGCCTGTTATGTATGACAGAAGCCCAGGATCAAACTCTTCTGGGGCCTGGTTATCTGACTAGTTAAATTCTTCCAGCACATCAACTGGTGCTGTGCTCCTTTGATTCCAGAATCTACCCACTTTCAACTCAAAATCTGGACAAAGGCTGACATGGGCTCTGAGCTAATTCCACAGTGAACCTTTCTGCTATGTCTCCCTCCCTCTCCTCCCCATCCCCCCCTCTGTTTCCCTTTCTCTCTCTCTTTCCCCCCTCTCTCTCTCTCTCTCTCTCTCTCTCTCTCTCTCTCTCCGTCTCTTCCACCTCTCCCCACCTCTCCCCCTCTCCCCTTCTCCACCTCTCCCCCCTCCCCACTCTCCCCACTCTTCCCCTGTCTCTCCCCCCACCCTCTCCCCACCCTCACCCTCACCCCCTCTCTCTCTCTCTCTCACTCACCCTCTGCCCCACCCCTCTCTCACCCCCCTGTACTGTATACTTCCCTGCTATCCTTCAGTAAGGGAAATGCTCTACATATTCATGACTGAAACCTCAATTTCTCAATGCTGAGTACATTCTGTGGTCTTCAGCTCTGGCATGACACATCCAAACACTTCCTTCTACTCCACACTTTTTGAAACTCCCCAATGATGTTTTAATCACACTTTATTCTGTTTTCTTTAAAAACTTGTGCCAGTTGACTGACACTTAACCTTCTCTGGACCATGATCTTTCATTTGTTGCATGTTTATCCCGTAAGCTCCAAACATGATAAGATTGCCCCAACCAAACTTTACAAATTCATTTACCCTGTTGCGTTAGTTAACTCAGGAAAACATCCTATTTCACTCTTACAAGTTCAACAGAATATATAGCTGATCCAACTGGAATTGAAGCGGCTTCAACACCCTTCCTTAAACTTGACTTTGCTATGCTAGTCTACTAAACCTCGCCCTGCAGAACTTTTCATATTTGCCAGTGATCCTGGAAAACAATGACCTGACTATTTTGTCTGCTTCGGTTTCAATTCAATTCCTCTCACCTCCAGTCTTGCATCTATCAGAATGCAAGAACTCAGGCTTTAGTTCTCACATAGAATCGAATCGTTGCTTCCGCTAACCCAAGTCCTATCATTGATGAAGCAATGAGTCCATCTTGTCAATAAACTAAGAAATTGACAGTTGTGAAGAATGGTTCCCCTTCTTAAGTTCCTGTGTGATTGTGCAGTCTTGTTAAAAAGCTTTGTTATGCAATTTTACTTTTAAAACAATTTTGTATTACAGTAACAGTGTTAAGAAGAGTCAGCCCATAACTAACATATCAAAGATTGATGATCGATTGGAGCAATATACCAATGCCATTGAGGTAATTTGATTTATATTGCAGTTGCAGCTCAGTATTGATTTTTATCCACATATAAATTAACGCATTTAAAAAACTGTAGTTGGGTGTACATCTGTGAGTTTTATTGTTTTACCTTTTTTTTAAATCAAACTGTCATTGACCTTTCCAACCTGCAGAATAGCCTGGTGGAACATTTAATCTCTTCTGTTGTTGTTAATGTGATCCTTGGTTGCTAGTTTAGTAATCTCTGTTAATAATTTATATTGATTTGAAATAGCCATTCTTTCAGCCTTGAACCGATGCATTACAGCATTCTAACCCACCACTCCACCCCACACATATCCTGCTATAAGGCCTCTGCATTCACTATTGTGAGTGGATACATTTTGAAAACAAATCATCGGAAACGGTTAGAGAAAGCTAAACAGGATGTTCATGCTCTCTTTGACCTTGGCACTTCCCAAAGCATTTTTTTACAGCTAACGTAATACATTTGAAGTGTAGTCAGTATTATAGTGTGTGATGGGAAGGAATTAATGGTGTAACTTGCTCGTGGAAAATGGACAGATGTTCTTGAATTACCGGTAAACTAATTAAAATGTCTTTCATTTGTCTTCTTCCAAGAGGAGCATGTAGCATTTTGATATGTCCTCTTTTAGGTATTAATTTTTGCCCCACTCTTTCCCATTAATATTGTAAAATCACCAATCCCCCACGTTTTAGTCCTCCAGTCCTTTGCTAGTAATTGGACCTGGACAGTTTGTGATAACGGAGGGGTTTGAGCCATACTTTCTAAAGTCTTATGCCAGCAAGTTATTGCTTGTTGATCTATACATATCAATTTTGCTCTCTGTTTTGATTTTTCTTTCCCCTTCTCTCTCTCACACACACAAATAGAGCACAACTAAGTCCCTGCGGCACACGTCATTGGACATCCCTAGCCTATCAGAGGACGTGGCCACCATGAAGAACCTATGGGAGACAGGTGATGCTGCCAGTAGCACAGCTACCAGAGGGACACCGAGTAAGGTTGGGAATTATTTTTACTACCTATGTGCTACTTTAGAGCATTATCCACAAGTGCACACTGATCCACTGGACTTGACATCCAGAGTCAGATGAGTTTGAAACCTGATCACTCCTGTGGGGCTCACTGAGCCTTCCAGTTTAATGTTGAAAATCCAAGGCTTTGTCAGCTGTCACATCCTGTAGCTCTGCATAGCATCACAACTTGACTACCTAAGAGGATATCTTTTCTAGAAACATCACGGAAAGCTACTGTGAGTGGAAATGGCAAATCTGTCAGAACGTGGGAAACGAGTGTTCAGTAGAGGCAAATATCCAAATTTTGAGACTCACTTCAACACCAGAAGTAGAGGAGATAAGTCTCCAGACACATCATGGCAATTGGTTTAGCTGTTTGCAAGGCAGCCAAGGAATAATTGCAAACATTCTTAAACTTCAAATGCATCGTTAGAGAGCAAGGGTCAGGCTCTTTAGCATCAATCAACTCCATGAGTGCTTTTGCATTTGATAATGCAGCTGATAGTGTCTACACATTTTCCAAACTAAGAAATTTAAAGCATATTGAGGGTGCAATGAGAGTTAAAGTGGGTGATAGGCTCTAGAATCTTTGATTATCATTTATTTCATTTGATATGAAGAACTATGTAGTTAGCAATAAAGTTCAAAGTAAGTTCATTATTAAATTACATTTATGTCACCATATACAATCTTAAGTTTCATTTTCTTGCAGGTGTACCTAATAAATCTAATAACCATAACAGAATCAATGAAAGACCCCACCAACAGGGTGGACAACCAGTTTGCAAAAGACAACTGTGGAAATACAAAATTAAATACTAATAATAAATAAACAATAAATATTAAGAACTTGAGATGAAAAGTCCTTGAAAATGAGCCCATAGTTTATGGGAACAGCTCAGAGTTGGGATGAGTGAAGTTTTCCCCTTTGGCTCAAGAGCCTGATGGTTGAGGGATATTAACTGTTCCTGATCCAATGAGATTAATTTATAAATATTTTAAATTAAATTAATGGTAATTTTGTTAAAGGCATCAGTTTAAAATAAAGTAAAATTAGAACATTGCTGATCCTTGCCAAAATAAATAAACAGGTTGAAGAAGAAAGTGTTCAGAAACAATGAGTGCTTATTTTGGCCCAGAGGAAGAGCGCCTTTCTGAAGTAAAGCTTGCCCATTCTTAACACACCAGGCAACTGAGCCATCAGTTCCCACATTAGTGGACAACACTCAGCCTTGAGTTAATATATGGCAATTAATGTCTTGACCAAACAGGTTCTGGTTGATGACCATAACGAACACCAAAGGGTGCAAAAAAATTATCTGTGACATGCAATGACAGTATAATTTCAGAATCTCATCCACGATACTCCAAAAACAGGGATTGGAGGAGATATCATTGAGAAGAAACTCAATTGAGCAATCCACACAAATGTTGTAGGTCAAAAGCTGGATATTAAGCAGCAAGTGATTCACTGGAGTCTTTCCTCCATCTTGAATGCACAAATTAATAGAATACTGTATGGTCCCAATAACACTCAAATGATTCGGGGCAAAGCAGCCCACTGAATTGGTACTCCATGTTCAACCCAAAAGATACTCTGCTTTGAGTCCAGTGGTGGCAGAATATAGCCGCCATGAATATGCTGCAACAATTTCATTGACAGCATAACCAGTAGTAACAGGAGGTTGTTATCTGGCATCCAAACCTTGCTGCAATGAACATACAGCATAGTACAGTACAGCACAGGAATTGGCCCTTTCCCCAGTGATGTCTCTGCCGATCAATTTGCCAAGTTAAACTCGTGTAATATTTCTGTACATAGCCCGTCTTTCTCCATCCCCTGTCCGTTCATGTGCCTGCCAAAATGCTTCCTAAATGCTGCTATCATATCTGCTTCAATCAACTCCCCTGGCAGCACGTACTAGGGACCAACACAAAATGCCAGAGGCAGCCTCTGGGGAAGGAAAATGGAGAGTCAACGTTTTGGGTTGAGACCTCTAAGCGGACAGAGAGAGAGAGAGGTGGGAGATAGTTCACCTCTTTATACATCATCAAAAGAAAATCTGCAGGTGCTGGAAATCCGAGTAACACACACAGGACTGGAGATAAAAAGCTGAGATGTTCCCTTTTCCCCCTCTTACCTCATCTCACCAATCAACTTCCCAGCTCGTCATTCCACCCCCCTCCCCCAGGTTTCACCTAGCACCTGGTGGTTGTCTCTCCCCTCCTCCCACCTCACCCCACCAAATCTACTCCTTAAGCTATTTTTCTCCAGTGTTGCCAAAGGGTTTCAGCCCGAAACGTTGACTGTACTTTTTTCCATACGTGCTGCCCGGCCTGCTGAGTTCTTCCGCATTTTGTGTGTATTGCACCTCTTTATACAGTACTGGTGGTCTCACCTCCCCTACCTTCTATCCTATCTCTTTATTTCTTGATTCCTTATAATGTTCAGAAGTCTGTCAAACACTGTTCTGAAAGCAGATAAGAACACTCTCCAAAACCCTCTGTGGCAGTAAACTCCAAGCATTCACCAGCCTCAGAATGAAGACATTTTTCCTTATCCCAGTCCAAAATTGCCTTTCCCTTTTCTTGAGACTGTAGCTCCTGATTCTACATTTCACAGTCAGAGATGTATCCTGCCCACATTTAATCTGTCAGCACTCGAAGTATTTTGAATTTCTCAATGGTATCACCACTCAGTGTTCTTGAGAAGCACATCGATGCCTAGTCTAATCAATCTGTCCTACCATCACAGAGACCTGACTGATAACTCTTCTTTGAATTCCCTCTATAGCTAATATAACATGCTTTAGGTAAGGATACCAAAAGTGAATGAAGCAGTTCAAGTAGCAGAAGTATTGGAATGCCACCATCTGAAAGTTTACCCCAAGTTGCAGACTATCCTCACTTAGACATGTCATTCCTCCTTTATTCTAATGGAAATGCCTTTGGAAAGGAGATCTTTGATTGACAAAAGATATAAGGGTGCAGTGCAAAAGGGAAAAGAAATGGGTCCGGAGGAGATGTACATAAATGAGAGCAAATCAGTCTGAATCTATCTCAATTTGCATGTTAGTACACAAAAGCAACAGATTTGTACAAATTCAGCTGCTGAGGGAGAACTGAAGTGACAAATCTCTGCCCAGCAACGGAATCTTGTGCAAAGTGAAGGAACAGAATCGGTCTCCCCATGTATTAGCTGAGAAGGTCTTTGTCAGCTGAAGGTTTTTGACACTAAGAGGCATTCAGAACTGTAATAATTACTGAACTTCAATTAATAATTTTAAAACAATGAAATCAGAATAGTTGACTATGTTATGTTCTATTTTGGGTCTACAGCAGCATCTAAAGGTTAGACAGCTCAGAAGTAATGAGTGCAAGTTCAGACCTTCTGCATGTACAAGTCTTTAACATCCCAGTACCTCGAGGGTAAATACAGGCAGGTCCATGCGGATGCTGCCAGATCATTGATATTTACAGTGCTTTATGATCTCATTGCAAGTTTCCAACATTTTTGCTTTCATGTAAATTTGAATCATTGTCATCATCACCTAGGAACTTAAGTGTATTTTATTTCTTTGAAATTAGTATGAAACTTCTACTATAGAACCAATTACTTCTCTGTAAACAAACCTTTGGCCTTTTTTGATTAAAAATTGCTTAGCTTATGCCAAGGGCAGCTTTGAGTTCTCTAGTTGGTTGCATTATTTTTGGATGTCACTGTTCTTTAAAAAAAAATTGATTGCACAATTTTTGGATGTCACTCACAGTTGTAGTTTCTCTTGCAGCCAAGTTCAGTTGAGTCTTGTGTATTGTTTAACAAAATCCTAATCTAAAAAGAATCAATAAACCAAACATGCAATCAACTTATTTCAACCAGAGCACAATTAACAGTCGAGAAATGCTTTGTAGAAATAAAGAACATTGAGATAGCCAATTCCTGCTCTTTGATATCAAAAACAGATGTTTGTAGGTGATTGGTTTGACACTTGGGTGAAGACCATCTTATAATGTTTCAGTAATGAGCATTCTATCTTCTCCAATATTGCCTGTCTTTATCTAGGATACCGAAGGACTGAAAATAGGTGTCTGTGACCTCATCAGTCAGTGGGTCAGTAAGAACCCAGAGTCCAGTGTCAAGTCTAGTCCCTCCAAACTTGCCGTAAGTAAAATTTTCCACCTTCCCACTCTGTACTTATCATTTCACTGGTAAATAATGATCACAAAATACGTTATTGCAAGGCCACAGTCTCTCTAATACATCACATTTTTGTACTACCACTATTCTTATGTGATTAACTAGAAATTAATGTTAAAAAGTTAAATAAATGAGTAAGTGGCATTGTAGGTCATACAATACGAAATTTTATTTGCCCCTAATCGTAAGCATAATAAAAATTAAATATCAAAAGCAAGTGAAGAACTATTGGTTTAATCTTTCTATAAGATGCGTCATCTTAATATTAACCTATTTCGCTTTACATCAACGTTAAAATAGTGCCAATGGGAAAATCTAGGCAATTAAGCCAAGTACAGTGATTTTTCTTTTGTCTATTGGAGAATTTGGTACTTCGGGATTAGGTTGCCGACCATTGTTTGCACTTAACAAGAGAATTAGAAGCATCTTTCGATTGATCTCCAGTCAGCAGAGAGACTGCAGGATTATACATGTACATGGATGTCAGACATCCCTTGCAGTCAGACAAGGTGTTATATTCGATATCTTGGCTCAGGCATAAAGCAAGCCCATCTGCTGAGGAGTAGCAGAGAATGCCCGGCACATGTGAAGACGTGCTTCAGCCAGGGCTAGTATCTGTAGGAGAAGAGCAGAAAACATTGAAAAGGGAAAATCTACAAGTTTATGACCTTTCAGAAAATTTGTGAGCCCGCAAAAAAAAATGTTTTGCTGTGCTAGGTACACAGGTGTGATCAGATGGAAGGTATTGGGGGGGGGGGAGGGAATTGGTAATTTGGGTCAGGGTGTTGTCTGTTGGCATTAAGAATAATCCAAAAAGAATATTCATGAGATCACCATCCAGAAATCTTGCGAATCATACCAACAGTTGTAAAAGTCCAGCGTTACCTCAAGGATTTTGTGCATGTTGTAGATTACAGGTTCTGCATAGACTATGAATTCTGAAGGACGTACCTGGATTGTGTTCTAGTCAAAGGATTCAGAATAGACCATGTAATGAAAATGCTGCAAATAGATTGGACTGTCCTGACGAAGGGTCTCGGCCCGAAACTTCGGCTGTACCTCTTCCTATAAATGCTGTCTGGCCTGCTGCATTCACCAGCATTTTTTGAGTGTGTTGACTGATCAGGGCTTATCCCTTCCATGTGGGCTATCAGCCTAGTGTAGAAGTCAGACAGGATTTTTTTCCAGAGATGCTAGCCATGGTTCTGTCCCTTCAAATATAAGGTAAGACCATAAGATATAGGAGCAGAATTAGGCCATTTGGCCCATTGAGTCAGCATCTGCAGATTTCCTCGTGTTTGAGCCTTGATTAGTAGCTCAATCCCAAAAGCTTCTAACTCATCTGTGCTATTGATAAATCACAATAAAACCAAAATTGTTTTATCCTTTCCATTTGGGCTGTCAGCCTAGTGTAGAAGTCAGGTAGGGTTTTTTTTTCAGAGATGCTAGCCATGGTTCTGTCCCTTCCATTATTCGTCAGCCTTAACCAGTGCTATATATTTTTTAAAAAACAAGTTTATTGTGTATGGACACTACTGATGAAGAGAGACTGTTGAATTTGCTAATGAGTAGCAGTCATAATACCCATGTGTAGACATGAATCATTCATTCCTTGGAAAAAGGAAGCAAATTAATTGTCGTAAATCTTATGAGCAAAAACGATTTTTCATCTTGTGTATTTTTATTCTTTCCCTTCTCTTCAGGCTCTCTCCATTTCTTGGATTTGCTTTGCCTCTGGCTTTGACTAACTCCTTCTGCATCTTCTGTACCTTTTCTTAAATCCTCCTGTACACTGGCTTCTCAAAAGGTAATTTTTCTGTGGATTTTAACTAACTGCAAGGCGTGTTGAGAGGCATGTGTGACGAATGCAATGGCAGAGACATGGCTACACTGCAGCTGAGTGTGCATTCCTTTCTATTCATCAGGGTTTCCTGGGGTTTGTGTTGCGAAATACCCTGAGGATATTCTATTCAACATCATTGCAGGTCCCCTTTTCAGTCTCAAGTACAAATTCTTTTGGGATTTTCTAGGTCATTTTGTAAATGTTTTCAGTGAAACCCCTGTGTGTTGTGATCTCTGATGGTGTTTCACATTATCAAACAGAAAGGAATTGACAGAGAAGTTACTGTGGGAGCGAGAACAGTGATTTCCTTGCATAATATCTTCTTTGTAGCAGGGACAAGAAAAATACTCAGGCGCCACTGTTTACCCTCATTTTCCCATCCAAGAGGCTTTCTCTGTGTGTGAGTTGCTTCAATTAATGCCATCTTTATTGCATCTGAGGTCTACCCTGTTCTCAGTTGGCATTCTTTTATGAATACTTGGTCTCCAGCTACCCCACCAGACCTGCTTCCTCACTCAAGGTACTTAATCTTGATTTTGCAACCACACCACTGTCTTTACCGATTGACAATGACTGGATTCTGAACTTTGGCTAAAAACTGCCAATGGCGTTCTGTCCAGGGATGCCCTCTCTAGCATGGAGTCCAACTATGCCAGTCTCTCGTGTGCTGGTTAAGGGAATCCTAAGGCAATGTGACACTATTCCCACTCTCTCTCCTCCCTCATCTACCTAACACCCTCCCTCCTTACCTGGATCCACCTATCACCTTGCCAGCTCTTGCTCCACCTCTTAATACTGGCTCTCTCCCTACTATCTTTCAGCCCAAATGAAAGGTTTCAAGCTGAAACACCGACTGTCCATTTTCCTACACAGATGATGCCTGATCTTCCAAGTTCCTCCTGCACTTTGTATATTGCTCAAAGTCGTCTTACTACTGGCAATAATATGCAGACGATACTAAGATAGGTGGCGTTGTGGATAATGAAGTAGGTTTTCAAAGCTTGCAGAGAGATTTGGGCCAGTTAGAAGAGTGGGCTGAAAGATGACAGATGGAGTTTAATGCTGATAAGTATGAGGTGCTACATTTTAGTAGGAATAATCAAAATAGAACATACATGGTAAATGGTAGGGCATCAAAGAATGCAGTAGAACAGAGGGATCTAGGGATAATGGTGCATAGTTCCCTGAAGGTGGAATCTCATGTGGATAGGGTGGTGAAGAAAGCTTTTGGTACGCTGGCCTTTATAAATCAGAGCATTTGGGATGTAATGTTAAAATTGTACAAGGCATTGGTGAGGCCAAATTTGGAGTATTGTGTACAGTTCTGGTCACTGAATTATAGGAAAGATGTCAACAAAATAGAGAGAGTACAGAGGAGATTTACTAGAATGTTACCTGGGTTTCAGCATCTAAGTTACAGAGAAAGGTTGCACAGGTTAGGTCTTTATTCTTTGGAACGTAGAAGGTTGAGGGGGAACTTGATAGAGGTATTTAAAATTATGAGGGAGATTGATAGAGTTGACATGGATAGGCTTTTTCTATTGAGAGTAGGGGAGATTCAAACAAGAGGACATGAGTTGAGAGTTAAGGGGCAAAAGTTTAGGGGTAACATGAGGGGGAACTTCTTTACTCAGAGAGTAGTAGCTGTGTGGAATGAGCTTCCAGTAGAAGTGGTAGAGGCAGGTTTGATTTTGTCATTTAGAAAAAAATTGTATAGGTATATGGATAGGAAAGGAATGGAGGGTTATGGGCTGAGTGCAGGTAGATGGGACTAGATGGGAGTAAGCATTCGGCATGGACTAGAAGGGCTGAGATGGCCTGTTTCCGTGCTGTAATTGTTATATGGTTATATGGTAATAGTTGGTCTTAACTTTATAATTATTCAGTTCAAAGTAGCTGCTTGTTTGCATGACTAAATGTACTGAGCCAGTTTTATTACTCAGGGATTACAGCAAGTCTTTGAAAATATGGCAATTAATGTAAAATCTTTTGGACAGTTATGATTTTAAGTAAGGCTGTTCGGAGGTTATTATTAAACAGCATTCAATTTCAGTTTATGGGAAACAGAAATATGAAGAAATTAATTTAACTGCAGAAACAATCTGTAGTTTTACATGTTATGCATGTTATATTGCATGTTAAATTATATGTTATAAAAAACCATTTTAATGTTAATTGAGATGTCCGATTATTTTTGGGAGCTGCTGAAATAATTGTAAATATTCAGACTTTGCCTCTAATTTGTGGTTGGGTGATGGTCTGGGCTGTTGAATAACCTTCATTAATGTTGTTCTTCGGTACCTCACAACGAAGTGTTTAAGAAGGCTGACAGTAATCTTTGGCTGTCCAGTGAAGGTAATACCTGGAGAGTGTTTAGCCTCCACGCACCTTCCAATCCAACAGCACAGCTGAGGCCATTGTTTACAAACGTATTTGTCCTTCCTAATAGACACTAGAAAGACCACTATTGACCAGATAACAACTACTGACTCAATTAAATCATCACCTAATTTAGTCTTGGGTGAATTTGAGCTGGAGGAACTTCCGCTAATGCCCCACCTCCCCCTCGTACCCCATCTGTTACTTATTTTTATACACACATTCTTTCTCTCACTCTCCTTTTTCTCCCTCTGTCCCTCTGAATATACCTCTTGCCCATCCTCTGGGTCCCCCCCCCCCTTGTCTTTCTTCCCGGACCTCCTGCCCCATGATCCTCTCGAATCCCTTTTGCCTATCACCTGTCCAGCTCTTGGCTCCATCCCTCCCCCTCCTGTCTTCTCCTATCATTTTGGATCTCCCCCTCCCCCTCCAACTTTCAAATCCCTTACTCACTCTTCCTTCAGTTAGTTCTGACGAAGGGTCTCGGCCTGAAACGTCGACTGCACCTCTTCCTACAGATGCTGCCAGGCCTGCTGCGTTCACCAGCAACTTTGATGTGTGTTGCTTGAATTTCCAGCATCTGCAGAATTCCTGTTGTTTGGATGAATCCAAGTTTTGTTTTCCCTGGGAGTTGGCTCCAGAAATTGAACTATGAAAAGTTAGAGAATCAGCTTTATTTGGACTTCCATAGTGCAGATTGTTTTTTCTCCATGTGTTATTTTAGCATGCTTTAAAATAAAGTTTTAATGGTTAGGTTATTTTGGCATTCATTTGTGTCAGAGTAATTCATGACACGTGTCTTGTAAGGTATTTTGTGAATACACGAGTCTTCAAGAATATGTTGGACCTATCATCAGTTAAAACCAATTACATTGGCTTGAATTTTTATACATTGGCTCAAGTTATTTTGCTTCAAGATAGCATTAAAACATTAAAACAAACCATTAGCTTAAAGCACTGAATTGTCATTACTTGTGCCAATTAGCAGTTGTCAGTAGCTGCTGCTTTGAATGAAGTGTTTATTTGGCAAATAGTTGTTATTTGTAGTTAAAGATTTTGTTGTTTAAAAAAGGCAACATTGTCACCTAAGCACTTGTGTATTTTATGTGCAAGTAAAATCAATTTTTTACAAAGGGTCATATTGATATATATTTCCTTAATATTTCCATCAGTAGATTAAGCTGATCCAACAAAGTAATCGGTATCGTATCATTACAATTAATGTTGTATCATTGCATTTCTATAGGAAATTAAGACAGGGGATGTGAAGAGCAAAAAGAATATTTGGGAAAACAAGAGTGATTCCCATTCTTTCACCAAACTACCAAATGCTGGAAAGGTGAGTACACTACCTATTATCTCATTGTTAGGAGGACTTTAAGTAGAAACAAAAGCAAGCATTGTATGGAAGTTAACACACACAGTGCTGGAGGAGCTCAGCAGGCCAGGCAGCATCTAGGGAAAAGAGTAAACGGTGTTCGTGATAACATGAGAGTACTTTATATGTTAAAGTAATCATTGTGTGACAAGTATGCAGAGTATTGGGTCACTGATTCAGATGCAGATTTCAATCAATCAGCTACTGATGTGAAATTCAAGTAATTGAATAAAATTTGGAATTTTAAAATAAAGCTATGCTCAATAATGAAAAATGGGAGGTTTTGCACATTTTTAACATTGTCAGTGCCATCTTTGTCTATGACTTGTAGACTATTATCCCTTAACTGATGCCAATAGCAAGTGCACAGACAAATAGCATCAATATAGTTGGCCCTAGTTCCACAATTATTGCAATAGTTCATTGCGAAATTACTTAAACTTACACTGTTTTGCTGCCTTGATGTAATTTCCCAAATCACATCAAATTTAAGTGTTTTTTTTAAACATAGTAGAATGTTGTAATTTTAGCCATAGTATGTTGTTATAATCTAGGTCACAATCTATTAACATTGAGTGAAACAATATTCTGAAGCTATTTTAATGTTGTCAGTTAAGCTAATTTTATTGTATTTCTTTCTAGAGTATGTAGTGAACAAATAATCCTGTTGTTTGCTTAATCCTAGAATCACCCCTCGAGTGCAAGGTACAAGTTTGTGATAACTGGTCATGGCAAATATGAGAAAGTCCCCATTACTGATGATGAACATGGTACCAATGAAAATAGCTAATCAAGTGAGTTCAATTCTCTTTGATGTCAGCATGCAAATCACAGGTTGGGTTTTAGCAGGCCTTCAGTGAAAGTAAATTCCCATTGGGTTGAAATGCTTGACAGTGGGTTTTTTGACAAACCTAATGTACACCAGCACTAGACTCATAGTTGCAGCCTGTGGCACGTACATTATTGGCAATCCTACTGTCTGAGTTCACAGTGTACGCTGCACTATCTTCCATCTGCCCTCATTTTGGGAAGGTCATCACACTTGATGATGGCATCACTTCCTTTGATTTCTATTGATTGACATAAAATCCTAGACAATATTACTTGGCTATGTATTGTTTTTGGATAGAATGTGGCCTCACTCCAAAGAAAGATGACAGCTGAAACAACATCTGGGTTTCTATCTTAATCCTCTATCTTTAATTAATGATTTGCCTCAAATGTTTCTGCCACCTTGGCTGTCACTTTGGGTGAACTGTTACATGGCTAAGTTGTTTTCCCTCCTCCTTCCCCACCCTGCATTGTACTCTACCATAGATTGGGTCAGAGATCCTGGGAGAGGCTGCAGTCTCACTCAGCCACAGGCCTCTTGCGATTCAGCCATCAAGTTGCACTAGTAGAAGTAGATTGCTGAACGAAGGGAGCTGCCTGTTGAAGCAAAGGCTGGGAAATTCCACAGCACTATGGCAAACAAAGGATATGACTCTGTTAACGTACAAACAATCAGAAGGTAGCTAGTTCAATAACTCCACTAGTCTGCAACCTTTTGAATGGAAAGGAAGATAAATCCTGCCATTTATTCTGGTGGTTAGTAAGACAGTCTGACATATTTTACACTAGTTGGTTATTATGGATTTGTAGTTGTGAGCATCTTAGTCCAGCCCTGGTGTTCTCTGTCCATGACTCATTTGAACTAGTTTTAATACAGCTGCCAAATTACTTGCATATTTTGAAATTGATCTAAATGTAGATCACGACAGAATGTCCAAATCTGAATCTGAATTAGGTTTAATCTCACTGGCATATGTCATCAAATTTGTTATTTTGTGGTAGCAGTACATTGCAATACACAATAACAAAAAGCTATAAATTACAAGCAGTATATAGAAAAATTAAATTCAATAAATAGTGGAAGAAAGAAAGGGAAAAAAATAGTAAGGTAGTGTTCATGGATTCATTATCCATTCAGAAATCTGATGATGAAAGGGAAGAAGCTGCTATATTGGGAAGACTAAATAGGGTATGGATTTGCTCAAATTAAATTTAGATAGATAGTCTCAATATCTTAGTATATTTGTTTAGTGTTTCAGCTTCATGCCAATCCCTAGATTAAGCAATTTAAATTATTTTATAATGCTGCAAATCTGCGCAATAAAACAAAAAATACTGGTGAAACCCCATTGACTTGAAATGCCAGCTTTGATTCCTTCTACATAGATGAGGCTGGACTTACTGAATATTTCCACTTTTGATCTTAAAGCTTTTAGAGCTTCATTGGGGCGTTCAGCTTTCGGTACCATACAAACATGTCTGATATTTTGATGCAAACACATTTAATTTAGTGCAACCTAATGTTCTCAGTGAACCCTGGATTGCTGGTCCTGGTCCCTACATGGACCCTGAAATTCATAATGGAAATATTGAGTCTATCATTTCTTCAGTCCAAGGCTTGATGATGCTTAATTGACTTCAATGATTTGGCGGGGGAAGAGGAGATGTATTGATCTTCTGTTATAAGTAACTCTGATATTATTTATAATACATCTTGTTGTCCAGCAGCATTGTTGCACAGGCATCCGTTATTTGATATGAAAGGTTATCTCGCTTTGAAGTTTTTGATTCACTTGTTATTAATCAGCCAGAGCGCCAGTTACTCTGGTGGTGTATAGTTACCTCCAGGGGAACTGTATGAATTGAGAGTCATTGTGGAACAGATCCATCTGTCTTTAGTTTGTCAAAGTTATCCAAATGAAATGTGCACTGTGGCTTTAGAGTGATTCATACAGGAATGTTTGTTTAGATTAGCCAATTCAGCAGTCTGACATATACCAATGGCATTAGGAACGATGACAGGTCTGAGACTCGTGTGTTACATGTTACTCAGCCCTATGTATAGATCTGTGCTGTCTGGCGCAGATTTCCTCCTCACCTAATTATAGGATTCTGCTGGTCAAAGCAATATTTTAAAAATATCAGCTCCTGTTGTTTCTCTTCTAGTTTTTAGGTTTCTTTGATTAAAATCTAAAACTGCTGAATGATTTTAAATTTGATTTTTGTTGCATTTCTTGTGTATTAAATCAGAAGAATGCAAAATCAAAGCTGATTTATTTGTTATATTTTTGTGTTGATCATAATTCAGCCTTTGCATACTCTTCAATATGATAGTCAAGAACCAGGCAAACGCTGTTTCGAATGAAGGACCTCATTATGTCCTTATCAAACATTGCCTGTTCATTACCCTTTATGGATGCTGCCTGACTGAGTTCCTCTAGCATTTCGAGTGTGTTGCAGAAGATTTTCCAGAATCTGCAGAATCACATGTGTCCCCAAAAAGCTGTTTCCGACTTTTATTTTGTCTTCAGCTGAATACCCTTGCATATTTGAGTGATCCCTGAGATATCTTTTTTCATATTTCTCTCCTTTCAGCCTGTTTGGTTTCATGGACGCTACAGTAGCGTAGTGGTCAGCCCAGTGCTATTACAGCTCGGGGTGTCGGAATTTGGAGTTCAATTCTGGCAATGTCTGGCATGCAAATGAGTATAAGGGTGTGGATCACACATGGTGCATAGCTTGGAGGTGGAAAACCTGGATGCAAGAATGATTAGAACAATTGGAATTGGGGTGTAGATTCCTACTTTGATTCACCTTACAGATTACCCTATAGAATTCTGTTCTCTCACAGAGGAGCTTCATGTGGATGTAGAAATCTATTCGGAATTCTGAGGACCATTTCTTAGTGTTCACAGAGATTTCTTAGGTCCTCAAAGTACTTGCTGCATATCAGTGTCCATTACCTGAATTTATTTTACTCTACACAAGATTTTCTGGGGGTCATCCTGTTGCAGTCCTCTGTTGACAGTTTGGAGAGGAGCTGGTTCAGTAGATCTGTGATAAGTTTTTGTTCAAGTAGTAGCCCTCTGAGAGCTCTTATGATTCCCTTCTCCATGCCTGTGTGGTGCCAGGCTAATACCTCAAAGCTTTTGAGCCATTTTGCAAGGGGACCTCTGTTGTGTCACAGCTCAGTTTCGTTGTTTTTTAATTGTTTAACTTTTAGTTTTTTTTAAGGTTCATAAGGATGGATTTGGAGACAAAGAGGGGAGTTAGAGGTGAGGTTGGGGTTTAAGAATAGGGATGTGGGGGAATTAGAGAGCAGGCCAGAGTCAAATTCTCTGCTCTGTGTTCAGAGACTAGCAACATAGACATGGGATGTTGGTGGTTGGATGTCAGACCAGCAGTAAGTGGATGAGGGTCTTTCCCCCAGGTTAGCAAGTTGTTGCTGTGTTCTAGAATTAGAGTTCATGAATTGATGAGACCAGGTTTCAAGACCTAGTGTTCAATGTCCTGCTATCGGTGAGACTAGAGTTCGAGACCTCTTGTTCGGTGATCAAGTTGTCCTGGGATCAATACAGAGGATCAAGGCCTGAGGATAAATCAGAAGTCTGGAAGTTAAGGCCCAGTGGCTGGAGTCAAGTCTACAAATCTCTGCGAGTCTGCTGGACAGGTTGAAGACTGGTGTCTGCAGGCATGAGTCTATCTGCTGGAGGCCTCTCCTGGGGTTAAAAGATTGTGTATGTGTGTGAATGGGAGGGAGGAATGAGGCTTGTTTATGCTATTATTTATTACTTTTTGTGTTGATGCTCTGCCAAGCATTGTAGACATGCCACGTTGACAATAAAATACATGGTGACACTTGTGGGCCGCCCCCAGCACATACTCGGATGTGTTGATTGTTAACACAAACGATGCACTTCCCTGTATGTTTCAAGGTACACGTAACAAAAACACTTGAATCGTGATCTTTGTCATATTAAATAGAAACATTAGCTTTGACAGAGTATTGGGGCAAGTACTGATAGAAAACAAGGTTGGAGAAATGTGTCTAGAGGATCCATTCAGGAGATTAAATGGGTAAGACATGGACTAAATAGATCGTATGCTTATGGCGGACCGAACGTGCCTTGTTCCATTCTTTGTTTTATTGTTGCTGGTATGTGTGTATCTCATCAGCATTGTGACATCGGAATTGTGTTAGTAAGACTTTCCACTATTTAGTGTTCCCAAACCTGTGATTTTTCAGAAAGTGTTTCTCATGGATGGAAATGAGTTAGAAGTTCATTTTAAAGAGCCTCAGCCTTACCTGTTCCACGCTCCCACTGGGAATTGCCGGGCTAGGGTTATATTTCAAATAGGATATTGGCCTCTTATCAGGAAGTTATCCTAGACACGTGGAGGAATAGCAGTACATTTCAGGTTTCCTCTCCAGAACTTCTGAGAAAGTGATCTTCAGAATAATTGACGAGGAGCTTCTAATCATTCTAAATGATCAAACTCTGTCGTTAGCACAGGTGCTTTGTAGAATGGTATGGAAAAGATACAATCAGCTGTATTAAAGTATGTACTAAACTCCTTGCTCAGCATGGTTAAGCTGAATAACAATCAGAAAGAAACTCAGTCTGGTGGAAAACTGAAGTTAAAGATAGACAAAGGTGATCTTATACAAGTGTATTAAATCATAAGAGAGATAGATAAGTTAAGGCTCTCGTTAGGAAATCATGAACCAGAGGGCATATATTTAGAGGGAAGAGGTTTAATAGGACCTTGAGACAACTTTTTTTTACTCAAAGAGTGGTATGTGTGTAGAATGAACAGCTAGAGTAAGTGAAAAATATGAGAAAGTCTGCAGATGCTGGAAATCCAAAGCAACACACACGAAACACTGGAGGAACTCAGCAGGTCAGGCAGCATCTATGGAAATGAATAAACAGTTGACATTTTGGGCTGAGAACTTTCTTCAGGACCAGAAAGAAAGGGGGAAGATGCCAGAATAAAAAAGTAGGGGGGAAAGGAAGGAGTCTAGATGGAAGGTGATAGGTGAAACCAAGTGGGTGGGAAGGGTTAAGGGCTGGAGAGGAAGGAATAGGCAGGTGAGAAGAGGTAAAATGTCAAAGTGAGGAACAGAGGAAGAGGGGAAATGTTTTTAGTGGTTCGAGATGGAATGTAAGATGTTGCTCCTCCATCATGAGGGTGGCCTTATCTTGGGATAAGAGGAGACCATGGACCTAGTAAATGGTTGAGGTGGGTACAATAATAATCTTTTAAGACAGCTGGACATGTAGGATTGGAAAGGTTTAGAAATTATGAGCTAAATGCCAACAAATAGGACTAACTTGGATGACATATCTTGGTTGGCAGGGACCCATTAGGCCAAAGGGTCTGTTTCTGTGCTGTATGACTCTATGAATCACTCTGCAGGTCAGTGAACACCTGTATAAATTGAAACCAAATTAATCCTTCAGTTCTGACAAAGGGTTTTTGAACTGGGATGCTGTATCTTTTTCTCTTTCTGCAGATGCTGTCTGACTTGCTAAATGTTTCATATATTTTCTGCTTTTATTTCTGGTTAATTTGAAGACAGTGAGAATTAAGGTTACGTGTGTTCCCATTATGGCTAACTATAAAAGATCTACTAATTTTTGGATAGAATATACTGCAAATACCACTTTTGGGAGCAAATTGTGGCAGTGAAATTACTATCAAAAGATCTACTTGGAACCAACAGAATGACTCGCGGGCTGTCCTACCTTCCAAAATCATCATCATCTTTTGCTCGTTACGCCACTGGTATTTAGGGCAACAATGAAGGACCTCCATCTCTGGTGGTATTCATGGCTTTTTTCATCACATCAGTAGCTTCCTCTCAATTTACTGTCAGATATGCACGTCCCAGGTGGAGACTTGGGAATACTGTCACACTCAGATGTAGAAGGATTCTTCATTGTTGTTTCAAACAGTTTTGTTTGACCAGTCGAGGTTGTTAGCCCTGAGCTCAGCCGCCGAACCTGGAGGATTGGCGGACCACTCTTCGTCTGGCCTCTACCCTTTGACCTTGGGTTTGGCATGGGTGACCCTACCAAGAGCCAAAGCATAAAACCCTGACTCCAACCAGCATAGCTCTCTGAGTCATTGAGGTATGCAAGCCTCCAAACCACAACAAGGTTTGGTCCTCTTGGAGGTAAATATCTTTGAATATATAAAAAGAGGAGGAAAATCTGCCCCACAGAAATACTAAAAACATGTTATCCCATGTTTTTACTTCTTCGCATTTGAAAACACAAATTTACTGTCTTTACTATGTAAATAGGCCAAGTGTGAATAGATTCATGATTAAATTTAGGGCATCATTAGACGGTCATTATTATTGTGTTGGTTCTGCTTTTTTTTTCACTATTCTGCTTCAGATCCAGAATAACAGTCATTTAATTTTCATTTACACTTGTGTCCTGACAAATAACAAAAAACAATCTCGAATCTTGAAACAGAGAGCAGGAAGCGCCAGTTTCCAACATCTTCACACCTTCCTCTTTCACTTTGAAGGCTGTTTCTGTGATAAACTTCCATTGAACCAGAGAATGTGAATTGAATGCACAAGTTATAAAAGTAAGCTCCATCATTTATGTGATGTACTATATTATATAAGTATCTATTGAATTAACACTCTGTTTTTATGTTGTCCGATTTTAGCCCAACGACCAAAAATATATTTGATCAGTAGAAGACCAGCTGGTGGCTGAATTACAGTGGGGTTTTATTTTTGTCTGCTCTAAGTTGGGCAGTCCAACCAATATCTTATCCTCAAATAGATATCCCTGAGCCTTTCTTCTTAAAAAGAAATCCCACAAAGAGGCTTGATACAGAAGCGTGTAGCTTGGTTATTTGATACACCCAAATACAATATATTTTTCATTAGTGTAGCCTAGTAGCAGTTGCAGTAGTTAGCAGCAAGAATAAAGACTTGCCATGTGCTTTTTTTTTTATTGGCCTCCTTCCTATCTTGTGATTTATGCTCCTTTGGATTTTGTCTTGCATATTTTCTGGCAGGATCTTATTAATCCCAAAATCTTTAGAGAGTAGAGAACACACTGGATTATGGAATTCAATGAGGACACGTGATGTTAGCATCCAGGAAGGTAATGTGGTAAAGTTGATAGTGTTTTGTGTGTGGAGAAGGAGAAGAGTTTGATAAGGATATACAAAAAGAGGCAGAGATTTGTATCCATCCCTGAAAGTGTATTGGAAGAATTGTTCCTTGAAACGTACAGAATGTAACATCATTGAAGTGAATAATCATCAATCCAGTAATCATAGTAAAAATATGCATGCACAGAGGCTTTGATGAGAGATGATTTTCAATTGAGCACCAAGTGGAAATGAAGCTCAACACTGCACATCAAATCAACATCAAAGTGCATTCATTATCAAAGAATGTATAAATTATTACAGTCCTGAGTTCTGCTTTCTCACAGGTAGCCACAAAGCCAGAAACCTGAAAGAACCCAATTCAAGAGAAAGAAAAGACCAACACACCCAATATGCAAGAGAAAGAAAAAAAAATACAAATCATGCTAACAATTAAAATGAACAAGAACAGTCCACACCAAAATTGAGTCCGGAGATCTGAAGGCCAGAGTAGGGCCAAAGCCATGCTTATCAGTTCATCAGGCTAATGAGCGTGGAGCACAGCAGCCAAAGCAGTCTTCATAGTCTCAGTGCCATGGAGAGAGGACTGACCATTGCAGAGAACGAGTTAAATCGGCTCTCGCCTCAGATCCCAATTCTCTCTTTTCAGTGTGTCTGGGCCAATGTTTAAATTGACCAAACAACGAACAGCAAAAGGCTCCTGCACCCTAGAGAAAGGAACGAACATTGCGGACAGCGAGTGAAATTGGCCCTTGCCTCCAATCTGGGTGGATATTTAAACTGTCTTAACAGCGAATTCTACCTCGCACAAGGGCCTGGGTACCACTGCAGCAAAAGGCTTTGGGCCTAGACCACGCCACCCAGCGACTCACGCCAGGCCCAGATTTATACTAGTGCTATCATGCAACTACTATCTATTAATATCTAATACCTATTAAATTTCTTTGTGCATTACATTAATCCTATCTGAGAAGCCAGGAACCTGAGACTTTCTGAAATAAATGAGAAGTTTCTATCCATTAGGACCCAGATGTGACTGGGAATGAGTGACAAGGAAATAATGTACTAGAATGTTCAGATGGTGTTAACTCGTGTTACAGAAGATGAGAAGCAAAGAATTTGGAGCAAATATATCACAATGACCATTTTATGAAACTTGAATTATGATTATTAACAATGCCTTGAATATGAATTCAAAACAGATAACTAAATCTTAGATTAATGGCATCTATTAGCGCAATCTCTAATCCATCAGGCATCACATCAAAAATGAACTGGAAAGCTGCAAATATCTGGGGGCAAAACAAGAAACACTGGAATTACAAAGACTATTTAAAACCTGTCACACCCTTAATGAAAACAAATAGTTCTAGTCTGGTTCTGATGTAAAGGGTATGTCCTAAATACATTTTCACCGGCTGAACTGTTGTTAATTTCCATTTGTTTGTCTTCAGTTTCTCCCCCAATACTTTCCACGCATTGGTGTGAAATCAAGATTTAAGATTGTTTATTGCCATTCTTCAATATACAAGTGTAAAGGAGAATAAATTAAGATTGTTCCTCAAAGTCCAATGCAGCATAATAACTCCCACCCCCGCTGTCCACTGCCAGTGCACAATAAGTTTTAACTTTAGTGTTAATCTGGAAAAGTTCGACACTGTATAAGTAATGTTACTTTGGAGATGATAAAAAAAAGCTTGATATTGGATTATCGTTTTATACGTACTTCCCTCCATTTTATTGCCAAGGACCTCAATGAAAAGCACAACAGGGAAAAGTATTTAAAGGGCTGCTGATTCAATGTTTCCCACTTTACACTGCATTTTATAAAAGTTAAATAGTGCTACATTGAAAACAACCTACAAGAAAAAGAAAATAAATTATACATACCAAAGGTGTATACACTCGAGATATGTGAAGCGTGCAGTTGCTTACATCTAATCTACTGAGCTGTCCCAGAAATATCCCATGGTCTAAGGTTTAGTCATCTTTTTTGAATTCATACTCAAGGCATTGTTAATGATTGTAATGTCTCATTCTTCAGATACCTGGATAAGTTTTATGTGCTTAATGTAAATACGTTTTGTCATGTAATCTGGTGTCATACTGGCAGTTTCTGAGTATTTGTAGGTTAGCAATTCTTGTCTAGCTACAGATTAAAAATTAAAAAATCATACTGAATTCATGTAGTATTGAATTGTGAAAATTTCCGATCCTTATTCATTTGAATTGAGATTTTACAAATCGCATAAAGTAAATTCAAAGCTGAAATTTTTTATTTCCTTTTTAAAACCTCTCCTAGCTAGGCTTAACAGTACTGTCACTGAACAGGGTAGTATCTGTGCAACACACACAAAATGCTGGAGGAACTCAGCAGGCCAGGCAGCAACTATGGAGAAAAGTAAACAGTTGATGTTTTGAACCGAGGCCCTTCATCATTTCCTCATGTTTGTGGGGGTAGCATCTGTGCTGTGTCTGATGTAGACCTCATTCTGCAGTGCCTATAATATATGCCAGAGACTTGTTTTCCCACTTACCTTCATCACACCAGGTCTTGCTTTTATTGCCCAGCTCTACATCAAGAATTCATGGTTTACCTCATAGGTGTCAGCCTTTTTAGAAAACACATGTGCACACACAAACACACACACTAGTGCAGTTACTGAATAATGGAGCAAGTTAAATAAATTCACAAGAACAGAATCTGGATGAAATTACTTTTTATTACATTTAGTAACATAGTTGTATTTATTTTAAAAAAATTAATCCATTCTGGCAGTAGAGATGTTACTCTAGTTTGTTGGTGTTCCAGAGGTAAGGGTATACTCTGGATGTCATCAGGGCACTTTGTTTCATTAATTTGCATAACTAGGCTGCTGCTTTTATTTGCCAACCTCTTGCAGTTCGATTAAAATCCTTCAGCTCTTCACCATCAATAGCTTTGCGATGCAGACCTGATTCAAACAAAGTGCTACTAATCCTCTTCAAAGGACCTTTAGCTGCTTCTTTTAACCTTCGAGCATCAAATCTAGGCCTAAAAAGTAGAAGCGGCAGACGTGAACTGAACCATGTTTTCTGTTGCGTTTGTGTGGATTTATCTGGGTCTTGTTGGTCTGGTTTCCTTGTCTCTGTCAAATGCTCTTTCAATGCAAACATTTGAAACAGCATGGCATCCCACATCTTGTTAGCTCTTGAACCCTTTGCTTTCTGAGTCTCAAGATTCTTGTTCTCTGCCTCGCTGTGATTCTCTTTTTGAGCTTCTGACTCTCGCTGTTCTTTCTCTGGCTCTGGAAATGTTGGTGGTTCTTCTTCCACCACCATATGTTTCTTGAGACGAGACCATCCACTTACCGTACCTCTCGGAGGTTTAATTCTGTTGGCAGCTTTCAGTTGAGGAGCTGCTTTTGGAAATGATTTCACTTCTTCTTTGTTTACTGTTTCGGCAACTGAGTTAGACGGCCTGAGTTCAGTCATTACTTTGTTTTTCTCCATGGTAGTCACCTCTGTATGATGTATTTCCACATTAGCACGACCAGCATCAAATGTAAGAGCATCATTTTGCACGGCTGTGACACTGGTGGCCTTTTTGGTGACGCTCCCATGAGGCACCTCCTGTGTAAAGGGTTTTTCTCTTGGGATTTCAACGTTTGGTGTCTTTGCCCTCGGAGACTCGAAGGTGGGAGTCTTCACCCTCGGAGGCTCAAAGGTGGGAGTCTTCACCCTTGGAGGCTCGAAGGTGGGAGTCTTCACCCTTGGAGGCTCAAAGGTGGGAGTCTTCACCCTTGGAGGCTCAAAGGTGGGAGTCTTCACCCTTGGAGGCTCATAGGTGGGTGTCTTTGCTCCTGAAGGCTCGTAGGTGGGAGCCTTCACCCTCGGAGGTTCATAGGTGGGTGTCTTTACTCTCACAGGCTCGTAGGTGGGAGTCTTCACCCTCAGAGGCTCGAAGGTGGGAGTCTTCACCCTCGGAGGCTCGAAGGTGGGAGTCTTCACCCTCGGAGGCTCGAAGGTGGGAGTCTTCACCCTCGGAGGCTCGAAGGTGGGAGTCTTCACCCTCGGAGGCTCATAGGTGGGAGTCTTCACCCTCGGAGGCTCGAAGGTGGGAGTCTTCACCCTCGGAGGCTCATAGGTGGGAGTCTTCACCCTCGGAGGCTCGAAGGTGGGAGTCTTCATCCTCGGAGGCTCATAGGTGGGAGTCCTCACTCTTGAAGGCTCGTAGGTGGGAGTCTTCACTCTCAGAGGTTCATAGGTGGGTGTCTTTACTCTCACAGGCTCATAGGTGGGAGTCTTCAACCTCAGAGGCTCAAAGGTGGGAGTCTTCACCCTCGGAGGCTCGTAGGTGGGAGTCTTAGACCTCAGGGGCTCATAGGCGGGTGCATTTGCTCTGTTGAGGTCAAACTCATGTCCTGTAGACGTTGTCACAGTGCTCTGAGGACCATTGGCCTTGTATTGCTTAGCAACATGAAGTTCAGGTCCAGGGCTTTTGTGTTTAATATATTCAACTCTGGAAATGTTTGCAGTGGGAATCTCTGTGCCAGGCTGCGTATAAAAACTTGGGGAAAACCGAGGTGGTATAGCAAGCATTGGTGATTGTTTTTTGCTACCTGGTTGATCTGTGGAAAAGAAAAACGTCTTTACAGGAACCACAGGCTGGAGTTGTTGACCAAGGCCCTGCCTGTGAGGTTCAGCTGGTATCTGCACGTCACTTACTTGTGCCTTTTGAAGGATCTCTATCTTGCCCTTGTAAAATGTTTTCCGAATGGGATATAGACTTATGCCATGCATTGGGGTTACTGCTGTCAGGTATTGTCTGAGAGGCGGCAAAGTAGATTTTGGGGATTGAAGCGATCGAGTCCGGCGTTCACGCTGCTCCGGGTCAGGACTAGCCTCACTAACTGGAGACAGAGAAGCCCGGAAGGGCTTGGATGGGTATGAGTGTGGCTTCTCCGATGCATTCTCAGGTTGTACAGATATTTCTGCAACTTGCTGCTTTGCAATCCGCTTCAAGATTTTTTGTAACCTGGCATTGTCTTTGTTGGGCTTTGGTGCCAGAGGTGGAGGTGGCATGGGGTGCGGAGATACGCAGTGTTGCATAGCCATTAACATTTTAATTCCCTGAAATACAATGAGAGAGTACTTAATTCCACCCTGATTTCACATCAAACATTGCCAATTCAGTTCAGTTTCTCAGCAGAAGGATCTTGTGCTGGATCCTTTCCATTCGGCTCTGATCTACAGTATGTGATAGGACAGGACAGGACAGACTCGAGGTTGAATGGCCAGTCCTGTTTGTGTGTTGGCTAAAGCAGAGACATCTGCACTTGTCAGTGGAAGGGTACAAAGTGTTGATCCTTCCAATTGCTTACAATCCACAACATCGGGGGTAAGAGAAGAACAAAAGGAGCAGAAATAGGGGGTGGAATGACTTTTCAGCTCCTCAAACCTGCTCTGTAACCTCAGTGCCACTTTCCTCTACCAACCCATAGCCCCTAATTCCCCTAATACTCAAAAACTATTGATCAGTGTTGTGAGCATACTCACAGACTGTGCCTCCACAGCCTACTTGGAAAGAGAAGTTCAAAGATGTACTCCTTGATGAAGAAACTTGTTTTCATCTTTGCCCTGCGTGGGCTTACTTTAACAAAGTGATCATATTTTCAGATATCCCAGCTAGGGAAGACATCTACCCCATCGAGTTCCGGAAGAGTGAGAACCAAGGGAGAAGAAGCCCTATATTTAGGACAACTCCCTCCCCAATCCCAGGAACTAGTCAGAAGAATATGTGTTTCTTTCCTCTATTTTAAGTAAATCCTTCCTTCTTTTTATAAGGAGACCAAGCACATACACAACATTCCACGTTCAGTTTCACCAAGGCCATTTTAAAAATTTGGAAAGACATTTTATTCTCACATCGAAATTCACATGCACTAAAGACAAGTATATTTCTGGCATTTCTAATTGCTTATTTTAGGGGAACGTCGACTCAGACCATGAGAGAGAGGCCTACGTGGGGCATTTTCATGCCTTACAAGGCGCAGATTGGAAGTCTGTGTGGGGTGCCACTCGTCGCACAGCCACTAGAGCAATGGGTGGTTAAGTGCCTTGCTCAAGGACACAAACACACTGCCACAGCTGAGGCTCGAACCTGCGGCCTTCAGATCACTAGACGAACGCCTTAACCACTTGGCCACACGCCCAACACAAATTTTATTTTAGCTGCACATTAACTTTCTGGGATAACTGGACACTGATGTTTCAATTTTTCATGATTTAAAAGAAATACTATATTTCTCTTTATTTTCAACAAGTATATGTTATCACCTTTGTCATATTATATGTCATCATCAACCATTATGTATGTATCCTTGTGGATACACTCTGCATTGTCTTCACAACTCTCACTGACACCCAGCTTGGTATCATCAGCAAAAGCACAAATGCATCAAGTCATTCCTGAAAGGCAAAGGGCTTGAAATGATGCAGCTGCTTAATTAACACTGGAGAAACCCAACACACGTTGTTGTGACTGCTTTGAGTTCAGTCTGCAAGCATGACTCTGAACTCTCTGTTCCTGCCACTTTAATTGTTCATTCCACTCGCAAGCTAGAGTTTCAGCTTGTGTTACTTCAAGGTACAATCAAACTTGAGGATTGGCACCTTGGCTTCCATTATGTCAATTCAGTCAATCACATGCTGGCTCCTGCTATCTCTTTGAAGATGGAGACCTGCTTGGAGACGCTTTCTATGATTAGCTACTTCATAGTCACAGCTCAATGTGGAATTCTGTAACTAGGTAACACACAGAAATTGCTGGAGGAACTTAGCAAGTCAGGCAGCATCAATAGTATGGTGTGTAATAAACAGTCAATGGTTTGGGCGAAGACCTTTCAGCAGGACTGGAAAAGAAGGGGACAAAGGGTATGAAAAAAAGGGTGGGAGAGAGGAAGGAGTACAAGATGGCAGGTGATAGATGAGACCAGGTGGGGGAGGTGGATGAAGTAAGAAGCAGGGAGGGGATAGGTGGAAGAGGCAAAGGAATGAAGAAGAAAGATCTAATAGGACAGGTCAGTGGACCATGGAAGAAAGGGAAGGAGGAGAGGAACCAGAGGGAGGTAATGGGCAGGTGAGGAGAAGGGGTGAAGGAATAAACAGAATGAGGAATAGAAAAAGAGAGAAGGGTGGGAGGGAGGGGTTTGGAGGAGAAAGGCCAGAAGATAGAGAAGTCGATGTTTATGCCATTCATTTGGAGTTTACCCAGATGGAATATGGGGTCTTGCTCCTCCAATTTGAGTTTGGCCTCATTATGGCAGTAGAGGAGGCCATGGCCAGACATGTCAGAATGGGAATGGGAATCTCTTGTGCTTATAACTTCAGGTAACTTGTTTTCTCAACCTTTATCACAAGTGGTCATCCATTAGTGATACTGGCTCAGTTGATTCTCTCTCTATATCTACATCCAACATTTTGTAACTTTTATGTTTCTTTATTTGTGTTTTCACTCTCGAATTGCCCTCATTTCATGTTTTTATTCATTTTATCTCTCTCACAAATTGCTCTCATTAACACATTAACCAGATGAACTCTACAGTTGATACCCATGGCAACCTTGTTGTCACTCCATCAGAGATGCCCCCTTTGTCCTATCTGCCCCCCCACCCTGCCTCCTTTACATTTGCTTTATCTCTTTCCTAGTCTAGATGAATCATCGATCTGAACTGTTAACACAATCCCTCTTTCCACAGATGCTGTTTGACCAGCTGAGTGTTTCCAGCATTTTCAGTTTTTATTTTAGATTTTCAGCAGCTGAAGTTTTTTTTTTGATTTTCACTTATGGAGACCTACTTGCAGCAAGTGGTAGTTGACAGTTTCTGGGCCAGCTCTTACAGTGTGACAACTGCCTGTTGATCTAATTTGCACAAGTAGTGTGTGTAAGGTGAGATGTCAGCAGGAAGGATTATTACTTCTGTCCTTGCGCCAGCATCTCATAACTTAGAGAGCTCGTTCAGGCCATCATGCAGAGTCAGCCATTCTTACCCCCTCCTCACTTCAGACCAGAGTTCAACCAGTATAAGATGCTCCCCAGAAAAGAAACAGGGCAATGTGCAAGTCAGCAGCACTCAATGCAACTAACTTTAATAGATAGAAGCTGCACCAGCTTACTGTTTATGGGAACAGGGAAATGTTTCTTGATGAGAATTCTGCCAGAAGTTAATGTTCCCCATGTTTGTGCATTGCCTTTTCTTAGGATATTGACCCCATTTGGGATATAAAACAACTCTGATTTTCCCAATAGATCTTGAAAAATCTGAGATTAGAATCAGCCCTTTATCCTCTTTTGGGTAGGCTTAGTTCAAGGAAGGATTTCTTTTTTGCTAAACTTTTAAACTTTTATTGGGTCTCAGTTGGCATCAAAATGTTAGGCAAGATTTAGGGTCATAAAAATTATGCAAAAGAACCTTTGTAATACACATACTTAGTAAGTTGTCCCTTATGTGTGGGTGAGTAATCAAATCTGAAAGTTAGTGGTGAGAATAAAATGGCATTAGTAGTTCAGTTTTTATGGAGAGATGCTTTGATATGAGATATGAAATGTAGTAACTAAAGGACATAGGCTTAAAAGACTAGAGGGTTTAATGCATTTTTTTTTAAAGTGCTAAAAGCCAAATCAATAATTACTTTGAAAAAATGATTTTGTATATGGAAAGGCAAAGTTTGCAGGCTTTGCAGTATTTTTGTAAAAAATGCTGCAAAACTTCACAGTATAGGAATAAATGAAACTTCTGAAAAGCTCATCAAATGAATAGAAAACAGTTATTGTAGAAGATTTCAAAAATCTCAGATGAATGACCAGTTAATATCTTTTGAGTTGCATTTGCTGAAAAATTCAACACCTTGTCCGTTGCACACACCAGGACAGTAGGTGATGTTCTTTAGAGGTGGAAGTTACAGTACATAATTGGAAAAGAGTAGAGCATGCTTTTATTTTGAAGTATCCAATTTAGGAGTGCTATCTTTGTTTTAGTTTGAAAACAAAAACTCAATGTTTCAGTGCCTGGCACAAGTATCACTCAAAAATGAAATAGAAAAGAACCATATTACGAAACATATACTATATAAAATAATTTCCCTTTCTTTCTTTTCTCAGCTGCAGTTGAAAATTACGATAAGCATATTGAAGAACTGGAGCCAACAAATGAACCAAAAGCAGTTGAGATTATTAATTTTATATATTAATTTTTGTTTATGTATAAACTTGTTATTGCCACTTATATCATCATTGTTATGTCTTTCACCACTGATTCTGCAGTAGCTTAGAAAGCATTTGTATCTAAAGAATGGAAATCCCTCATTGAAAAGTTATGAAAAGGTGCCTATCTAACACAGGGATAGAATATCCCTATTTAAGGACCACTTCTTATTCCATTTCCACTACCTTGTTAATTATTAAATAGCTAAGAAGATCCATTTATTGCTCCAACATCTAACCTGCACAGCAGAAGTAATGTACACACACACACAATGCATACTGCACGCATTTATGAGAGATATAGTCCTGGAAAAGACCATATTTTTTAAATGCCTGTGGAGTAGAACCTGTTTATCCTGATTTTGTGTTCTTGTTGTTAAGTAATGGACACAAGCCATTCATGTATCTCCTTGGTAGTAGTCTCACCATTGAACCTAAGTTCATTTTAGGTTTATCTTGTTATGTTGCTTATTTAACATTGATACAACTTGCCTTGGGTGAATGCTATACTTGCAGTAGCATGTCCATAAACGTTGCTCTCTTTCTTTGGTCCTCAGCATTGTTTTCAAAATCTCATCTACAATAAATTTGTTTATCAATAATATGGAATCTGCATAATCTTTATGTAACTTTATATATGTGTATAAGATTATGAAAGGCATTGATCGTGTGGATAGTCAGAGGCTTCTTCCTAGGGCTGAAATGGCTAGCACAAAAGGGCACAGTTTTAAGGTTTTTGGAAGTAGGTACAGGGGAGATGTCAGGGGTAAGTTTTTTAGGCAGAGAGTGGTGAGTGTGTGGAATGGGCTGCTGGCAACAGTGGTGGAGGCGGATACGATAGGGTCTTTTAAGAGACTCCTGGACAGGTACATGGAGCTCAGAAAAACAGGGCTATGTGTAACCCTAGGTAATTTCCAAAGTAAGGACATGTTCGGCACAGCTTTGTGGGCTGAAGGGCCTATATTGTGCTGTAGGTTTTCTGTGTTTCTAACTTGATTAATGAATTTGTTAATTATCTCCCATTCCCATTAGATATAGTTTTAAGCAAACTGAGGGTCTGCATTACTGTTTGCACAGCTGTAAAGCTTTTCTTTGGAATGATGTTAGTACTTGAAATTGGATGACAAATTGACAAATGAAATTTTAAGAAAAATTTTTTAGTTATCATCATCAGAAGAGGAATAGTTGACCAGTGTTCATCAGCCCTCTAGTGTTTCCAAACCGTTTGCTAGTTTGGGAAATGGAGGAGTATATTGTGACCTGGCACAGAAAATATTGCTGGACCATTGTGATGGAGCAACATGTACAAGCAAAAACAGACTGTTCTGAGTTCCTAAGGCATTTACCTAGTTCTCTTCTCAGTTCTGAACATATTAATGAAACTGTCTGCTGTTAATAATCACTTTTCTTTCAATATTAAAATGTGCTATGTTTCAATAAATAGCATACTATAACAATTATTATTCAATTTTGCCACAGCTTTTGTCAGGCAAATGGTTTCGCCTTTGCAATAACATATATGTATTGTGCAATTTTGTGAAATTGCTGAAATTAAACAGATCATACCTTTCAGCTCAGTTTCTAAAAAGAACAAATTTACTGCCACAATTAAAGCAAATTGCTTTATATAGGATTTTCTCTCAATTACTGCACCTAACAATCTATTCCATATATTTATTGTGCTCTCTTGAAGAGTAGCCTCCTAATATCTATTATATCTGCCTTTCACTAACTACAAACGTTTGCAGAATCTCTACTACATTGTCCCACCATGTACAACATGAGCTGTTGCACCAGATTTAACCAATATTTTGAGGATCAGCCTATATAACTTTTTTTTTTCTGAAGTCTCTTGGTCATCTTAACCAGGTTGATTTTTTTAATATAATCACCAGCTTTTTCCCATAATTCATTCGGTCTTAGTCCAGATTTTCTATACACTTCCAGTGAAGTTTTTGAAATTCATTGAATACAGAATGAGTGGTAAATGTTGAGCTAGCCTTCCTAGGTCATGTTTAACAATTGCTAACATTTTATTCCTTTCTATAGAGCAGGGGCTCCCAACCCTTCTCATGCCATGGACCCCTACCATTAACTGAGGGGTCTGTGGACCCCACATTGGGAAATCCTGCACAGAGCGATACAGTTGGGCTGCATGTATTGCAATAACTCCAGAGAACCTGGTTCAATTCTGACCTCTGGTGGAATCAGAGGGGAGTTGGCTCATTTGTCCCAGGAATTCTAGCTTCCTACAACACCCCAGTTAGCCCTACTGTAAGTGAGTGGTCAGAGAATCAGTGGAGTGGAATTGATAATGGCTCTGAGAGCAGGATAGTGGACTGAATGGCTTCCTTCCAAATGACACATAAAAGTGCTGTATGCGGAAGTTTGGATGGTGTAGTAAGTACTGCAGATGGGAGTAGAGAGTTGTGAATATGTATCAATGGATTGAATGAGTGAGACAAATGAAGTTCACTGGGAAAATATAAGGTTCATTTCAAACACAAACAAGAGTGAACAGAGTTTCTAAATAGTAAATTACTCAGAATTCTGTTGGAATAGAGAGAGAGATAGGGTTTCAAGTGCCAAATCACTAATAACTATTGTAAGAAAATTTTAAAGGTCTTCCCCAATGTTAAGCTTTATCTCAAGGAGGCTGGACCACAAAAGTGAAGTGTGTGCTACAAGCTTAAATACCATCATTTCTGGGTCCAGGAAACTCAAGGGATTAATTGGCTTTGATGCATATTGTGGTTGGCAGCAGGGGAGTTGCAACTTGGGTTCATTATCTAATTTAAATTTGTTTAATTACAGACAAAGTTTGCATGCTTTGTATATATAAAAGATTGAAGAATGATATAATTGAGCTGCTTGAGGTTAGATGGATGAGAAAAAAGAGAAAAACTGGGAAAATCCAGAACCATGGGTTTTACCCTTAAATCAACAGTTGGATGTGCTAAAGATGAGTAGGAAATATTTGTCATGTAAGTAAAGTTAAAGAAATCAGGTCAGCTGGAAATTGTAAAATCTAAACTAGATCGGGTCAGGATGTTGGAGCACATGCAGCAAAAGTACGTAAGTACAGATGAAGTAAAAATCACCTATTCTAATCAATTTGGAACCCTTTCAATGAATGAAAAGCTTTCCTTCATTTCTACCAGTTCCAACTTAGCCATAGTATAACTCCACCTCAGTGGAGGAAGAAGTCACATACTCTGTGCCAAAAATTTGTTAATGCAATTTTCAGACCTGAAGGAGCACACCCCAAGGGTCTACCAGAAGTCTGAGGCTTGTTTCAAATATCCTCAATAACTATGGTGTTCTGTAGCCAACTGTGCAGCTTCCAAAGGCAGCTTATTGGTCACCACAAGTAATAGTCTCATCGCCTCCCTGCTCTACATAACACTTTGACCGTAGCCTTGAGTTATTGTGTCACAGACAACATCAGTGCCTTCAGTAAGAATGTGGAGAGGAAAGCACTGCTTTGGAAAACACTTTCTGGAGGCTTTACTTTAACATTTAATTGAAATACAGTATTTTGTTTAATGTGAAACAGCTTGTTTTGTATACTACTGTCATGAACAAAAGTAAGGTGTCTGAGAAGGAAATTGGATTTATTGTAGCTATTGACAGTTTTATTAAATGTAATGTTTGGTCTAATGTGATGTTGTCCTTTCTTTCATTTACAATGAACACATTTCACTTTGCATTGAAAGGAAACTTAACACGCAGTCAGATTACAGCCCCTTATAATATCACCCCATTAGGATATTGAGAGCCAAAGAAATTACTGTCATGGCGAGGTTAATATCTACCCTGAAAACTTCCTCAAAAATGTTTAAAAGCAACCAGACTAATGATGCATTCAGTCAAGTTGCTTGTCTAGTCCAAACTGGTTTGTAAAAGACATTGAATAACTCCACTGCTCAAAAATCTATTTGACCTCTAATATTTGAGTGACATCTTGTTGACTCACTATCCCAATCAATCTAAACAGCAGGTAAGACACTTTCTCATTGCTTGAAAATGCTTACTCTGGTTACTCCTATCAGTTTGAGAAATTGACAAGATATTTAGCCCACTCTGGCTCTGGCTCACTGAAAGAATCCTTCTGGCTCCATTTTGCTGGGAGGCCCTGCCTGCAAGATGTCTCTGGTATCTAGTGGCAGAGCCAGGAAGGAGCTCTGACTGTTGTAAATGTTGCAGGGTATCTTCAAGATTAAAAAAAAAAGTTTCTGATATTCAAGTATTTTAAATATTAAACAAAAATTAAGAATTTTTAAAGTGCAAGTTAGTAACATATGTGTTTTTAAGACAGACAAAACAGTCTTTATCCCTCTTAATTCACAGGTCTAGAATTCTCCCTGAAATCAATGGGGTCTTAGCTCAAAGTGGCAATTTTCCCAGTAATAATACAAGGTTATTCCAGTGAAGTTGAACATCCCCTTTAGACCCTACATGGGGTAGAGGCTGAGCTCAGTGGTGGAAGTGATGTCATCTGTCATTCAACAAATCCCAACCAGTTGAAAGCATATACTGCCATTAAGTGATTGAGCGCCAATAGTTTCCATTAGAAATGTTGGCAACAGGCAGAGGAATCATATTGAGTGTGATTTACATTTTTAGTTGATCCATGTATTAGCATTTTCAAGTGGTGCAGCCATCGTCAATTGAAAGTTGTGGGGGGGGGGTTGGTGTAGTCAGGTATATTTATCTCAAACTTTTAGTAATAGAACTCATGAGATCGATAGTTAACACAGCATAAATGGAATTGTAGCTGTCCTTCTGTTCCTGAGCATATTGTACACAACCCATGATGAAGGACTATCAATCAAAACAAGAAAATAGTAAGTAATAAGTTTTAGTTTAAAGGCATTGTCCTTTACATGGCATATTGTAGAATAGAATCCATTTGGAACAGAGATTAGTGAATTCTATGGAATAGCAAAAGCACCATGTCTGTTACCCAATCAAAAGGTAAGTCAGTTCTGGGAGATGAATGGTGACAGGCCCCCAAGTTATGGATTCAACCAACAGTGTAGTCTTTCTTTCTGTGAACATTCTGGTCCTTTATAGATCAAGTTGGACTGCCATGAACTGGCCTGGAATAACATGGGTCGACTGTCCTTTTCGGACCTGTGAATTATGCAGATCAAGCTTTTTTTAATTCTCAACACTCAATATCAGCATGAACCACTTCCAGCTCAGTTGAGCACAGGAAATTCTCACATCTACCCGGCAACAGGCCCTACTCACACTGAGAATGAGACTCCCTGTACCTGTCCATGTTCCCATTTTTCATTGTCTGAGCTATCTAAGTGTGATTGCCATGTCAGTGCTGTACTGTAGGCTGTTTTGTGTGTTGTACATCCTTATGTGCAGAGCTGAAATCCTGTACAAAATGAACGTCTTTTGACCCCATCAACTGTGCTCCATGGTATTTAACAATTGATACTCCTTTGCCCATGTTATCATGCTGGAATTATTCTAGTTAAATCTCCTGTGTTGATATTAAATGCTTAATGGTAGTACACTCTAGTGCTTTGCTTTTACCTTTATAAAAAATGTATTGCAGCAATGTTAAAAAAAACTTACAAATTTTGTATTTCTCAAGATACCATGCATGTTTTCTCTTACCATTTCATTAGATTATTTATAAATGTTATGGAGATATACTCCATTTGTCATTGGTAACTTCTGAACATCAGAAGAAATCACTATCATTCAGTGGGAATCACGGTGCACCAAGTCATGCCTAAAAGTAAAGAAAGAATTAATTTTACTTGCATATTTCACAAGCATGCCCTTAAATTGCCTCAACGATAAAGAATGTTTGCAGCAAATTTGATAGAATTTTTATAATAAAGTAAATCTGCTTAAGATGGAAATCTGAATTGAAAGAAGAAAATACTGGAAGCATTCAGCAGGTTCCAGTAGCATCTACAGAAAGAAGTAGTAAATCTTTCATGTCAAAAATCCTTCATCAAAACAGAGTAAAGTTGTACATTGCTGCTCAAGCTTGATTTTCCATTGGAAAGTGAAATGTAGGAATTATGCAATGGAGCTGCATATTCAAGGCGGGCTTCAAGTAGTGTTGACCTTAAAAAGAAGTACCTTATGATTGAACTTGTGTTGTATCCGACCTACATCCCTGTCTTGATATCAGCATGCAAACTATTCTCCAGTGCTGATTTCTCCCATCATGGGGAAAAAAAAAGAAACTAAATTGTTTTTAGATGGGGGAAATAAAAAAGGAAATTTCCAATGTTGACAATGTTCCCTCTAATATTTTTTCCACAGCTTTATGGACCAACCATTGCTCTAAGCAGGAAATTTTTACAGGGCCTGAAAATTGTGCAGCACTTTAAATGGCTTTTTGTTGTAATATGCAAACTATGAATATTTAGAATGAAAATTGAAAAATCACATAATTTTGATTTTATTTATTAATTGAGGGGCATAATGAAATACAGTATAACAAAGAAAATCTTTCTTATTTTGTAAACTTTTAAAGTTAGATGGTCTTGTTATTATTTAGAAAACAAGGATTATATACATTAACATAATTACAGTGTATTTTACGATTATATTAGCCTAATTTCTAAATTATATTAACAATATATGAAAGAAAATTACAGCTGCACACCAACAAAGGCTATGTGCTCAGGAGCATTTCAGTTACTGTACAGGTGTACCCACGCAGCTTAGAGGGAACAGTGAGTGTTAGTTACATGCTCATTAATATAGTCATACTAAATCCAACTAGTTTAATAAAGTTAAGTCTATTTAAATCTTTAAAAGGTAATTGCCCATCAAAAATTCCAATTTTAAAATGCTTGAGAATCGGATGAAGATCCGGATAATGAGTTTAAGAAACAAAGTTTTATCAGTATTATCTATCTGTACTATTAAGGCTGTATCACCACACTGCAGCACATTAAAGCTTTCCAAGAGCTTATCCAGAAGTGACAAGATATTGCTGGTATAATGTGTGTTATTGGTAACCATAAATTAGTAATAAAATAAAAACCATACTGGAAACACTAAGCAAGACAAACAGCATATGTGGAGGGAAAACCAGTTAACTTTCTATATTGAGTTCCCTTCTTCATAGTTCTAATGGGTGGGCATCAAACTAAAATGTTGATTCTGATTTTCTTTACACTCCTGTGCAATATTTTAATCCATATTGGCCCCGGATGGAGCTAGCATCATGCAGATGTTTCTGTAAGAACCTCTGGTGCTTTGAGGTGCCAGTTAAAAGTTGGCCATTTCTCCAAATGGTACAGTAGTTTAGAAACACTGCAACTAATAGACGATAAACACAAGGAAGTCTGCAGATGCTGGAAATTCAAGCCACACACACAAAACATCCTGGTGAATGCAGCAGACCAGGCAGCATCTATAGGAAGACGTACAGTCGACATTTCGGGCTGAGACCCTTCGTCAGGACTAACTGAAAGAAGAGAAAGAGATTTGAAAGTGGGAGGGTGAGGGGGAGATCTGAAATGATGGGAGAAGACATGAGGGGGAGGGATGGAGCTAAGAGCTGAAATTTGATTGGCAAAAGGGATGCGAGGCTGGAGAAAGGAGAGGATCATGGGATGGGAGGCCCAGGGAGAAAGAAAGGGGTAGGGAAGCCCAGAGGATGGGCAAAGAGTATAGTGAGAGGGACAGAGGGAGAAAAAAGAGAGAGAGAAAAACATTTTTTAATATAATAATAAATAACGGATGGGGTACAAAGGGGAGGTGGGACATTAACGGAAGGTAGAGAAGTCAATGTTCCATGCCATCAGGTTGGAGGCGACCCAGATGGAATATAAGCTGTTGTTCCTCCAACCTGAGTGTGGCTTCATCTTTACAGTAGAGGAGGCCGTGGATAGACATATCAGAAGGGGAATGGGACGTGGAATTAAAATGTGTGGCCACTGGGAGATCCTGCTTTCTCTGGCGGACAGAGCATAGGTGTTCAGTGAAGTGGTCTCCCAGCCTGTGTCGGGTCTCGCCAATATATAGAAGGCCGCATCAGGAGCACCGGACGCAGTATATCACCCCAGCTGACTCACAGGTGAAGTGTTGCCTCACATGGAAGGACTGTCTGGAGCCCTGAATGGTGGTGAGGGAGGAAGTGTAAGGGCATGTGTAGCACTTGTTCCGCTTACAAGGATAAGTGCTGGGAGGGGGATCGGTGGGAACGGGTGGGGGGAACGAATGGACAAGAGAGTCGCGTAGGGGGTGATCCCTGCGGAAAGCAGAGGAAGTGGGGGGAGAGAAAGATGTGCTTAGTGGTGGGATCCCTTTGGAGGTGGCGGAAGTTACAGAGAATTATATGTTGGACCCGGAGGCCAGTCGGGTGGTAGGTGAGGACAAGGGGAATCCTATTCCTAGTGGGGTGGCGGGAGGATGGGGTGAGAGCCGATGTGCGTGAAATGGGAGAGATGCATTTGAGAGCAGAGTTGATAGTGGAGGAAGGGAAGCCCCTTTCTTTAAAAAAGGAAGACATCTCCTTCATCCTGGACTGAAAAGCCTCATCCTGAGAGCAGAGAATTGCGAGAAGGGGATGGCATTTTTGCAGGAGACAGGGTGAGAAGAGGAATAGACCAGGTAGCTGTGAGAGTCCATAGGATTATTGTAGACATCAGTAGATAAGCTGTCTCCAGAGATAGAGACCGAAAGATTAAGAAAGGGGAGGGAGGTGTTGGAAATGGACCAGGTAAACTTAAGGGCAGGGTGAAAGTTGGAGGCAAAGTTAATGAAGTCAACGAGCTCAGCATGCGTGCAGGAAGCAGCGCCAATGCAGTCGTCGATGTAGCGAAGAAAAAGTGGGGGACAGATACTAGTATAGGCTTGGAACATGGATTGTTCCACAAGGCCATAATAGACCATGAGCCTTTTACTGGCATTAAATGTATCTATCTTCAAACAGCCTTTTCCCTGGCCGGTGTGGGTGCACTGTTGACGATGATGAATTTCATTATGTTTTTCTTCAGTGGTGGCTCTCAAAATTGGCAGGCGTTTCACATCTTCCAGCATCTGATCATTGATCTCTATTACCATAGACAGCATAGAAAGTTGGTAATGAGCTGCTCCTCCATTGGGCAGAACTGGTCCTCACCCTCAAAAGTTTCTCCTTCAGCTCCTCCCACTTTCTCCAAACTCAAGGTGTAGCCATGGGCCCCAGCTATGCCTGCATTTTTGTTGGTTACGTAGAACAGTTTATGTTGCAAACCTTTCCTGATAATGCTCCCAACTACCTCTGTGATGATTTCATTGGTGCTGCTTCATGCACCCTACTGAGCTTGTCAATTTCATCAAACTTGCATTAAATTTACACCCAGTCCTTAAATTCACCTGGTCCATTTCTGACACCTCTCTCCCCTTTCTCGATCTCTGATTCCATTTCTGGAGACAAACTACTGACATCTTCCGTAAACCGACCGATTTCCATGTCCATCTTGACTATACCTCTTCCCACCATCTCCTGTAAAAATGCTATTCCCTTTTCTCGATTCTTTCATCTCTGCCACGTCTGTTCCCAGGATGAGTCTTTCCAGGACCTCAGAGATGTCCTCCTCCAAAAAAAAAAAGTTTTTCCCTTCCTCCACCAGTGATGCTGCCCTCACCCACATCTCCAGTTTCCCAGACATCCCTGCTCAGCCCATCTTCCCACTGCTTTAACAGGGATAGAGCTTCTATTGTCCTCGCCTACCACCACATGAGTTTCTGCATCCAACACATCATTCTCTGTAACTTCAATGGGATCTTACCACCAAGCACATATTTACTCCCCCCTCCCCAACTATCTGCTTTCCACACTCCCTCCATGACTCCTTTGTCTATTTATCCCTCTCCAGTAATCTTCCTCCTGGCATGAATCACTGGAAGCAAGAGAAATGTTAGAGTTTCCCATTCACTTCCTCCCTCACCACCATTCATAGCCACAAGCAATTCTTCGAGGTGAGGCAACACTTCATCTGTTGGGATTGTCTATTACATTCAATGCTCCTCTACATTGATGAGACTTGTTGTAAATTGGGGACAGCTTTGTCAAACACCCCTGCTCCATCTGCCAACGGTGGAATTTCCCTGTAGCCATTTTGATTCCTTCCCCCATTCCCACTCCAACATGTTGGTCCATGGCTGCCTCTTCTGCCATGATGAAGCCACCCCTGGGGTAGAGGAGCAACACCTCATATTCCTCCAACCTGATGGCATGATTTTTGTTTCCTTTCCCCTCCTCCTCTTCCTCTCTTCTTCTATTCCCCACTTTGGCCTCTTACCTCTTCTCCTCACCTGCCAATCATCTCTCTTTGGTGCCCATCTTTCCCTTTCTCCCATGGTCCACTCTCCTTTCCTATCAGATTCCTTCTTCTCCAGCCCTTTCCCTTTTCCACCCACCTGGCTTCACCTATCACCTTTTAGCTTGTCCTCCATCCCCACCTCCAATCTTTTTGTTCTGGCATCTTCCCCTTTCTTTTCCAGTGCTGCAGAAGGGTCTTGGCCCAAAATATTGACTGTTTATTCATATCCATATATGCTGCCTGACCTGCTGAGTTCCTCCTGCACTCTGGATTTCCAGCATCTGCAGACTCTTATGTTTATGATCTGTTGCATAGTTTACCCTGCACATCAGCAAAGCAGTAACTGATATCTTCACAATGAGAATCAAGTTGTTGCACGGGGCGACTGAGGAGAACCCAAGTGCAGGACACCAGCACGTCGACTGAGTTGGGGACGCTGGCGTGGACATGAACGTAGAACAGCAAACCAGAGGAATCTTGACAAGGAGATGGGATCTACAGGGACTATCTTGAAAGTAGAGCAGAACTTGGAACTAAACTTAGAACTAACAGTTCTAAGCGGACGAGAAAATGAAGTATCACACAAGAATAGACCAACGAACTGGCAACCCGTGTGGTGATGCCATTGTACTTATTTCACAGTCTCTGGCGCAAACCAGGTGCACTGTAATTAAGTAAACTAGCAGCAATTGGAAATCTAATGGCTGAAATTAGAGCATAATCAGGGAGAAAGGAGTGTTAAAGGGGAACAATCAAACGGAACCATGACACGTTTAATATCACTGGCATATGATGTGAAATATGCAGCAGTACATTAAAATATATAAAAATATATAAATTATAGTAGGATATATATAGTAAGAGAAATATATATGAGAAATTAAATTAAATAAGTAGCGCAAAAAGAGAGTGAAACAAAATAGTTGGTACTGTCTTTTCAGAAACTTGATGGTGGAGGGGAAGAAGCTGTTTTCTAACGTGTTGAGTGTGTGACTTCAGGCTCCTGAGCTCCTCCTTGGTGGTAGCAATGAGAAGGGAGCATGTCCTGGGTGATGAGGGTCCTCAATGGCAGACGTCACCTCTTGATGTCCTCGATGCTGGGGAGACTAGTGACCATAATGAAGCTAGCTGAGTTCACATCTTTCTGCCGCTTCCTCTGATCCTGTGCAGTGGCCCCTCCATACCAGACAGTGATGCAACCAGTCTGAATGCTCCCCACGGTACATCTGTAGAAATTTGCGAGTATCTTTGGTGACATACCAAGTCTCCTCACACTCCTTTTGGAATATACCTGCTGTCATGCCTCCTTTCTAATTGCATCAAGATGTTAGGCCCAGGATAGATCTTCAGAGCTGTTGGAACCCAGGAACTTGAAACTAATCACTGCTGATCCCTCGATGAGAAGTGGGGTGTGTTTCCTCTACTTCCCCTTCCTAAAATCCACAATCAATTCCTTCATCTTACTGATGTTGAGTTAAGGTTGTTGTTTTGACACCACTCAATCAGCTGACTTAGCTCTCTTCTGTACAGCTCCTCGTCACCATCTAAAATTCTGCCAGCAATAGATGTGGCATTGGCAAATTTACAGATGGCATTTGTGCTGTGCCTAGCCGCATAGTTGTGGGTGCAGAGGGTAGAGCAGTGGGCTAAGCATGGCATGCACCCTTGAAGTGCAGCAGTGTTGATTGTCAGTGAGGAGGGGATGTTACTTTCGATCTGCACTTATACTTGGGCCCCTATACATAGTCGAGTATTGTCTGCCACTCCTAATTGAGGTGGTTTTGGAACAGATTTCCATTTGCTCTGTAGATTAACGGAAGTTCGATGAAGGAGATGTGCAGCACTGCAAGGAAAAAAAAATGATTAGGTATTGGCTAATTATGCAGCCCTGCATATCCAGGGAAAGATTGTAGAATTGGGCTGAAATAGATGCCCAATGAAAATGAATACCAAGGCTTGTAGATGAGGCTTTAAGACAAGCAACGAGGTGGAAGATTCTACAGAGGGAAATGTTAGAAACTTAGATAAACTACAGTATTACTGTTTTTAGCAGAGTCTACCATTAGAATACTCCCATCAATTATAATCCAAGCAGCAGAAATGGTAACTGGACAAAACTGAAGGTTCTTTATCTGATTTACCCACATTTGTCATAAAATAGACAAACTGTGCCATAACTGGAATAAATGGCTGTGGTGGTCATTGCAGAGAACTAGTTGTAATGTAACCAAGGTTGAGGATTAAATACTTTCAAATTCACAACCTTCAAGAGGTAGATGCAAAATGGAAGATGGTACTGATGAGTAATCTCTGATAATAAAGATCAAGATTTAACCAAAAGTGAACAGGCATCGAGAATGAAGATCTGGAAAAGATTTGGAGAAGCTAAGAAACAGAAAGAGGCAGGCAACACACATCAAAGTTGCTGGTGCACGCAGCAGGCCAGGCAGCATCTGTAGGAAGAGGTGCAGTCGACGTTTCAGGCCGAGACCCTTCGTCAGGACTAACTGAAGGAAGAGCACTCTTCCTTCAGTTAGTCCTGACGAAGGGTCTCGGCCTGAAACGTCAACTGCACCTCTTCCTACAGATGCTGCCTGGCCTGCTGCGTTCACCAGCAACTTTGATGTGCGTTGCTTGAATTTCCAGCATCTGCAGAATTCCTGTAGAAAGAGGCAGGAGTCATTTGTGTGAGCTTTCTATAATCCACCCCCCCACCCCCACCAACCCGATACAATATTACTTCTGAATATAAATCAGGGAATTAGCAGTGTATATAACAAGAGCAAGATTATGGGTTCTTGTATCAACATATAGACTGGCAAACCAAGCCAAGTAAGAATTAATTGAAAGCATCAGACTGTTTTCTAAATCCAAAACCAATGCAGGAATAGGCCATTTTATGTAAAGCATTGCACAGTAAGAAAGGGTCTTTGATGGAATTTTATACGAAGACTGAAAGTGATTTATTCAACCTGAAATTATGACACAAAACTTTGAAAAAGCAAACTAGAAAGAAATGAAACATTGCTTGTCTACAGTCATTTGGGGAAAACTAAACTTAAAAGTTTGATGATAGATGAGTAATGGTTAATGTTTAAAGGATTGGAACATGGCTTCCAACAAATATACACTCCTTTATGACACAAACCCATCATGAAGATGAGACCTGCTACAGTTAACAAGGATGGTTAAAGATAGTATTAGGTCAAAGGAAATGGCTTATCATGTTATTGAATTGTACAATAGGCCTGAGGATTATGAACATTCCAGAATTTGGCAAAAGTAAACCAAGTAAATAATAAGAGAAAAGGAAAGCAGAAAATGGGTAACAGCATCTAACACGTAAACAGGAAAAGATTAATAAATGTTATATGGGTTCATTATGGAATGAGTCACTCGAAAGTATGTTGGAAAAAAGAAATTAAACAATTATTTTGTCATCCGTCTTGAGATACAATTAATATCTGGCCCTTTAATTTTACATCAGCCACTTGAATTAGGTCACTCACCTAGATAGAGATAAATGCAACTGAATGGATTGTTTCTTTTCCTTTATTTTACTGAATAATTAATTAGTTTTTAGTCATTAAAATAAACAATTGTTCTTTTAATTACTTAAAATATTTAAACCATTTATGTGATTATCTTTGATAGTTGTGCATTTAATATTTCAGTAACCTTGTAAATATATATTGCTTGATAAAGCATTCTTGTTCTTTTCAATATTTCATTATGGGTTATGGGAATTGCATACATCATCATGCAACCACATGATACATACACACCTTGCTTAAAGTAAAGAATGAAGCTAGACTCTCAATTTGGAGTCCTGTGTCTTACTTTGAATTAGTTTAGTGCTTTGAAGTTACAAAACATAACAGTGGTAATGAAGTACTTTTAAAAAGGAACCTTATATGACGATCGACCAGTTGGAGTGCAGCAAAGAATGGTGAGTTTAAAAAATCGCTGCAAGGCATGGCAAGTAAAAGAAACAGTGCAGCATGTGCAGAGACAGTTAGGTTAATAAAAAGTAATGTAGCATGTGTTGCACTGAAGGGAAGATACTACTGAGTTTTATTTTAAAGTTGGAAAATGAAAGGATTCACTGGTTCATAGAGACTAAGTACTGGGTGATAATTATTATTAAAAAATCAGAAATGGCTGGCTACATCAGAAATATTGACAGGTTTGATTGCTCAGTGGGTAACTAGCTAATGTATTCTGAGATAACTGAACAGTATTTTGAAACAAGGGAACTGGCCAATGAGATGTGAGTACCAATTTTGATGAGTGCATTGGGTTTAAAGGCATAAACCTTCGAAGTTTGATTGCTTCAACCAAACCAGCAAAAGTGAGCTTTGCTAATTTTGTGACAGTAATATCAGAGCATTTACAACTGAAACCATTGTTGATTGCAGAACACTTCAGGTTGCATAAGCAGAATCAAAAGGAAGGGGAGTCTATTTCAGCATACGCGGCGGAATTGAAGAGATTGAGCATTGTCAGTTCAGTGATGGGTTTAATGATGCACTGAGCATCATTTAGTTTATGGAATCTTACAAGAAAGCATTCAAAAACAGCTCTTAACTGAAACACAAATTACATTTAAAAGAGCAGTTGAAATAGCAGTGTCAATGGAAATAGCATATGCAATAGAGTTGCAGTCAGGAATGAAAGTGAGTACGAACAAAATTGCAATGTCTAAACAGAAACGAGCCTGGCTGAACAAATTGTGGCACTGTTGAGGCAGGGACTCACATTCACCTGACCAATGCAGAAAATGCAACAAAGTAGGATACTTACAAAGAACATGTTGGGCAGACAACAATAAATGGACTGCACAGAGAAGAGAAGAAGTGAAAAAGCCAAGTTGCAATTTCAAAAAGAGCACTAATCTGCACGTTGTTGATGAAAAATCTGATAATGAGAGTGACACAGGACTGAGTAGCCTTAAGAATTACAATGTGAAAACTAACAATGGGCAAGCAATATGACTTACACCAGAAGTGAATAGCAAATTAATTAAAATGGAATTAGACACTGGTTCAGCTGTTTCAGTCATTCCACAAAATGAGTTTGAGAGGCTCTTCAAAGATAATAAATTGAAGCCTGCAGCTATCCAACTAAGACCTTATACGGGAGAAGAGATAACTCTTGTGGGAATGACATTCATAACAGCTAAATTCAGTAAATGACAAACCACATTGGGCTTGTATGTGGTTTAAAAAACAGGATAATGTGATTGGTTGAGACAACTACAACATGATGGAGATCCATCCACAATTTGCATGTCACGTCCCCTGCAATGTAGCCATCTGAAAATGAATGAAGAAAGGTACTGGATGATGCCACAGCAGTATTCAAGGGCATTAAAAAATCAAACATATCAAGGGCAAAATTGTGATAAATGAAAATACTTCACCCAAGTTTTGCAAAGTCTGTCCGGTTCCTTATTTCATCTGTCATAAAGTAGACAGTGAGCTAGATCGCAAGGAGGTTGAGGGAATTCTTTCCATGGATAAGTGAAGCCCATGGGCAACATCAGTGGACCAGCAGGCGAGAAGAATGGGTCTGTCTGGATTTGTGGTGATTTTAAGATTACCATCAACCCAGTGCTGAAAGTAGATCAATACCCTCTGCCGAGGGTAGAGGATGTCCTTGCAAACCTTTCTGGAGGAAAACAATTCAGCAAAGTGGACTTAGCTGAGGCCTACTTGTAGATGGCAAGGAAGAAGAGTTCAAAGTGTTTCTCATTATTAACACCCATAAAGGGCTTGGTTAGTATAATATGCTTATTTTTGGAGTTGCATCTGCACCTGGATTTTGGCAGAATGCTATGGACCAGATGCTGCAAGGGTGCCCAGGCACTCAGTATTACCTGGATAACATCATTGTTACCGGGAGCAAGACAAGGAACATCTCCAAATCTCAAGACAGTGTGAAAAAGATTAGAAAATGATGAACTCAGAACATGATGCGATAAGTGTGAATTACCTAAACCAAGCATCACTTACTATGGTCACACTATTGATGCACAAGGATTACACAAGTGTGCTGAGAAAATTGAAGCAGTTGTGGATGCCCAAAGGCCAAAGGATGTGTCACAGTGTGGTCCTTTTTAGGACTCATCAACTACTATAACAGGTTCTTGCCAAACCTGGGAAGAAATGGCAATGAACAAAAGCAGTGTGAAGTGGTTTTCAAAAAGGTAAAGGAAATAGTGAAGTTCGACATTGTACTGACACGTTATGATCCACATCGTCCAGTGAGGCTTGCTTATGGTGCCTCGCCTGATGGTATAGGTGTATAGATGCAGTCATGTCACATGTTTTAACTGATGGAAGTGAAAGCCCTATATCCTTTGCATCATGTTCCCTTACCACTGCAGAGAAAAAATACACACAAATTGACAGAGACGGCTTGAGTCTGTTTTGGGGTGTAAAATATCTCTAGCAGTACTTGTTACTGATCATCAACCATGAGTATCCATTTTCAATCCACAGAAGGGAGTTCCACTAACAGTAGCAGGACAAATGCAGAAAAAAGCTCTGTTTCTTGGAGGACTCAATTACAAGATTGAATTCAAGAGGACGACTAATCATGGAAATGTTGATGGTTGTCCTGTTAACCATTGGAAAAGGAAATACCTGAAAAATTTACAAACAATAAGACACTCCTCTTGATGTACTCTCCCCTACATGAAACAAAAGTCTATTACAGCAACGATGGGCTAAAGGAAAACCAGAAAAGACACCACACTGTTTCAGTTCTACATGACTGAAATATGCAGCAGAAACTCCAATTCCCCCATTTTTACCAGCACTGAGATGAACTTGGTCTTGATGGAAGTACCCTTGTGTGGGGATTGAGAGTTGATGTACCATCGAAACTGGAGCTAAAGTCAAAATGAAAGCACTGGCTCTAGCTTCGGATGGTGGCCTGGGATAGATCAGCAGATTGAGCAGATTTCTATGCACTGCCAACATCCCTGAAAGATGCCAAGAGCAGAGGTTCTCCATTGCTGGGAATGGGCTGGATTGCACTAGCGGAGAATTCATGTGGAATTTGCCGACCTTTCATGGCCAAAAATTTCATGGTGGTAGTGGATGCAGCTACAAAGTGGCCTGAAGTGTCCCCAATGGCCTCCACTACAGCCTCGTACACTGTTGATGTATTGAGAAGCCTCTTCACAAGGACTGGTGTCCAGAATGCTTAGTCAGTGACAAAGGACCACAGTTTGTTGAGGAATACTTTCAGTCATTCCTAAAAATGAATGGATTGAGACATATTACATCTGCACTGTACGACCCAGCTGCAAATGGATTAGCAAAAATGTTTGCCCAGATTCTAAAGAATGCACTGAGAGCAATGTCAGCAGAACACACTATACTAACACTGAATCCCAAACTCACCGATTCCCTCTTTGCATATTGTAAAGCAGTACACTCCACAACCAATAACTCACCAGCTCCTCTACTCCTGGGTGGTTCATTGCATTTACACTTGGATATCCTTAAACCCAATCTCAGAAAGAGTACGCAGTACAAACAGCTGGGACAAATTGAAGGCTCCTCAAGCAAGGAGGTTCAATGTTTCACTCCAGTACAAGTAGTTCTGGCGAGGGACTACAGAGGTGACCAGAAGTGGGTACTCGGAAAGATTAAGGACAGAATAGGACCACTCTGTGGAGTTTGCGCCTGATGTCATCTGGAGGTGGCACATCAATAGGTTGAGGACAGCAGAGTCAATTGTCAGAGAAGAGAGGTGGCTACTGCTGTCAGAACCATTTCTTGCGGTCTCAGAGTCAACTGCTACAACCACAATGGAGGAGGCCCCAGAACCTGAGATTGTTTCACAGCCACAAATCTCACCTACCAAGCAGAGTGACACCCCTTGTAAGGAAAGACACTATCCCACAAGAGTAAGACACCCTCAACGGTGATTAAATCTTTTTCTTTTTAAATCTTTTTATTAATTTTTCAAAATTATAAACGCAATAACAAAGTTGGTACAAAGAGATTGGAAAAATGTTCATCAGCATATATAAAATGAATTTTAAGTAACATAGATATAAAAGACTTCCAAACTCATAATGAGACTAAACATTAAAAAAAAGAAATAAAAAGAATAAAAATATAAACAAAAATACCCCAAAAGAAAAAGAGAAAACAAAAACCTCCAAAAAAAAGCAAAACAGGGCTAGACCAACAGCTTGTATCAGACACGTTCAATAATGTCGTTAACTCCGCTCCTCTCATATAATTTAAGTTTAGAAAAAAGATTCAGAAAGGTCAGATTACATCATATGAAAATGTTGCATAACGGTGATTAAATCTATAGTCCTGAATGGGACAATTTAAACTTTATGATGCTGTGGATGTCCGTATATAGCAGTTGAGATGAATTCTCTATTGAGTTAAAGTTTATAACTAAGCAGAGAGGAGTGTTGTGTATTTATTATTTCAGTAACAGTTGAGTAATCTTGTAAATATATCATTTGATTAAGCATTCTTGTTCATTTCAATAATTCATTATGGGTTATGTATAAATATGTGAATTGCATAAGTCATCACACTACCACGTGATACGTGCACGCTTTGCTTAAAGTAAAGAACGAAGTTGGACTCTCAATTCGGACTCTGGTGTCTTCCTTTGAATTAGTTTAATGCTTTGAAGTTACAAAATGTAACAGCAGTATACTGTAAAAAGGTCACTAGGGCCTCAGGATCTGCCATTCAAGGCTTCGTTATCACTTGCACAGCACTTCACTTCCTGGAATGGATAAGACAGTGATTCATAGAGCTTATTTTGTAACTCCATGCAGTGTAAAGTTAATGTAGCCATGGGGATGGTGTCTACATAGGGTGAGTGTGGGGCATGGGTTGGATCAAATATGGATCTACCCATCAGCTAAGTTGAATCTTGTTCATTTCAATGTAGATGTGTAGCAGCATGGTAAGTGTAAGTTAATCCCAGTTAGATGTTCTGAGTTTGAAACTAACTGCATTAAATGTGGTTTCATTCTTTCAGTACTTTTTTTTGTTGTGAGAGATTTAAGAATGTAAAATGTATTTGTTTCCTTTTCTGTGTACTAATCACATTGTACTTTCTGTCTCTTTATTCTCCACCTGATAACCCACTGGATTCCCCCAATCCAATTGAACTTCTTTCCCAATCATTATATTATTGCATTCACTGTGGTTCATTCTGATTGGTTAAGGAAATGTACAATTGCAGGTCCTGTTCACCCAGTTCTTAATTTTTCTCACCTCGGCATCACCAATCTAAATTTACAATAACGTGGCATGTATTCCTAGATAAGGAAAATCTAAAACAAGCAAGACAAATGCCTCACATAGCAAAGGTTCAGCTCATTAACATTGTTTCTTTCTTCACCAATGCTGCTTGATCTGCTGAATGTTTGCAACATTTTCTATTTCATGTATGAGTACAAGGCTTCTGTTTCTTGCTCAAATATCAACTGCTAGGAACTACTTACCTTGTGAATGAAATCAAGCAACTTAACAAAAATGGAAAATAAAGACCAGATATGATTGTCCTAATTGAAATAAATTCCTTCCTTGCCCTGTTGAAAGTTCCTTGACCTAATTATAGAAGAAGCAAAGTCCCACTGCCATCTGACACTGTCACCTGTTGTCAACTTTTCATGATACTGGGTTCAAGACTGTCACAAACTTAACTCTTCCTTCTAAACATTTTTTTTTCTGGTATGACAGATATTATACAATATATCACCAAATGCACAATTGTTTCAAAGCAATTAACAAATACGCAAGAGTCATCTTTGATTAAGTGGCTGAAAAAGGAATGTAACGTTTATTTGAACAGATCTCAAACACTGAATTTAGGTTAAATGCAGGTAAAGTTTTGCCATTTTGTGTGGCTACACCCCCCGCAAATACGTTCACCTTTTAATGTTGTGTTTTTTTTAACTTTCCCTTTCCATTTTCTGAACACGATTTGATCCCATTAAATGTACTAAATTGCATCAGAATTTCAAAAAATATTGGATCTATGAAGGTGAAACAAAGGATTTAGCTTCTACAAGGTTACTATTTCATTCTGTCACCTTTGAGCTAAATTCTAGTTCAGATTCAGACCAATAGAAAGAAATTATTCCAACTCTCAGAGATAAGTTTCCTGGAAATCTTTATGAACACGAATTAAAAAATGGGAAAGCACTTGTTAGTCAAATGCAATGCTCTAGGAGCATATAAAATTAATTTGGCCAGAGGTTTTATGCAATGCATTCACAGCAAAAGAGAAAGTTCTACAAAACTACACCTTGTTCCTGCAAAGGTACGAGGGGTGATTGATAAGTTTGTGCCCTAAGATAGAAGGAGACAATTTTAGAAAACCCTAGCAGATTTCTTTTTCAACATAGTCCCCTCCTACATTTACACACTTAGTCTAGCAGTCGTGGAGCGTACGGATCTTGGACCTCCAGAAAGTGTCCACAGATGGATGATTGATAAGTTTGTGGCCTAAGATAGAAGGAGATGAATTATACAGCTCTCCTTACATGCACATGCAGGTCAACTCTTTGAGTGATTATGCAGGAAGTTTGAAGTTAATAACTCATCTCCTTCTACCTTAGGCCATGAACTTATCAATCACCACTGATGAGTTATTAACTTCAAGCTTTCTGCATAATCATTCAAAGAGATGAACTGCATGTGCATGTAACAAGAGCTGTATAACTCATCTCCTTCTATCTTAGGCCACACACTTATCAATCACCCCTGCTGTGGGCACTTTCTGGAGGTCCAAGATCCGTATGTTCCACAACCGCTGGACTAAGTGTGTAAATGTAGGAAGGGACTATGTTGAAAAATAAATGTGCTAGGTTTTCTAAAACTGACTCCTTCTACCTTAGGGCACAAACTTATCAATCACCCCTCATATGTCTTTTCAACCTCAAGATGTACTTATCTAACTTTATATACACATCAGAATCTGTTGTTTTACTTCACCCCATAATTCAACGATTTCATATATTGTAATCGAATACTTCAACCTATTTCCTCACACACTTGTAAGGCTGTAGGAGTTATCACTGCATATCTATCCCTCATTTAAAAACAATAATGCAATGCTAATAGCTTTACTCAGAGCATTATTCTTCTTAAACATCTACTCCCTTCAGATTTTTGTTCAAAGTTTAGTATACTCATTTTTTTTTCAAATTCCTGTAGAATTTTGAAATACAATACAATACAATTTTGAAATACAAAACAATACAATGTTCCACAAACAAAATTTGCATTCCCATTCAATGACTGTTCTTGAAGCTGTGAAGAAAAAGACTTGTGCTCAGGCCTGTCAACTATCTTGATAATCCTGAAATATCTACCAAGTTTGGTTCATGCATAAGATACACTTAAAATCAAAAATGTGAAGATGCTCTTAATTTGAAATAAAAATAGAATGCAGCCACGTTTGTGGAAAGCAAAACAGTTAACATTTCCAGTTCCAGACAAGCACATTAGCTGTCTTTCCACAGAATGTGCCTGACCAGCTGAAGTTCTGAAGCCTTTAGTGTTTTACTTGCATTTCATTGTATTAATTTTGGAAATAAGACTGTTTAATAAAATTGAGGCACTGCTGTAACTTTGTGCAAAACGCCACAGAATCCTGGAGGAACTCTACAGGTCAGGCAGCATCTATCGAAATGAATATACAGTCATGCTTCAGGCTGAGACCATTCTTCAGGACTGAGAAGGAAGTGGGAAGATACTAGAATAAAAAAGGTGAGGGATTTGGAAGGAGGCTAGCTGGAAGTTGCTTAGCTGAAGCCGGGTGCGTGGGAAGGTCAAGGGCTGAGGAAGAAGGAATCTGATAGGAGAGGAAAGTGGACCATAGGAGAAAAGAAGGAGCAGGGGAGCCAGGGGAAGTAACAGGCAGGTGAGAACAAGGTGAGAGTAGGGAATGGGGGGGGGGTATATTTTACCAGAAGAAGAAATTGATATTTGTGCTGTACTTTCGCTGTATTCTTCAGACAGAATTGTGCCACACAAAAAAAAAATTTATTAAAATTGTCCCCGACGTGAAATAGTTACAGCTTTTGTAAGGGAATCTCACCACAATGACACATTGTGGACCTTGGGTCAATGAAGTGAACAAAAAGACCATGTCAGCCTCTTACAAATATTCTTTTATACAGAGTGATGTATTATCTGAGAAACACATAATTACAATACCCAAGCAAAAGAAACCAGGGAAAAGAGGAGAATGGCACTGCATGACTGAGTGTGAGCTCGAAGGTTTTCATTGGCTGCTCTTCAGGCCTTTTAGAAAAAGGTGCAAAGTAGGGGAAATTTATGAAAGCAATAGGTCACGGTGACTTTTAAATGTATGCGAAGAAAGCATTGGAAGTAAGTATTTGGGGAGGCCATTGGCTGGAATAAAGCCTCAGGGAACATGTAGCAGAGCAATGAAAAGTTTAATTACCTTACTGGAAAGCTCAAGGTCAGGGAATGCATCTTGAAATGTCACAATGGTGTCAGGCTCTTCAGTTGGCCTGATCTGGGTAACAGACAATTTAAGCAATTGGGAAGGTCTAAGTTCAATCGTCTGCATGTGTTGTGTTAACTAATTTCTTGGTGAGCCATTGATACTTCAGTTAACTCAGCATCCTTGTCTAGAGACAAAAGTTGTTGGTGTTTCAGCTCTGAGAGTTGTTTATAACCATTGCTGAAAGGTTTGGGTTCGATGTTGAGTCCTGAGTTGTTAAAGGAGGTGCTGACAGCCACTCAAATGAGTAACATTTTATGAGCAGCTACTTTTTTAAGTTTATGGGAAGGTCAAAATCAGCATAAGCTGCAATTTACTGAGATTTCCCCCACTATGTGGAACTCCTGGATATTTAAAAAGATTTCTTATGTATCTTTCACTAAAGTTACGCAAATCAACAGGAAGAATCCTCAAGGCAATTTAACATTTGAGTTGATTAATCATGTCATGGGTTCAAACCCTATAAACCAGAATGAAATTTCTGTTTACATGGATGGATGTGTTAATTGAGATTGAAGCTGATGCCAAGTTTGTCTTGCTGTTAAGTTGCAGTATTCTCCTGAGCATCCAAGCAAGTATTCATCACTCAAATGCAATTCCAATGGTGACTATCCTTCAGAAGTATTCAATTGACCAAGACGTCTTTTCCAACTTCCTGAGGATATGAAAAGTACTTGAGGATCACAAGGGCACTTTCATCTTTCTAGTTAGTTACAATAGTTCTGGAGTTAAATTGAGATTAATGAAATGTAGATTCAGAACAAGCAGAACTACCTTTTCATGTTGGCTTCAGTTTCTTTGACAAAGCAGGTTAATCTTTTTCCAGTTTTCTCAATTCTTGATGAAAATCTGGTACTGATTCATGTTGGGTCTATTGCAGTGCAAATGACAGAACCTCAGTCATCTGCCCCTCCCTCAAGCACGAGGCTACCAACGAGATGTAAGGAAAAGGCAGCCTAATCCATTTCCATTCACAATAAGTTCAGTAACTCTACAATTTCAAACTTTTTAATCGGCAATTGGGCACATAATTTTTAAAAAATCTACACGAGTTGTGCGAAAAATTTTGAGACATACAAATAACATTTTTTATTTATCAGGGTGCTTACCTAAAACTCACAACCTGACCCTTATCTCATTCATGGCTCAATTCACCTCACATCTATCAATCTTTTTTTTTTGTCTGTAGAAGAGATAAAGATTATGGTGTACCAACAGTAGAGTTAAGGCTACATTCTGATGAGCCATGTTTTTAGTGAAAGCCAGAACAGGAACCTATCCTCCAATTCCTATTTTTCCCTTTCCTTTTTGAAGGGGAATGTGTTGGTTGTGACATTCTTGAGCACTTGCTGCTCCTCTTGTCAGAGGATAGAGCTGGTGTTAAGTTTGGAAGGTGCTGTTAAAGAAGCCTTGTTAAGTTGCTGTAGTGCACCTACAAAATTTTTAAAGCAGAGATCAACAAGTTTTCAATAAACACAAAGTTGAAAAGTGACCGGGGTAGACAGGAAAGCAGAGCTGAGACTACAATCAGTTTAGCCATGATCTTATTAAATGGAAGAGCTGGCAAGAAGCCTGCTACTCCTAATTGGTATGTTCACTTTAATCCACCATGCACTTCTGCTAAAGAGATGAATGCTTGATACCTGATCGGTGGCATACAGGAGGGAGACCAAAAATCTGGTTGAGTGGTGCCACAACAACAAATTCTCATTCAATATCAGCAAAAACCAAGAACTGTTTATAGACTACAGGAGGAAAAGGCTGGAGGTCCATGAGCCAGAGGTGGAAGAGGGCCAGTAGCTTTAAATTGCTTGGAGTTAACATATCAAAGGACTTGTCCTGAGACCATCAAGTAAGTGTCATCACAAAGAAGGCACAACAGCACCTCAACTTTCTTAGAAGTTTGTGTAGATTTGACATGTCACCAAGAATTTAGACGAACTTCTATAGATGCATAGTGGAGAGTATACTAACTGTTTGCATCAGGGGCTGGTACGGAAACACTGATGCCTAGGAATGGGGAAAAAAAACAGAAAGTGGTGGATACAGCTCAGTCCATCACTGGCAAAGTCCCTCCCAACCACTGAGTACATTTACCTGGAGCCACAGAAAGCAGAATCCATCATCCAAGACCCCCATCATTCAGGCCATGCCCTCTTCTTGCTACTACTCTTAGGCAGGATGTACTGATGCCTTAGTTCCCACAATACTAGTTTCTAGAACCATTATTATCCTACAACCATCAGGCTCCTTAACCAACATGGTTAACTTCAATCACAGCTACTCTGAACTGATTCTACAGCCTACAGGCACTGTAGTGATTCCAAGACAATTTTGGGATTTTTAGCACCCTTTCCAAGGGAAAATTGTGACAAATACTTTAAGGATGCTTTCATGGTGAATGCCACAGAAAACCATATTGGTGAGGGCATTAGAGCACTTAGGGTCAATGTCACCAGACTATGCATATTGTGATGTCATGGAATTGCCTGGATCACCCAGTCCTTATGGCATAGTTGATGGGTGTTTGTTGCTATGGTGCTGCAAATCATTTGATTTAATTGTTGTTTTTCAAATAGCAAGGGGTGTAGCAGTTGTTTAAGGATTTTGTTCAAATCTCAAGTCTCAAGTCTCCTGGAAAAAGCAATTGTTCCTGTACATGGTTGTACACTTCCCTTGAAAGAAAGTGATTGGGAGAATGAACAAAGGACATTAAGGCAGGCAAATAGAGGGAAGAAGAGAAAGGGAATAGTTCTCAGTAGGAGATCATTTCTGCCTCGGGTTTTCATGAAGCAATTCTTCTATCTGAACTCCAGTATGGCACAAAGTATAAATACATCTCTGAACCTCAGCCACAATACACCTCCCCATTCAGTCGGGAGAAGGGGTTGGAATGGGGTCTGGCCCTCTTTACGTAGTGGTGGCCAGGCTTTTAAACTTTGTGCCCTTCCTACCGAGATGTACAACTATTTAAGAGCTCAGTTAGACTTGTCAGATTCTACATTGGAGCCAGATGATCCTCACAACTTTTAAGGCACTATCCTATTTAGTCCCCCCAAACCCAAGATTTCCTCTGTGCCATTGAGAATGAGAACAATGTTACTTGTTCACCACAGACCTGTTAGACACATTCATAAAAAATCCATTCAAATTCCAATCACAGGAACCCAAATAGAACTAATCCTTAAAAGAGTATCACACACAAAATGCTGAAGGAACTTAGCAGGTCAGGCAGCATCAATGGAAAGGAATAAAGAGTCAAGTTTAAGGTGGAGACTTAAAGAGTATGCTTCATTGTCACAATGCAAACTGTTACCAGGAAATAAATGTAAATTTTCATGTTTGATGGCTAAGAAGTTGTCTATTAATAGACTGTCTGGATGTAGAATGTCACATAGAATTGTAATATATTTCACTTCAAGCAAAGCTTTTGTGTATTTTAAAAATAAATTACATTAGATAAGATGCAAAGGGAGTTTTACGGGAGACATGACATTACCTAGAACATCTTGTTGATTTATTGTGCAGTCAAAGTGATACAAAGTTGTGCAATTGCATAGCAAATTTAATGTTACCTCAATATTGTGGTTCTTAATTTTCCAATTTTAATGTTTCATTAAACGATTATTGCAAAGACAACATGAGATTTTAAATATTTTAAATTATGTGTGGCACTTTCCAATCAAGGTAAAATTCCATTGTACAGAAACCGATTTGTGCCGGCCACGTGTAAATTACATCAGTTGGTTTTTAATAACATTGTATTAACATGCCTACTGTCCCATAATTTTGATTTATGCACACCTACTTCGCCTTACATGATGAGTTAACATAATACCGTCACATTAAAACTCCCTTGGGAGTTGTCTTTCTCCGCACTCAATTCCTGTTTTTTTTTTTCTCTCCTTTTGGTAAGCAAAGCTAAAGTAAACGGCATTTACCTGCAGCTTTTCAGTGAGAATGTAAGGTGCTTGCTACAGCTTGCAGATCCCGGTTAGCTCGCTCAGTAAGATTTGCAACTCAGACCCTGGGGCTGCAGATTGTAGAGCTCATCTTCTCCAAGCCTATACCTTCCCGTAGCTGGAAGGGATGTTAACCCGGGCTCAGAGACAGAGAGAGAGAAAAAAAATCCCCTGAGATGTTTACCACTTGGGCATTTACTAAAGCTCCGTTACAGGGATGGTATGCGGTCTCCCTGATTCAGGGCGCGTTTCCTTTACCCCATTACTTTTGTAACATTGCCCAGAGACAGTGAGTTTCTTTTAACTCCGCTCCAGGAAAGTAGGTTCCTATTGGTTTGGGGTCTGAAATGAGACGTCGCCGTTTCATGTCCGTGCGTGAACGGCACGGGAGGTGGGTGCCGTTGGGTTGAGGGTGGGGCTGCTCATGCGATGGGGAACGGATCGTGCTGGAGGTGCGGTGAAGGTTTTTGTTGGGGTTGCCATAGTTGATGGGGCAAGAGGGGCGGGAGAGGGATGTGCCTCTGGTAAGGGTAGAAGTGTGGGAGTGTACATGGTATGGGGAGACGATGACTTTTTCTCTCTGTGTGTGCCTGTTCGAGTTCCAACCACACCCAATTATATAATGTAATCGCATCCTTGTGAAATTGTACTACAGTCGAACGATGTCGCCATGAGTATCTTGCACCCTATGCTGAAACTACAATATTAGAGTTGACCATTTTGAAGATAAATTACACCAAAGGGGCTTTGGGGTTCTAATGGGTTTCCTTTCATTCATCCTCGTGGGAGGGGGGGGGCGTTGTTTCGTGGATGTCTGCGGAGTAAGAATTTCAGGTTGCATATTGTATACATTCTCTGATATTAAATGGAACCATTGAACCTTCCGCTGTGTATTTTTTTAACGTTTGAAACATTAAAGAATTATCCGATGGTAATAGCAGAGGGAAAGCCCACTTAGCCCATCCCACCTGAAAACAACAAACAAGTCAGCCTCTGCAGAGAAATGTTTGATCTAAGATAATGCGGGGAAATGTTGGGTCCCCGTTAATATTTCCTCAGTATGCCACTTTTAACGCCGCAGACCTTACTGCGTGCTGAAGTCCCGCAAAAATCACGCGAACCTCAACTTGCTCCTGTCCTGCATACCCGGTACACTTCTTTGAACTGCTAAATTTAGAGGACCTTTTCTTCTCTCTCTCCTTCCCAGTACTCTCGGGAGCTTGAGACCAATCCGCGTTCTCCCCGGATCGGGTTTCACTATAAGATCAGGACATTTTCAGCTGGTGGGGTGCAGCAGATCCGACTGCTTGTCAAAGCCACCAAGGATCTCCTTTCCATCCTTCGCGGTAAGATCCACAACGGCCTCTTCCCTTTTTCCACAGGAACTTTCTTAAGATAAAGGCCAATCTTTAAAAAATGGAGAAGTTTTCATGTTGAATTGCAATGCGATTTTACCAACCTATATTGGTATAAATGTGTAGTTTTTTTCCCACTAAATAGTAAGAGCGGACTAGTTAGTGGTAGGTATGGCAGAGAATTTTATGACGGGCGACAACGTCTCTGTTCTGGGCTAGTTCTTTCTTGGAGAGTAACTTGTACTGGTAGTATCTTGCTTGAATCCATACGAGTGAGATGTGTCCGCCAGATCTAAGGATTTAGAGAGGACAGGATCTAGTTCGAGGTCCAATGTGGTGGGAATCTATCTAGTTGTTGGAAGTTGCGTATTTCCAAGATTTATAATAAAACTCCGCCCTGTGGTCCTCCTTCTGCGCCGAGTCGGCCCAAAATACTCGAAATGGGGAAGGTAAGGAAAAGAGAGTTGCATCTAAGGGGAAGCCTCGACGAGTGCGTGGAATTGCACGCTGCTCTGTGGAGTGGGCGCGACGCGGTGTGAGGATGACGCCGCTTGGATCTCCCGTGCCCACGGGAGGACCGGGATTTCGCTGAGGAGCTGAGTGAATGGAGATTAGTGGCTTTAACTCTGAAGAGAGGGGAAACGGTAGTAATTGAACGCTGAGATTGTTCTACAGGAGCAAGTTAAAAGATAATCGACTTTGAAATGATATTATTATTGAACCGTAGAAAATTGACCCAAGGAAGGAAAAGCTGCAAAAAGATTGAAAGAAATAGAAAATGGGATGAACTCGGAAAAGAAGCAGGGAGGAGGCTAGAGATGAGAGAACGGGAGAGGCAGCAGATGCAGGAAAACATTAATGTTCAGTGACAGCTTTACAGTGGAAGAGTTAAAAATCCGTTAGTCATCTGCCGTCAGAGAACGTAACACGTACAAGGCCAGGTACTAAAAAGCGTATTAGAGCACAGGCGTTATTCAGGGCACGAAATGTTTTTTTTAAAGCTAAACCTTGAGTAAGTTTGAAGTCCTGATAACTGGGTATATGGTGATGAATCCAGTAGTTCAGAAAATCACATTGATTAATTTAGCGTCTCGGTACTGTATAGCGAATGAAATGTTAATAGATTATCGCCATTCATAATTCTTAACCCAGAGCTGTGTGAGGATTGCAAAAGACTGACCCCGACATTCTGTGAAAATGGCCTGAACCGCTTTTTAAATGGGAACAGAGTACTGTATAAATGGATTCTGACATTAACAGCGTGGCTGCGATGAAAAGGTTTGCTGGTGAATGGTCAGCAGCTGCCGCTTCTCCGTGTCTCAGACGCGGATTGTCCTACTGGACGTTAAAGAGGCATCACCTAATTAGGAAGTAGAGCGGCTGGGCAAGAAATATCCCAGTGATCGCCAGAAACTGAAGACGAGGAAATCGGATCTTGCAAAAGCAAGATTCGACATTCCCAGCTGTTGGCTGGGACTCTTCTTGCTGATCTTTAATAAAGGTGCTTATAAGTGGAAATATATTCAGACGCTGTGCCCTTTGCAAAGGGTATCTCCAGGAGCTGCTCAGGATGGTTCTTAGATGGACCTTTCCTTTGTCCCTGGCCACAACGCAAACCTATTTAGTTATTTTAAAAGACGTAGGATATCCTGAGTAGTTCTGCAGGATACCCACTGTTGTGGGGTGGGTGACGTGCTGATGGGGTGGGTAACATATGAGCTACGTTTATGTAGTTGTGATGGCCAGCTGACAGAGCGGTGCGGGAAGAGGCACTTTATGACAGTTACATTTTATATGTGACTGTGCGCTTTTCCCAATTCATACTGTGTGCTTATCTGCATAGTGTATGTAATGGTTGTTACCGCTGTCCTTTACATCCGTTCAGAATGAATCCTGTTTTGATTTTACTGGCGTTAGATTTGGAGGATACAAACCCCTATAGTATGTTCCTTTTAACAGTTTTCAATGTTGTTTCAATTTTAAATGCAGGAAAGGATACGCGCTTTGCTGGTGTGTTAAAAACATATTACAACATCAAAAGTTAGGAGGAAATTTTGTATATATTCTTTGGGGACGTAATGCTGTGTCTTAAGAAACAAAATATCTATTTAAAAAACAACTAAGGTTTCAGAGACATTTCCTTTTTTCTTGCTTCTTATATCAGTTCTATTGCTAAGTTCAAAAGGAGCCTTATTGGATTTCCGCCCCCCCCACCTGAAAGCTGAAGGGTTCACAATGGTTCTCCATCCTGATGCCCTCATGAACACAATCCAAGACTGCTCTTAGCACTGATCCAAGCAACCCACTCCTAGTGTCAGCCTTCACACCTAAGTTATAATTATAATGTTTTATTACCTAAATTTAATGCCTTTCATTTGGTTCTAAGTCCTAAGTATTGCTTTGCCCCAAATGAAATAATGCAAGTGTGTTGATTGTAATTCTCTGGCATAAATACTTTTGAATGTCATGGATTGGTTGGGCTTGGTCTCCCATTGCCACACTTAACTGTACTGACATGGTGGGGCTTTGTCATGGTGTCCTGTGGTCTAAGTGGCAGGGGGGCCTTGGGCATACATTGAAGAGAGTCAATTCCAGAACTTCACTGGTGGCCTTGACAGGCAGTAAACCCTTCCATATAAATAGCTGTAAACACTCCAGGTCATCTTTAATAGATGTTCTATATTTTTCTCTGTCAGAAATTTAAAAACAACTGAAATTGAAGTACATAATTAAAAGTTAAAAATATACGAAAGTGACACCCCCCCCCCACCCCATCACCCAGGTGCTCCAACTTCCTCACGCGTCTCAGGGACATGCTGGTTATTTGGTTCACTGATCATTGTAAACCACTGGTGCTGTGAGTGGGTGGCAGGAGGATCATGGGGTGTTCAGGGGCTCATGTGAAAGCATTGGTTAGGGAATAATGTGAGGGAATGTGTTAGCTATGACAGCTGGGCTATATAGTCAAAATATCATATATATAAAAAGCATTAAACTGAAATAAATATAAGAATTAACTTTGGCATTAATCTGAAGTACTATAGCCCATGGAAATCAATGATCTCATGTTGGACCTGATCTGGTGCAGTAACCAACAGCCAATGTAAAGATGGAGATTCTCTGTATGATGGTTTCACAACTTCAGAAATCAAAGGCACTTAAAGGAACAGATGAGGGCATTTACCAATGCAAGCAACACTCAAGTTCCTTCCAAGCAAAATTACAGAAAAAAAAGAATTTAAACGTTCAGTTACAATATTTGGAAAAATAGTCTGACAATCAACGTTGTTAAATTGTTCATTGTAGAAGACTCTAGCCTAGTCTATAGACACACCACTCAGGAAACTTATCGAATTGGCCTTTGAAATCCCTGACTTGTGGATTTGGCAGCGTTTGTATAGAAGTGGGGTTGTGCCACAATATATATGCCTAAACCCTGATCTTTCTATCAGAATCTCTGGCAGTGGTAAACAAAATCAAACCTATTGGACTTTATTTATGCTGTTTCAGATTTTAATAATCCTAAGAGTATCTTCCAATATTTATTAGCTGTTCTGTAATATTTAATGCACATTTAAGAGTGCATTTTCATTCCTGGATCCTAGATTGAGGGAAGGTTTTAAATGTTTAGCTGGAGAGCGGTGTTCCATTGGAGTTCACCTCTGACATTAGCAGAGATCTGAAAGGGGAAATCGACACCACAGTGAGTTTGAGGACTGTGAGCTGCTTTCCTTAAGGTCAGCGGTAGGGAATCATCGCACTGCTGACCATGAAAGCCATCCAATTTTGCTGATAGCAGATGGTTTTGATGTGGACATGATTGATGGGTTTCTTGGTGAAGTTGACCCAAACAACCAGTTTTGTGTTTTAATCTGATCACAATGCTTGGCTTTATCAAAATATTGCAGACATTTATTTGGCAATTTTCTAGATTTGGCAGATCAACTGTAAGTACAAAATGATAATCCCAGCAGCACGAGATGGGCTTTGAAGAGAGAATATGGTTGATCTCCATCACTCCATGGACAGCTGCTGATGTTGCTATGCAGACGAATATGTGGCCGCAGTGCTCTCTACCCTGTACTTTTGGTGACTATAAACGGTATAAGCTTTGCGCTATTAATGAAGGTGCTATTTCTGTCTGGTGGTTTTTATTACTTGAGGCATACTTTAAATTGCAAGAGCAAAGGCAGTGCTCCTTATATGTGTGGCCATTCTAAGACACACTCTCTCTCCTTCTTTATTGCAGATCTAAAGGGCCCAGCTCAAAATGTCTGACACTGAAGAAGTGTAAGTATTTATTTGAGTTTAAAATCGGGACTGGGATGGCCCAGTTGAAAGGGATGAGTTCTATCCTATTTCACTGCATGTCAAATAATGTTTCATTTTTATTTTCATTGTAATTCTTAAGTTGCTTTATATTATGTGTTATTTGATCTGTTACTAACTTTGTTATTTTTTCTCATCTGTTACAGGTACGAAGGTAAGTCCATTCAGTCATTTGTAAGCAAAATGCGGTCAGGTGAGTTTATAATCTACATACGCACATTCACATACTTAACAATACAGAAGGAAATCGTTTCTGCCAAAAAAATTCTGAGCTGATTCTTAATCCATGATCCCACCAGTCCATTTCCTCCCACTTTCCCTATAACACTGTAAATTATTCTCGCGACCATCCCAGCAGACAGTAAGTTCAAGATCATTATTATTCTACAACTAAAACAGTTTCCTTTACATTGTGTTTTTATCTTTTGACCAAATTGTTAAAATACTGGCCCTGGGAACTGCTTCCCACTATTTATCCAATTTAGAACAATCACATTATAGGATCACAGAGTCATACAGATCAGAAATGGTCCAGATTGGACCAACACATCCATGCTAACATTTTTGCCATCTACGCTAATACCATTGCCCACATTAGGACCATATCCTTCTAACTGTCTTGCCTCTTTAAGTGTCTACCTAAATGCCTTTTAAATTTGTAAATGAACCCGATTCCACCACCATCTCCCGCTTCATATTCCAGATATCAAGTATTCTTTGTGTAAAGAGTTTAACCTCAGATCCTCTCTAAAACTACTTCTGTTTTCTTGTGTTTGATGCCCCTACCAGTGGAAAAAGATTTTAACAATCCACCATGTTTGTGTCCATATTGTGACCAGGTCACTCTTCCTTTGTTCCAGACAAAACAAGGCCAACTTGTCTGATCTTTATGATAGTCCTTCAACTATGTAATAGTTGTGATGGATCTCCTCTGCACTCCCTCCAATGCAACCATATGCTTCCAATAATGTGGCAATCAGAACTTCACACAATATTCTAAATGCAGTCTTATAAGAGTTTCATAAAGTTGTAGAGTCTTCTGCAGGCTCTACAAAACCTTCACTTTTTTCCTGTAATGCATTGCAACAACCAGAACTGTGCACAGCTCCAACTATGGCCTAACCGAAGTATTATATAGCTGCAACATAACTACTTGACTTTGATATTCAATGCCTCCACTGATGAAAGCATGCCTTCTTTAGGACCCTATCCACTTACGTTACCTTTTTTTGGAAGCCACGGACTTGCACTCCAAGATCCCTCTGTCCATCAATGCTCCGAAGGGTCCTGCCATTTACTGTATACCTTCCTCTTGTATTTGACCTCCCAACGCACCAATTTTGAACTGTAATGTAAAGAGCAATTTTGTTGAGTTTTAATGCTTAATCTTGCCTAATCTTTTTTTTATTTCATACATTGGCATTTGTAAATTATTGGGAAAATTTAAAAAATATTCACAACTATGTTTGATCTTGAGGAGGGATTATGCAGGATTCCAGTAGCCCATCTGTTCCAATAATGAACCAACCAGAGTCATTCTGAGCCACAGGACATTTTAAATAAAACCAGAGACATGCAGACTTTACGTGCCAATCCCAATACACCAGTCCAGATTTGGACTGGCTTAATTTTGAATGATTACATGATGACCAGCCAGAATCAAAGCCACTTGCACTGAAGAAGGTGGAGTTTGTGGATTCCTGGCAACGTTTAGATGAAGGTGGGTTTACTTTTTACAGTGTTTGATGTAGTACTACTGCTATTTATTCCCGAGACAAACATAATTAATCTGAGATTTGTAGTAGCCTATTCACTTGTATTACTGGAGAGACTGGCCAGAAAGTGCATGACAAAGACTTGACTGATTTAGTCCTTAGACCACAGTCAGGGTTCTATTCGTGTGTATGTTAAAAGGAGGTTTCCCACTTGAAATACTGAAGGCAGCTTCAACAAGCCTCTGGAAAAGTCACTGTAGGCATTGAAAATCTAGCTTCATTTTAAAGCTGTTAGTACCTCATTCCCTTTGATTTTGGCAAGTTAAGATCAGTTTACTGGTTTGCTGGTTATTTAAAATCATTGTAACAGTATCCAAAGCAATGGCAAAGGAATTTGCAAAAATGCAACACTGTCCATTCATTTATTATAAAATTTCCACAAAAATATGAAACATAGCTCACTTTTTTCAGTATCAGAATCAGGTTTAATATCACCAGCATATGTCATGAAAATTGTTAACTTTGTTGCAATGCAATATATGATAATATAAAAAAGACTGTGAATTACAGTAAGTAGATATATATCTTTAAATCAACCACACCTCATGATTAATCAAGACTGTATAGTCTAGCAGTACCCAGTCACAATAATGATCCATTATTGGACAAAGGAATAATTAGTAGGAGTACTACATCAAACCTTTTAAAAGTAAACAGAGTTTCTGCTTGGGAATCTCAACGTCCACCCTCCCCAATACAAATGATTTTAAGCCTAGCAGGTAAGCAAGCATAAACACTCAAAATTAAGCTAGACCAAGGTTGGAAGGATGTATTGGAATAGTAAATGTTTGTGAATATGCATGTACATTAACTAAAAATAGAATCAATGGATATTTCCATTGCAAGTTTTTGTATTATATTAGTTATTCCATTGACAATGTAATCTATAGACCATAGAACTCTGATGTATTTGGCTAGATTTAAAATACAATTCTGATATCTTAGATTATAAATTACATTCTATGTTCATAATAGAGTGCAAAAAGGTGATCTTTTCAAAATTGGATAGAACTCATTGAATATATTCACTACATTTTTGTGCTCCAATGTAATCTTCTACGGAGATATTTCTTTGTTTTAAATTTGTCTTATTTAACCTTGTATTCTACAATTATATTGATTTTGAAAAATACTCAGTTGTTATTTTGTAGTTTTCTTACATAGGATGCTGAGATCTTCTGTAGCTTTCCAAAACTGTCTTTTGAATGAGACCTGTTTACTTTGCCTTGGTTAGGGATTTATCTGGGACTTTTGAGGAGGAACAAATTTGTTTTCTCCAATTTACTGCTAGTTAGTTTCTGCACTAGAATTTTGTGCATAGTAGATGTAAGTGGCTGGAAACTTTAATTTTGTCTTGGTTATTCTTAGTCCCATAGCAAAGCTATACAGTGCCATTAGGAGGGGAAAGAGAGAAGAGAAAGAGATAGAGAAGAGTAAAGAGAGGGAAGGAAACAAAAACAAGTTCTTGGTTTCCTATTAATTATTTTTCAACATTCTGTTCTTTCTCTTGGGCTCCATCTTGTTGCTAGTTGGATTTTATTGTTCAAAAATTTATTACCTTATTGAATTTGGAAGAGTTCTTTTAGGATAACATCCAAAATATTAGAATCTGCCACTTTCTCTGCACTTGCACAATTAATGCCATCTGCTTTTCTAGGGAATTATTACATTATTATTAGAAACACCTCAAGCCTTTTTTGCAAACTTGAGTTGGCCAGCCAGATATGTGTTACTATAATTTTTGACCCTGCGCTGACCTGATGTCCCTTTATATGTACTTTTCAGCAGCGGTCACTGAACAAATATCTGAATGATCCCGGAGTGCTCCCGATGTGGCCTTTTATATATTGACGAGACCCGACGCAGACTGGGAGACCACTTCACTGAACACCTATGCTCTGTCCGCCAGAGAAAGCAGGATCTCCCAGTGGCCACACATTTTAATTCCACATCCCATTCCCATTCTGACATGTCTATCCACGGCCTCCTCTACTGTAAAGATGAAGCCACACTCAGGTTGGAGGAACAACACCTTATATTCCGTCTGGGTAGCCTCCAACCCGATGGCATGAACATCGACTTCTCTAACTTCCGCTAATGCCCCACCTCCCCCTCGTACCCCATCTGTTACTTATTTTTATGCACACATTCTTTCTCTCACTCTCCTTTTTCTCCCTCTGTCCCTCTGAATATACCTCTTGCCCATCCTCTGGGTCCTCCCCCCCTTGTCTTTCTTCCCAGACCTCCTGTCCCATGATCCTCTCGTATCCCCTTTTGCCTATCACCTGTCCAGCTCTTGGCTCTATCCCTCCCCCTCCTGTCTTCTCCTATCATTTTGGGTCTCCCCCTCCCCCTCCTACTTTCAAATCCCTTACTCACTCTTCCTTCAGTTAGTCCTGACGAAGGGTCTCGGCCTGAAACGTCGACTGCACCTCTTCCTACAGATGCTGCCTGGCCTGCTGCGTTCACCAGCAACTTTGATGTGTGTTATCTGAATGATCTTCTTAGTTTAGAATGCTGAGTTCTCGCTCTAGCTTTCCAAATTGTCTTTTAAATGAGACTTATTTACTCTGCTTTAGTTAGGGATTTATCTGGGAATTTTGAGGTGGAACGATTTTCCAACTTACAGCTAGTTCCTGCACTAGAATTTTGTGTCTGGTATGTAGTTAATGCCAATGGTAAAAACTGGGTAAGTATTCTCAAGTGAGAAATCGATCATCGTCTGTTCTCTCTGGTGTTGGATTACAGAACATGAAGAACATGAACATGAAGAACATGAAGAACATGAAGGACATGAAGAACATGGGGGACATGAAGAGGGAGGTAACGATGATTTCAAAAGTTACTCTTTTTGTTCACTGTCACATTTTTTCTAACATAATGCTAACATAACCAAATAACTCCAGCGCTCTTAACATTGTAATATCCAACGTGCAAACATTAAAGCATTTTCTGTAATATTGAAACATTGTCTCCTTGATGTTGTTGAGTTATGTGTACATAACTTCTGATGACACTCTGCTGTTTTGCCTAGATATTCTTCTTCTGATTTGAATCTAGGTAGAAATATTGGCAGACTTATTTTAAGAGTTACCCTTTCAGATACTGTAGAATTTACAGGTAGTATTCAAATGTAGGAGATGATAGTTAATACTTTTCTCAAGGCTTATTTCAGAATGAATGAATGGATGAGAGCTAGATGTTGAAGCTGGAGGTTTCTTTATTTGGATGGATCTGTATTTTCTTCTTTCCAGAAAGAGATTCCTCTTGCTTTACTTTTGTCTTCTCTTATTAAATACCACCATGGAAGAGCTGGTTAGAGCTTATTTTCTGATTTCCACTTGGTTTGATTTAGTTGTTGAGCTCTCTGAAATTTCCAGTGATACAAACCCTTTGCACAGGTGCAGACATAGGTTTCAATAAATAATAAATATAGTGGAACTCCATTGAAATCATATTCTATTTGTGTGTTAAAGAAGTAGATATTAAAGTGTGAAAGCTTCCAGAATGGAGTAGAAAATGTAGGTTGTTTTTTTTCAAATTTTAAGTTAAGTCCTAGCTTGTGCTTGAAGCATAAAGTATTTTAAACACTGACCATTAATGAAAATAATTATATTTTAACAGAATAAGTTGTCAATTAAATATATTTACCCAATGTTTTTAATTGTTAAGGGAAAGTGAATTTCTGATATGTGCAATACTTTAGAAGTTATCCACTCCTATATTAAGTTCAAGGATGGCTTATATTAGTTTTCTGCTCCGAATATAATTTGTGTTGGTTTAGGACATTACTGGGTGAGAGAAATAGTTAGCAAAGTGTAACACAAGAACAAGTTGGAATTGGAAATCAAAATACATGTAAAATAAATGTTTGCATATACAGTATCATTGTTTCAAATTGGCTTGAGTTTGGAAAGAAGAAAATATGTTTGTCAGCAAGCGTTCTTTGAAGTTGCAGTTCTAACACTTCAGTCTCAGTGTTATAGAATACTAACTGTAAAGTTTTGCAACAAATGTGAGTGCTTTCAAAATGTTTGGAAAATTTACCTTTTTGAGCAGTATTGGACATGCTGGTGAAACTTATCAAACCCAACTTGAAGTGGGGATTCCACTGTAATTACAACTATTTGTTCATATATAAAACTTAAATTTTAAAAACTGACAATTATTTCATGTTTTAAAGCCCAAACCTGACACTTCATAGTTAGTCCTTTGTCATTAATCTAAACTAATCTGCAACCATTTTGAACCCTTAATGTACCATTCAGTGTAGTCTTTTGACATTCCTTGTGATTTTCCCATTTAACAGCATTGAAATGATTGTGAATTTCGGGTCTAACCTAGCCAAGAATATTTCAAAATGATTTTGCTTTCACTGTGCCATATGTCCCAACAAAATTATACTTCAGACAACTTAACATCAGTAGATAGATATTTTTAAGCTTCAAGAAGAATACAAACAGAATACTTTGAAAATTTGTCAGTCTGTGTAATTTAAGTGCCTTTAGCAAAGTTAAATCTGAAATGTAATAGATTTGGCATAACAGGAATTTCTCATTTGGGTTGTTGCATAAGACATGCACTCTACTTCAGTAATTAAATCATATTTGTGGATGTTAGGGTTGAGCTAATATGGACTAGTGTTTTGCTTTGTGTGTAGATTTTTCTTTAATTATGTACTGGGCTCTCCAATATAAATCATAAAATGTTTTCTGCCAATATTGTTCCTTTTCCTGCCTTCTCGGTCATGCACCTTCTGATCCCTGCATTGCTGCTTTGCCGCTTGCTGTATGCTAACACCATCCTCAGAGGAGGTTGCTGAAGAAGGTATGTGATGCAATATCTCCTTGCTCACCTGTTACATGGTTATCTTCTACTCTCATTCTCTTTTTCTTCATTTCATCATTCTTTTCACCACTGTTCATTTGTCATCAATCTCCCCTTCCTCTCTTTAGGTACGCTCTTCCCTGATTCAATTTTTCTTCAGTGCCCCTTTTCCAGTCTTCCTATTTATATTTTCATTTAACTTTTATATTGTCATTTTTTTCTTTAGTTTTACCATTATTTCTCTTTTTTCATCTGTCTTCCATTCTAAATAGCATCATCATAGTGCAAAGTTATTCTGAGTCTTTTTCGCTTTATCTAATTATCTTATATTTTCCTTGTCATTCTACTTCTGTCATCATCATCAATTAGTGTGCAAATTCCTGAATCAGATTTCAACTTCTATCACTTCTGATTATAGTTCCTTATTACCATTATCCATTCAGTAATCCATGACTTCCCAATCTTTTTGTCCTACTCCATCCTTTCTCCTTAATTATCTTGAATGTATAAGAATCTCTGATTATTCCCTTTCACTCATTATCCCATTTTATATGATGGGTTACAGTTTCTTTCATTATTAGAATTTCAAGAACTTTTATTGTGAAGAATTAAAATAGGCAATGATAAACATGAGCAAGATATTGCAGATACTTAATTACTGGACTATCTTTTGGACTGTGGATAGACAGTTATTGAGTTGTTTGAGTCAGTGATGCAAAGGAAATGGTCCTCTTGCATTCTGTGGTCATTTGTTACTTGTTCTTGGTGTTGTCCTTTGTCTGTTGCATAAGTAACCTTTGCTCTTCAACATGAAGTAGTAATGTACCGTATATTTTGGTTCTTTATATTTGATGCTGCCTGCGTATACTTGAACTCTCTCAGAAGCATATGCTGAAGAAGGTATGTTCCTTTTGAAAATCTCCTTTCTATTTATTGTGTCATATCAGCTACATTTTGTGACTCATGTTTCTTGACCAGGGATAATATTTACCCACCCTTTTGGTACACAGAATATCCATGCAAACACATAACAACTGGCTATTTTTTGGTCCTCTACCATCTTAATCAAGTCCCTTTATAGTCACTTGATGCCTATTACTATTGCCCTCAAGTAGAGGCAGTAGAATCTTCAATAATACTTGTAAAATTAAGACCAGTTGGTACCTTGAGAGCTTTCTGGCTGGAATGCCCATCCTGACTTCAGTGAAATATCATCAGAAAGAAAAGGTCCAGGCCCACTTGGATATCCAAAAATTTTCCTCAGTGGAGCCAGGAAGGATTGGAATATCTCAGCTTCTGTTTCTTGTTACTTCTCCCCCCCCCATCCCCCCTTAGAATTTGGCATTATCAAATTCGTCACTTTTGTCATTTTCAGGCAATTAATACTTACATGACAGGCTGCATCTTCCTTCAAGTGATGCTTGGGAGTTAAGGTCATGATCTAAAAGCACTGGTGGATTCTTCAATCTGCCTGCCAAAATCCGCCCCAGCTCATGACCACCCCCCCCACCATTTCTCGGCAGATAGTAATTTTTCTCCCCAGTACATGACCTGTGGCTCCCTAAACTGGGTGGCAGTGTTAGCTGTGAGGAGGATGCTAAGAGGATGCAGGGTGACTTGGATAGGTTGGGTGAGTAGGCAAATTCATGGCAGATGCAATTTAATGTGGATAAATGTGAAGTTATCCACTTTGGTGGCAAAAATAGGAAAACAGATTATTATCTGAATGGTGGCCGATTAGGAAAAGGGGAGGTGCAATGAGACCTGGGTGTCATTATACACCAGTCATTGAAAGTGGGCATGCAGGTACAGCAGGCGGTGAAAAAGGCGAATAGTATGCTGGCATTTATAGCGAGAGGATTCGAGTACAGGAGCAGGGAGGTACTACTGCAGTTGTACAAGGCCTTGGTGAGACCACACCTGGAGTATTGTGTGCAGTTTTGGTCCCCTAATCTGAGGAAAGACATCCTTGCCATAGAGCGAGTACAAAGAAGGTTCACCAGATTGATTCCTGGGATGGCAGGACTTTCATATGAAGAAAGACTGGATGAACTGGGCTTGTACTCGTTGGAATTTAGAAGATTGAGGGAGGATCTGATTGAAACGTATAAGATCCTAAAGGGATTGGACAGGCTAGATGCAGGAAGATTGTTCCCGATGTTGGGGAAGTCCAGAACGAGGGGCCACAGTTTGAGGATAGAAGGGACGCCTTTTAGGACCGAGATTAGGAAAAACTTCTTCACACAGAGAGTGGTGAATCTGTGGAATTCTGTGCCACAAGAAACAAGTGAGACCAGTTCATTGGCTATACTTAGGAGGGAGTTAGATATGGCCCTTGTGGCTACGGGGGTCAGGGGGTATGGAGGGAAGGCTGGGGCGGGGTTCTGAGTTGGATGATCAGCCATGATCATAATAAATGGCGGTGCAGGCTCGAAGGGCCGAATGGCCTACTCCTGCACCTATTTTCTATGTTTCTATGTTTCTAAACCCAGATGCTCCAGGCAATACAGCTCCTCGAGATATAGCATGTTGTGGCTGGGGAGCCATAATCAGGTAACTCAGCTCCCAGGGAAGGTACTGTAATCAGCTACTGGGGAGGTGAGAGGTTCTGAAGGACCAAGATACAGCAAACCCTGACACCAAAAATGTTTTTTACTTGGAAGGTGGGGGTTGCAACAATGAGCTGAGTTGTCATGTTTAAAATACTTCAACCTGAAGCCAGTACTTGGCATTGCACTTCATATGTCAGGAACTCCTCAGGCATCTTTTCCATTAGTTATCCTGAGGTGAGGCTCACTTGTCTTGTGGAAGGCTGCTTCTGCATGAATAGCTCCAGACACCTACAATATTTCTGCACTATTCTCTTTTATTTTTCAATTCCAAACACAAAGACGCTTAGCTTAGAAATTCTGTCATGGTTGTGGGTTATTTGAACCACTAGTAGCATTAGATCCTCCTTTTTTTAATCACCCAGGATTGTTTTCATATTTCAAGCAAGTCTATCCTGATTTTTAGTATCTGGTTTAATATGAAAGCAATTGTGGATAGCCAACTCGGAAAGGGAACTATTTTATCCTATTCAAACTAAGAATTGGATTAAAATATGTGATTATCTGTAAAATTCACGTTCTCAGTCATACCAAAACTAAAAACAAACTGAAGTGTAAATGTTACACATTATACTTTACCTAGTGTATAGTTTGCTGTCTTTTAATATTTGAGATCCCTGTGGAACGTTTGTCAACATTCCAGAGCTTGTTCATGGGCAGAGCATCAGATACAGCTGTAGGAACACATACCAGAGCTTCATACTTGCATGTGGAGATCAAAAGCCTAGACTATTGGCAAGGAACTAGCTTGGAGATCTACTTTTGTTCTGTCACTCGGACTGATTTTATTCTAGAAATGCCTGCAATTCAAGGATGTTTGAATGATACATGATTTTTTAAATTCACTTGTGTTCCCTTATAAGTACCCTTTATTTCAACAAATAGATGATATATACATATGTTGAAGTGAACTTGAATTTACATGGTGTTAAAGGAGTTGAGGAGTGAAGCTTTGTTTTTTTTATGGTTTTCTTTATTTGTATATATACAGTTTTTTTTCTGCATCAATATTGTTTCTTTTCTGCTCTCCGTGATACCTTTCTATCTCCTGCTCTGCTCTTTTCCTGCTTGTCCTTCACTAACAGTTTCAGAGGAGGTTGTTGTCCCAGAAGGTATGTAATGAAATTTCCATTCATCCTCTGGTTTCATTCTTCACTTCCTTCATCTTTTTTTTCTTTGCCATTTATGTCATTCATATTCATATCATTTCATTCTTTTTGTCTTTCTTTTTCTACATTGATTTTTCTTCTCTTCATTTTTCTGTCTTCCTTGTGTTCTGTTTTTCCTTTATTTACCATCACTTTCCGTCACCATTTCTACTTCTCATGTTGTCCTTCTTCAGTTTGTTGATTTTATTTTCCTTTATTCTCAATCATCCCATGTCATCAATATTCCTAATTATTCCATGGATGTTATCTCCAATTATTACGGGTCACTTTTTATCCTTCATTGTTTCATGTCTTGTAGTTTCCCTGGTTATGTCTTCCTGAAATTGAGGGAATGTTATTAGCTGCGACTTAAATATTTATTAATCATTATCACAATGGAAAGGTTTTAAACAAGCACACTTGCAGCAATATTTTAAATTATGGGATTGACAATATTCAATGATGAAATGACTGATGCTGGTAAAGGGGTTTTCATTTGATAACTTGGTGACTCTTCTTAGAGTAATCCTTGCTGCTTTAGCATTTTTTCCAACACTCATTAACATGTATTTTGCTTCTTTGTATTTGCTGCTCATTGCATGTACCTGGCCTCTCCCAGAAGTGCACCATGAAGAAGGTATGTTGCTTCGTTCTTCCAAATCACCTGTTCAGTAAGTGTTTCAGACCAGTTACATTTCGCTGCGGAAAAGTCTGCGGCAATTGGGACAACTTTGACCACTCAGCCTGGTCAACATGTGGTTAGATAAAGTGTACAAAGTTCTGCCACCCTCTTCCAGCTTGATGCATGCTTGCTACTATCTTGACTTTTGGCTGAGATCCAGACTAGCCACATTAACTTAGAATCTATGGAATCATTAATACTTGAAAGGCATTTTACTGCTCTATTGCACAGGCATCCAGCTTGAACTCCCTGCTCAGTAAAACCTAATGTAAGTTGCTTATTTTGGTGTTCAGTTTGCTTTCTCAGGAAAACAAAATATATGGTGTAATCCCACAGAGTTTGCTTACATTTTAAGTGATATTTGAGTTAAGTATGTGTAATTAAATTTGTTACTTTCTTGACCAAATTTCAACGTAATGGCATTACAGTAAAAATTGGACATTTTTATGCATTGGAACACAGTGCAAGTTTGATCAGTGTTTAGACTTTGCTGATGGATAACCTGAGACACAGCTGTCTGTGGTACACACCCACAGGTTTATGCTTGGAACTGAGGATTACATTTCGGCTTGGGACAACGCACAAAATACACTTGAATTCCAATTCTATAAATAATTTTATGAGCTTCAAAAGGAACATAATTGTTGCTCACCTAATGATGAAAAACAAAATCAGGGAATTTAATGAACAAGTGAGGTCCAATTTTTCTTAATATGAGAAGAAGATTAAATCCAGTTGGTAGACATATTGTGCCTGTCCACAAGTGCATTGTTGTTTCTGACCAACTAAATCATTTTGATTGTTTACATCCATTTGATGACTCCAGGCTTCCATTAATTGTAAGAACTAAACAGGATTGGAAAGATGATTAACATGGATAAATTGATGTTGAGCATCCTGTGAAATAGTCCTTGTACAAAACTTCAGTACAAAGCTGGCTACATGTTGAGGCTTAACTATGGCCCATTTACATGTCCAATTGGAAATCAAAGTTTGTGGATATTGAGTCTATTCTGACCTCCAAATACTGAAGTAAATGAGGTATTTTGGCCCTGGCCAAAACTTCAGATCTGTGTTGCTCACTGGTAACCTTAAGTCAATCTACAAATGTCATCTATTGTAATTATTATAGTAAACATATTGATTAAATCTTATTTTGTTCTGTCATATTTTCTCATTGCAATTCACAGTTTATGAGAATAATGAAAAAGACAGTATTTGGGTTTGATCATCGGAAACCATACGTTTATAAATTCTAGCTTCAGAGAACTAAACTCTTAACCATCTTTCTCTTTGTTCAGTTCTCCGGGGCTAAACTTGTAAATGTATGGCTTGAGGTAATTCCACAGCAGACTATTTATTTGACACTATATAGCTACAGAGTCATCAATCACCTTAACAGATTTCAGTGCAGTGTTCATTAAGTTTTGTTTATGGTTCAATTCACAAAGCAAATTTTAAAAATGTTATATTTGTAAATTATACTCTCAATTTCATAATCTGTCTTCATTTCCCACATAATTTTTAACATGTAAAGTGTCATGTATCATTGGCGATATCACAATTGTCTTTATTTCATGAACTAATCTAGTTTCTGTGAGTGTGAGTGCTTGTGATGTGAGTTGGGAAGGTTCCATTGAGTGCATAGTGGGTGGCTCGTTGGAAAATAAGGGTATCAGAAATATCAAACCAGCTGGATAAAAACAGGAGTGGATTTAATCCTTCTCCATGTTCAAAGGTTATGCGGAGAAGGCAAGAGAATGGGATTGAGAGGGACAATAATGATGGGGTAGCGGAGCAGACTCGATGGACCAACTGACCTAATTCTACTCCTATGCCTTACAGAAACAAAGGTTATGCAGATTTCAAAATAATTTCCGTCAAAAGATAATCATAGAAAATATTTTAAATAGTTTAAAGCGAAGCCATTGTACAAAATATTTGCCTGTCACACAGAGAGACATTATCAATTATTTTATGACTGGCACTTTTGTTTACATTTTTTACCCTAATTTCCGCTGGGAGGTAGAATAACACCTACCAGACAGGAGTCTAAGGCTTTGAACCACTTCACTGGCTTTAATGACACTGCTGTTGAAATTGATATATTTGACATCCATATTTCACTTGAACAATCCCACCTGTCGGTGATTTGACAACACACATCAAAGCTGCTGGTGAACGCAGCAGGCCAGGCAGCATCTCTAGGAAGCCCTAGAGATGCTGCCTGGCCTGCTGCGTTCACCAGCAACTTTGATGTGTGTTGCCTGAATTTCCAGCATCTGCAGAGTTCCTGTTGTTTGGTGATTTGACAAATCTGTTGAGCTCAGCTGGTGACAGTCACTCTGTAGCTGAAACAAAAGTGGCATTGTATGTTGGCAGTGTGGACAATGAGGAAAAATAAATCAAAAAGGAAGAACCAAGCATTATGAGTTATTGTCACTTGTTCACAAATGTCAAAGTACACTAATAAAATGGTTATGCCGAAACTCCAGAAACACCTAATTAAATACAGAAACTAAACCAACCAGGGCTGACAACTAGCAATATGAATAAATTACAGAAAGCTTGGCTAATAACGAGGCCTGCTTCAAACAGAAATTTTATTTATTTAACTGGGGAATCATGAATAGTTTTCATCCCAGTGACATCATGTGACTTGGCACTTTTCAGTGTGTTTATTAACAAGGACAAAGTAGCATTTGTCACATTCCATATGGGATTATTCACTTCAAAGGTGAAATTTCAACACATTTCATTATTAGAGATAGTATAAAGTTCTTCTTCCTCTGAATAATCACCCCTTCACCTTTATACAATTCAGTTCTGTTAAAGACACCAGAGGACACTGTCTCTCCACAATCACCCTTTCAGTTTGCTGCCTGATTTTGTAAAATCCACATGGTCCAGCCAGAAGCTGCTTCCCTTCAGCTTAGGTGGACAGCAACCGTAAAAATGAGTTCAACAGGACACATGGCTGACCTGTACACACTTGCAGATGAGGCTGGGTAGTGGGACGATAAGTCAGGCTGCAGCCACAGTGAAATTGACCAAAGGAGGGAAAATCCTGAGTGCAGAGCCTTGTTCCAAATTCAGAATGACCACACTGGAGGGAGTAAACTTAAATATGGAATGACACATTCAAGATGCGTTTTTGAACGTGTTTGATATCAAATGGTTGATGTATGCCTGGACACTTGAAGGATTCTGATTAAAGATATGAAGAGAGAGTTACTTTCCATCTGGTTGCCATGCTGAGGTTTGTCTGTAACAATAGCTGGCAGGTTCCTACAGACCTCTGTGAGGGTTCTGCAGTAGGGAGCTCACAGGGCTTTTCATTGTCTGATATAGTTAATTCACCAGATTTGCATGTGCTTGTATATGTGTGTGTGTATATATATATATATATATATATATATACGCATGTGTGTGTGTGTGTGTGTGTGTGTGTGTGTGTATGTATTTATGTATGTTTGTGTCTACACATATATATATTTTTTGTTAATTGGTTTCTAAAGAATTGCTTTAGGCTTAACATTCGGTAGATTTTAAAAACTGTAAAGTTCTATAACTGAAAAAGCAAGATCCTTTTTATTGAAGGATTGATTATCAGCTCATCCCATTGTGCCTAACAAGCATATTCTTGAAGTCTTAAAATCTTTTGACAATATCTTTTGACTTTATTGAACCCAAAATGGGTGACAATTTATAGCCACTCCATAATTTAGATTCATCCATTCTGTTGTGGTAATCTTCTGATAAAATTCCTTGATTTATATTTGTTTTTTTTTCCACTCTCCTGCTGCCATTTCCAGCTCCTGTTTTGTTCTTAGGGTGCTGACTCATGTTGATGGACAGTTTTCAGGCAGTGGATGCATCATCACTCTGCTATGGACAGAAATGATCAATAAGTGACCAGTTGACTACATTTCTGAAGCTCCTGAAGGGAGGACTCTGTTCATGAGCAGAGGGTTAGGCTCATCTGTAATGTTTACCAGGTTTGAATGGTTGTCTGGGATTACCTATCAAAGTGTAGCAGCTAAGAAGGGCCATTTGGATTAGAATATCGAATGAAAGCCATCCACTGCAGAAGAGTCCCCAATAAGGAGTCAACACTCTCAGAGGAGTGAACTGGAGAGCAGGATTGCATTTGTAGTATACTAAATTTTCACTTATTTAATTTCTTAAGAAATTAAACATTTTTAATGTTGTGTTGCATGTTTATTTTTAATTGTAATTAATGAGGCTAAATTCTATTTTGCTTCTTTTCTATTCTGCAGAGGAGGGAAAGCACAGACTAAAGTGAGTAGAGACTTTTCATGAATATTGAGATTTATTTAATAGAGGAATACCCAAAAAGTGCCAGGTCAAGACCAAATTCTTCACCATCTGTATTTCACATCAGATCCGCTATGCACTTGGTGTTCACAGATTTCTAGTAGTAGTCACTGAGCAACACAATAGCACTTGAGCTTCGAGTTGTGGACCCATCGATGTTGTTGACCTTAGTCAATCTTCATAATTCAGGGGCAATTTGTATATGCTGACATTTCCATTGATATCCATGCTCTACGAAAGATTAATTAAGAAATAATCCCAAAACCTAGACTTTGGAAATCGATATTAAAATGGTTTGACAGAAAAACTAATGATAGCTATCTTATAAATCTGCCTGTCCAAAAATCTTACTCCTTTGATAGAAAAATTCATGACAACATTTAGCTTTGTAAATGGTTAAATTAATATTTTCTATTTCTGCATGAGGCGATATCTCATTTGACTGCCCTTCTCTGTCAACTCTTCTTTTTTTTGTTTCCCTTCTAACTGAAAGCAAATTACTTCTGAATATTTTTCCTGCCTTTCTTCTTCCCTAATGTCCTTTATTTCTCTTTCTGTTTCTTTCTCTTCTCTCCTTCCCTATCACACTTCCCTGACTCGTTCTCCTCACCTTTTTTCTTTGTTTTCTTCTCACCTCCATTTCTACCTTTGGCACTCCTCTTCTGTATCGTCCCCTACTTTTTGCCTCTTTCATTCACTTGTTTATCTGGCACTTCTTCATCTTTCGCTTTGCTGTCCTTATCCTTTTATTTTTCTCATTAATGCATGTTCACCAGTTTTTCTTAAAATTCTGTCCTTCCTTGGTCTCATATTCATTCTCTCTCACTCTCTCTCTCCCCTCTCCCCTCTGCCCTCTGCCCTCTGCCCTCTCCCCTCTTCCCCCCTCTCTCTCCCTCTTCCTCCCATGTAATTCCTTAAGCTTATATCCTTTGCATTTAAACTTGTCAGACAGAGCAGTCCTAATTCAACAACCCATTGGTTAATTTACCACTTTGCTTTATTCACACCCTTTTTGGACCTTATCCACATTAACTCAGAATGGGGAAAATGCACTTGAAGAGGAACTAGACAGATAGAGATGTTCTTAAATTTGGACAGTGTCCTAGAGCACAGAAGAGACCTGGCTAGAGTTACTATAACCATGCAGGGCAACAATGACAATAATTCTCTTTTATTTAGTAAGGACAAATTTTACTTTGGTAAATATCAGAAACTGATCAGTCACTAAATGAAGAACTATCAGATTTCCACTCACCTACAAAGTGAAAATGAATACTATATTGATAATATGCGAGTATAAGGTGGGTGAGATTAGGAAGGATCACTGAAACTGAAATTGTTTAATACCCCTGCATGCACACCTTCACCATGATGAAGGACAATTCAACATTTTTCATGTTCCATTTAAATTCTTACTGCCATTAACATCTCACACTGTTTTTCTCTCATAGATTAAGTGCTCCCAAAATCCCAGAAGGGGAGAAAGTTGACTTTGATGTAAGTGAAGCATTTGTCAAATGATAAATGTACATATTATTTGCAATTTGTACACTACTGCTTTAATTGATACTTTCCTGAAACTTCCTTCTCATAATACCGTTTGTCTATAAACAATACCAATTGATAGAAAATAATGAACTACAGTTTCTATATTGAGCAGGATCAAATTCAGCATTCACCACTATTATGGACTATTTTCTAGAACTAATTGTGATTAATTAATAATAATTAATCAGCCATTCTATATATGTATGTGTCAGAACAGTAGGACTATTTGTAAATCTGTTTGGGATAGATCAGAATGATAAGGCAAAATATTGGGTGGTGGATGAAGATACATCTCTACCAAAGGAGGTGTAAGGCCTGCCTTCCCTTCGCTAGCCTGCAGGCCAAACTTGGGCAAGGTGTTGCACCTGCTTAGCCCCCCCCCCCCCCGATTAGGGTCATGTGAAGCCATGGGATCAGGTGGTGGAAGGTCATATTAGCAGCTGATGTATTGTCACAAGTCCTGGTTGTGCAACCACTGACACCAGGTAGACAATCTCTGACGAGTATTGATAATGGCTGGGGTCACCCATCTTGTAAGTACACTGCCCAGAAGAAGGCAGTGGCGAAGCACTTCTGCAGAAAAACTTGCCAAGAAGAATCATGCTCATGGATACGACCATGATCACCCATGTCATATGACGCAGCACGTAATGATGATGAAGGCAAAATATAATTGTACAGTATACCCTCTGTGGCCACCATTTTAGGTACACTTGTACACTTGCTCGTTAATATAAATATCTAATCAATCATATAGCAATAACTCAATGCATAAAAGCATGCAGTTATGGTCAAGAGGTTCAGTTGTAATTCAGACCAAACCTTAGAATGGGAAAGAAACAGGACCTAAATGACTTTGACCATGGAATGATTGTTGGTGCCAAACAGGGTGGTTTGAGTATCTCAGAAACTGCTGATCTCCTGGGATTTTCATGCACATTAGTTTCTAGAATTTACAGGGAATAGTGCGAAAAACAAAGTTAAACATCCAGTTAGGAGCAGTTGTGCGGGTGAAAATGCCTTGTTAATGAGAGTGGTCAGAGGATAATGGCCAGACTGGCTCAAGCTGACAGGAAGGTGACAGTACCGGCCGGTTTAGCGAGCAGAGCGGCGGACACCCCTGCTGAAATCTGGAGGAAAACACACAGTTTCCAAACTTGTTTTATCTCTCTGTACTGTTGTTGGAGGGGAATGGAGTCGTCGACACTAAGGTTTTCTTCTTTTCCATTTTTAACTTGTTAGTTTTGCCCAAGTCTTTTAGTTTAGTTCATTAATTTTGTTTTTCTTTGGGGATGGGGTTTTTTTTTTGGTTTTGTTTTTTTTTCTTTTTCATGATTTTTTTTTCAGTTTTTTTTGATTTGTATTATCCGTTGTCAGTTCTACATGATTGGGAGCTTTGTTAACTTACACTATTTGATTTTATAATTACTTTTCTTAAGTGTAACAATATATCTCCTACTATTTGTATTATTGCTATGTTTTGTTTCTATATTTCGAAATTAATAAAAAGATTGAAAAAGAAAGGAAAACACACAGAGGATGCAGAGGGGGATCACAAAGTGAAGGAAAAAGGACCAGGTTGAGACAACAGAGACTTATGGAGAAGAGGAGTTTGGTGGGTAATAAAATGGACGAGTTGACAGTGCTAGCCAGGCGTCAGAGAACATTTCGGGAGTGCAGTGTTATGTGTTTTACTGGGGCTGCACGAGGACATACCCAATCAAAACTTCTCCATGGACGGCTTCCAGACCGCTCTGGCTGACCGGAAGTGCACTGAGAGCGGTAAGCGTAAAGGAGTTGGGTGCTTACTGTTCTGGTTAACAACAGATGGTGCAATCCGGGTCATATTACGATCGAGGAACGTGTTTGTAGAACTTTTGAACTTTTTGCTGTTGGACTTCGGCCATATTCCACCGAGATACAACACTGGGCAGCACAGGAGGTCGTTCCTGCCTGTGGCCATCGAACTTGCAGCTCTTCCCGTGGAGGGTCAGACACCCTGAACCAATAGGCTGGTCCTGGACTTATTTTCCATCTGGCATAGTTTGCATTTTATTGTTTGCTTGTTTGTGGTTTTTGTATTGCTATATTTATGCTCTGTTATTGGTTGGAGTGGCTGTAACGAAACCCAATTTCCCTTGGGATCAATAAAGTATATCTATCTATCTATCTAGTAACTCAGATAACCATGTGTTAAAACAGTGGTGTGCAGAAGAGCATCTCTGAAGGTACAACATATCAAACCATGAAGTGAATGGACTACAGCAGCAGAAGACCATGAATATACACTCTGGTTACTGAGGGTATATGTCACAGCTGACTCAGATTTTTCTGCCAAGTCCTAATAAACTTAATAAACAGGCTCAACCAACATCCATACACCAAGGATGCCATGAGACACAACAAAACTAGAAACTGACTGAAAGTTCTTCTTCTGCCTGAGATGAATAGCATTGTGACCTGCAGTGGCTCTAGACTGAGATATCAAAGTGAGATTGCAAGACTATTTCATAATGCCATCTTTACATCCCTTTAATATACCCAGATGTCATTTTCAATTGCAGTTGCAATGAATACGGTACCTACTTTCAAGTGCTAATTTTAGCAATGTGTTTCAGTTATTTGTTCAAAATAAATCAGCTAACAGGTACAAAATTAATTAACAATTGTCAAAGAATTAAACAGTTTATAGAAGTTATCTCCATTTCCAGGTGAACAGAAAATGGCATAAGGCTATTACTAATAATAGCTAATGTTCTGTTGTATTCTTGAATGGAGTTTGGGTTGTAATGTTTGATAGTGTAGACCTTTTGAGTATATTGCTGAGGTGAAATAATATTTGTGATGACTACAATTTTAGAGGACAATTGTCGAGGGAAATTCCCTTAGATTGGTAGTTCATGGTACTTGCTAGATCCTGCAGGTAGAAGAGTCAGATTATCAATATTAGTAAACAAAGCAAGAAGCACCTGTCTTTCTTTATACAGTTTTTATTCTTTCAAGTGTGAATTCTGAGCTATATTGTATGTACAGCATATACAATGTGGTAATATAACACACACAGCAGTGTTCTAGGCTACACTGTTTTCAGCATGCTTTCACATTTTTGCTATTCTACCTTCTGTCCAAAGCTCAGATCTTACTTTGTTCAGTCAGAGAGAGGTGTGCTATAAGCACTATGTCCCATTGATTTATACAATTCAGTTCTATTAGGGAATTGAAATTAACTTTGGATCCAACATTTCTTTTGCTGCTTAATTATCATTTTTATGTTTGCATGGTGTTCAGGACATCCAGAAGAAGCGGCAGAACAAAGATCTGGTTGAGCTGCAAGCCCTGATTGATCTTCACTTCGAGAACAGGAAGAAGGAGGAAGAGGAGCTGATTGCCCTGAAAGAGCGGATTGTGAGTATTGCATCAATAGTTAAATAACCTGAGGGACTGCTCCTGCTTACGTCACTATAGAATTCTGTGTAAGAAGTCATCTCATTCTGCATCAACGTCTCAAACTGGCTGTGGTTTTGTTGCATAGCCACAACTTTCCCTGCTATACCATCCCAGCTCCATTACAACAGTAGAGATGGCTGCATCACTGTGATAAGCCTACAGATGTTACCCTAACATTCTTCATGTATTGAAATTAAAAAGACACTGTCCTTGAACCCTGAGTCATTTATCTATTCTCTATTCTGCAGGAAAAACGACGAGCAGAAAGAGCTGAACAACAAAGGATCCGTGCTGAGAAAGAGAAGGAGCGTCAGGCTAAGCAGGCAGTAAGTCACTGACCACTCTGGGCTTAACTACTTCAGTTCTTACCATCCTGGGTGGCATATAGCAAACAGAGCTATTAGAAATGATAGTTAGCATCAGTAATAAGATGGGTCACAAATGCACTTTTCCTACCTTGTGGTCTTCTCCCTGCTCACTTGAAAGCACATACCGTGCTGAGTTATTGTTTCTTGAATGTTATATGTCATAGAGAATGGCAGTGTGAGGCAGGTGGTAGAGCTGTTGTCTCACAGCTCCTTTCAGTAAAGTTCAGTCATGATCACGAGAGAGCTGCGGCATCCATCCCTAAAGACCCTCACCATCCAGGGCACACCCTCTTCCTGTAACTATCATAAAGGGGGAGATACAGGAGCCTGAAGACTCAAAATCAACAAATCAGAACAGCTACTTCCCTCTGTCATCAACCTGAAAGGTTCATGAATCCATGAGCACGACTGAACATTTTTTTTTAATACTATTTACTTATTTTGTAATTTATTGTAATTTTATGTGTTTGCACTATACTGCTGCTGCAAAACAAACTTCACTTTGTGTAAGACAGTGATCCTGACTGAGTGCTTTATCTGTGGAGTTTCTACTTTCTTCTACCACGTAGATTTTCTTTGGATCCCCCCCCCATATCCCAAAAGCATATGGGTAGGTTGGTTAATGGGTCACATACATTGTCCCCAGTGTCAAGGTAAGAGGTAGAATGGGGGTGAGTTGTTGGGAATATGGGGAGAGTCGAGTGGGATTAGTGTAAAAGGGGTCTTGGTGCTCTGAACACACAATGTGCTGAAAGGTCTGTTCTTATGTTGTTGATTCTGAAACTTCACTAAATGTTGTCTGACACTTTCCTCAATTGTAATCTTGGAGTATGTTGAAATACATTTTGACCTTATTAAGTGCGTATCAGTCAGTTTGGAATCTATCAAACAGATAAAGTGTTAATAAATTCAAGCAAGTCCTTTATCTGTTTGATTTCCTTGCGTTAAATCAACCACTTGGTTTCTGAGTTTTGTGCTGTTTCTGAATGTGATGTTTTTAAAATCTCTTATTATTCATTCAATAGGAGGAGAAGGCAAGAAGGGAGGAGGGTGATGCCAGGAGAAGGGCTGATGATGATGCCAAGAAGAAGAAGGCTCTGACCAGTATGGGTGCTCAATACAGCAGCTACCTTGCCAGGGTAAAATGCCAGCGTGCGGTTAAGATTTCTTGAAAATATAAGCTCCATATCTTTCCTTAGCTCTCGCGATTACATGTGGGCACTGTATAATTATTCAAAGCTCAGCCCAGGATTAAAAGTATGGAATGAAGGATGTACTAGAGTTTATCAGAACTTTATCAGGTTAAAAGTCACAAACTAAACCTTAGTTTACCTTGAAAATTTTTGGTGGGTGCTGAACAAGCATATTAACAAATTCCGATCAGACGAAATTCAATTTTCTGGTGTTAAGATAAAAGGTTTATCAATTTATACTCTCAGTGCATGCCAAGGCTACTGAAGTTGCAAATCCAAAGCAATTCGAGATACTGATTTGCAAGGATGAACTGGTTGAAAAAATAATGGAAGTGGAAATATGTATCCTTAAAATTAACAATTACACTTTTGTTGCATTAGGCTGATCACAAGAGAGGTAAGAAGCAGACTGAAAGGGAAAAGAAGAAGAAAATCTTAGCAGAGAGACGCAAGCCACTTAACATTGACCATCTTAATGAAGACAAGCTTAGGTGAGTCCTGACAAGTGAACTCCTGTGCAAAGGGTAATGGGATCCTATTTTTGTCCTTGTGACCTTGCCACCTTGGGTTGGTTAATACTCACTTTGAAGGACAAATAGATTTATTCAGTCACAGCCTTTGCACCAAGAAATTTATATCTTTTCCTATGACAAAGAGAATTATTCTTCATGTAATTCAATTAATCTGTTTGTTATAAGAGAAAGAACAAAATAACTAGGATCAATGGAAATTCAGAAAGGAAATTGCATCTTAAGGTGTGCTGATAGTTGGATTTATGGAGGGCTGTTGAATTTGACAGCACAGACTTATCCAATTAATCTTATTTTTGTGAATTTTCAACCTGTTGATTGAAACAAAAATATTTAAATCTTGGTGGTAGAAATGTTCAAATCAGAAATAATCTGGCACTTGCTGCAAACATTCCTGATGTGATAGGCTGAGCACCTTGTTGTGTTTTGAATTTTTTGTATGCAATTTTTAATTTTAAAATTTAAGTACTTTTACTATTTTTGACAACAGAGTTGACTCCCCACTTTTTAAGCAGCTTGGTGAGGATCCTCTTCCATGAAACCACCTGAAATTGGCTGACAAAACTAAAGGTTATCTGGATAATGAGTCTGAATGCTGTGCTTCTAATCTTGAACATCAAATTTGACTTTTTTCCTTCCCCGAAGGAAGGAGTGAGATTGTCTGATTCCACACCATTTGTCCTCCACTATGTGAGGATGAAGGACTGGTTTAGATACCCAAACAATTTTCACCCCATTTTGCCTTTATTCTTGCTAAACCCTGTGAGAGGATGACTAAATTATAATTTGCACCTCTTCATTATCTTTATCGTTATTGTTTTCTTAAACTACCAGGGAAAAAGCAAAGGAGCTCCATGATTGGTTGTGCCATCTAGAATCTGAAAAATTTGACCTGAGTGAAAAACTGAAGAGGCAGAAGTATGAGGTATGCATCCATTGAGGTCCACATTCCATTAGGCTTCCTAATTACTTGATGTACCATGTGCTGACTTTTTGTGTTTAATGTACTATTGTCTGTGGATGCATATCAACCTTCCTCTTTGATTATTGCATAATTTGTTCTTCCCTCCAATGTGGACAACCTTATATTTTTGTATATTGTACTCCTTCTGCCAAGCTAATCTGTTTTGTCACCTTGCAGGCTCTTTGTTTCCTACTTTGTGTTGGCATGTTTAGACTCGCCCACCTTTGCATCATCAGAAAACTTTAAATGGCCCTTTAACTTGGTCCTTTCTTTCAAGTATTAATTGGTGGAGCACCAGCACTAATTCCTGCAACTCCTCACTGGTAACTGACTGAGAGTCAGGAAAGTGACTGACTTATCTAGACTTCCTGTTTTTTGTTGTTGGTTTGTCACTCCCCCTCCCCATATTATCCTCCAATCCTATGTGCTCTTACCTTGTGCAGTATCTGTTTATGTGGCTCCTTATCAAATGTCTCCGGAAATCCAGTTATATTACATTCATCGGTTCACCTGGGAATGTTTCTTCTTTTCGTACCTGGTAGTTAATAGTGCTATAGAACATGGCAAATGAGAAAAAATTAAGTTGTACGAAATCTTTACCAATCCTATTTTAAATGAACTCTTAATTACAGTTAATTTATTGTGCTTTCAAACTTAATCAAAGATATTCTTTTCCTTTTTCAATATTTTTATTAATTTCTTACATAAAAGAATACAGAGTACAGTAGGATATATTAATATACATCGATTACAATATATTGAAATTACAGATGAAGTGTAATTACCCCATATCCATATAAGTTAAATTTAAACAATATTAAAAAAAGAGATAATTTTATTATACAAAAAATCTAAACCCACTACCAGAAAAAAACAGCTGTTTAGTTAAAAAAAAGAAAAGGAAAAAATCCTTAACATATAGTAAAACATATTATTAGCCAATATCTGTGCATAATAGCAAATCAAAGATTTTGAAAATGATTCAAAAAAGGTCCCCACAACGTCAAAAAATTTCGTCTAGGTTCAGAAATTGAACAGCAAATCTTCTCTAAGTTTAAGCATGACATAACATCATGTAACCAATGAGTATGAGCAGGCAGAGTGGCATCCTTCCACTTCAGCAACAATGCCCTCCTGGCTATAAGAGACATAAAGGCCAAAATATGCAAATCATGTGACTCCAAAATAATATCATTTCCTCCAACAATACCAAATAAGGCAGTCAAAGCATTAGGTTTAAATTTTACTTTAAAAAGCACCGAAAAAGTTTGAAATACTTCCTTCTAATATTTTTCAAGACTCGGACAAGTCCAGAAGATATGGATTAGTGAAGCTTCTCCATTGTTACATCTATCACAATAGGGAGATATATCCGAATAAAAATGAGACAGCTTATATTTAGACATATGGGCTCTATGAACAACTTTAGATTATAGAAGGGAATGACGGGCACACAATGATGAGGTATTAACCAATTTAAAAGTTTTATTCTAAGTGTCCTCAGAAAATGAAATCTGTAAATCTTGTTCCCAAAGATTTTTACTTTCATCTAAAGGAGTATTTCTCATTCCCAGCAACATACCATAAATATTAGATACAGATGCATTATGGAAGGGTTTCAAATTAAAAATTGTATCAAGTAAATTTTTATCTGGACTTTTAGGAAATGTATGTACTTGAGAACGCAAAAAGGCTCTAATTTGTAAATATTTAAAAAAAGTGAGTTCTCGGTGGGCTATACTTAACTGACAGTTGTTCAAATGAAGAGAGACTATCTGCAACAAATAAATCATGAAAACATTTAGTACCCAATCTATTCCACTCTTTAAAAACTACATCAGACGTAAAAGGACCTTCCTTTTAAAATTGTAAGAAATCAATTTACTTATTTGGGCATAACAATTACTAGGAATTATAAATTCCTTTTAAAGAAAATTTTTTTACACTTCTGAATTATGTTAAGAAGGCACTATCAAATTGGTTGCCCCTCTCTTTATCATTGATTGGCTGAATCAATTCTATTAAAATGAATATTTTTCTTAAATTTTTATATTTATTTCAGTCCATACCTGTTTTTATTCCTAAATCCTTTTTTGATTCTTTGGATTCTATTATATCTTCTTATATATGGAAAAATAAAATTTCTCAATTAAATAAAGTTAATCTTCAAAAAGCTAAAAAGAATGGAGGTTTAGCCTTACCCAATTTTAGGTTTTATTACTGGGCAGTCAATATATGGAATCTTACATTTTGGTTATATTATATTAACCTAGAGGTCTGTCCTGTCTGGGTTTCTTTAGAAGCTAACTCTGTTAATAAATTTTCTATCATTTCTCTTCTTGGATCCTCAATTCCTTTATCTTTATTTAACTGATAATTTTGTAGTTAAACACACTTTGAGGATTTGGGTACAATTTAGAAGATATTTTGGTTTATAGAGTTTTTCACATTCCAGTCCTATTTTTTTCTAACTTTTTTTAAACCTTCTATGTCTGATGTAGTTTTTTAAAATCAAAGATATTCAATCCTCTCAACCTATAGTGAAGCCCAACACACCTATTTGTGAACTAGTAACGTAATTTACCATGAAACTGACAGCAGAGAATTTTCCTTCTTTAATCTTTTTTGAGAGACAGGTCAATAGAAATGAATGGAGAAAAGTTGTTTCATCCATTTTAGTTATCCACACCTAGTTACAGTGATACACATAATATCCTAAATGTATAATATCTTGGAAGCATCTCATATATTGTTGTTCGGTGTCCGCTTCTCAATCCATCTCTATGAATGGTGGCCAAGTAGATCAACAGAGCTGCTAATCAGGAATTTTAAAAAAATATTCTATTCTCTATAATAAGCCTTGTCAAAGTAGCAGCATTTTATTAAGAGTTAATCATTTCCACAATCTTATTGTGAAAATTAAAAAAAAACAATATTGTGAAATTATCTTACATTATGTAACTTAAGCACAAAATGGTATAGTTTTATATGAGGCCCAATATTTAACATAGACACACTCATGTTTTAAATTAAAGAAAATTGTACACATTACTTCCTGACATAATACATAATGCATGTTTGTAAAATTCCACTGAACTACATATTGCTGTAATTTATTTTAGACTACGTCACTACGTACAAGATTGGAGCTACTCTCCAAGTTGTAAGTATTAAACACAGCCACAGTAAGTGCCACAGCTGTAGGGGTCCTGCCTGGAATATGCATGGGCCGGCTGCATGGTAAGCCAAGCAGACACCAGATACGCAGGGAGAAGGTAGCAGGTTACCATTCTGATTAACATCCAGTCCCTAGTCAAAAAGATGACAAAGTACAAGTGATTTTTAGTTACTGGAATAATCTCTTGATTTTAAAATTTGATTTGTCTCTCAAATTGAAGAGGCTATCTAACCAATCAGATGATCATACTTTTGTTTGGCCAATCGCATTAATTGTCAAAGTACAATTCTTCCTAAAAAATAATCCAGTGTTCAGGCTTTTGGATCATGTTTAATAGTTAGTATTTATCATGCCATTATATTAAGTTATGCTTGTTCTGGAGTAACAGGAATTCCACACAAATTATTGCATGGATCTAGAAGATGAATGGATGATCCTTCACCAGACAGAAACAAGAGAGTGTGACTCATTTTTTCACTTCATCTTTTCCTCGTTGTGAGGAAGTGCATCCAAGGATGAAGGGATCCTTCCTGTAGCAACATTAAGAGTTCACTTTGCTTGTAATAGTGACAAATAGATGGAAGATATGCTGCTTTGATCCAAGTCCACCGAGTAACTTGGTGTTTCAATATCCCAGAGAATTTGCACGCTCAGTCGTTTACTTAGGATTTAAACTGGAATACTTATTTCAAAACAAAGCTCAATAAAAAACATGGAGACAAACTCACACATGCAGTACACTTTAATACATCATTATTCTCCAAAAGCAAATGAATTAGTAACTATTTAGCTAATTACACTAATGAAGGGAATGTTTGTCCCATCATGAGCATAATGGGATCATTATTACTGATGATTACTGATGTATTATTTGCCATCTTTGATGTAGATAATGCATCTTACAGTATTTTAAATTGCACCCACCCACCTGCCAGTTGATTTGGGTATCACAATCAATGTAGTTTTGAAGCACATTCTGAGCAAGATCAATGTCTTTTTGTTAGCAACAGTGGTGTACTTGGCATAAAAACATAGAGCCACCATTTCTTTTAATCCTTCACTGAAGGTGTGACATTGTTGCATTGATTAATTGACCTCTGGTTAAACCTGCTACCTCCTCAACAAGCTATCAGGCTAGCTACCACAGTTCAGTACAGTTCTCGAGCCAGGTTGTCATATATCCAGGGTCCCTCATTTTCCATAGGGTGACAAGCAGTGGGATGGATGGAGGAAGATGACACAGTAAGTATTGGTCTATGTCTGCACAATGGTGGACAGGTAAAATTTCATCCAACAGGTTCCTTTCTGCCTCTACTTGAGTTCGTGTGTGAGAACAAACCATTCAACAGCCAAGTGGTCCAAACCTCCAAAGACAGGTAATTGTCAGTCTTCAGCAATAGGCACTAATGAGTGTATATTGTTTACAGATCACTACAGCCAGAAATCGCATTGATGAACTTCAAAAACAGTAAGTATATTGCTAACCCCGACTCCAAACTTTCATCAAAGGGAACTCACAAGCATGGCCATCTAATGTATCTACTATGAACAAAGCTAACAGGAATTCAATTCAAACAGGCATGGTACTGGTCTGCAAGTGAAAACACAATACATTACTATTATAACTGGTAATGTTAACTACTATTATGTAACTACTATTATCACCAGTGCCTGTTGGAATTAAATTATTTTTTTTTCTGAAATGCCAATCCAAGATTTTAAACCATATACGAAATGTCAGTCTCCACACAACTGGGCTATAGCTAGACCTTTTAGAACAAAGCCTCTTGATTATCTTCAGATAACTTAAGCAATATATATCTTACTTTGGAAACACTGAAATGATGAAGGAAGCCATGAACGTAGACAAAAATGGAGGACCTTCAGTGGTGCCCCAAACACCAATGGCATTACAGGCAAAAGAGAAGAGAGACCTTGCTTTTTTCACAATATCCTTCATCAAGACATACATACATACATCAGGTTACCTTTTCAGCCATGCCGAGAAACTGAAGTTAGTTAATGATTCCTGTTAATGAGTACCTGATGGTTAGCTTGGACATGTTTCTGTGCTGTGTGATTTTATGATCAATAAACAATAATCCATTATACTTCCATAACTGAGGGAATTTTGTGAAAAAGATGCTTTCAAATTTCAGAGACCATACAACTAATTTCTAAAGGCATCCTCTTTGATGAGCGTCTGTGTTCAATAACAATAAATAGTATCAGTGCTTTGCAATTATATATTAGGGATAGATTTTTTTCTACATTGGTTTGTGTAGATTATGATCATATAATTATATAACTATGATTGTAATCATAGTTCCATTAAAAATGTCATTTTCCCTTTAGAAATACCAAAAATTGTAAATTTTAAGTTCAATGCAGAATTAACAGCACAGTTACAATTGGCCTTGGTATTCACAGGCTAAGATAAAAGTGTTTGCTTCTCAGTGACAATGAAGAGTCAATATGCAGATGATACTGTGATCAATTTTAGAGCCTTTCACAATTGAATAGACTATTGATTCATTGCATCTAGGATCACACAAAGCTTAAAACATATTGGAAGACTGCTGACGTCGACAAAATTTGTTTCCTTGCATTTAATGCCATCGTGAATTGATTTCCACCGTTGATGTTTTACATAGAAAACCTTTGATTAGCCTAAAATCTAGTTGTGTGGAAACTCCATAACCTTTAACCTATTTAGACCCATATTGATACACTGACAAGATATTATGTTTCTTTCTATTTAATCCCTCTTCTATTTTATCTAGTTCACTGTTTCCCTTCAGTGAATTTTCACTTACATACAGAACACACTGTATAATCTGATGTTGACTTCATGGAGCTTGTCAAACCATGGTGCAGAGCATTGTGAATAAATCTCTCAAAACATTCCTTCCTTCAATGATCACGGCGAAAAACTTCACCCATTTATATTTGAAGAACACTTTTATTTTCAGTTAACCAGCTGGAAAAGTATTTTTGAGGACAATTATTTTTTGAAAATAAGAGGATACTTTTTATATTATTGGACGTGCTTTTCAAGTCCTAACTCAATCAGGGCAGAGGTTATGATTTTTTAAAAATTGTTTTGTACTAAAATGGTACTAAGTAGCCCAAATAGTTGTTAAATATTGAATATGTTCTTAGGTAGTTATGGGTCAGTAATGCATCACAATCATCAATTATTCAGAACAGGCATAATGCTATTGCAACAATGTGTAAAATGATACTCCACATTGGTGCAGTTAGTAGAGTCAGAACACTAGAGATCCGGGTACAGTACTGATCTCTGATGCTGTCTGCAGAGTGGAAATTACAGGTTCTCCATTTCACTGTGTAGGTTTCCTCGGAGTATTTCTGTTTCCTACCACACCCCAAAGGCAGCAGGTTGATAGGTTAGTTGGCAGTTATCTATTACCCCTGGTGTGTAGCTGAGAGGAGTTAATGGGATTGTGGGAGAATAAAATGGAATTAGGGTAGCATTAGTGTAAATGGATAACCAATAGACCACATGGGCTATTTGGGCCGTAGGACCAGTTTCTAGTGCTGTATGATTCTATGACTATCAAACACAAGTATTGGGATTAGATAATCAAAGGAGTTTTATACATACACAAGACTAGGTGTAAAATTATATGTTCCTGGGGTATTGGGAAGATTATCGTGCCCTCTTGGACAAGGAATATGCAAACTCTATGACCCTTCTCCAATGAGAAGGTTTTTCTGAGTTCCCAGCAAGCACAATCATAAAAAGATCCTTGATGGAGCAAAAGAAGCTCTGGATGAGACCTCTTTGCTAATACTACATGATATAATAGTCTGACCACTTACTTTGTGCTTAAAGTTACCCACAATGCTTTGTACTAAGGTTCCTGTATTTGCGTGATTCCCTTCACTGTTTGTTTCGCGATAACCTTTGTCTTTACGTTATGCGTTTGATGCTGGTTCTGTGCTGCATCATAGATAATCTGAAACCACGTGGGACTGAGAGCCCACTGTTTCCATTCACAGCTCCAGTCAAAGACTCTATAACGAATGATTTCTTGTGAAAGTATTGTGACATGACGACTTGGGATAACAGCCTTCCCAGTTGTATTGTTTACAAGTCCACAAATAAGCAAGTTTAAAAATATTCCTAATGGGACAAAATATTGGGAAGTGAACTGAATTGTATCACAGGAAAAGGAATCACAATTTTCCTGGAAAGTGATGAATTAACTTAACAAAACAAATTTATTTTCTTTAACTTGAAGAATATTTTATGAATTGAATACCGAAGGAAAGAGAATGATCCATTTTCTCATGTTGCCACCATTGTGTTTCTGTCCTACTGTACAACAATCCTGTTAGGGTAAGATTTAGTTTTGACAAGGTAAAAAATCAATGCGAATTTTGGAACGTTGCCCAGAATGAATGAGGATCAAGTCATAAAGTTAGGTCATCCATGGGAATCCCACTCTGAGTTTCACTGGAATCCAATATAGTTGTCTTCTTTATAATATTCAGAAGATGGTTGGTAGGCTGGTCTCTCCTGCTGCATTATGTAAGTAATTTATTAATCTACATTAAAGACTACCAAGACTCCTTATTGGTAAGTGAAGCATGTCTGTTTTCTGAAGACCCAAAGTCATGCTGGCATGTTGACTTTTATGATTCAAGCACAAAGAGTAGCATGCACTTTTTAAAAATAAAGCTTGCAAAGGTATAGAATGAAAACTATGGTTAAGCAGGTAAGTTAAGTATAACGATACGAGACATAAATTGATTTTGCAAGTGTTCTTAGTCTTCTATATCTGACATTGAAATACTTCTAATGACACAATGGGACAAGAAGATAAGTGGATTTGCACCTTATTCCATATCCTGCCTGCTTGTTTCCTTGAAAATGCACAACAAATTCCTCCAAAAGTACCTTAGAATGTAGGAGTAGGGATATATACACACACACACAGACACACACACACATGCATATAATCTAAATATGGACTCTGCATACTATTACCAATTCAATAAACCACATGATAGAATATACCAGACAAGGACTTTGCCTAACAACTATTCTATTAATCATGATTAGTTTAGACAACTGAAAGACTCACTACATAGTTTTAAGCACATAATTACATAATTCTTTAGTTTCACAAGTCTTCTAGCTACTTTCACAACTTACAGAACCCACTACTTGTACTCAGACATTATTCGCTATTTATGAACCTGAATGGGATTTAACCCAGCAAGTTTTTCTCTGAGTCTGTGACTCTGCGCTATTTGTCTCTGGAGTTATTGCTGGTCATCTCCTAAGGCACCTTTTTATTATTTCTTTGCATACTTGCAAAATATTACTTAATTCTTTATTGCATTTAAACATCTCCAATCCTAATCCTTATCCAGACCAGCGTGTGTTTCATTAACTTCTTCAAATTGCACTTGACGCCATCCTACACTTACTTTACCCATTTAATTCCTAAATTACCAGAGTGTTTATATGAGATTTGTAATCTGCCAAATATCTTTTTCCATAACATGTTAGATCCCAAATACCCGCCTTCCCCATCTGCTTGTCCTGTCTTTGGGATAATTTGCAGTGGGAGATTCACGATAGGATAGTCCACAGAATTGTAAAACTGTCCCATCAAGCACTCTGTTGAGACAAACACTGTGCCCCTTTGTTCTGTGGCTTCTAACCACTCTTCCTAGGCAGCAGAGTATCATCCCAAAGACTGAAGAAATGCTTGACATCGCACCGGCTGCTAAATTTTTTTAAGTTCTGAAAATCAAAAAACAATTGACTAAAAATAAACCATGAATCACGGACATTCGGGGAATGCTTTTCAGCACCTCAGTTACTGACATTACACCCAAATTCCTTAACTTCTAATTCATCTCTGATCCTGAAGCACAGTGCGAAGAACTAGTTTTTCTATCTTTCCTGTCAACTTTATGTTTGTCACCTTAAATTAGATAACATTTTAATTTTCTAAACTTCAAGAATATCCATCTGGTCCTCATGAATTATTTCATTTTACCCCTGTCATTCCTTCACCCCCTCCCATATTATTATTAATGTCACTCATCATAAAATTAGTTTGGGTATCTATGAGCATTCATCTGCCTCATGCTGCCCCACATCACAGCTCAGTGGTATACCGGGATATGTACTTATTAGATAGAACCACAGTTTTTCTCGCTGAGTGAATCACTGAACAACGTTACCTGTGCATGTAAACAAGGACATCCAGTGCTAAACCTGGTTCAAATGAGCAAGAAACAAAAAATAAATAAATAAGGCAATAATATACCACTTTACATTACAAAAGTTAGGATAAACATTTTGAAACCAAATGATTTTGAATATGTTGCCTTGCTTGATGTCTATAAAATGCATACAATCTTGCCAAAGCATGAGGCTGCCTTTTTCATTTAAAATAATGTAAAAAGAAAATATTTTCATCTACTTCAATTTTAGGTAAATATAAATTGGTATGATCTAAATCTGAAGAAGTCACTACCTCTATTTTTCTGGACTGACAACTAATTAGGGGTTAAGCTCAGCTACTTTGTATCACTCTCTTCTGATTTTCATTTTGTGAGCTTTCATTGTGTAATAGTTGACAGTTCTGATATTACTGATTTCACACCATTACCCAGTAAAACTTTAATTAATCATCATGTGACTGTTGGAAAATGTTGCTAGTTTAGCATCGATTCACCAAGGCTGATCCCTGCACTCCCTTTCACAAAATGGGGCCCATTTCCCCTACACCTTTGAAACTCGCCAGGGTCCTGTTTCTCACCATTCCTTGAAACTCAGCTGTTTCCTGCCTCCTCAGCTCTCCAACTCGAGCTTTCCTGAGACTTACTGGACCCTTTATTCCCATGCTCCTGTGAAATATATCATGTTCACTGGATAAAAATTGTTACTCTATGGTAAATATAAATTTAATAGAAATCCATAATCTGAAAAATCTGCTGATCTGGCATCCAAAGAGCACCTGAGTAACAGAGCTTCCCTTTGCCCCATTTGAAATGTCTGTTTAAATTCATACAAAGGACACTAATTGGCAACATGGTTTCTAGAAAAAAAACTGCTTGCTTCCCAGTCGAAATCCTATTAGTATCCGACGAATGTTTCATTTTCAGATTAAACACTGTTATTTCTCCTCAAGTCCACTAGATGGACCACTTTCCAAATAAAGAGAGGAGACATTGGGTTTTGGCAGTGCCCCCAGGATAGGGAGCACTGGGCACAAAATATATAAATTAAAAGAAAAGAAACATATCATTAAATAATTATCCCTATTCATGAACAACTCATGCAGACAGCACACTCTTCCCCTGGTTTACCTTTTAAGGCAAAGCCATAAAAGAAAATGAGAAGCCAGGGTGACATCTCCAATGGATTTACTTTTATTAGGAAAATCTTCACACGATATCTTCCGGTGGCAGACAGGAATCCCTTGTTAGTTTGAAAATGTACCAAGAGGCCAAATTAGTTTCTCAAAGAGGAACTGGACGTTGGTTTTCAGGAAGTAACTGACAAAGTTTTTTTTTCTGTTTGTGACTTGCAGCAGCAAGAAGGGTGCTGGCAAGGGCAAGGTTGGAGGTCGCTGGAAGTAAGCCGTTGAAGAGGTGCCTTCTGTTGCAGCATGACCCGATTGTATTGCCTCAACTTTGGATTCTTGCTAGGCGTTTCTCATGTGGCAAAACATTCTGCAAAACTATTAAGTCCAAGGCTTTGAAACGAACAACAAGTTACCTTAGTCTATATTGCACATTGGATCTATGACAATTATCCCTTTATTTACTGTGTTAATATCATGCCCATCCTCATCTACAATCCTTGTTTTTGTAAATAAAGTGTGGCATCTAACTTATTTTCTTTCCAACTGAATATTTGTCTCTGTCTCATGTACAGTGAGGCAACTCAATAAATGAGGATCCAGATTACACTCTTTGGAAAGATTAATCAGGTTTGAGTCTTTTATTTAGATAGGAAGTGATGAAAGTGGAGAGTGCAGGATGCTGTGGTTTTGAAATGGAGGATGGGCTGAAAAAGATAGAGCTAAGAATAGTTCTGTTGGGAGAACCCATATCTGGAGGGCATCTACTTAAAATGATTATAGATGGATTAAAGAATAGAATAAAGGTAAATTTCTTTCTTCAAAGAGTAGATTTGGAAACACACTAACATCTATAGTTTTTGAGGAAGGTAGATATCTTCAAAATCAACACAGTGTAGTACATGGAATGTAAGTTAATTAGAGAGTTATGCTTGATGTCACTTAGATAAAGTAAGTAAAAAGTTAGTCCTGACGAAGGGTCTCGGCCCGAAACGTCAACTGTACCTCTTCCTAGAGATGCTGCCTGGCCTGCTACGTTCACCAGCAACTTTTATGTGTGTTGCTAAGTAAAAGCTTATGTGAGTTTAAGCACGAGCACAGACTACTTGGGTAAATATGGGATGTATAATCTATGTAATTCGATGAATTTCCATGTATGTTTTGAAATGCATAAAGAATTGAATGTCACACAGGCAGAAACCACTCCTTATGTGCTAACCCTGGTGGAGAGCAATCTCAGCCTTGAATCAAAATGTTTGTGCATTCATTACCAGTTTGAACATTTACAGAAAGAATGCAAGATGACATATGGTTGGTTTATCATGCAACTTCTCAGTTGTTGGAAGAAATATTCACTGAATAAAACAAACTCAGGTAAATGCAAGGACATAAGTAAGTTTTATCTAAAGAAAGGAATATACCTGGAATCCTAGTGGTTGTTCTTCCCCTTAGTAAATCATCAAACACTGATTATTGCCAGCTTGAATCCACTGTTGCAGGCACATAAATGTTATTACTACAGTAATAACTTGACATCAATATACTTGACTGGCTGGGTATTTGATCCTTCACAATATTCCACATGGGAATTTAAACTGGAGGTGGTGTTTTTTTTATGAGGTTGAGTTGCGAGCTGGACATCAACCCGGCACGGATGGAAAGCGCACTCGGGAGCGGTCTGTTACTGGATCAAACTCGGGAACCTCCGTTCTCGTGCCCGGCGCTGATCTCACTGTGCCACCAGCCGACCTGGGTTCATGAAAAGCCCAACATAAATGCAAGCTGTTGATAAAGGTAGAGTCTTTCTGGTAAGATGGTGGCGCACTCTGATGCATCGGGCTCACTGGGTCCAACCAAAGGAGCAATTGTTCATCTTTTATGTCACTTACAACCTCAAGACACTGCTGGCTATCGAGAACGGCAGATCCACCCCACTAGCAAGTTGCTGGATAGAGGTGGAGATGGACTTGTTGCGCACTGTCGTAAATTGTTTCAGCAACCAGGGAGGAAGCAAAAGAGGCAGCGTGTGGAGGTGGAACATGATCCGACAGACAGTACTGGTGGTTGTCTTGAATGTAGTTGTTGTGATCACAAGACTGGTGGACATTGGTAATGTAGAATACTGCAAGTTCGATTCACTCATTTGTTGGCAAAACCAACGGCGGGAGAGCTGCATGGCCTTGGTTGTTGCACGGTCCAGGCCTCATTCATGCTCAGAGTCCCCTATTGCAACTGCCGAGGAAGATGATGCCAGAGCTGGCTGTGTGCCGCTAGATTCCTCACTGGGTTGGAGTCTGGCCCCTCCTGTTGGTGCTGCCCTCCAGTGTTCACTCAGAGTAAGACAAGCTGGATTGCCTTTGTCTGTGGCTGCACTGCATGATACATGGAACTGCAGCAGGCTGGTGTTGCAGAAACATGTCTCTAGGACGACGTCCATGCACCATCAAAGTACAGGCTATGACACTCAGGAACTTTGATAATATTGTTTTTTTTTGGTGACTATGTTTTTCTGTTCTCGTAATTACATGTGCTATAAATGTTGTGTGCTGTCTGTGACTGTTAGTTCTCTGTTTTGCATCCTGGCCCCAGAGGAACACTGTTCGTTTAGCTGTATTTCATGTGTATGGTAAATGACAATTAAGCTTGAACTTCAACTTGATTTTCTTTCCAGATGCCAAACAAATTCACAGTGCTGCACTGTTAAATCTGAACTACCAGAGGCATTTTAATAGTAGTTTATTTAATAGTATGTTTTATTTTTATTTAATTAAAAATGTACTGTTTTCATCTTTTTAAATTCCATCCATATTTCAATGGAACAGAACATGTAACCCTCAGAAGCTTTGTCAGTCAAGTTAATACCCCTCTTTTACACTCTCTCCACTCTTCTCCTTTCACCACTGCTAACTAATCTTGAAATCTAATGGCATGGACATCGGTTTCTCCAGCTTCCGGTATGTTATTTTACCTCCCCCTTTCCTCTTTTTCTATTCCCCACTCTGGCCTCTTACCGCTTCTCCTATCAGTTCCCCCGGTGCCCTTCCTCTTCCCCTTTCTCCCATGGTCCACTTTCCTCTCCTATCAAATTACTTCTTCTCCACCCTTTTGTCTTTTCCATCCATCACCTCCCAACTTCTTACTTCATCCCACCTCCCTGGCTTCACCCATCACCTGCTAGTTTGTCCTCTTTCCCCTCCTCCCCTCCTCCTCACCTTCTTACACTGGCATCTACCATGTTCCTTTCTGGTCCTGATGAAAGGTCTCAGCTCAAAACGTTGACAGTTTATTCATTTCTGTAAATACTGCTTGACCTGCTGAGTTCCTCCAGCTGAGTTCCAGCATTTTGTATGTGCTGTTCAAAATCAATTGTTTCCTCTGTCAGAACATTACCTCTTCTGCATCTTGTCAGCCCCGTAACCCAGCCCACCATTATCTGTCATCCATGCAAACTTCTCATTTGTCTTTACACTTGGCCATTGTAACTCAAACACAAGAGATTCTGCTAATGCTGGAAATCCAGAGCAACGCACACACAAAATGCTAGAAGAACTCAGCAGGTCAGGCAATTTCTATGGAAATGAATAAACAGTTGACATTTTGGGCCAAGAACCTTCTTCAGGACTAGAGAGGAAGGGGTGGGGGGAGATGCCAGAATAAAGGATTGGAGAAGAATGAATCTGACAGGAGAGGAGAGTGGTCTATTGGACAAAGGGAAGAAGGAGGGGCACCGGGGGAAGTGAGAGTCGGGTGAGGAAAAGAGATAAAAGCTTACAGTGGGGAATAGAAGAAGAGGGAAGGGGGAAGGAAAAAAATTACTGAAAGAAAAAATCAATGTTCATGCCACCAGGTTGGAGGCTAACTAAACGTAATATGAGGTGTTGCTCCTCCACCCTGAGAGTGGCGTCACCATGGCAAAAGAGTAGGCCGTGGACCAACATATGGGAATGGGGATAGGAATTAAAATGTTTGGCCATTTGGAAATTCCGCTTTTGGCAGATGGAGCGGACATGCTTGACAAAATGTTCCTCCAATTTACTTTTGGTCTCATCAATATAGAGAAGGCCACATAGGGAGCACCAGGTACAATAGATAACCCCAAGAGATTCGCAGGTGAAGTGTTGCCTCACCTGGACTACTTAGATCCCTGAATGGAGGTGAGTGGGCAGGTGTAGCATTTCTGTCACTTGCAGGGATATGTGCCCATCGGGGACATTAGTGAGAATGGACAAATGGACAAAGGAATTATGGAGGGAGCAATCCCTGTGGGAAATGGAGTGCGGTGGGAGGTGGCAGGAGGGGGAAGGTAAAGATGTATGCAATCCTCTCACTGGCCTCGTATGCAAACTTGGCTCACTACCTGACTCTGCTAACAGCCATGGGACTCAGTGATGAGAAAGCCACCTTTCATAAACAATGTACGTCTAGGATCAATATGATTTTGGGTTCAAAAGGGAAGTTAGGACATTCCAATTAAGGACACATAGGTTGTAGTGAATGCTGTGTAAATACTGCCCATACACTGTTATCAGTAGCCCAGAAATATCATCGTTCCCCAGCATAAGATTATAAAGAAGTTTAATTTACCAAATTTTCGACTTCAACAAATAGTTACAGAAAAAGAAAAGAAAAATAAAAGTATTTGTCACATTCCAAACCTCCCTCAAAGGCCATCTTGAACAAATTGGCTCTCTCTCAGCAGCCACTCATCTGCACAAAGCACTTGCTGCAACGGGGACTCTCCTTCCAACGGCATTCTGCGGCATCGTCCCTCGTGCCCCACTCCGCAGCTCCTGCCAAAATGCCCCAAACTAGACTGGTGTGGTGGCATCCATTATTCTCGTGAGACCATGGATTCGCACATGGAAAGGTTCTCCAGGGCGCAGGCCTGGGCAAGGTTGTATAGAAGACCGGCAGTTGCCCATGCAGCAAGTCTCCCCTCTCCATGACACCGATGTTGTCCAAGGGAAGGGCAAGGGCCGATACAGCTTGGCATCAGTGTCGTCGCAGGAGTTGCCACAACGAGGTTGAAGGCAACGTCGGACTGCCTTAGGGACTCCAGCTCCGGACTTGTCCTCAGGGTTTACTCCCGACGCCTTTCCCATGAGTGGGTATGGCCGCAAGGCAGCGGAGGTTTGAAATCAGAGCTTTCTCTCTCTTGGATGGACTGCCTTCCCAGGCTGACGAGCTCCATCTACCCAAAGCACTGGTTTTAAGGCACCAGGGCCCGCCTTCGCCCCTTCTCCTGTCAGTAGAAACAGTTCCGCCGGGCTTAGAGGCTAAGCCATACGAGAAGGCCAGGAATTGGACTTGGTTGTCAGAGGCTATTTGAGGCGCATGCGGTGAGGAGAATTTTTAGGTAGTGGGAGCTTGTCCCCACTACCACCCCTCCGCTTGACAATCTTGGAACCCAAACCAAACCAGACTCTGAATCTGATCCCGCCCAGTTCTCCCGAATCTTCCACTGGACAGAAAGTTACAATTGGCTGACACAACATTCCTAAGTTGGATAACATTGTCCTTCAGCCAAAGCCAAAACACTCTTACCAGCAGAACACACTGCTTTTACAGAAAATGCTAAAATAAAATACCTCACAGCATAGCATAGAAATCTTACCACGTGTTTGGTGGTAGGATCTCGTTCAAAATGGTGAAAGTTGTAGAGAATGATGCATTGGAAGCAGGGGCTCATGGGGTGGTATGTGATGACAAGAGGAACTCTATTCCTGTTAAAGAGGTGGGAAGATGGGATGAGCACAGATGTCCGGGAAATGAAAGAGATGCGGGTGAGGGCAATGTCTATGATGGAGGAAGGGAAACCTCATACTTTGAAGAAGGAAGACATCTCCAATGTCCTGGAAAGGAAAGCTTAATGCTGGGAACAAATATGGTGGAGACAAAGGAACCAAGAAAAGGGAATAGTTTTTTTTACAGGAGAGAGGGTGGAAAGAGTTATAGTCAAGACAGCTGTGGGAATTGGTAGGTTTATAAAAAGATGTAGTAGAGAGCTTGTCTCCAGAGATTGAGAAAGGGGAGAGAGGTGTCAGGAATGGACAAAATGAATTTAAGGGCAGGATGGAAAAAGGAGGCAAAATTGATGAAATTAATGAGCTCAGCATGGGTGCATGAAGCAGTACCAATGCAGTTGTCAATGTAGCGCAGGAAGAGTTGGGAAGCATTGCCAGGAAAGATTTGGAAGATGGACTGTTCTACGTAGCCAATGAAAAGGCAGCCATAGCTGGGGCCCACGACTACCTATAACAAAGTTTGTGAATCTGTTGTTAGATGTTACCTTGGCATCTGCCCTGTAGAGGCCATTAAGACTGAGCTATAAGCTTTTAGGAGCAGTGACCAGCAGCTTGATTTACTTTCTCGAACTAAATTTTTGTAGGCATCCTAAATAGAGACATTAAGTTAAGCACATCATTGTTGAATCACTGGAAATAAGCATTTCTATGTTCAAATATGGTTTAACTTCTACTGCTAAACTTTATTAAATGCATGAAAACCTTGATATGGGGGCAGTAGTTTTCAAACTACAGCTGAAACCTACATTACATGGATAAGAGACAGAACTGGATGAGGATTATGGGGAACAGGCACAGAGGACAAGTTGAGGTCAGCGTAGATCAGCCGTGATCATATTGAATAGGGAGTAGACTTGAAGGTACAGAGTGCCCTATTCCTTCTCCTATTTCCTTGTACAGTAGTGCATGGAAGTGGAAATAGGTAGTCTTGGCAAGGCTACAGGTTTAATAAAAAGGGGTTGAATACAGGACAAGATCTGCAGATGCTGGAAATCCAAGCAACACAGACAGAATGCTTGAGGAACTCAACAGGCCAGGCAGCATCTACGGAAAAGATTAAACAGTCGATGTTTCAGGCCGAGACCCTTCATCGGGACTCGAGTTGGAGAGCAGCAGAGATCACAGAGGGGGAGCAATGAGAAAGGGTTTCACTGAACTCCCGTCAAAGGGAAGATTTGAACTTCTTCAGGGTAGTCATCCCTGGAAGAGACATTGCAGTGTAGTCGTAGCACAAAGATGAGAAAATTGGCAGATGCTGGAAACCCAAGGTAATGGTTTCTCTGTAAGGTTTCACTGCTAATGTAATGGTTCCTCTGTAGCAGCAATGTTTGGGTTATTTCTAGAGATAACAGGGGCTTTGGAATGTGCGCCATCCAATGCGAGGAGTGTTGTTTCTTTCTTGTGTGGCTGAGGGGAGGTATTCGCAGTCTTTTGTTGGCGAGAGATGAGGAGAGAGCAGTGAGCTGGTAGACTGCAGGACGGAGTGGACTTGGAGTGAGGGTCCGGGAGTCGATGACACTCGGAGAAAAACGATGGGGAATTCAAGACAGAAGACTGTGAGCTCCTACGTACACAATAGACTGTTTCATTAAAATGGGCCCTTTTTTTTTCTGTACTAACTCTATAGTCAAATTATAAAGCTCAATTGTTTAATTGCATACGGTGTACCGTCTGATCTTTCATGGTACTGAGTTGTAACAGGGGAACACATCATGCAGCATCCACACAAACGAAACTTCACCAGTTTGGCAGGGGGGGGGGGGGCGGGGTGACTGTCATCCCCTACAGTAACACAGCCTGCCAAACCTGGGTTACACCAAGCATCTGCAGGAGTTGAATACAGGAGTTGGAGTACAGTATTATGTTCAAGTTGTACATGATTTTGGTGAGGCCAAATTTAGAGTATTGTAGGTAGATAGGCAAGTTTAGAGTATTGTGTGCATTTCTGGTCTCCTACCTACAGGAAAGATATTAATAAGCGTAAAAGAGAACAGAGAATATTTACAAGGATGTTGCCAGGACTTGCGGACCTGAATTACAGGGAAATGTCGAATAGTCTAGGATTTTATTCCCTGGATTGGAGGAGAATGAGGAGAGATCTTATAAGGGTCTACGTTACGAGGGGTATACATAAAGTGAATGCATGCAGGCTTCTTCCCCTCAGGATGAATGAGACTACAGCTCGAGGTCATAGATTTAAAGTGAAAGGTGAAATACTTAAACGGGAATCTGAGTAGAAACTTCAGCACTCAGAGGGTGGTGTGACTGTGGAAGGAGCTGCCGTCTTAAGCAGTAAATACAGATTTATTTGTAACATTTAAGATAAGTTTGCACAGGTACATGGATGGGAAAGTTTTGGAGGGAAATGGTCAGGGTGCAGATAGATGGGAGTAGGCAGAAGACCAATTCTGCATGCACTAGATGTACTGAAAGGCCCTTTTCTATGCTGTAGCACTCCATAACTCGATACGCTCTTCAGAAACAGGCAGTATTAGAAATACTTAGCACACAGTTAAACAACTAGACAGTCAGGGTAAGTAAAGGCAAACTATGTTTTTGGAATGGTCCAAATGTTCAGCCTGTAAGATATTGTAGAAGAACTGTAACTATAGAAGCAATAATTCACAAGATGAAGAAAATACATGCAAGAGCTGCACAAGGGTACACCTTGTTCTTGGAGAAGCAGCTATTTAATTTATAGAACTAACATAGGGGTAAGGGATCAGAATTTCTGCTTGTATTATTACTATATAATCTATTATCATTTTTAAAAAGGCATTTTCCATTATTTTCTCATAAGGAGGATTAAATAATAACAATACAAATTGGGATGATAATACCAACAGGCCATTGCTATTTACAGCTAGTAAAGGAAGAAAATGACTAATTATTAAAAATGCTTAACTTGACTATATTTGTCCATAAAGGACTTTACAGTTGTAATTACAGAAATTAAGTTTAACGTCAGTTTGGAGAGGGGGGAAAAATAACCTGCACAGTTTACAGTTCCAGCTGCAATTTCTCCATTGTATCCAATCTGGAGGTGGGGGGCCGGAGAGAGGGGGATGAGGATGAGAGAGTGTGCGTGTAAGTGAAATGCAGGTATAGTGTGTGGGGGGGGGGGAGGAGAGAAGCAAGTAAAAAATGCATTTTAACCGTGTAAGCAGGTTAGAAAATAAACGTTGTTAACTTCCTCAGCATGATGTTCTGTCGAAAGATGCTCGAGAAAACCAAGACCGAACTGTATGTAACGCCTCAGCATCTCAGATTTGCGAGACCACGAGTAAAATGCAGTTCAGTTCCCATCCTAGAATCTGATAACAAGATCATTAAAACGCTTTTAAAATTTTATGTGGTTAACATGCCATTGAGTGAAGCACCAGAAAAGGCTACGAAGTAACAACAAATTAATGAAATTCAGCCTGTGGAGCTTGACATGAGTTGGTAGAGAATGGGCGGAGAAACCGGGGGAAGCGTAGTTGCGAAGGACGGTTCCGATGCAATAGGAGCAGTAGGCGTCGGGCCCGGGGAGTACGAGAGCGGGGAGCAGAGGTTCCGTGTAGGTCGCTGCGTGGCTGAGGGTCCCTTCTTGCTGCAGAGGGCCGGAGCCATGTCTTCGAAACCCAGCTGCCTGATGGTGTTGAGTGCTGCTGCCGGAGGTGGGTTGAAGGAGGGCGGAACTCCGCGGCCAGTGAGTGAAAGGCCCAGAGAGTGGAGAGGGAAGGCACCTGCAGCCGAGCTCAGGGCGCCGGCCGGTCGGTGGTCGGAGGGCGGTCCTATCGGACTGTGAGGGTCGGCACGATAGTGAGAGGGCGACTGACGTGGAAACAAGCACCAAAAATTGTTATTCGGCACACGGTGCCTGTGCTGCTTTTTTGAAATCCATTCCCAGTTCCTGTATTGCAACCCAGCGAAGTAAAGGGTCACACTTAAACGAGTAACAGATTCTGATTCGTTTGAAAATCCTTTCTCTCCAGTGCAACACGTCATATACTGGAGGAATTCAGCAGGTCAGGCAGCATTTTAAATGCAAGTAAGTAAACAGTTGATATTTCGGTCCGAGGTCCTGCATCACCGTCCCGATGTAGGGTCTCGGTCTGAAACGTCGACTGCTTATTCATTTCCATAGATGCTACCAGACCTGCTGAGTTCCTCTAACATTTTGTGTATGTTGTTCTAGATTTCCAGCATCTGCAAAATCTCTTGAGTTTATGGTCTGTTGGAGGAAGTGTGATGCCGTACCGCCTGTTGAGTCCCACCGGCAGCTGTTGCACTGGAAAGTCCAGATTTGCAGATGAATCTGCAGTCTTCTGTGTCTCCGCTGTATTTTCCAACGGCGTTCAGAGGATGGCAATTTTAAACACAAATCTCGGTAATAGCTAGCTTACTGCACCTTGGATACCTCAAACTTTTAATTATGGTCAATATATCCTCTCTCCACTTGTCTTATTGTAGCTTGGTTAAAGTGGCAAGCTGGGGCATGTGTTCTGGATGGTTTGTGTACGAAAAAGTCAAACAACTTCTATGATGAACCTGGGGTCACATTTTCTTGAGCATCGACAGAGACCATTGGAGCTCCCATTTAAAAAAAAAATCTGGCACATATACTGTACTCTATTTGCCAAAACGATCACTTGCAGATGAAGAGCATGCCCTGGAAAATGTGTTCCATCTGCAAAGTTTCAGCTTTGTTTTGCACAAGTCTCTTGCTGTTCCCCCATTGGCCTAGTGTGTGCTATCTTTAGAGTTATTAAAGTTTGCATTGTACCCATTTATACCAATTAGTTTATTGTTGTCACATACTGAGGTGAAATGTAAAACTTGTCATGTATGCTGTTCATACTGATTAAATCATTACACAGTACATTGAAGTAGTGCAATGTAAAACAACAACTGAATACAGAATACAGTGCACAGCTATAGAGAAAATGCAGTGCCAGTAGGCTATTGGGTGCAAGATCATAACGGTGTAGATTGTGAAGTCAAGAGTACATCTTATCATAGTAGGGTTTCATTCAATAGTCTTATAACAGCGGGGTTGAAACTGTCCTTGAGCATATTGGTATGTGCTTTCAGGTGTTTCTACTGCCCAATGGCAGAGGGGTGAAGAGAGAATTTTCAGGGTGGGTGGGGTCATTGATTATGTTGGTTGCTTTACTGATGCAGTGAGAAATGTACACAGAATCCATGGAAGGGAGGCTGGTTTACACGATGTTCTGAGCTCAGCCGTTTCTTGAGGTCACAGGCCATACCAAGACCTGTTGGCCAGTTGCCATACCAAGTCGTGATGCATTCTGATAGGATGCTTTCTATGGTGCATCGATAAAACGTGGTAAGGATCAACAGAGACATACCAAATTTTTTAAACCTCCTGAGACTTTGGTGAGCTTTCTTCGCTATGGTATCTACGTGATTGGACCAGGAGAAGCCATGGTGATGTTTACTCCTAGGAACTTGAAGCTCTCAACCTCAGCACCATTGATGAAGGTAGGAGCATGTGTACCCCTCCCCCACCCTTCCTGATGTCAATGACCAGCTGTTTTGTATTGCTAACATTGAGGGAAATGTTGTTTTCATGATACCACGTCACTAGGATCTCTCTCTCCCCTTCCTGTTCTCCATCTCATCATTAGTTGAAATACAACCCACTACAGTGGTATCATCTCCAAACTTCCAGATGGAATTAGAGCAAAAAACAACATGCAATCAAGAACATACAGGGAGTAGAGAAGAGCGCTGAAGAATCAACTTTGTGGGGAACTGCTGTTTAGAATAGTCACAGTGGAGATTTTGCTGCCGATACTTACTGGCTGCGGTCTGTTGGTAAGGAAGTTGAGGATCCAGTTGTCAAGTGAGGCATTGATTCCCAGGTCTCAGGGTTTGGTGATGAGTTTGTTTGGAATTATGGTATTAAAGTTGGAGCGATAGTCTATTGTGGTTGTCTTTGCTGTCCATATGCTCCAGAGCTGAGGGTCAGGTCAGGGAGATGGCATTCACTATAGACCTATTTTGGGCGGTAGGTGAAATAGGTGAATTGCAGTGGGTTGAGATTGTCTGGGTAACTGGAGTTAATGCATGCTTGACTTCATGATGCTGGATGTCTGACCCACTGGGTCATAGTCATTGGGGCATATTACCTTGCTTTTCTGAAGTACTGGAATGATACTGTCTTCTTGAAGCAGGTGGGAACTTCAGGTTAAAGTAAGGAGACATTAACATACAAGGTCTAATGACACCAATGGGCCAGATGCTATCTGTGTACTTTCCAATCATCTGCTAAAGTCTTCCTTTATAAAGTTGTTTATCTTTAAGGTTTGCATTACTTCTTAGACCTTATGTTACTGAAAATTGATTGTATATTCTATTAAATTTAATGAGAAGTCACAGTTCATCAATTTACTCCTTTTTTTCTCAGTCTACTATAATAATCTATGGAATGTCTGAAAATAAATAGCACTGTAAACACTTGTTGACTTTTATATGCTGGTTTTCTTTCTTTGAATAAAAAGCAGATTAATTTTTAAGGTATTCAATAGTTATGAAAAAACACAATCGTGCCTGTGTGTGTGTTTAACAACTGTAGCAAGTAGTGGTACAGCAATGATTCCCTGAGGGACCATTAGGAGAAATACAAGTTGTCGGGGGGGGGGGGGGGGGGGGGGGGGGGGGGGGTACCTAACTTGAGGCACAACACCTGACCAACTGTGTCAACTGGTTGCCGTCATCAACAGCAGACAGGCATCCCCAGTTTGTGTTTATTTTTTATTTTAATTGAGCCCTTTTAATAATGGATAAATACACATGGCACGATCTCTATGAGTCTGAAGGCAGTGAAGCCTTGGATTTTAATTCTGCTAAGAAACAGAAGCTACAGAAAGTGTGTCAATACAGTGTTACATACCTGGAGTATGATTTTATTCCGTTCCTGCCAGATCAGCAATGCCCCATGTGTCTTATTTGTAAGGAGGTATACCTCTTATTGGAGGTATTCCTGCAAAGACACACTGAAAAGACTGCTTATTGTATTATCCAGTTCCAGAAGATGAAAGAAGCAGTTGAAAAGCGTTGCACACACATTTGCCAACAAAGCTAAAAATGACCTTGATAGTGGTCTCATTGCTTCTTATAAATGACCTTGATAGTGGTCTCATTTCCAAAATGATAGCAAAGTTGCAAAATCTCATACAATTGGTGAAAGATAAATAATGCCTGCTATATCAGAAGTGTTCACCACTGTTCTCAAAATGGATACCAGTATTTTAAAATCAGTTTCTCTGAATAATAACTCTGTAGCTCATCATATTGATGAAATGAGCAAAGACTTTGGATATCAACTATGCACAGAGCTACAAAAACAGAATTTGGGATACAACTGGATGAGTCAACTATGCAAAACAATGAGGCATCGCTAATGGCATATACACACACTGTTTATCAGAAATGATGAAGTTTATTGATTCCCTTTTGTAAAATGTTTAAAAACAAATATAAGTGGAGAATCAATCTACAACGAGCTCAAGATGTATATTGAGGTTGAAAGTGTTCTGATTAGGAACATGATTTCTTGTGCAACAGATGGAGCACCATATATGACAGATCACCATGTTGGTTTAGTGGCATTTATGAAAAAAGAAATTCCAAGTCTGTTTGTAATCCATTATGTAATTCATCGTCAGCATCTTGCAGCCAAAAACCTCAGTGTGTCTTTTATCAAGCATGACTCTTGTAATATCTGCAATCAACAAACTTAAAGCTCATCCATTAAATAGCAGAATATTTCACCAGTTAAGCCAAGATAGCAGTGAAGAATTTGAACGCTTGCTTTTTGCTGTCGAAAACTGTTGCTGAAAATGTTTCTTTGATCTTTTTGACAGTGTGGTTGAATTTTTGCTCAAAGGTGACAAGAGTTTGGGAAACAAGATTGAACTTCTATGTGGAGATGTGGCATACCTAGCCAATCTGTATGACAAAGTGAACGTCCTAAATATGAAGCTGCAGGGTGAGAACTTCAACTTAATCCAGGCAAAAAGTGCAGTGTCCACTTTTATTGGAAAATTGGAAATAAATAAGCATAACAATGAGAAAAGATTGTTCTCAGTTTCCCTGCACAGACAGTGATTTGCAAGAGTACTGCTTACGTCTGCAGTCATTGAAGAAGGATTTTCAAAATCAATTCAAGGATTTGAATGATCTGGAAATTCCAGACTATGTAATTAACCCATTTCTTTGCAAGGTGGAAGAACAGGAAGAGAGCTTGCACAAAGAAAATATTAAAATTCAGAATGTTGAAGAAGCAAAAATGCTTTTCAAGAATGTCGGCTTTTGTGGTATGTGACTACACTGTCATACAAAGTGTCTGAAAAGAGGATGCTGTCTAAGTTGCATGCCATCTTGGTCAATGTCTCCCATCCACTACATAATGTACTGGGTGGGCACAGGAGTACACTCAGCCAGAGACTCATTCCTCCGAGATGCAACACTGAGCGTCATAGGAAGACATTCCTGCCTGTGGCCATCAAACTTTACAACTCCTCCCTTGGAGGGTCAGACACCCTGTGCCGATAGGCTGGTCCTGGACTTATTTCAAAATCTACTGGCATAATTTACACATTACTATTTAACTATTTATGGTTTTATTACTATTTATTATTTATGGTGCAACTGTAACAAAAACCAATTTCCCCCTGGGATCAATAAAGTATGACTATGACTAAAGGTTTCTCATCTTTGGAGAAGAGTTAAACTGCTCTTTCATTGCATTCCTATCCTTGTACCTTGTTGAAAGAGGCTTCAGTGCAGTGAACCACATACTCACAAAAAACAGAAACTGCTTGGACTTTGTTGCACGTGGGGACTTTATGCTTTTATGGTCACAACTTGAATCAGATTATTTCATCTCTTGCAAAAAACCAGCAAAGTCAAGAATCACAGTGATATCGAAACTACTGTACAGTGCACAGGTACCGAGTAAGCTAAGTTTAAAGAAAAATAAAAATTTAAAGTAGGATCATTTTTCTCATGTTAGCATATGGTAGTTTTTACAATATGGGGGGTTCCAGAAAGTCCATTGTGCCTAACAGGGGCGTTGGCAAGTATTAAGGTACTTTAAGAAGGTGATGGGCTGAAAAAGGTTGGGAAATACTGCAGTACAGGATTCTATTAAGCTGTTACTTTTTCTTTCCTTCCTTCCAATTACCCTCTTGTTACAGGAGTATCTGCACAGTCCTTCCATCAGTCTTTTATGCTTTGCAGCACAGCTTTTAACCTCCAGATTGCCACTCCAGGGGTAAGTACCTTGGAGTTATCTATTTTATTGGGATGTTTACTTTTGTGATTGTAACTGTAATGTTGTATTTTGCATGGGTGAGCTGTCATTGAATCGGTGAAGGCCAAAGTGCAGTCATTATTATCAAGCTATTTCTTGTGGCACAAAGTATATTTGCACCAACTTTCTGTCCATAATATCTTTCTTTCTGTGATCACATTTTATCACAAAGCTTTCCATTAATAGTGCAGATATGAACAGCTTCCAGAATGATTTCCACTGTCATCTTGCTTTGCTGCAAATCTAGCCTTCTGTCTGATGGTATAGCAGTAACTTTGTTTTCATATTTAGCTCCTTTGGCAGGGACAAAGGTTATTCAAATACAGATCACTTAAACTTGGCATGTGTAAATAAATCCCATGGATACTATCACATTATACTATAAAGTGATCAGAGAAACTCTAAACTTCTATGTGCTTTGCTTTCTTCTTGCAGTTAGGTGTACTAATTAAACTACAGTATTGACGTATTAAGTAGAACTAATGGCTTTTAAATATTTTGCTCAGATTACGTAAATATATTTAATCACACTTAATTTCACCAAGGATAATCTTGTGGAAATTTCAACTAGTTTTATTAAAATTTTGTAGGATGCAATTTTCTAGTTCACGGACTTGACTTCAGCACTTAAAGCAATGAAGCTATGTTTTAAGCACCAGCTTTTATCTATTTAATGATATAGTCTACAACTGTTGTCAATGAATATTAATACTTTGGCACTTCCCTACTGTGTGTAGCAGCATAATTCTGCCCCAAGTCAGGTGACATCCATTTTGTGGAGGCCATTATCTGAAATCCTTTATCCAAATGTATTTGTAATAGGGGAAGCCAATAGAATTTGTGGAGCTGGATGAGAATAATATTCGTTGGATAAATGATTTTCGCATGAAGCCATATGCCAACCCGGCTAAACTAGAGTCAATTGATGGTAAGGTTCTCATCCACAATGATGTGTGTAATATTTGATAAATTCAACGTATAGTAGAAAATATATATTCCGTGGGTATGTGTCATTATATCCGCCTGTATTTCAATGTTAAGGTTAAACATGATGGCTGTTAGTAGTCAGAAATTTGTATATAGAATACAAATATGTTATATATTGAAGTACAAAATTTGAGGGAGCATGTTTCTATAAGAAATGTAATTAACTGTTTTTAACTACAGTAAAGTGATTGAACACATTGCATAAACCCAGATCATATTCCCAAGGTTTCAGTTATTAAGGATATATTATGTTTTCTGAGCATTGCAATTTATAAATTCCAGGAGCAATGTAATTGGCTGTAATTGAGCAGGATGAAACTAGCAACAGACTTGAATGGAAAAGTGAGTACAGGAAAAAGGAAAAGGTAGGAATCTGCAACGTATGAATTAGCAAAACAAACATGAAGATGATAATAGGTATAACGAGAGAGACTGCGAATGCCTTTGTGGCTTCAGGAATTTCCTTCCCCAACAGTGAATCACATTCACTAATTTTAATGAACAGTACAATAGTGTTTAAACTATTTTAGTCCTGAAGCATCTTCAAACTTAATATTTTGGTTTATGATTTTTTATAATTTGCTCTTAATTGACATATTTTGTGTCTCAAGGTGCTAGGTACAATGCTATCTTGATTCCTAATTGTCCCGGTGCTATGGTAGATCTTGCAACCAGTGGATATCTGGCCAAGATTCTTCAGAATTTCTGCACTGAAAAAAGTGAGTAACACATTCACAATCATATAATAGAGGTGTAAGGAAATACGTGCTTTCTGAAAAACAAAACCTTTGCAATAAATTTAGTCATAGGAAAGTACGGTACAGAATCAGGTCCTTCAGCCTATCTAGTCCGTGCCAAACCAAACCAATTAAACTATCTACTCCCACTGACTTGCACCGGGACCATAGTCCTCCATACTTCACCATCCATGTACCTATCCAAGCTCCTCTTAAGCATTGAACTTGAGTTTGCATGCACCTCTTGTGCTGGCAGCTAGTTCCACACTCTCACGACCCTCTGAATGAAGAAGTTCCCCTTCACGTTCCTTTAAACTTTTCACCTTTCATCCTTAACCCATGACCTCCGCTTACAGTCCCACACACCCTCAGTGGAAAAAGCCTGCTTGCATTTACCCTATCGATACCCCTCATAATTTTGTATCTCTATATCAAAACTCCTCTCAATCTTCTCCGCTCCAAGGAATAAAGTCCTAACCTATTCAATCTTTCAATCTATTCAATCAGGTCCTCCAGACCCAGCAACATCCTTGTGATTTTTTTCTATATTCTTTCAACCTTATTTATATATTTCCCGTAGCTAGGTGACCAAAACTGCACATCAGTACTCCAAATTAGGCCTCACCAATGTCTTATACAACGTCAACATAACATCCCATCTCCTGTTCTCAGTACATTGATTTATTCTGGCCAATATGCCAAAAGTTTTCTTTATGACCCTGTCTACCTGTGATGTGACTTTCAGCAAATTATGGACCAGTATTCCCAGATCCCTTTGTCCTACCACATTCCTCAGCGCCCTACAGTTCACTGTGTAAGACCTACCCTGGTTGATCCTACCAAAGTGCAATACCTCACACTTGTCTGCTTTGAATTCCATCTTCCATTTTTCAACCCATTTTTTTCAGCTCGTCCTGATCCCCCTGCAAGCCATGACAGCCTTCCTCATTGACCCCAACACCCCTGATCTTGGTGTCACCTGTAAATTTGCTGATCCAGCTGGGGGGATTCTCTTTCACTTATGAGATGTGAACATTTATTGTTGACACTACTGGCCTTTGAAAAGGTGGTGCTGCGCTGTCTTTGATTAACAGCAGCCCTGCTGCAGATTGTAATCTAGAGTGCTGTGGGACACTGAGTTCCAAGGTTTCAACCTAAAATGATAAATTTCCTGTTCGGAATGGTGTTTGACTTTGGAAGCTTCAGGTGATGATGGTCATGTGTGCCAAGGCTCTTGTTTTTCTTAGTGGTTTGGGAGGTCCTATTTAGTGAGTAATTGCTTTGTAATTCTTGGGCGGTACAGAGTGGGGAAGGAATTCAGTATTTAGATAGGTGAGAGAGGGTCAAGTGTGCTTCTTTGACCTGGATCACATTGAGCTCCTTGAGTAGTATTGGAGTTGAACTCATTCAGGCATGTGAAAGGTATTCCATTACAAACCTGACTTGTGCCTTGTTGATAATGAAACGGCTTGGAAATGACAGGAGTTAAGGCACTTAACATAGGACACTTGCTTTTGGAGACACAAAATCTGATCCAGCCTGCTCAATGGTAATGCCATTGAATGGCAAAAATAGGTATTTAGGCCATGGTTATTGTTTGACATTTGCATATTCAAAGTTGACTGAGGAAGCCAACTCATAGATTCTGCTCCAGATTGCTATCCAGTGACCTCTCTGGAAGAAGTACATGTGATTGGCAAGAAAGAATTTGATTAGATGGCAGTAATATAATCAGTTTTGCCAAAATTTGGAAAAATGTACAAGCTGCTCCAGAGCTGTTTTTCCGTGTGACAGCATAGGCTAGGAAACCTGGGTGGGGACAGAATGGTGAGGGATCATGGTTCCATATGAAAACAGTGTGTTGATGCACTGGAGGAAAAGAAGACAAGAAGCGGCAGATAGGAAATTGGGAAAGATGGTAATCATGAAGGAAGTTTTAGAAGTCCCATTTGCAAGCTGAAGTGATTATGGAATTATGCAAATCACAAGAGTGAACATTTCTCCTGCACTGCCCGCAGCACTCAGGAATCGGAAGCAGATACTGTTTGCTGGCACATTGTGCTGGAAAGGCTACTCAAAGAAAGTGAAACACGTCTGCTGAGATCTGAAAGCCATATTTTACAACTAGAGTGATGATTTAGAGGCGAGGGAAGCAGGGATGCTAGGCAAGGATGAGTAAATTTAATATGCCAAGATGGACTCTAGCTGCATACTTTCTTTTCATCACCTTTTTAGTGGCAAGTAGGCACTGGAAGTAAATAGCTTTCTAGGTGTCACCCACATCCCTTGAAAGAATTACAACCACAAGTTTTAAAATTTCATCCTGAAGTAATATAAAAAAACCTGCAACGCTGTTGGTCGTACACGAATAGTATGGAGTTGTACTTGCTTTCATGGCCTTTCAAAAACTGCTTGGTAAAGTGCAACATAAGCTAGTTCTGTTTTCCTTAGAGCAGAGATGGTTTAAAATACCAGACGTGGGTCTTTAGAATTCTGAAAGATGAGATTGAAGCTTAGATAGATTCCAAAAACTAAAGGGCCAATAAACTGAATATTTTTCTTATAAACAGGTGAAGGAGACCTGGTTAGCATTTGGATTTGTTTTGTTAATAATCATTTTTTTAAAATTGGAAAGTCATAATATTGCTTAGTCAGTAAATACTCTCTGAAAACTGAGAGAAGTAGATGGGAGTGAAGGAATTAACTTTTCAAGATTTTGTGTTAATTTTGTTTAAAACTGCACTGCCTTTGGTCTTTTCACCTGTTTGAATTTGAGTTTTGATTTGCAGCTCTTCTGTCTGCTTTATCATCTCATAACCATCTTTCAGTGGTCAAGATGGTGCCAGCTAAGGCTCAGACCTAGTTGTTTTTTAGATTCATAGGCTTGGTTTTGAGTTTGACAGGGGAAGTAGGGGTCAGGTGACAGTTCAGGGACAGGCACGTGAGGAGTCAGATGCCAGGCCTGAATCTAGGCCTGTGTTCCACATTCAAAGGCCAGTGATGTGGAGAAGAGACATAGAGACATCCATGCATGGATTTTGGTCCTGCGAGTGCTGTGGAAGAAGACTAGTGAGGATGAGGTATGGTGTCCCTCTACATCTGTCCCCCCCCCCCCCCCCCGGTCAACAATTTGCCCCCATTGGATTAGTCGGATCAGAGGTCCATGTGGCCTGGAAGCATGAGGGCAAGATATGTGAGTTCACAAGTCCAGATTTTGTGGTCCCATCATCAGCGAGACCGAAGTTTGAGGCCTAGAATTTGGGGTCCTATCATTGCTGAGTCCTGGGGACAATACCAAAAGTCAGCCAGAAGTCCAGAAGTCAAGGTACGATGGTTGGAGGCCTAGGTCTGCAAGTCTGTGAGTCCACTGGGGAAGTTGAAGGCCTGAGGATTGTGAGTGTGCGAGTCTACTGGAGGCTGGAGCTGCCTGGGGTTAGAGAACTGTGTATGGAAGTGTGCGGGTGATAGATGGGTCAGAGGAAAGGAGCTTGCTTTGCTGTTGTTGTTATTCTGCTGAACATTGTGGATATGCTATGTTGGCATCAGAATGTGTGGCAACATTTGCGAGCTACCCCCAGTATATCCTTAGGCTGTGTTGGTTGTTAACAGAGGCAATGCACATGTGATAAATGAATGAATCTGATCTGCTGCTGTCCTCTGGATTTCTCATCTGTATCCCCCGACAAAATACCAACACTTCGTTTCCCCAGCTTTGGATTATAGATAATCAGCCATTTATTTTGCTTTTATTTGTCTAATTGCAGAGCCAATTTGTGTGGTGGGACATGGAGTTGCTGCTTTGTGCTGTGCTACCAACCAGGAAAAGTCATGGATATTTCATGGCTATAGCATGACTGGAGTAAGCATCCAGTTTAACTTCTTTTACATAAGAAGACTTGTATTTTGATATATCCATATTTATCATTGTGACATTCGTCAATCGCTTCAAAAAGCTCTTGGGAAATGTCAGCTGGTAATTGTTCTGAAGGTAAACAAACCAGGGAGAGGAATAGGGCATTTGTTGCTTCAAGCCATTCAAAAGATCATGGCTGATCTTTTACTTCAGTGTTGTTTTTCTGTATAGACGCATGTTCTTCAACTCATTACAAACTGAATGGTGATTTTATTTTCTTCCTCATATGTAAAGTAACAAGTTTTAGACATCCTATATACTTTGCAGTTTCTTGCCATGTGTGGTACTACTACATTGACCATTTTTCCACATGTAGCCTCTTATACTTGTAATATATGAACTATTTCATCATGGAGTCTATTATCATGAATTATCATTGCTTTCATGCACAGTGTACCAGTGTACACCCATTGTTTCTTGAAATCCTAGTTAGCTCCTCTTTTTCCCATCTCAGTTTCAACTTGGTCAATAAGCTATTTTAATTGGAACAGAAGGACAGACAAGGCAAAAGCATGTGACTTGCAGTGTTTTTTTTGCAATTTTTCAGCCACTAAAATTTGCATTGATTTTAAACTAATTTCTTGTGATAACTTCAATGGAAGTCAAAAAAAATGCCATTTTTAATCAGCTGAATATGCTGCTTTCATTCTTGGGGAGCACTGAGAACTTTACAGCCAAGAACATCCTTGAAAATCTTGTATTTTGTACATTTTTAAATAAATAAACAAGTTACACTTAATTAGATCATTGAGCAATCCAGTTTACTAATCTAACCGCATCATTAACACCTTCCAGTCCAAAGATGATGATCTGATCAGGTCTGAGCTTTTGTATTTTCAAAATTCAGGGTTGTTTTTATATCATTTCCAGTACGCAAGTGTAAAGGATATTTTATAGTTGGTCAATTTTTTTTGTAGCCCTCTGTCTATGAGCTAGTGAGGAGAAAAGATTTTGCAAGCCTTCCAGTCATCGTAGAGGATTTTGTGAAAGACTCCAGAGCCACGTTCAGTGGTAAGTCCGTTTTGGTCCTCTTGTTAGTGCATGGTTGCATCTAAGGCCTTTCTTTACATTTAAAAGGAGATGGATTTAACAACTTTCCTGTTAAAATATTGGCTGATTTCTCTGTAGCTGAATGCCACATTGTTGAGTCAAATAGTGCAATTCAAGTCTGGATTATGGAAAAAAATTTCAAACTGGTGTTTAAAACTTCCAGCACTGCAGAGGGAAAGGAAAATAGTAATTGGTCTTGAGTGAATGAATGGATGATGAACAGTGTTCCTTTGGAAATGTACTGTTCTGTGGTTGCTCTTGTACCTTTGTACCATAGAACAAAGTTGTGTCCTGCAGGAGGGCACAGGTGAAAAATAAGAAATGAAACAACAATAATCTGTTATTGGTATAATGTTTATTTCAAAATATCTTAAAAGGATCAGTATGACATTTATGATATAGAAATTATAGAACCATGATCTTTAGGTAAGGTTAGAAATAACATTGTCTTTTTAGAGGAGCCAATAGAAGTGTGGCTACATGCATTTGGATGTTCTATTAAAGTCTCATTATCCTCTTCACATTTGTCTTTTTAGCTAGTGAACCTGATGCAGTTCATGTGGTGATCGACAGGCACTTAATAACTGGGCAGAATGATCAATCTACTCTCATTGCTGTCCAGAACCTCATCCTATTCTGTAATGTCAGGTGAGAAATTATTTAAAATAATGGTTTATCCTCATGCAATGACTCTAGTCTTAAAAATAAATACCAGGATTCAGACCATGTTCTTCAGTGCTCATAAATTCATCTACTACTTTCATGCAGTACTAGCTGCAGATCTTTTCATGTCAAGTAATGTGAAGGAATTCCAAACTTCACACAATTTAGACAAGTTTTCAAACCTTTGGTCAATTGCTAAATGTTTTCCAAAATTTGCTCTGAGTCTCCGTAACGTTGAGCTTAATTAGTACAGTCGCGTAGTGGTTGTCACAAAGCCTTACAGTACCAGCCATTGAGATTCAATTCCCACTGCTGACTGCAAGGAGTTTGTAAGTTCTCCCTGTGACTGCATGGGTTTCCTCCGGGTGCTCCGGTTTCCTCCCACAGTCCAAAGGTTATTTGGTCATTGCAAACTGTCCTGTGATTGGGTTAGGTTAAAATCAGGAGATTGCTGGATGATACGGCCAGAAGGGCCTGTTCCTCACTGTATGTCAGTAAATTAATTCATTCTTTAAGAGGGAGGATTTGTCAACTTCCATTTAGAAGTCTGGATGAACTTTTCTCTTTATACAAAAAATGCGTTTATCTCAAAGAATATTCATAGATACTGGTGGAGTGGAATCCTGCCAGAGTCTATGCTGACTTAGTTATTACACACTTGATCTGAAATTATTCAATTTGTTTTATATTGAAGTAGGGTCTGGTAGGTAGTTGTGTTCGATTATCTGTTTTGAAAATTATATCATTTTTGATTCATTCTAATTCCATTGACATCACTCCAGTGTAGATGGCTTTCTCACAGTGAGATCTCCAACCTCCTTCCTGAATACTTATAGAAAAATTGTTGGTTAATCCAGAGAGCTCATTTGTTTGTGATTTTTATTAAAATTCTCAGTGCCATTCTGTAGTCCTGAGGCTGGAGTAGATTGAAGAGGAAGGAGTGGAATATAACCATATAACAATTACAGCACGGAACCAGGCCATCTTGGCCCTTTTAGTCCGTGCCGAACTCTTACTGTCACCTAGTCCCACCGACCTGCACTCAGCCCATAACCCTCCATTCCTTTCCTGTCCATATAGCTGTCCAATTTAACTTTAAACGACAACATCGAACCTGCCTCAGCCACTTCTGCTGGAAGCTCGTTCCACACAGCTACCACTCTCTGAGTAAGGAAGTTCCCCCTCATGTTACCCCTAAACTTTTGCCCTTTAGCTCTCAACTCCTGTCCTCTTGTTTGAATCTCCCCCACTCTCAATGGAAAAAGCCTGTCCACGTCAACTCTATCTATCCCCCTCATAATTTTAAACGCCTCTATCAAGTCCCTCCTCAACCTTCTACGTTTCAAAGAATAAAGACCCAACTTGTTCAATCTTTCTCTGTAATTTAGATGATGAAACCCAGATAACGTTCCATTGTTATATGTACTCTCTCTATTTTGTTGACATCTTTCCTATAATTCGGTGACCAGAACTGTACACAATACTCCAAATTTGGCCTTACCAATGCCTTGTACAATTTTAACATTGTAAAACTCCTATACGCAATGCTCTGATTTATAAAGGCCAGCATACCAAAAGCTTTCTTCACCACCCTATCCACATGAGATTCCACCTTCAGGGAACTATGCACCATTATTCCTAGATCCCTCTGTTCTACTGCATTCTTCAATGCCCTACCATTTACCATGTATGTCCTATTTTGATTAGTCCTGCCAAAATGTAGCACCTCACATTTATCAGCATTAAACTCCATCTGCCATCTTTCAGCCCACTCTTCTAACTGGCCTAAATCTCTCTGTAAGCTTTGAAAACCTACTTCATTATCCACAACTCCACCTATCTTAGTATCATCTGCATACTTACTCATCCAATTTACCACCCCTTCATCCAGATCATTCATGTATATGACAAATAACACTGGACCCAGTACAGAACCCTGAAGCACACCACAAGTCACCGGCCTCCAATCTGACAAACAGTTATCCACCACCACTTTCTGGCATCTCCCACCCAACCACTGCTGAATCCATTTTACTACTTCAATATTAATACCTAACGATTGAACCTTCCTAACCAACCTTCCGTGTGGGACCTTGTCAATATAGACAACATCCACCACTTTCCCTCATCAACTTTTCTAGTAACCTCTTCAAAAAATTCAATAAGATTTGTCAAACATGACCTTCCACGCACAAGTCCATGTTGACTGTTCCTAATCAGACGCTGTCTGTCCAGGTACTTATATATACCATCTCTAAGAATACTTTCCATCAAGTTACCCACCACTGACGTCAAACTCACAGGCCGATAATTGCTAGGTTTACTCTTATAACCCTTTTTAAACAATGGAACAACATGAGCAATACGCCAATCTTCTGGCACCATTCCAGTTTCTAAAGACATTTGAAATATTTCTGTCAGAGCCCCTGCTATTTCCACACTAACTTTCCTCAAGGTCCTAGGGAATATCCTGTCAGGACCCAGAGAATTATCCACTTTTATATTCCTTAAAAGCTCCAGTACTTCCTTTTCTTTAATCATCATAGCTTCCCTACCTGTTTCCCTTATCTTACACAATTGAATATCCTTCTCCTTAGTGAATACTGAAGAAAAGAAATTGTTCAGAATCTCCCCCGTCTCTTTTGGCTCCACACATAGCTGTCCACTGTGATTCTCTAAGGGACCAATTTTATCCCTCACTATCCTTTTGCTATTAATATAACGGTAGAAACCCTTGGGATTTATTTTCACCTTACTTGCCAAAGCGACCTCATATCTTCTTTTAGCTTTTCTAATTTCTTTCTTAAGATTCTTTTTACATTCTTTATATTCCTCAAGCACCTCACTTACTCCATGCTGCCTTTAATTATTGTCGATAGCTCTCTTTTCGAACCAAGTTTTCAATATCCCTTGAAAACCATGGCTCTCTCAAATTTTTCACCTTTCCTTTCAACCTAACAGGAACATAAAGATTCTGTATTCTCAAATTCTCACCTTTAAATGACCTCCATTTCTCAATTACATTCTTCCCATAAAACAAATTGTCCCAATCCACTCCTTCTAAATCCTTTCGCATCTCCTCAAAGTTAGCCTTTCTCCAATCAAAAATCTCAACCCTGGGTCCAGACCTATCCTCCTCCATAATTATATTTAATCTAATAGCATTGTGATCACTGGACCCGAAGTGCTCCCCAACACAAACCTCCGTCACCTGACCTATCTCATTCCCTAATAGGAGATCCAATACTGGCCCTTCTCTAGTTGGTACCTCTATGTATTGCTGCGAAAAACTACCCTGCACGCATTTTACAAAATGGTTTGCATTTGCTGATGCATATGGGTATGTGGATGGTTACAGGTCTGTATGAGTGAAAATGATGTGGTTTTTATAAAGACATTGCTTTAGGGGGATCGCAAGTGTGATGATCCAGCACCTCAAAACTGAGCATTTCTGCAGAATCAAATTTAATATTACTGACATATGTCATGATATTTGTTATTTTGCGGCAGCAGCAGCACCGTGCAAAGACATAAAAATCTAAAACTACAAAAAATAAATAGTGCAACGAAAGGACTAATATGGTGGTGTTCACAGACCATTCAGAAATCTGATGATAGGAGAGGAAGCTTTACCTAAATCATAGTCTTCAGACTTCTGTACCTCCTGCCTGACAGTAGTAAAGAGAAGTGGGCATGTCTTAGATTGTGAGGGTTCTTACTAATGGAGAAATTAATGAAGGATTTTGCTTAGTCACATGTACATCAAAACGTTCAGTAAAATACGTTATTTGCATCAACAGCCAACACAGTCCGAAGATATGCTGGGGCAGCCCACAAGTGTCACTATGCTTCTGGTGCCAACATAGCATGCCATAACTTAAATGGCTCAAGTAACCCTAACTGGTACACCTTTGGAATGTGGTGGGGGGGGTCGCAGCACCTGGAGGAAACCACAGGTGTCGCAGGGAAGACTTCTTACAGACAATGGCAGGAACTGCGCCCCGATAGCTGGTCACTGGCGTTGTAAGTTGTTGCACTGACTGCTTTGCGACTATGTTGCCTTCCTAAGGCACTGCTTCTTGAATATATCTTCGATATTGGGGTAATCTGTGCTGGCTGAGTCTATAACCCTCTGCACCCTTTTGCAATCCCAAACATTGGAGGCGCCACATCAGGCTCGGATGCAACTGAATGTTCTCCATCATACAGATCCTGTATAGGAGTGTGCAAGGCTTTGGTGACATGCCAAATCTCCTCAAACCCCTAACAAAATATACCTCCTTTGTGTTTGCATCAATATGTTGGGCCCAGGATAGATGAGTGATGTTTTTAACAGAAGCAGAGTTGCATGCCACCATAATCTGAAACTTCATGACTCAATATCATAATTCAAATGACTAACCAACTCTATTATTCAGTGGAGTTGACATGAACACCCTCAGGAATTACTTAGAATAAACTCAGTCAAAGTGCAACCCTAAGAATGGTGGAGTAAAGGAAGTTGAGCTATCCCACGTTGTATGGAACAGATCAAGGTTTTAATGCTAAGAATAAGTAGTAACTATTCTTCCCTCCCAAAAAATGCAACCAAAAAGGGAACATAGATGAGCTTTAATATTGTAATATTGAAACTTTTAGTTCTGTAAAATATCTTGAAATTGTTATGAAATAGTTTAAAGTTGTAATCTTGATCCACTGAATGATTTCATACTTTTTTTTGTTTCAGGAAATGATTGCACTTTAATTCATGATTTTATTCAGAACAGTGGTTTGGCTGGTAAACAGGAAATGCACAATCTCAACTTCCAGCTCCAATGGTAGAAGAAAGAATCTATGGATGCATATCAGGCAAAAGGCAATTCCTGAAGGTGCTACAGTCCTGGTGAAGAAATCTGCCAAATATTTAATTTTCAACTCCATGTTAGTTTGCACAAAAGACTGTGAATTTCTAAATAGTCATAAAAAAAACAACAAAAAATGTGACTTAGTAATGTTGAACTTGTTTGTAGTGAGTGACCAAATAAATCTTCTGAATGAACTTGTTTGTACATTGACCATTCCCGCAGACTAACTGCAGCCACATGAACATTTCCAAAAGGAATGTAAAATCTGAAGATCTTTAATATGAACCTCCATAAGAAAATGATAACATAAGCATGGAAAACAAAATTGATGAAATACACAGCAGAAGCAGCATTTGTGAAAGAGTTAACAGTTCAGTAGGATATGATGTTTATACTCTTATTTCAGATTTGTAGCATTTGCTGTCTTTTTGATTTCGGAAGCACTTTTTAAAAAATTGTTAAAGCATTAATTTTTTAAAGAATTGTATTGTAGCAGTGGAAATGTTAAGAGGAACAGATTCAAAGCACGATAGGTATTGGTGTGATTGTAATTGTGTTGGGAGATATATATATCTCTTAATTTATATTATAGCATCTGCGGTCAGTGTTTCCAGTGTAGTTCTCTGACCAGCTTGAAATTGTAAAGCTGTGCTGTTCACTGTATCGCTGCACAGGAATCTTGATCCCATTGATAATTTATAAGTTATACTAATAGTAAGGGTGAACTTATTTGAGAATACTATAAACTAACGAAATAATTTTTAGCTTAAGATATTAATGGTAAGTAGATTTTGCCACATTGAACATGTTTGTTTGAGGTAATTCTAAATGCACTATTTATTGTAAAAAAAAATTGAAATCTCTTTAATTTGAACATTCCCCATCATTTAAAAGAGAATAAGTTCGTGATGGACTAAAAATGTTCTTTCTCAAAAGACAATACTAAGTCTAAATAGTAGCACTATTTTTACGTAGCACAAATAGTTTTCACTTGGCACAAGATGTCTTTGCTGGTTCATTAGAGTGAGACCTGACACTTCAGCTCCAATTCTTTGGGCGTAACTGTACCTTGTGTTCAACAATGCATAGGCATTCTCATCCAGAAAGCATTTTGACCTAGAATTGCCAAAAGTAATTTTTTTTTAACATGTTGTGTTGCTTCTGTTCTGACTGGGAAACACCTTACATCCTGGAACAGTTCCACTGATTGTATTGACCAAGTATTATTTCCAAGAGTTGGATAACTTCGGCAATGAATTGGACTACCTTGAAAGCTTCTGTTTTGGCAATGCCACTACAGCAATGAAAGAATCTGGCCTGGTAAGATCTATATTTTAATATACTACTGGGGACAAAATATCGAACTGTTAACATTCCTTTGACTTTAAACCATTTTAAAACCCTCTTTGCTTTCAGTCCCACCAAAAAAAGGGCATTGTGCCGCAGTAGTTGAGAAATGCATGCATCAGTGCAGTGGCACTGATCTGGAGCTTACAAAGATTATAAAACCCTGAGACTAAGAACATTTTGAAGGATGTGAATCTAAGGAAAAGTTCTTATTTACATGTTTATTTCTGGTATTTCTAGATGTTGAGTAAAGCTTTGATATAGCCACAGTTAACAAACTGAAGAGAATGCATGGCAGTGAAAGTTGGAGGCTGGTCTGGGGATGTAGCAGGACTTTACCTGGCTCATTGTGCCTTTACGTTCTAACAACTTCAGCACAATAGCTTAAAGTATTCCCTCTTAAATGATAAATTGTTCACGCTCATTGGAGTTTGCAGGCCTAATAGGTGCATGGTAGAGGATGGGACCGGGCTCAAATACCAATAGAGCTACTGTTTCAGTAATTTCCAAATATCCGATTCAAAAGTTAGGTTGTTCAGTCCCAAGCTATGCTGTAGATTTGTGATCAATTGCATACCTAAATATAAATGGGACAGGATTGTGGTTTGTGCTGGTTTTACCAGATTAGCTGTTGCAATTAAAATGGGGGGGGGGGGAGTGTTTTAATGTCATATGTATTTTTCATGGAAAATAAAATTTTGCTTCAAAATTCATACGTGACAGTTAATCTGTCTGGAAATTGTACTCCAGCTTTCCATTGTGTTGGAAATACCCCAGCTTTCATTCTTGGTCTGCTAAATTTTCTAACCCTAATTGGGCTGGGCATTTAGTGTATCCAGTGCTAATTCAAAGGGGAGAAAGCTCAGTCAGGGTTCCTACTCTTGCTTTCTGTTGATGTACAGTACTTCTCTCACAAGATAAGCATGTCAGCATTTAAACTGGAAAGATCGTCCATGACTAGGTGCAAACTGTTGCTGATGCTTAATTAGTTTGAAATGAGGGGTGTATTTGCTTTTTATTTGGCAACTATAAGGAACTGATCCTAATAGGTGTTTGCACTCTTAGAAAGTTGGGGTGCAGTCCATTGAATCGACTTTTGCCCAGTGTGGTCATGTCAAGTGGAAGTTAAGGATCCTCTATTAAAGTTGGCATTATGGGGGAGTTGATGATTTGGAGGTATAGTCCTGATTGGTGGAATATTAGATGCCGATTTGCAATAATTTATGTCAACAAATGTTTATGATTATTGTTGAAGTTATATTTGACATTTAAGCAACTGGGAGGTCCAGGTAATCAACCATACAAAACAACTTCCACGTGTATAACTCCTAGCAAAATGCCCCAAGACTGCTTGCAGGGGTGTCATACAGAACGGAATTTGGTCCACCACATTTTCTACAATTCCTCTCAAACCCTTTGTCACCTCTTCTGATTGTATAACCATGTACAGAGATGTTCAGAGGAATCTGTGGAAGGATTGAAAGCAAAGACAAGAATTTTAAAACCAAAGTGTGAGTCAGTGTAGCTCAGAGATGATGAACGTATGTTTTCTACATGTTAGGACATGATAGAGAAGTTTACCTGCTTTCAGGTCCTCGACACTAGAAAAAGATAATTCAGGTTTGGAAGCTTAGGAGTGGAAAAAAAAGGCTTGTATCGGGGAGCTGAAGCAGTTGAGTTGGGCAATATTAGGGAAGTGAAAATAAGCAGGTTTTGTCCCAGTACAGAATTGTGGTCCAAAGCTTTATTATGGCTCCAATGTTTAAGTTGCCTGATTCAGTTTTGGACATTTGCCAAGAAGAGAGATGGAGAGATGATGTTTGCCCATCCAGTACTAGAAGTTTGACAAGGTATCTGACAATTTAGACTTGGTGGAGAGATCAAGACAGAGGCAGAACTGGATGTTACCAATGTTTGAATACTGCTGTTTTCAAATAATGTTTAGTGGCAGCAAGTATAGACTCACGGGGGGTTACAACAGGTAACAGCGTGGTGCCAAAGCTGGGAATTTTGTGACCACCTTTGGATTGGTAGGAAGCAAACAACTGAAGTTCCACCTGATGAGTCAACGGAGAAGCTGTGTTGTGTGGTCAACCATGGTAGAGAACATTGATGAGAGATTGTCATTTGTAACTTTGATCAGATCCTTTTCATCCTGCAGCATGAGAGGAAATCTGATTGAAGGGATCTTAATAAGAAATTTTAGGTAAAGAAAATGAATTTGAGAGGCTGAAATATGTTCAAGAACTTTGGAATGGAAAGAGATTAGAGATGGAAATGTGAGGACTGATGGGATCAGTAGTTACTTTTAAGGAGTGATGGCAATTTTAATATAGAGTGTGGGTTGGTACCTGAACAGTGTGGAAGACAGTATGGTGTTTATGGGAGTAAAAAAGCAAGAGATTGGAGAGAAATGAAAAGAAGGCAAGCATGGAGAGGCTAGAAATTCTCATTCCATATGGACACATAACAAAAAGCTGAATTAACTCTAATTCTTATAAAGTTAGAGGCAGGATTTTAAGAGCAGTGGCTCAACTCAGTATTCCATACAGGTACTTATAAAATAGTTTTAATCAATGTGAATAATATAGCATGAGTCTTGCAAAAATGGCTGTGAGTGAACTGGAATTCAAATCCAGAAAACAATTACTCGATCTGTTCCAACCCATAGAGAGAGAGCCGCACACAATTCTGAAATCTACAAGTGTAGGGTGTGAGGCATCTAACTAACAGCAGAGGGAGCTGTAGGAGGACAATCCAAAGAGCCGAACCACATTAGATGTCCGGAAAAGCACAGTGCTCGGCCTGTTGACTAGTTTATCAGAATTGTCTGGATCGAGTGGATCTAGTATTGCCTTTGTAGTATAGTCCCACAAAAGATCTCTTCAACAGGATCAAAACAATATAGATCACAGTGCCTCCTAATGCGAGTCCAACTGTAATGACAGCGTAGTTAGCACCTTGGATGAAAAAGGAAAGAGTATTTAAATCCTAAAATGTTACACAACAACAACAACATGTTGGTATTGCAGCATTCTGTTTTTACATCAGAGACATTAACTTTTGAGGGGGAATGGCAATAACTTTCAGATTTACTGACTGGTGGTTTCAAGATCGAGACTGAAATAATATTTAAACAATGTAAGCCACTTCTTAAAAACTGAAATTCTATCTATTGCCTTGATATTTTAAAATATGTAATAGAAAGGTTAGAGAAAGCACAGGACACAAAACAGAAAACGCTGGAAAACTCTGGTCAGACAGCATTTGTGAGAAGAAACAGTTAACATTTCAGGTCTGAAACTCTTCGTTCTAATTGAGGGAGAAAACACGTAGCCTTAGTAGCGAAAAGAAGGTGAAGGAAGGCAGAGGATGGAATGAAGAGAATTTCCCTGACAGGGTGAAATAATAGGGCAGTTAAGTCCCTATGTTTGTCAGTTGCTAATGTTGTAGAATGGTCTATTGCAAAATGCAGGTTAAACCACATTATATAAATGAAGGAAAAGAAATTTTGTTTGGTTGAGGGTTACGGGGTGAAGGTGGGAAAATGGGGATGAGAGCAAAATAAATCAACCATGATTGAATGCTGGAGCAGACTCCATGGGTCAAATGGCTTAACTCTGCTGCTCTATATCATGTGGTGTTTTGAAAGTAAGGTATGGCAAGCAAAAAAAAAAGACAGTGCTGATGCAACTAGACAAAGAGTGAGTTGTCTAAAATTGGAGAATTCAATATAGAGTTCTGCAGGCTGCAAATGTGCCCAGAAGGAAAGCAAGACCCAGTTTCCCAAGCTTCCTTTGGGAAGTCAGAGGAATGGGGAAAACTGGGAATGGGTTGTTGATTTAAAGTAGCAGGCAACTGGAAGGTCATGCTCACACCTGTGAACTGAGTGGATAGGCTCTGCAAACACGCAATCTGTGTTTGGTTCTTCTGTGTAGCGGTCACAACATGACTACAAAATACAGTACACTATATTGGAAGAAGTGCAAATGAATTATTACCATACATAGAAACAGAAAATAGGTGCAGGAGTAGGCCATTCGGCCCTTCAAGCCTGCATCGCCATTCAGTATGATCATGGCTTATCATCCAACTCAGAACACTGTACCTGCCTTCCCTCCATACCCCCTGATCCCTTTAGCCATAAGGGCCATATCTAACTCCCTCTTAAATATAGCCAATGAACTGGCCTCAACTGTCTCGTGTGGCAGAGAATTCCATAGATTCACCACGCTCTGTGTGAAGAAGTTTTTTCTCATCTCAGTCCTAAAAGGCTTCCCCTTTATCCTCAAACTGTGACCCCTCGTTCTGGACTTCCCCAACATCGGGAACAATCTTCCTACATCTAGCCTGTCCAATCACTTTAGAATTTTATACGTTTCAGTAAGATTCCCCCCTCCATCTTTTAAATTCCAGAGAGTATAAGCCTAGTCGATCCAGTCTTTCATCATATGAAAGTCCTGCCATCCCAGAAATCAATTTGGTGAACCTTCTTTGTACTCCCTCTATGGCAAGAATGTCTTTCCTCAGATTAGGGGACCAAAACTGCACACAATACTCCAGGTGTGGTCTCACCAAGGCCTCGTACAACTGCAGTAGTACCTCCTTGCTCCTGTACTCGAATCCTCTTGCTATGAATGCCAGCATACCATTCGCCTTTTTCACCGTCTGCTGTACCTGCATGCCCACTTTCAATGACTGGTGTACAATGACACCCAGGTCTCGTTGCACCTCCCCTTTTCCTAATTGGCCACCATTCAAATAATAATCTGTTTTCCTGTTCTTGCCACCAAAGTGGATAACCTCACATTTGTCCACATTAAATTGCATCTGCCATGAATCTACCTGGAAAAACTGTCCTGCTGGATCATGGAAATAGAAAAGGTGAAAGAACCTCTGTGGTTGTGTGGGAATGTGCCTTATGACAGGAAGTGGGTGACAGGGATGGAAAAGTAGACTAGACCAGAGAACCACGAAGGGAGAGATCTCTTTGAAATGTTGAAAGGGGAGGGCAATGTGTGTCGGGTGATGGAGTTAGCAGAAATTGCAAAAGAGGATCCATCAAATGCAGAGAATGGCAGGAAGGTAAGGGCCTGGCAGACTCTAAATTTTTCATTATCTTTTCCTTATCCAGTTTTGGACTTGACTGAAGTCATTTATTTTAAAAAGTTGTTATAGAAACTAAATGTCTGCAAACTGGGTCGCAAGTTATCTCCATATCACAAATTAGTCACCCACAAATCCTATTCAGGTGTAATGGATGAGGGCTAAGTTAATGTAAATTCTGCAAAATAGATTGGCACTTGTTAGGCATGTATTAAAATTAGGCCTTAGTCATTTTAATTATAACGTGCATCTTTGGGGTTTCCCTGTGAATTCCTTTTTGCAGCATTCGCTATTACTAGCAGAATTCACCCAACTGATCAGGCATCTTTAACTGAGCATTCATAGACTGGTGACATTTGTCAGTTAACTGAGGTGAATAAACAAAGGCCGCTCTTTTGCTGAGTGTGCCACCTGTGTGGTGTGTCTTCCAGAGGCTGATGCCAGCCATCTACCATTTTCCTATGTACACCCAGGGAGAAAGGATGATGTATTGAATCATTCCCTACAGAATAAATACAGTGCCTTTAAAAATATTCACCCCCTTGGAAGTTTCCATGTATTACTGTTTTACATCATTGAATCACAGTGGATTTAATTTGACTTTTTTGACGCTGATCTACAGGAAAAGACTTCTGGTTCAAAGTGATAATGGATCTCTACAAAGTGATCTAAATTAATTACAAATATAAAACATAAAATAATTGATTGCAAAAGTATTCACCTCTTTCAAATCAGTATTTAGCAGATGCACCGTTAGCAGCAATTACAGCCTTGAGTCTGTATGGATAGGTCTGTTTCAGCTTTCCACATCTGGACACTGCAATTTTTACCCATTCTTCTTTACAAAACTGCTCAAGCTCTGTCAGATTGCATGGAGATAGTGAGTAAACAGCCATTTTCAAGTCCAGCCACAAATTCTCAATTTGATTGAGGTCTGCACTCTGACTTGGGCACTCCAGGGCATTAACTTTCAGGTTTTTAAGCCAATGCTGTGTAGCTTGGACTTTATGCTTGGGATTATTGTCTTGCTGGAAAACAAATCTCCCAAATCACAGTTCTCTTGCAGACTGCATCAGGTTTTCCTCCAGGATTTCCCTGTATTTTGTTGCATTCGTTTTACCTTCTGCCTTCACAAACTTTCCAGAGCCTGCTGTACTGAAGGGGACAGAGGGTCCAGTGAGATGGAGGAACTGAGCGAAATACATGTTAGTAGGGAAGTGGTGTTAGGTAAATTGAAGGGATTGAAGTCAGATAAATCCCCAGGGCCAGATGGTCTGCATCCTAGAGTGCTTAAGGAAGTAGCCCAAGAAATAGTGGATGCATTAGTGATAATTTTTCAAAACTTGTTAGATTCTGGACTATTTCCTGAGGATTGGAGGGTGGCTAATGTAACTCCACTTTTTAAAAAAGGAGGGAGAGAGAAACCGGGGAATTATAGACCGGTTAGCCTAACGTCGGTGGTGGGGAAACTGCTGGAGTCAGTTATCAAGGATGTGATAACAGCACATTTGGAAAGCGGTGAAATGATCGGACAAAGTCAGCATGGATTTGTGAAAGGAAAATCATGTCTGACGAATCTCATAGAATTTTTTGAGGATGTAACTAGTAGAGTGGATAGGGGAGAACCAGTGGATGTGGTATATTTGGATTTTCAAAAGGCTTTTGACAAGGTCCCACACAGGAGATTAGTGTGCAAACTTAAAGCACAAGGTATTGGGGGTAAGGTATTGGTGTGGGTGGAGAGTTGGTTAGCAGACAGGAAGCAAAGAGTGGGAATAAACGGGACCTTTTCAGAATGGCAGGCGGTGACTAGTAGGGTACCACAAGGCTCAGTGCTGGGACCCCAGTTGTTTACAATATAAATGACTTGGATGAGGGAATTAAATGCAACATCTCCAAGTTTGCGGATGACACGAAGCTGGGTGGCAGTGTTAGCTGTGAGGAGGATGGTAAGAGGATGCAGGGTGACTTGGATAGGTTGGGTGAGTGGGCAAATTCATGGCAGATGCAATTTAATGTGGATAAATGTGAAGTTACCCACTTTGGTGGCAAAAATAGGAAAACAGATTATTATCTGAATGGTGGCCGATTAGGAAAAGGGGAGGTGCAACGAGACCTGGGTGTCATTATACACCAGTCATTGAAAGTGGGCATGCAGGTACAGCAGGCAGTGAAAAAGGCGAATGGTATGCTGGCATTTATAGCGAGAGGATTCGAGTACAGGAGCAGGGAGGTACTACTGCAGTTGTACAAGGCCTTGGTGAGACCACACCTGGAGTATTGTGTGCAGTTTTGGTCCCCTAATCTGAGGAAAGACATCCTTGCCATAGAGGGAGTACAAAGAAGGTTCACCAGATTGATTCCTGGGATGGCAGGACTTTCATATGAAGAAAGACTGGATGAACTGCGCTTATACTCGTTGGAATTTAGAAGATTGAGGGGGGATCTGATTGAAACGTATAAAATCCTAAAGGGATTGGACAGGCTAGATGCAGGAAGATTGTTCCCGATGTTGGGGAAGTCCAGAACGAGGGGCCACAGTTTGAGGATAGAGGGGAAGCCTTTTAAGACCGAGATTAGGAAAAACTTCTTCACACAGAGAGTGGTGAATCTGTGGAATTCTCTGCCACAGGAAACAGTTGAGGCCAGTTCATTGGCTATATTTAAGAGGGAGTTAGATATGGCCCTTGTGGCTACGGGGGTCAGGGGGTATGGAGGGAAGGCTGGGGCGGTGTTCTGAGTTGGATGATCAGCCATGATCATAATAAATGGCGATGCAGGCTCGAAGGGCCGAATGGCCTACTCCTGCACCTATTTTCTATGTCTCTATCCCCACAACATGATGCAGCCACCACGCTTCACGTTAGAGATGATGTGCGGTTTAATCTGATAGCCAAAAAGCTCAATTTTGGTTTCATCAGACCACAGAACCTTTTTCCAGCTGACTTCAGAGTCTCTCACATGCCTTCAGCAAACTAGCTGAGATTTCATGTGAGTTTTTTTTTCCAATAGTGGCTTTCTTTTTGCTAATCTCCCATAAAGCTGCAACGGGTGAAGCACACGGGCAACAGTTGTTGTATGTGCAGTCTCTCCCATCTCAGCCATTGAAGCCTGTAACTCCTCCAGAGTTATCATGGGTCTCTTGGTGGCCTCCCTCACAAGTCCCCTTCTTGCATAGTCACTGAGTTTTTGAGGACAGCCTGCTCTAGCAGATTTACAGTTGTGCCATATTCTTTCCACTTCTTGATGACTGACTTAACTGTACACCAAGGGATATTCAGCGACTTAGAAATGTTTTTATATCCAACTCCCGGCTTGTGCTTTTCAATAATCTTTTTGCAGAGTTGCTTGGAGTGTTATTTTGTCTTCATGGTGTAGTTTTTGCCAGGATACTGGATCAACAGCAGTTGGACCTTCCAGGTACAGATGTATTTTTACTATAATCAATTGAAACACCATGACTACACATGGTGATCTCCATTTAACTAATTATGTGACTTCTAAAACCAGTTGACTGCACCAGTGATGATTTGGTGTGTCATAGAAAGGGGGTGAATACTTATAGAATCAATTATTTTGTGTTTTATAATTTAATTGAGATTAAATTGATATTTTAATTGAGCATAGAAGGTTGAGGGGGGACTTGATAGAGGTATTTAAAATTATGAGGGGGGTAGATAGAGTTGACGTGGACAGGCTTTTTCCATTGAGAGTGGGGGAGATTCAAACAAGAAGACATTAGTTGAGAGTTAAAGGGCAAAAGTTTAGGGGTAACATGAGAGGGAACTTCTTTACTCAGAGAGTGGTAGCTGTGTGGAACGAGCTTCCAGCAGAAGTGGTTGAGGCAGGTTCGATGTTGTTATTTAAAATTAAATTGGATAGCTATATGGTGAGGAAAGGAATGGAGGGTTATGGACTGAGTGCAGGTCGGTGGGACTAAGTGAGTGTAAGAGTTTGGCACAGACTAGAAGGGCCGAGATGGCCTGTTTCGTGCTGTAATTGTTATATGGTGATGTGGTTATTTGGTAAAGTTTTCACTTTGACACGAAAGTGTCTCTTTCTGTTGATCAGTGTCAAAAAATGCCAAATTAAATCCACTGTGATTCAATGTTGTAAAATGATAAAACATGGAAACTTCCAATGCAGGTGAATACTTTTTATAGGCACGATGTATGAATATAATGTTACAAATGTTTAAGCAAGCCCTGCCCTTTGACTCATGGGCAAGTATACTTCCTGGTAATACTGACCTGGAAAATTTGAAGTTGACTAACTTCTAGATTAACTCAATACACTACATCAGCTCTGTAGCCATTTCTACTGCGGTTGGACCTTGAATCAAGTACAAGACCGTACCTTGCTGTGATGGGCCTTCATCATTCAAATACCATGTTTAGGGAGATGAACAAATGTAGGGAAAATTGTTCGGTTCAGGCTCAAATCTGAATGTCATTAAATGTAAATGAGCCAATTTCACTGGGCTTTTGTGGCCCTGCTGCAGGAACAGGCAAGTGCATTGCAGTAGTCTTGTGTAAGAAATGTCATATTTCCTGTTTTGCATGGCAATAGCAGGTGTGAGTTAAATCCAGCTACTTCTTCATATCTGTTGTTCTCTAACTGCTATTGTTAGAAAACTAACAGAACACCAGCGTATGCTGCCTGTCTGTCTGGAGACTAGGAGATTGCACAGAAAACACAAGATTCCTATCATGATAATAGGATTCCATTCACATACAAGGAATTGATTTGTATTGATGGCTTCTAAGAACCTTTTGCATTATATTGGAATGCTCAACAGCATATCATTGATGTGACAAATAATTTGTAGTTAATTCTTTACATTTTCTCTACAGTATCTGAATTATTTTGGTTAAGTAAAAGAAAAGCACTGTCGATGATGGAAATCTGAAATAAAGAAAGGAGAACTTCGTAGGTTCGATAGCAAATTCTTTTAATAATTGGTTGAAGTATTAACTCTTTTTTTTTCCTCTCAGCTGAAGCTGACAGACCTGTTAATTGTTTCCAGCACCTTTGGCCTTTGCCTAATTTCCAGCATCGGCAGTGTTTTTTTTAATCTGTTGATTCTTTCACAATGACTGAGTGACTCTCACCAATGAGTCATAAGGAGTGGTGGGCTCCAGGTCTGATCCCAGTGAAAAGTTTGTTATAAACAGGGTCTGGATCAAGGGAAAGAAAACCTGTTTCTCATTGCTATTGGTAATCTATAGTGAAACCAGGATTGGGTATATGGAGCAGAATAGCCACCTTCGACAGGATAGCCACCATTGAGGCTTGGAGGAGAATAGTGTCCATTTCAGTAAGGTCAGTCTCTGAACCATATTCTCACAAGGGATCAATAACGCTTGGGAAAAGAAATCAACATTTTAATTCTCACCAAAGTCACTCTCCTTTGTAATGTGAACTGGTCCAGCGCTGACTTGTTGCATGTTTGACTGATAGGCTTGCAAACCACTGCCGGAGCGACATCCCAATGTGCATGAGCTGGAGCTGGATGTATGGGCACATAACTGGACGCTGCAAGTAACAAACACCTGAAGGAGAAAACATACTGATTGGCATTGTATTAGCTTTTGATGAGAGAGACCCTAAGAGCAAGCGATCACAGATTTGATCCCCGAGTCTAGTTTTGTTTCTCTGGCAATATTATCTGATGTTCCTCCCTCTCTCAAAAGCAAGAGGAGAAAAACATTTTATGTACATATCTTCTGTAACTTTTGTTTTATGATTCTCCATCAGTAATGTTCTTAGGAAAGGAAATCTGTCACCTACAGTATATATACACCTCCAGATCCACCAAACTGGTCAACTTCTAATTACTTCCTTAGTCCAGCCGACAATTAGGAATGAACACTAAATACTCATGCAGCAGGTTCCCCCCCTCTACACACAACAGAGACTGATGAAGTTTGGCACCAACATCATCACAGGAGTGGCCAGTCAGTGTTGTGCTCAATGTTAGACTGCCTTAGGGACTGCAGCTCTGGATTTTTCCTTGGGGAAGGCTTCAGGAGTAAACCCCATGAGTGAGTATAGCAACAAGGTTTGAGATCATAGTTTTCCTTTCCCTAGATGAACTGCCAACCGCAGCTGCACAACAACTGCCCGAAGCAACTGGTTTTAAACCACTGGTATCCCACCTTTGCCACTTCTCCTGTCAGTAGGAATAGTTCTGGTAGGCTTAGTAGCTAAGACATATGTGAAGGCCAGGAGCTGGACTTAGGTTGTCAGAGACTATTTGAGAGTCATGCCGTTAGAAGCATGTAATAGGTAGTGGGAGCTTATCAACACTACCTGCCTCCACTATGATGACCTTAAGGAACATGTACCCTGTGAACAAAAAAATAAATTATCTAATTCCTATAAGGTCCTTGGTAATCTTCAAGAGTTGCCTCCTATTTACAGGCAAGGAGGGTTGGTGGTATTGTGGGAGAGATGTGGAGAAGCAGGGTTGAACGTTGGAGGCCCAGCAACACAGAACATTTACCTGAAGAGAATTAACAAGTTTTGCACTTGTATGTGCTGTTTTTCCCTTCAGCTAGTCTAAGTCTTCCTCTTTGATTCTTGGCTAAATTAGTTGCCATGGTCAAGTTATCACTTCCAACAAGAATTCTACAACTCATCTAACGATGCCATTGAGTATTCTGACACAACAAAAATGCAAAACAAATTAACTTATGTTCAAGCTGTGTCTTTTTCATATGAATTGGCTGAAAGCAGAGCATAGAGATTAGTTTTAACCAACAAAGTCAGATTATTTTGATCTTTGAGGAACAAACATGCATAAATTTGACTAGTAAATAAATGGTTTAAATATGCCACCAGACTGGTCTAAGCTGAGTTATAAACAACCCTGGTTCTTGCATCACAATTCATTTTAATGTTATCATTTACAGTAATAATATGGCTTTCTCGGGAGTTCACAATTTTGAGTACAACCTGGGATTTGGAAGAGGAAAATATACTGGTGTCACTCTCTGACACTAATACTAAAGCACAGTAATGTAGATGGCGTAATTCTGAAATCAAACCAGAACATGTGAGAACATATGAACTAGATGCTGGAGTACACCCGTCAGCTCCCTGGACTTGCTCCACCATTCAAAAATATTGTGGCTAATCTTTTACTTCAGCATCACTTCCCTGCTCTAATTCCATATCCCTTGATTCCAGTAATATCGATAAAGCTACTAAACTATCAAATACACTCTGACTGATCTTCCATAGCACCGTAAATTGTAACATGTAGATAGAATCGACGGGGGTGAGTGTGGTGGATAGAATCCGTGTATATGGGGGGGATTAAAATGTAAAAGTGTGCTTGATAAAGGCATTATACTCAGTGGGCGGAAGGGCCAGTTCTTGTGCTCTATTACCTAAATTCATATATTTAAATAGCATTAAATTACATATTAAATGAATCTACAAATATGAAACTATTCGAGTGCCATAAAAATCCATCTGGCACACTAACGCATTTCAGAATATCTGCCAAGCTAATGTGGTCTGGCCAAGACTGACTACTTAACTCTCAACTGCCTCCAACTTGCAGTGAAGGATGGATAACAAACATGGATGGTGCTCATCCATGAACGAATAAGGAAGAAGTTCCAACACTTGTTCAAACAGTAGCTAGAAACACAACATTACTTTTTTTTTGACAATTTGAAAGAAATTGGATTGAAAAATATTGCGGTTTTAAAGGTAGATGCAGAGAGGTAAGAAAACTGTTGTGTTTGAGATTGTATAGGTGTACAATAAAGATAGAAAATGCAAGAAACATTCAGCAGACCAGGAAGCAAATGTGAAAAGAGAAACAGAATTAGCTTTTCAGATCCCAGACCCTTCATCGGATGAAGGTCTGGGACCTGAATCTTCAGCTCTGTTTCCCTTTCTATAGGTGCTACCTGACCTACTGAGTGCTTGTAGCATTTTCTGCTATGTGATAAGAGTTAATACAGTTGATTGACATTTGGAGACATTCACATGTACAGTAGTAGTAGAGTTAGAAAGAGCACATCAGGGAATCAGTGAGTTAAAGGAACAAGAGTCAAACGATTGAACAAAAACAGTCTGGAGCATAACTGTAATAAATATGAAATGATGCTCTGTTTATAAGTTTATGGCATTCTGTTAATGGATCATTCCAACAGAAATAGACTAACTGGGAATTAAATGTGTGTATTGTTCTTTAACTTCATACTTTAACATGAGGCTAGGTAATATATTCATTTACTGAGCCAATAAATCTTTGATCCTAATTTCTAAATTCTTTTCAAACATGTTACAATACACAAAGTCAAGGTAAAGATGACTTCCAGTGAGTACTGTACCTGGCCGCTGCGCCACGGTAAAGCGGACAGTTTGATGGAGTATACTTTCTCTTTTTTGTTTTCAGTTTGATGTTCCTTTGCTGTGCTGTTATTTAAGCAGCTGTTGCAAACAAAATCAGAAAGAGACTGAGGAGAGAATACTGTTCGATTCCAGACTCTACCTGTTAGCAATGCATTGACTTGACTAAGTTATAGCAGCTTTTACCCTGGCTCAATCACAAACAACCTTGAACTCAGCCTAAATTCACATTAGAATATAATAAAAGTAGGAATTAGTTATATGATTGTCATTGATTAAGTGCACTCTTGACAACTTGATTTGTTTCTTGATCACACTTATTTACTTGTGCACAAGGACAGTTCAGGCCTTGTCACCAAACTGTTCTGAGACTCAGAATTGTCAATTATTATACAGATAATTGATTTCATTGAAACTGTGTGCATTTTCCAATTTCATTTTTTTTGCATCTATACTGTAAATACCAATTCACAATACATTTTTTCAGATGTTAATAAATAAAATCTATTTTAGTAAATTAACACTCCGCTCACTAGTGTGTGCCCAACAAACCTTTATGTATAACTTCGTCTTGGTATGCCTGGTGCCCTTGGGTCCTGAGCTTGAACAAAGAGGCTGTGCAAAGAGGAGCTGGGTTCTCAAGGACTGTATTCAGCACACTGTCTCTGACAACATATCATCTTAACCCTTGCCTTACTGAAACTTCCATGTGGGCCTTGTCATATATGTAAATAACCTGGATGAAACCACTTGATAAGTAAGTTTGCTGATTGACTTATAGATTGTGAGGCTTGTTGCCCAAGGATATGGGAAACATTGATCAGCTGGAAGGTTGAGTGGAGTGGTGGCAGATGGAATTTAATCCGGTTGCATGTTAGGTAACGCTTTTAGATGTGAGGTGACTCACCTAATACTGGCTAGGCATATATAGAAAATAAGACCAAAAGACATAGGAGCAGAATTAGGCCATTTAGCCCATTGAGTCTGCTCTGACATTCCATCATGGCTGATTTATTATCTCTCTCAATACCACTCTCCTGCCTTCTTCTCATAACTTTTGATGCACTTGCTAAACAAGAACCTATCAACCTCTGCTTTAAATATATTCAATGACAGCCTCCACAGCTGTTTGTGGTAATTAATTCTGCAGATTCACCACCTTTCAGCTGAAGAAATTCTTCCTCATCTCTGCTCTAAATGGGGTCCATCTATTCTGAGGCTGTGTCCTCTGGTTCTAGACTCACCCACTGTAAGAAGCATCCACTGTAGCTAAGCACTGCAATATTCAATAAGTTTCAATGAGATCCCCTTAATTCTTCTTCTAAACTCCACTAAGTACAAGCCTATAGCCATCAAACATATATTCTCATATGCTAACAATTTCATTCCTGGAGTCATTCTCGTGAACCTCCTCTGAACCTTCTCCAATGCCAGCACGTCTTTTCTGATATAAGGGGCCTAAAACAGCTCTCAATACTCCAAGTGTGGTCTGACCTCACAAAGCCTCAGCATTACATTCTTGCTCTTATTTTCTAGACCTTTTGAAATGAATGCTAACATTCCATTTGCCTTCCTTATCACCAACTCAATCTGCAAGTGAATCTTTAGGGAATCCTGCCCAAGGACTTCCATGTCCTTTTGCTCCTCTGATATTTCAATTTTCTCTGTTTAGTAAATAGTCTATGCCTTTATTCATTCTGGCAAAGTGCATGACCATTCACTTCCCTGCACTATATTCCATCTGCCACTTTGCCCATTCTTCTAATCTGTCTAAGTCCTTGTGCAGACTAACTCCTTCCTCAATATTATCTGCACCTCCACCTATCTTCGTATTGTCTGCAAACTTGGCCACAAAGCTGTCATTTCAGTCATCTAATTATTTGCATATAGTGTGAAAAGAAATGGTCCCAACACCAACACCTGCAGAACACCACGAGTCATTGGCAGCCAATCAGAAAAGGCTCCATTTATTCCCACTGTTTGCTTCCTGCCAGGCAGCCAATCTTCTATCCATGATAGTATCTTTCCTGTAATACAATGGGCCCTTGTTAAGCAGCCTCATGTATAGCAAAGGTCAAAGGTCTTCTGAAAATCCAAGTAAACAGTATCCACTGACTCCTTTGTCTCTCTTTGCAGCACACACAAAATGCTGGAGAAACGCGGCAGGTCAGGCAGCATCTAAGGAAAAGAGTATGCAGTTGATGTTTCATGCAGAGACTTTTCATCAGGAATTTGTTTATTCTACCTGTTATTTCCTCAAAGAATTCCAACAGACCTGTCGGGCAAGATTTCCCCTTTAGAAAACCATGCTGACTTTGGCCTATTTTATCAGGTGCCTCCATATACCTCAAAACCTCATCCATAATAATGGGCTCTAACATCTTGCCAACAACTGAAGTCAGGCTAAATGGCTTATAATTTCCTTTCTTCTGCATCCCTCCCTTCTTAAAGAGTGGAGTGACATTTGCAATGTTCCAGTCTTCCAGAACCATTCCAGAATCAAGTGATTCTTGAAAGGTCATTACTAATGCCTCCACAATCTCTTCAGCTACCTCTTTCAGAACCCTAGGGTACAGTCTATGTGGTCCAGCTGACTCACCTACCTTCGGACTTTAAACTTCCTAAGCACCTTCTCCTTAATAATAGCAACTACATACACTTCTGCCTCCTGACACTCTCTAATATCTGGCATTCTGCTAGTGCCTTTCACAGTGAAGATTGATACAAAATACTTCTTCACCATCATTTTCCATCAATCCAATATCCACTCTTGTCTCTCTTGTACTCTTTATATATCCAGGAAAAAAAAATCTTTTTGTAACCTCTTTTATATTATTGGCTAGCTTACCTGCATATTTCATCTTTTCTCTTATTTTTTTTTAGTTCTCTTTTGATGTTATTTTAAAAACACATCCCAATCTTCTAATCTCCCATTAATTTTTGCTCTTGTATATGCCCACCCTTTTCCTTTTACTCTCTTTGTATTCCCTTGTTATTCATGGTTGCCTCATCCTCCCTTTTGAATTCTACTTCATTTTTGGGATGTATCTATCCTGCCCCTTCTAAATTGCCCCCAGAAACACCAGCCATTGCTGTCCTGCCTTCATCCCTGCTAGTGTCTTCTTCCAATCAACTTTTGCCAACTCCTCTCTCATGCCTTTGTAATTCCCTTTACTCCACTGTAATACCAATACATCTGACTTTTATCTTCTCCCTCTCAAACTGCAGGTTGAATTCTATTACATTATGATCCCTGTATCCTTTACCTTAAACTCCCTAATCAAATCTGATTCATTACCCAACAGCCAGTCCTGAATTGCCTTTCGCCTAGTGGGCTCAACCACAAGCTGCTCTAAAAAGTCATCTCGAAGGCATTCTACAAGTGAGAACATAGAGCAGTACAGCATAGGAACAAGCCATTCAGCCCACAATGTTATGACAAAAAACAGTTAAAAAGCAAATCAAAACACCCTAACACTAATCCCTTCTACCTACACCATGTCTATATCCCTCCATCTTCCTTACATCCATGTGCTTATTCATCCTCGTCATCCAGCTCCAAACCGATTTTCCTATTCTACCACCCATCACCTGTCCTTATTGCATGCCTTTTCTATCTCCCATTGTAATTTGTATCCCATATCCTGCTTATTACTCAGAGACCTGTATATAACTCTCACCAGGGTCTTTTTACTGCAGCAGTTCTTAACTCTACCCACAAGGATTCTATATCTTCTGACCCTATAGCACCTCTTTCTAAAGATTTTATTTCAATTTTCACCAACAGATCCACTCCACCCCTTCCACCAATGTGCCCTTGGACATTGAGTTCTCAGCTATGATCTTCTTTCAGCCACGGTTCAGTGACACCACAATGTTGTACCTGCCAATCCCTAACTGCACTGCCAGATCATCTACCTTAATCCGTATACTGCGTGAATTCAAATACATTATTAAGGATGAGATGCTGCGGTACTTGGAGGCACATGATAAAATAGGCCAAGGCCAGCATGATTTTCTAAAGGAGAAATTGTGCCTGACATATCTGTTGGAATCGTTTGAGGAAATAACCAGTAGGATAGACAAAGGAGTGTCAGTGCATGCTGTTTACTTGAATTTTCCAAAGGCCCTTGACAAGGTGCTGTGCATGAGGCTGCTTAACAAGCTAAGAGCCCATGATATTACAGGAAAGGTACTAGCATGCAGCCAGCTGGTGGTGCAGTGACATCAGCGCAGGACTCCGGAGCGAAGGTTCCCGAGTTCGAATCCAGTCGGGCTGCTTCCGGGCACGCTTTCCATCCATGCCAGGTTGGGTGTGAGAAGGACGTGGGGGACCACTCACAGAATCTTTCCTCCAAGACAACCACTTGAAAAAAGTGGTCACCGAGGCTCTGGCAGAGTATGGCACACAAAAAAAAACTAGCATGCATTGAAGATTGACTGACTGACCGGAGCCAAGAGTAGGAATAAAGGGGGACTTTTCTGGTTGGCTGCTGGTGACTAGTGGTGTGCCAGAGTGCTGGTGTTGGCACTGCATCTTTTTACATTATATTTCAATGATTTGGATGAAGGAATTGATGGCTTGGTGGCCAGGTTAGTGGACAATACAAAGGTAGGTGGAGGGGCAGGTAGTGTTGAGGAAGGAGGATGCCTGCAGAGGATTTAGACAGATTGGGAGAATGTGAAAAGACGTGGCAGATGCAATATAGTGTAGGGAAGTGTATGGTCATGCTGTTTGGTAGAAAGAATAAAGGTGTGGACTATTTTGTAAATGGGAAGAAAATTCAAAAATCAAAGATTTGGGAGACCTTGTGCAGGATTCCCTAAATGCTAACTTGCAGATAAGGAGGTAAGGTGGTAAGGAAGACAAATGCAATGCTAGCATTCATTTCAAGAGGACTAGAATACAAAAACAATGTTGTAATACCAAGGCTTTATAAGGCATTGTTCAGACTGCACTTGGAGTATTGTGAGCAGTTTTGGGCCCCTTCTCTAAGAAAAGATGCGCTGGCACTGGAGAAGGTCCAGAGGAGGTTCATGAGAATAATCCCAGGATGGAAGGGTTTAACATATGAAGAGCATTTGATGGCTCTATGCCTGTACTTGCTGGAGTTTAGGTGAATGGGCGTGGGGGGTGATGTCATTGCAACCTATTGAATATTGAAAGGTCTGGATAAAGTGGATGGGGAAAGGGTGTTTCCTGTAGTGGGGAAGTCTAGAACCAGAGGGCACAGCCTCAGAATTGAGGGACATCCATTTAGAACAGAAATGATGAAAAATTCCTTTAGCCAGCGGGTAGTGAATTTGTGGAATTCATTGCCACAGATGGTTGTACAGGCCAAGTCATTAAGCATCTTTAAGGCTGAGGTTGATAATAATCAAGAGCATCAAATATTACAGGGAGAAGGCAGGAGAATGGTGGTTGAGAGGGACAATAAATCAGCCATGATGGAATGGTGGAAAAGACTCGATGGGCCAAATGGCCTAATTCTATCTTACAATACCACAAGTCCTGTATTAACTCTTCTTGATTTTGCACCCCCCGCCCATTTTACACTTCAGCTCATCTCACTGACTGCAATTTTGCCTTATCATCTGCTTGTCCTTCACAGTCTCACTACACAGTGCATCTACTTGTATACCAACTGCCCAATGCTCAGCCCCATTACTCCAGTTTCCATCCCTCTGCCAGATTAATTTAAACTATCCCCAACAGTTCTAACAAGTCTTCCCACTAGGATATTTGTCACCTTCAAATTCAGGTGTAATTGTCCTCTTTGTACAGGTCATACCTTCCCCAGAAGAGATCTCAATGACCCAGAATTCTGAAACCCTGCCTCTTGCACCAATTCCTCAGCCACACATTCATCTCTCAAATCATCCCCTTCTTATTCCTCATCCTACTCCTATATGCCAGGGATCTTGGAAGTATTGATGTAGGGAGTGCACTTGGAATGCAAGCTCTTAGCTCCATGAAAATGGTGACACAGGTGGATAGGGTGGTGATGAAGATATTGAGCTTGAACTGGAGATTATGCTGCAGCTGTGCAAGATGCTGGTCATTGCCGCACTTAGGATTTTGCATGCAGAAGAGATTCATTAGGATGTGGCCTTGAATGGAGGGTATTATTCTGATGGGAAAGTTATTCCACAGAGTGTGGTGGATATAGAAACCATAGAAACTACAGCACAGAAACAGGCCTTTTGGCCCTTCTTGGCTGTGCCAAACCATTTTCTGCCTAGTCCCACTGACCTGTACACGGACCATATCCCTCTATACACCTCCCATCCATGTATCTGTCCAATTTATTCTTAAATGTTAAAAAAGAACCTGCATTTACCACCTTGTCTGGCAGCTCATTCCATACTCCCACCACTCTCTGTGTGAAGAAGCCCCCCCTAATGTTCCCTTTAAACTTTTCCCCCCTCACTCTAAACCCATGTCCTCTGGTTTTTTTCTCCCCTTGCCTCAGTGGAAAAAGCCTGCTTGCATTCACTCTATCTATACCCATCATAATTTTATATACCTCTATCAAATCTCCCCTCATTCTTCTACGCTTCAGGGAATAAAGTCCCAACCTATTCAACCTTTCTCTGTAACTGAGTTTCTCAAGTCCCGGCAACATCCTTGTAAACCTTCTCTGCACTCTTTCAATCTTATTTATATCCTTCCTGTAATTTGGTGACCAAAACTGAACACAATACTCCAGATTCGGCCTCACCAATGCCTTATACAACCTCATCATAACATTCCAGCTCTTATACTCAATACTTTGATTAATAAAGACCAATGTACCAAAAGCTCTCTTTACGACCCTATCTACCTGTGACGCCACTTTTAGGGAATTTTGTATCTGTATTCCCAGATCCCTCTGTTCCACTGCACTCCTCAGTGCCTTACCATTAACCCTGTATGTTCTACGTTGGATTGTCCTTCCAACGTGCAATACTTCACACTTGTCAGTATTAAACTCCATCTGCCATTTTTTAGCCCATTTTTCCAGCTGGTCCAAGTCCCTCTGCAGGCTCTGAAAACCTTCCTCACTGTCTACTACACCTCCAATCTTTGAATCATCAGCAGACTTGCTGATCCAATTTACCACATTATCATCCAGATCATTGATATAGATGACAAATAACAATGGACCCAGCACTGATCCCTGTGGCACACCACTAGTCACAGGCCTCCACTCAGAGAAGCAATTCTCTACCACCACTCTCTGGCTTCTTCTATTGAGCCAATGTCTAATCCAATTTACCACCTCTCCATGTATACCTAGCGACTGAATTTTCCTAACTAACCTCCCATGCGGGACCTTGTCAAAGGCCTTACTGAAGTCCATGTAGACAATATCCACTGCCTTCCCTTCATCCACTTTCCTGGTAACCTCCTCGAAAAACTCCAATAGATTGGTCAAACATGACCTACCACGCACAAAGCCATGTTGAGTCTCCCTAATAAGTCCCAGTCTATCCAAATGCTTGTATATTCTGTCTCTTAGTACTCCCTCCAATAACTTACCTACTACCGATGTTAAACTTACTGGCCTATAATTTCCCGGATTACTTTTCGATCCTTTTTTAAACAACGGAACAACATGAGCCACTCTCCAATCCTCCGGCACCTCACCTGTAGACAGCGACATTTTAAATATTTCTGCCAGGGCCCCTGCAATTTCAACACTTGTCTCCTTCAAGGTCCGAGGGAACACCCTGTCAGGTCCCGGGGATTTATCCACTTTAATTTTCCTCAAGACAGCAAGGACCTCCTCCTTTTCGACCTGTACAGTTTCCATGATCTCACTACTTGTTTCCCTTAATTCCATAGACTTCATGCGAGTTTCCTTAGTAAACACAGACGCAAAAAACCTATTTAAGATCTCCCCCATTTCCTTTGGTTCCGCACATAGCCGACCACTCTGATCTTCAAGAGGACCAATTTTATCCCTTACAATCCTTTTGCTCTTAATATACCTGTAAAAGCTCTTTGGATTATCCTTCACTTTGACTGCCAAGGCAACCTCATGTCTTCTTTTAGCCCTCCTGATTTCTTTCTTGCACTTCTTATACTCCTCAAGCACCTTATTTACTCCCTGCTTCCTATACACGTCATACAACTCCCTCTTCTTCTTTATCAGAGTTGCAATATCCCTTGAGAACCAAGGTTCCTTATTCCTATTCACCTTGCCTTTAATCCTGACAGGAACATACAAATTCTGCACTCTCAAAATTTCTGCTTTGAAGGCTTCCCACCTACCGATCACATCCATGCCAGAGAACAACCTGTCCCAATCCACACTTTTTAGATCCTTTCTCATTTCTTCAAATTTGGCCTTCTTCCAGTTAAGAACCTCAACCCTAGGACCAGACCTTGTCCATGATCAAGTTGAAACTAATGGTGTTATGATCACTGGAACCAAAGTGCTCCCCTACACAGACTTCTGTCACTTGTCCTAACTCGTTTCCTAACAGGAGATCCAATATTGCATCCCCTCTAGTTGGTCCCTTATTGATTTAGAAAACTTTCCTGAACACATTTTACAAACTCTAAACCATCTAGACCCCTAACAGTATGGGAGACCCAATCAATATATGGAAAATTAAAATCCCCTACCACCACAACTTTATGTTTCCTGCAGTTGCCTGCTATCTCTCTGCAGATGTGCACTTCCAATTCTCTTTGACTATTGGGTGGTCTGTAATACAATCCCACTAATGTGGCCATACCTTTCCTGTTTCTCAGCTCCACCCACAAGGACTCAGTAGACAAGCCCTCTAATCTGTCCTGCCTGAGCACTGCTGTAATATTTTCCCTAACAAGCAATGCCACTCCCCCACCTTTCATTCCTCTGCCTCGATCACATCTGAAACATCAGAACCCTGGAATATTAAGCTGCCAGTCCTGCCCCTCCTGTAGCCAAGTTTCACTAATTGCTACAATGTCATAATTCCACGTGTCAATCCACGCCCTCATATATGGACAAACTGCCAGATATGGTGGTGGAGGAAAGTTGATGGATAGGTTGAAGACATTTAAAAAGAATTTGGAAAGGAACATAGGCAGGAGAAGTATAATTGGCCAAATGCAGGGCAATTAAATTAGCATAGATTAGCATTTCAGTTGACATGGACAAGTCAGGCCAATGTCCTGTTTTCATGCTGTTTGACTCCATGAATTTATCAATCTAAGAGTGAGCATTCAGCACGTTGAACATATTCCTTTGAACATCCACTGGAGTTTATTTTAAAATTGAATCTGCTTAACTTGTACACAAATAAGGGAATCCATAGGGAGCAACAAGTCCTGCATTCCACTAATCAAGTTCCTTTTCACTTTTCACCTCTGTTCTCCACTTCCTATGTACCTAAGGGGTTTTATTAAGGAGTTTTATGTGTATGCACGTATGCAGCAGGGAGACCAACATTGCTGAACAGCTAATGCTCATGATTTATCATTGCAGTTTCATTCAGAATGCTTTACCAGGACTTTTGACAAAGATAATGACCTAGATTTTATCCACATACATGGCATTATTATTAAATGAGCTTCTATTTCAGATTTTTTTTAAAGCTACCTTATGGCCTAGGATCTCAGAATTTCTCAAGGTTAATTTTTGGTTGTAAGGCTGGTGTACTAGGTTGCATGCCTCTGATGCATCAAGATGAACACAGACCACTTGCCCACACCTTCTTAAGTGCCTCCACACTTTAGAGTTCTGTCATGGAGTGGCTTATCAACCCAGCCTCTGCATATTTCTGCTGGTGAAGAGAGTCCTGAAGAAATTGTACTCTTTACTCTTCATGAGAGACTAAAGATTTTGCAACAAACTATTAATGTTTTTACTAGGGCTGTGGTCATGCCGTTTCCAATTTCTCAACATTTAAAATTTTTCCTCTCAGGACTTTAATTTTATTGTCGATAATTTCCCCTTCGGGGATAGTTGCCAATAGAATAAATATACTTGCCAATAATTCACTCTGTATGATAAACTTTCTGTGAAGAAAGATTTCTAAGGGAAGAGAGTAAAACAAAGCATTGGTATTTGGTTTAATATAAAGGAGAGCCAACTTAGGCCCGATGGGTTAAGCGGCACCTTCCTGCTCTTTGAAACACTATGGTTCCATTAGACAATAAAATGATCTATTTCCCTCAGGTACAATAGGCTGGATAATAATTATTTCAATCTGTTTACCACACTCACTGCCTGCGAAGCCCTGTGACCACACTAAACTTTTGTGGCCCTTCAATTCATGAAAGTCTGAAGGGCTCACTTTAGTGGCATTTCTGGGATTGGAGCAGTCTGTAAGTGGTTGCCAAACCTCTGGATGACACATCCCAAGCCTCTCTCCCAGCTCCCTTCTGTCAGCCTTTAATAGCCTGTGACTTGGAAGGACACAAATTATGTTTTGTAGTTCCAAATTAAAAGGAAGGGTTTAAAAGAGGAGCTTCAAAGTATAAATTCTTCCTTACCCCTGTCGTAAAAGTGTAACTCCTGTTGAAGAATTATACTCTCTAAGTATTTGGCAAGACTCCACATGGAGCGAGACGGCAGTCTCGTTGCTTTTGGCAATGATGCTCATGTATAAGTAATCCTTACTGGTGGCATTAAATGGAGAATCTGGTCCAGCTACCCTCCAGCTTGAATTGAATTCTTTGCTGAACTGGATTTCAAAGCTGTAGACTTCAAAGATCTTGTGGATGGCATCACCGAGTACATTGGCTTGTTCACTACCTTTACTGGATCGAAGGAGTTTGCACATCAGTGGGATAGCCACCCTCTGCAGCTGCTTTGATGTTTTGTTTCTGCTCCGGCTGACAATTTTATTTGTGAAGATATAATGAGTGTCATCTTCCTGAAGGAAAGAAATAAGTGACATTAATCCAAATAAGAGGGAAATGTTCATTTTTACAGACACACTGGGGAAATCTCTTGCCCTCTGCTAGTTCTGCAGTATTGGCAGGAACATTGAAGTGCAGCCCAGTCTACTGCTTTTCCAGTTACCCTGTATTCCATTGTCATTGTGCAATAAGGCAGGAAATTATTACGTGTCGGCTGGAGGAGAAGGTGGCGGTGTGACACAGCGCGTGCAGCCTCTCTGGTGATGAATATCTGTAAACTGTCAAGTAGGAGGCCATGCACAATTCTGATTTGATGGAGGCAGACGTGAAAGCACGGAGGAACATCTGGTGAAACTTCTGAAATGCCTGCTTCGCTGCTGCTGCTACTGTGTGATCCGAAATTTCTGGAGGAGAAGGCCCCGAATCCTCGGCTTTGCCTGTTGTTTGGCGGCCGCGGCCGGGGCTGGGGCCGGGGCCAAAGTGCTCAGCAGAGGATGGTGCTCGGTGCTCGGTGTCGGAGGGCTGGTCGGAGGCTTGAAGTTTTCGGACGGACTCAGAGTCGGACTGTGGTCGGGTGCTTCCAGGGTGCTGCATCAGCAAGTTTGCAGTGCTGGAAGCTCATGGCAGGGAGAGTTTCTTCCTTCTACCGTCTGCGAGAGATGTTGGGGCTATTGGGACTTTGAGACTTTTTTTTACCATGCCCATGGTCTGTTCTTACCAAATTACGGTATTGCTTTGCACTGTTGTAACTATATGTTATAATTATGTGGTTTTGTCAGTTTTAGTCTTGGTCTGTCTTGTGCTTCTGTGATATCATACCAGAGGAACATTGTATCATTTTTTAATGCATGCATTTCTAAATGACAATAAACGAGGACTGAGTGTCCCCATAATCTAATCTAATAAATTAACAAGGCCACAGAATGTTTTCTTTTCCCGGTGTTTTAGTCTGTGAGACGGCAAGCCCAAATGAACTTTTCATTGGAGATTATAGGTAACCTTTGCAGGCTGCAGAGTCTAAATGAGGACAAGCAACAAACTTCCAGTATCTTCGAAAAGGTAAGCAAGACATTGTATCAGTGTACAAGTACAAGTGACAGGTGTTGGAAACAATCCACTGTTACTTCCCTGGCAAGAGGAGTCACAAAGGCCACTGATGAGGGATGGCATACATGACAATGTTAAGCTTCCACAAAGCCAGACTCCAAGAGTCGATGAATCATTGATTAGAATGTGCCCAGAAAAACCAGGTTACTAGGCAGTGACCAGCTCAATGCAATGCACATCTGAAAGCACAAGGCTGAAATTCATCACTACCGTCCCACACAGTGGGCAGAAAATTAACTCTGAGGTCCATTATGAACCTACAGCCCTGACTAAGATATACCCATCGCATCTGGCAGAATGTCCAAGGACTCTTCCTTCATCACCATAGCACTGAGCAAAGGCAGCTGCTGTAATCTGATTTCTCTCCCTGCCATGCTTAAACATGCTATGTGGGAGGATGTACCAGAAAGTCGCTGCTGTGGTTTTGATATTGCATAAGGAAGGTTTCCAGTTGCCTCCTTTCTCTCCTTTGGCCCCAATGACATTTTGTGGAAGTCTCAAGCTCTCCAGGGGCCTACGGGGCTGCATCTCTCATCATTCATGGGGAATTTTTGTCTCCTTTGCCCTTACAGTCCTGTTACACCCTGCTCTAGGCTAGTTGCTGACTCCATCATGGTGCCGTCAGTCGACCACAGATATTCCATGTCCCCCCAAAAGAAAATCAGAGGAATGGGGTGGGGGAGAGAGGATATGGCAGGACAGTTGGAATTTGGGCCAGAAAGGTTTAATTCTAGCTAGAGTGTCAGCAGGAACTGCACAAATGAGCACATGTTGATACTGGAACTCAGCAAGTCATGCAGCATCTATGGAGGGAAGATAAACTGTTATTGTTTGGGGCCAATTCTGGTTCAATGGGTGATAATTAGAGCTGGAAACACTGAACCATTTTCCAACACTTAACCAAGGTTCCTTGATCCATCTGGGATCAAACAATCTCTCTTGCATGAGGAACTGTAAGTAAGCTCTCCCACCCGCCCCTCCCCCCACTTTCATGATCCCAAATACAACTACTTACATACCAGTAATTCAGTGCCACACTCTGAGAGGGGAATTGCCAGCAGCAGATGAGTGCTGTTCCCAGTAATGTTACAGGAAGCATCATTGAGTTGCAAGCTGTCGTCCGGTAGATTTGCTGCCAAATTCCTTGGGGCAGACAGAATCATTGCATTGGACAAACACTGCAAATCTGTGACAAATAGAGACATGGATGAGCCTTCCTGCCATGTTGCAATAAACCTACATGTCCTTTACACAATGAACAGTGTTAGCTTCCTTTGTGAAATAGGAATTTATTTCTCAATATAAACTCCTAATTTCCTAATTTGGTGTCAGCTGTCAACTGATGCATTAAATCTCCCAGTCCTGTAAATGGTGTTATTAAATAGTCTCCTCTCTCTATCATAAAGCAGCAAACTAACTGGATAATCCAAAACTGTCATGTATCAAGAGCATCATCATAGAAATTTATATAGGCAGAACAGATCACTCAGTCCACTGTTTCTTAGGTCATGCAAGCTGTATTCAGAAAGTTCTGAAGGAACTAGTTAACATAACAAATCTTTAAACACTGAGCAGCTGAAGGATTTTGGAGAATAATTTTTTCTTTATAATTAAGAAAATACATATTGCAGCAACTGTTGGCTGGTTCTCTTTGCAAAATAAATTCTCGCTTAGAGGAAGTTTAATCCCTTGTAAGACATTTAATGCTTTCAATGCAGCCAATTTATGAAACTTCTTGAGAAATCTGGTTTTGATAATTGTCATACTTTTTTGGTGACAAACAAAGGGCCCTAGAGCAGTGTCATCAACAAAGAAACAAAAAAATGACATGGGGGAACAGGAAGAAATGTTAGGAAATTTGCCAAAGGCGGTAGGTTTTAAAGAATATCCAAAAGGAGGGGAAGCAAAATTTATGGAGGAAATCTAGAGCTTTGCATACATTAATGTTAATCTCAAATATTAAATTAAACATTTAAAAGTACTATCCCCTTTTCAAGTTTGTCCTATTGTTTTACTTTAATGTTATTCCATTGAGTAAACTTTTATAAAATCAAGATTGTATCTTCCACCTGTCAAACTGATGGAGGAAAGTGTAAAGACCAGTGATGAAGAGGGGGAATCAAATTATAGGGCAGAGCAGTTGGAAATTAACTTAGTTGCAAATAGAGATTGAATTTAGCGGGTCAGGTAGCATCTATGGAAAAGAGTAAACAGTCAACGTTTCAGGCGAAGACCCTTCATCAGGTCTGACATGGTGACTATTTACTCTTTTCCATAGATGCTGCCTGGTCTGCTGAGTTCCTCCAGCATTTTGTGTGTGTTACTTTGGAATTCCTTATGTTAGAGATTGAATTTTTCAGTTTTTACGTTTGGTCCAATTCAATTTACCAGTTATAATATTTGGCAAAATTGTTCATTTTCAAATATTTAAAATTTGATATCAATGCATCAATTTTTGGTTTCTATAACAAGTTGAAATAAATCAATAATTACCATAATTAATACTTGCATATTTAGTCACCTCACGTTTCCCACTTTCACCGGTTAATTTTACTTCAGCCATCCCCCATGCCCAGGTTTTGCATTTCCTAGTGTAAGTTATGATGTGTCTATAGACAGATGCCATTAATCAGTTAACTGATCCGTATTTTTAAAGTATTATTCTTAATGTTAACATTACAGAACATACTGCCAATGTGGAGTTTTATTATCAAAACAAATGTCTAGGTATTGTCTTCAGAAGTATGCTTCTTATCATCAGTAAAACCTCAAACAATCAAACTGGAATTATAAACCAGCAAAAGATTTATTTTAGCTAATGCGATCAAACAGACTGAAGATCATAATATTGTTTTTTATCTTATGACAAGCATTCTGAAATAAAGAAACAATGAAACAAGACACATTATTCTTACTTTCTTAACACTGGTTTTTCTGATAGCAGTCGGTATTAAACATTAGCAGAGAGTTTTCATTCAGCATCGTTTTCTCTACAAAATTCTCTTTCTTAAGTAAACACAAGATTGTCACATCACCTCTGATTTACCACTAGCTCTCAGAGGAAGGAAATTAAACAGCTGTGAATTAAACAGCCTTTCCAGATGTAGTTTTGTAGACCTTAAGACCATAAGATAGAGGAGCAAAATTAGGCTGTTAGGCCCATTGAGCCTGCTCTGCCACCTATTTTCCTTCTCAGCCCCAATCTCCTGCCTTCTCCCCGTATCCTTTCATGACCTGTTTTACTGTATTGAGTTTCTCCAAATTAAGATGTTTAAATTAGCAGTAGAATTCGATAAACCAGCATTCAGTAATTTGGAAATTCTGATGATCTAGCGCCTGGCTCACTCGTTTATCTGAACTGTGAGCTAAGAGCTAGCCAGAGCTGGCATCAGGAATGTGGCAGGGACTGGGGTCCAGACTGTTTTCCAGGTCTATGTTGGGAACATGGGGGGTGGGGGTGTTCAGGGGGCTTGGTAAATTTGTAGCTGGAACCAATCTCTAAGGTGATTGATAAATCACCAGATTCACTGGAAAATTAGCATACTGCTGTAATAACATGTGTTTTTGGGTGTTAATAGGAGTAACTTGCAATAGTCCAGGAAATCTAAAAGAACGAGATTATTGGAGTTGTCTATCATTGTTGTAAAATGTGTGTGCTCACTGGGTTTACTTTGAGGCCCATTTCAATGTGTATAGACTAATACCCTCCATATTCTACCTCTGGAACTCACTGCACACATCATTACTGCCCAGGGAACATCACAAGACAATCCTTAAAACGGGCGAGAGCCCTGAAGGAATATTTGTTGTCCACAACTAATATTTCAAATACTGCAGTTGTTCAGGACTCCACTGAACACAAAATTACATTTAAATCAGTCAAAATTAGGTCATTCAGAAGTAGTTTTATATTCAACCTGGACGATATTAGTTTGTGGGTATAACTACCAGAAAGAGAGAAGCAAATGTTTTTAATAGAGCTTTCTTTTCTGCGGTCAACTACAATTCAGAATAGAACATAGAGCGCAATAGTACAAACAAAAGGGTTTTCAGCCATTTGTGAATGTGCCAGCATTCTGCAAGTGCAAGTCTCCTCCCCCCTTTAGCCCAGCATTTCAAAGATTCAAAATACATTTATTATGAAAGAATGTATAAATTATACAACCTTGAGGTTTGCCTGCTTACAGATAGCCACAAAGCAAGAAACCCATAAGAACCCAACTGAAAAAAAACACCCAACGCACAAAGAAAAAAAAGCACAAATAATGCAAACAATAGAAGCGAGTAACAGCATTCCGAACTGAATTGAGTCCTTAGATCTGAATCCCCTGAATAGACCCAAAGGCTCAGTCTCAGTTTGTCATATTAGTGGGTAATATTGCCGCAAAGCTCACTGACACTAAGCACAGCAGCCAGGGGCAGTCTCACACCCTCCGTGTCGCAGCGAGAGGAGTGAATATCGTGGAAGAGCAAGGCAAATCACCCCAACTCTTGCCTCTGGTCCCTACACCCTGCCTTTCCAGCTATTGAAGTACTGAATGCACACAAGGTGATGACATGAAATTTCAAACTGATGAAGTGCTTTTTGTTGAACATGAAAATTCCTACCTGGGGCTAGTGACTGTTCTTCAAGCAAATCTACAGCAAATAAAAAACAATAAAAATTAGGATCATTATTATACTTCTAATTCGTCAGGCTAAACTAAATAATATCAGTAATAACTTCCCACACAACTTTATGCCTTTTATTTCTAGTGACTTGGCCTCTACTGCCTTCTGTGCTGAAAAGGTCCACAGTATTGCCTCCCCAAGTGAAGAAATTTTTCCTCATTTCAGACCTGAACATCTTCCCTTTACTCTACCACTATGACCCCTTGTTCTAGACTCTTTAGCCAGAGGAAATAGCCAGTCAGTCTGGTTCTGTTCTGTCAGAATTCTATTTCAAAGTGGCGCACAAACACATTTCTAAACTAGTGAATATAATCAAGGCACCCCGTCTCCTCCTCTATGAATATTGCTGCCATCCAGGAATCAGTCTGATAAACCTTTACTGCACTATGGCAGTATATTCTTTCCTAGAAAAGAACATCAAAATATCAATCACAAAATTCCAGGTGCAGTTTCACAAATACCCTGTATATATGTAACAAGACATCCTCAATCCTGTACTCACAACCTCTTTCAGTGAAGGCCAGCATATTATGGATTTTCATAATTGCTTCCTGCATCAGAATTTATTGTTATAACAACTGGTGTCCAAGAACACCCTAGTCCCTTCATACGTCAACATTTCCTAGTCTGTCACTATTTAAATAAACTTCCTATCTTCTTTTATATTTATCAAAGTGGATTAATGTCATATTTATGCATATTATACTAGGTCTGCATTTGCTCAATCATTCAACTTGCATCTTTGCAACCTTACAATCCCACCCAGTTTCAGACAGTATCTTAAGCATTTACCATTGTGTCATCCCACTGGCCATCCCTCCACCAACCCATGGATGTCCTACTGTTTTGTCTGAAGACTTCCGATTGGATAATTGGCCTTTGATTGTTGCTTTAGTGATCAAGGAATGTGCAATTATTATATTATTAAAACTTACTTTTAATTATTTATTCATTAAAATTATTAACTCATGCTTTAATGATATGATTATGCCTTACAAATTTGAGTCCATTGCTATAATTTTCAAATGTTTATCCCCCTGTCATGAAATTGCTGGTTGCCATTCCATGTCATTGCATGTTTCATAATTTTACTGTAAAGAACATCATAAGAACTAAATACCCTCTTGACCTGATCCTCCCACCAATACATGTTGCACTGAGAATTCCTGAAAGATAATGAGGAACAGAAATTCTGGTTAGATATTCCCTTCATTTTTTCCAGAGATAAACCCAATGAAGTCTACTATCTCAGAACAAAGCAAGGATCGAAGCTGAGGTTTTGCTTTTGAATGGGAACTATTTTAATGGACAGGCTGAGCTTTTCTTGATTTCATTTTCCAGCTGGCATATATTCCACATAACTCCAGAGAATGCAAACAAATTATTCAACTGAAAATCACAGCAAAAAATTATGTAACACTGAATGACAGAGAATGAAGATGCTTCCAAAGAAAAGATATGTACAGTACTTGACATAATTCTGAAAGCTAAAACTTGCTGAGCTCTCATTTAGATCCTATGCTCAAGTCATTGGAAGACTTGGATATAAAGATTCTCTATCCCTGCAACAAAACATCTTTGAAAACCTTTAATTCATTTCCACATTAGAATGAGAAAGTACAATTAAAACTGTAGTTTTAGCAATACATACTCAGCACAATCCAAATGCATCGTGGTTCTGACTGTAATCTGAATGAACAGAAAATTAACAATTAGGAGCCTTTCTAAAGTTTGGAGTAACAGTAAAACACTAAATTTTCCAACTATTACACAGGATCATGACTGAAATCTTAATCTCCACTACTAAAAGGGTCAGTGACACAAAATACAATTCAAATTACCATGGTAACCCTTTCTCAATCCTAGATGCATCTGGTTTGAACTCTAGTCCAGTTTTAAGAACATAACACTGAGAGAATGCTGGACAACCCCAACCTTCACCTTTTGAATGGATTACAAAACAGGTCCATAGTTAAATAGCGACTGAATACCCCACAATATAATTTGTGGAGTTCTTTTCTTTTGATTTACTGGCCAACATTTTTCAATCTTACTGAAATCATGATATGAAAAATACAAGTTTTATTCAAAATAAGAATAGGGAAGGGCAGCTTTGATTTCTTTTGGAGCTTCAGAGCAATGTCTTTTTTCTCCTACATAAAGGAAGATTTATCTCATCGGATGTATTGAGGGTGGGAAGTGATGTACCTGACCAAAAATCATGGTTTTCATTCTCCTTTGGGTTACGTTGCCGTAGTTTTATTGCAAAATAAATCTATTTCATTAGTACTGATAACACAATTTCCCTCAAATCAGTTTTATTTTGATTGAATATTTGTTTATTTTCAATGGAGACTTAAATTTTATTGAAATCCTCCTAGTTTATTTATATCCCATAGATATGTGTAATCATTGATAGAAAATGTTGAAGTGATGACATTCACTCAATCTGAAGGAAGACTCAGTCCGACAATGACCCTTTGTTTAGGGTAGTTGTTTACCCTGAAGATGTTGTTGAGAGAAAGCACACTGGAACTTGCTTTGGAACACCATGTACACCCACTGACCACGAAACATTCACCGACACAGATCTGTCATCCATACTCCAGGTATCTGACTTGACCAATCCATGGGGACCCACCACTGTAAAGGCAGTGATCCTGTCAAAAGAAATATAGGAAGGTAAGGAATTAAGGATCTCCTTAGCTCTCAACATTTAAATCGTCCATCATTGTCCCTGTACCTAAGAAAATCAAGGTAGCATGCCTGAACAATTGGCATCTTATTGCATTCAACTCAATTATAAGCAAATGCTTTGAGAGGCTGGTTAAAGACTACATCTGCAGCATGCTACCACTCACACTGGACCCTCTACAACTCATCTACCAAAAGAGCCAGTCTACCGATGAGACCATAGCCACAGCACCACACACTGTCCTCACTCACCTGGGGAAGCAGGATGCATACATTAGAGTGCTGTTCCCGGACTACAGTTCAGCACTGAACACCATAATTCCCTCCAAACTTGACAGGAAACTTAGAGACCTTGGCATTCAACCTGCCATGTGCAGCTGGATCCTGGACTTCCTATTGGATCGCCGACAGGTGGTAAGAATGGGTTCCCTCACCTCGCCCCTTTGACCCTCAACACAGGTGCCCCCCCAGGGTTGTGTCCTGAGTCCCCCCCTCTATTTTTACACCTACAACTGTACTGCCACACACAGCTCCAATCTGCTGATCGAATCTGCAAATGACACAACACTGATCGGCCTTATTTCTAGCGGTGATGAGATAGCCTGCAGAGGAGAGGTTAACACCCTGACATAGTGGTGCCAAGATAACAACCTCTCCCCCAGTGTCCAAAAAACAAAAGAGCTGATCATGGATTACAGGAGGAACGGAGACAGGCTCGCCCTGATCAACTTCAACCGGACTGCAATTGAGAAGGTGAGTAGTTTCAAGTTCCTCAGTATACATATCACTGATGATCTCACCTGGACTGTACACACTGGCTTTGTGGCAAAAGAGCACAACAGTGTCTCTTCCACCTCAGGCGACTGAAGAAGTTCAGCATGAGACCCCAGATCCTCAAGACCTTCTACAGGGGCACCATTGAGTGCATCCTGACTGGCAGTATCAACACCTGGTATGGGAATTGCACCAACCTTGATCACTGGGCCCTGCAGAGAGTGGTACAGGCAGCCCAGCACAGCTGTGGTTGTGAACTTCTCTCCATTGAGGATATTTACAGCAGTAGGTGCGTAAAGAAGGCCTGGAAGATCAGCGGGGACAAAATAAACTGTTTTAGCTGCTTTTGTCTGGCAAACTGTACCACAGCTTTAAAGCCAGGACCAACAGGCTACAGGACAGCTTCTTCCTACAAGCCATTAGACTTATAAATTCACATTGTGAACATTGTGATGGGGTCATAACGCAGAGATTTTTACTCCCTCACGTTGTGGGTGGATGTAAGATTTAAATCAATTCTAATCGAGTCTTTACATTGTCAGTGGAGTTAAGACTAAGCCCCTCAAGGTAAACATTAGAAGCTTTGCCACATTCATTGGTAGGGAAGGGAAGTCTTTGACAGAACAGACTATCGATGGAATGCTTTTGAAAGAATGAATGGTCTTTTGACATGACTTTTTTTGTAAGCCCTAATTCTTCAATGAATTTCCACACACCTTCAGGATTGCAATTTGTGTTAATAATATTACTCTACTCACTTTAAACCTATGACCATGTGGCTAAGCACAGCTCCAATGCCATATTCAAGTTTGCTGATGACAGCACTGTTGTGGGCCGTATCAAGGGTGGTGATGAATCAGCATACAGGAGGGAGACTGAAAATTTGGCTGAGCAACCACTTATCACTCCATGTCAGCAAGACCAAGGAATTGACTAGGAGAGGGAAACCAGAGGTCCATGAGCCAGCTCTCATAGGAGAATCGGAGGTGGAGAGGGTTAGTAAATTTAAATTCCTGGGTATTACTATTTCAGACGTCCTGTCCTAGACCCAGCATGCAAGTGCAATTGCAAAGAAAGCACTGCAGTGCCTCTACGTCTATGTCATGCCTGCAGCGATTTGGCATGACATCCAAAACTTTGATAAACTTCTATAGATATGTAGTGGAGAATGTACTGACTGGCTTCACCATGGCCTGGTATGGAAACATCAATGCCTTTGCATGGAAAATCCTACAAAAGACAGTGGATTCAGCCCAGTGCACCACAGGTAAAGCCCTCCCAACCACTGAGCATATCCATATGAAATGCTGTCATAAGAAAGCAGCATCCATAATCAGAGATCCCCACCACTAAGTCACACTCTCTTCTCGCTGCTGTCATCAGGAAGACTGTACAGGAACCTCAGGACTCACACCACTAGGTTCGCAACCAGTTACTATCCCTCAACCATCAGACTCTTGAAGTAAAGGGGATAAGTACATTCACTTGCTCCATCATTGAAATGTTTCCACAACCAATTATGTTACTTTAAGGACTCTATCCCATGAACTCATGTTCTTGTTATTTATTGCTATTTATTTACATATACTGTATTTGCATTTGCACAGTTTGTCTTCTGCACTCAAATTGAGCTTTCATTTATTAGATTAGATTCAACTTTATTGTCATCGTGCCGAGTACAGATACAAAGCCAATGAAATGCATTTAGCATCTGTCAGAAATGCAAAGAATAGTGTTACTTACAAAATAACTACAAATAAAAAAGTGCTACAGCACACAAATATAAAAGTACTGAGACAGTACAATACGGATGCAATACTGCTTAGTGCTGTGATGAGAGGTTCAGCAGTGTCACAACCTCAGGGAAGAAGCTCTTCCTGTGCCTGCTGGTGCGGGAGCGGAGGCTCCTGTAGCGCCTACCGGATGGGAGGAGAGTAAAAAGTCCATGGTTAGGGTGAGATGCATCCCTGATAATGCTTTTCGCCCTGCCCAGGCAACGTTTATGGTAGATGTTCTCAATGGTGGGCAAGTGGGTGCTGATAATCCACTGGGCAGTTGGTGAGCATGCTCTCAATGGTACAGCGGTAAAAGTCCGTCAGTATCCTGGTACAGAGAAGGGATTTCTTCATGCTCTGCAGGAAATAAAGGTGCCTTTTTGATCAGGATGGAGGAGTTCAGGGACCAGGTGAGATCCTCGGAAATGTGGACACCAAGGAATTTGAAGCTTGATACATGCTCCACTACAGTTCCATTTATGTAGATGGGGACATGAGTGTGACTCCTGGCATGCCTGAAGTCCACAATAATCTCCTTGGTCTTCTGGGTGTTAACGGCCAGGTTATAGTTACTATTCTATAGATTTGCTGAGTATGCCCGCAGGAAAATGAATCTTCTCAGGCTTGTGTATGGTGACAAGGGGTGATTGATAAGTTCATGGCCTAAGGTAGAAGGAGTCAATTTTAGAAAACCTAGCACATTTATTTTTCAACATAGTCCCCTCCTACTTGTACACACTTAGTCCAGTGGTCGTGGAGCATACAGGTCCCTTCTTTGTAGAAGTGGTCCACAGCAGGGGTGATTGATACAGTTTGTGGTCTAAGGTGGAAGGGGATGAGTTATTAACTTCAAGCTTTCTGCACTTTCATTCAAAGAGTTGAACTGCACGTGCATGTAACGAGAGCGTCTTGGACCTCCAGGTGGTCCACAGCAGGGGTAATTGATAAGTTTGTGGCCTAAGGTATAAGGACATGAGTTATACAGCTCTCGTTACATGTATGTACAGTTCAACTCTGAGTGAAAATGCAGAAAGTTTGAAGTTAATAACTTATCTCCTTCTACCTTAGGCCACGAACTTATCAATCACCCCTGCTGCGGACCACTTCTGGAGGTCCAAGCTGCTGACTTCTATAAAGAAGGGATCCGTATGCTCCATGATCACTGGGCTAAGTGTGTAAATGTAGGACAAATAAATGTGCTAGGTTTTCTAAAATTGACTCCTTCTACCTTAGGCTACAAACTTATCAATCACCCCTCGTATATGTACTTTGATAATAAAATTTACTTTGAACTTTATATTACAAAGCAGAGAGACAGAACCAAACTCTGTCATTTTCATTAAAGAAAATGAAAAGTGCCCCCAGTAGGTAAATACATTATCCAATATGAAATTAAGCCACATAGACCAAAACGAATATTAATCCAGTTTCAAACATGTACTAACTGAATTGGCCACAGCGCTTTGAGGGTAAATGCATTCTAAGTATTTGAGCAAATTGGCATTGGATTTGGATGGATTAGAAAGACTCCTTGGAGTACTCCATCTATCGGACTTTATTTATCATCAGGGGACAAGAGAGTTTGAGTGAAAGACAGTCCAGGATGGTATCAGTTATAGGTTCTTAATCACATAAATTATGTGTAACCACAGCTGAGAAACATAATTCAGTTTAACTGAAGTACCTGTAACTATGACTTTAAAACATTGAGTGGATGACATGACTAAATGAGATAGACAATCTGTATCATGAGTATTTCCAATGAAAAAGTGATACCTTTCATTTAAGCTGATGGCATTTATTGTAAAATTAATCTCATCAGAATTTGAAGCATATATTCTTGCTCCATTGAGAGGTGTTGGATGTATAAATGCAGGACGAAATATTCCAAGTGCACATTCTGATATAGCCTTCTGCACTACAAGAAAAGACAGACTGTTCAATGGATGCACAGAATATATTACGTACACAGTGAAACCACAATATCTTAAGTTATTGCAATGTTTACTTGGCCCTTCACATACTTAAACGTAAATAAATTCTGGAAATTATTAGTACAGTCACTAGGAATGCTCAGTACTAACATGGAGTTTTTCTCTTTGCTCTTGATTCAAAACAAGTTACTACATGAGGTCATTCTTACACTCAGCCATTAGGCTCTATAATGAGTCAAACTACAGCCGGGGAAGTGATGATCCCCTCCTGTGAGACTTTTTGTGGTAACTTATCTTTTATTCTTTCTACTTCTCTTCTAATATTTAAATCTGTTCATATAAATGGATGTATTGTCAATGGAGAGAGTCCAGAGGAGGTTCATGAGGATAATTCTAGGAGTGAAGGGATTAATATTGAGGAGCTTTTGGCAGCTTTGGGCCTGTACTCACTGAAATTTAGAAGAATGCGTAGGGATCTCATCGAAAGCTACCGAATGTTGAAAGGACCAGATAAGGTGGATGTAGAGAGGATGTTTCCTCTTGTGGGGGGTATCCAGAACTAGGCATAGTCTCAAAATTGAGGGGCAGGGTTTTAGGACAGAAGAAAGGAGGATTTTTTTAAGACGAAGAATGGTGAATATGTGGAATGTGTTGCCACAGACTGCAGTGGAGGCCAAGGCCGTGGGTTTTCAAAGCAGAAGTTGATAGTTTCCTAATTTGTCAGGACATCCTGGTGAGTGGGAAAATGTACGGAGTTGATGATGAAATGACGTAGTGGACTTGATGGGCTGAATGGGTTAATACTGGATCTATGCCTTATGGTAATGCTACTGTGACACTAATTTACTTTGGGATCAATAAAGTATCTATCTATTTACATTGAAAAGATTACAAAATGATGTGAAACAATGAGTTCAAGCATTTGTATAATAACATCACTCAGAGTAATTTCCAGTCTTTCTTTTCCCAATCCATGTTGCTAAAGGTACTGTATACAACAAATAATTGACATAGAACTTAACAGGAATAGTAGCTACTATAATAATTACAATTATACAATGTATTTGAACTACTATTGGATACCAAAAACTTAGCTGCAACAATATTTGTTTGCTTCTTAAAGTTCCTCATTAATGTGCCATTCCGACCCTCTGCAGATAGCAGAACTCTTTCACGACACCCCTTATGAAGTCACAAAATTACCTCCGGCCTCTTTCTGAGTTATCTACAAGTCTTGTGCAAGAGCAAATTGAAAGATCACACTGAGCTGGAGTTCAAAATAATGGGTGATTTATCTAAAACTGATGGGCACTCAAAGACAAGTCAAAAGTTGATCTGTCTGAGATGAATTTGGGAGAGCTTTCACTTGATGAGATTACTAGTAAAACTACGTCTTGTTAACAGAATAGTGGCTACAGGAAGAATTAAATAAATATTGGGATATGTCCTGATTACAGAGTAAAACGATGTCCACAGGTCTAAGGGTAAATCCAGTTTTCTACACAAAAATGGGTGCACACTATAACAATAATTAATGAAACTCCTGAAAATTGGATGTCATCACTGCTGTGTTCCATGATTCTACTTCCAGGCTTTATCTGTGGTTCCCTACTACCACATTAGCACAATCCACATACCTATTTACTAGTTACTAGCCCCTCTATTCTTTTCCCTGCAACACTTGCGACTCTGCCATCACTGTTCACAGCCTGTCTTGCCTCATTCTCGTTACATTGTATTGGGCTAACACTAAGTACATGCTGCTGACCACCTTGCTCAAGATCTTCAGAACTGCCCCTCTTTGCAGTGCAAGTTTCTCTTAAACACAATCTTGCTTGATTCAGTAACCGTGTAAACAATAAGAGTCAGGTAGACCCTTGGCTGTTCCCCAGTCTCACATTCTCTAACAATATTGTCTGCACCAGACTCAATCAACATTTCTGTTACTGTCTTTTGTTTCCCATTTTGTTTGTAGATTCTTGTAATAGGCAAGTTATTGTCCTGAAACATATGAACCTCTGCTTACATACTGTACAGACTACTTTTCCGAACTTCGTGCCATTAGCTTTGGGAGTGTGAAGGTGAGTTCCTTCACAGTTATGCCTTTGACTCGGTCTGATCATAATGACCTGACTTCCACTACCATTGAATTGAAATGTCTTTCACTCTGGAAAACATTATCCTGATCTACATTTGTAACTATCTGAACAACTTGTTACTTTGCCATACAGGTCTCTTTTTCAACCTCGTGCAAACCCACCTGTGGCCATAGCACATTCCCCATCACCGTCCCAGGCAATACATCACACAAACCTCACCTTAATTTTCTCTGCAATTTGCCAGCATTGTGTGCATCGACCAAACTGCATTTTACCTCATCCCAGGAGCATCTCCGATTTAATTGTGTCTTCCTTTTAGCTCTAATTAATATTCCTTGTCAGATAGTCTGTGATCAAACTCCATCTGCAATGGTGCTACTGTATCACTCTATGTACCCAATCTGCCTTGGGGACAGTTGCATATATTCAATGATTTCTGATGCCTGGCAATAAGCCCACTCATAGTATCTGTAGAAAAGCCACCAATCCACTCATTTTTTCCATGTATTCCCAGTTTTCCAAATGTTTGCTGAGTTCAACTTAGTTCTTTGGGTGGAGCACGAGGGAATAGAGACCCAAGTGTCCCAATATTAGCTGAATTAGGCTGGACATCTATTGGGAATGCTTCATCCTGGTAATTGCAGTCCGAGAAAGGGAACCTGCCACTTCCTGCCCCTGACCTTTAGTGCATATGAAGCTGCAATCCGGCCTATTACTCACAGCCCTACCTTCTATAGAGTTGAATCGTCCACCTGGAGGAATCTCTTCAGAAAAGAGGCAAAATAAATAGGAAAAAATACTTACCAATGATTGCAAATTGCATGGGAATGGAGCTTAAGGCTTTTGTGCTTTGAATGAATGAAGTGGAAGAAGCATCTTCAAAAGCAGAGTACATTGTCTGTGTCCCATCACTGTGGGCCAGAAGAATGGTTTCTCTTGGATATTCTTCAACCATCAGTTCCACTGGGTACATACCACTAGTGCCAAGCCCATTGTACTGAAGGACACAACGTTCCTGCAATGATATCAGGATATACTTTACTCCTCATCTCTCCACATCTGTATTATTGAGATCAAGGGTCTTTTATTCCCTCTTTGCCAGAATTGGTACCTTGGAACTATCATTCTATTTTGCTTTCCTTCTGCATAAGCTAGCTTTTAAAAACCCAGCTTTGAGAAAATCAATAGCTTGGTGTTGCAGGTAATTATTTTACCTGCAATGCCAAGCTAATGTTCAATTATATTAAATAGTCACAGTGGATTTGTAATTACATACAAACGATAAAGATCAAATCATCATCAGGGCAAGATGGTTCGAGTTTACCTGCAGCTTATGGAACAGTCTATTTCAAGACTCGTGATGAATTGCAGAGGTTTGAAAAGAACTGTAGTCAGCACATCTGACACAGCATCACTGGCCGAGGGCAAAGCACTGACCTGTGAAAATAGCTAAGCCCAGGAAGCTAATTTATTTATTTTACCTTGTTTCATTCCATTTTAAAGCTTTTATTTATTGTTAGAGTTTTGACACAGTTTCATTGTATCTTATGTTTTTAATATATCCTTAATTATGTCAATCTATTTGAATAGCTTTCATATGTTCCCGACTGTCAAAGATGTATAACAACAATTCCAAAGACCTTTATTGAGGTGGAGTGTCTGGAATGTCTTCCAGATACAGAGACGCTCAGGTCAATCTCCCAAACGGAATTTTTTACTGCAGTTGGGAATGACAGATCCAGATCAAGTTCATCAATACTTCTAATAGGGCTATAACAGTGCCAAAAAACTTATAAAATAATCCAGACCAAATGAACTTCAGTCATGTAATTCTGCAATCTAAAGGAGGGCATTTACAGGGAAGTTTGTAAATGGGTGACTGGAACTCCCACCTGAAATCAAAGTAACCCCAAAGAGAGTGACCTTTTAAAAGACCAGTTTAAACTAGAACATCCGAAAGCTGTGCTAACTACCTGATCCAAACTGAGGAAGTGATGTTGGTTACAGTGGATACATTCATGTTTTGTCTGCAGTCCATAACGGCAATTTAGAACATCTCCATTCCCCTCATATATGGTAAGGTTATAGGTAGAATTGCAATTCTGAGGCACCCTTGAGAAAGAGAAAAAAGAAATAAATGTGTTCACTTGGCAATGTATTAATCCAGTCAGCACTGAATGCACAGGCTGATCATTCTTTTCTGCAAAACCTCATGCTTTTTAAAAAATTTATTACCCCATACTGGTTAACCTCCCTTTATACAGTATTATCTCATACAATCTACAACTCAAATTCTCTTTACTTCCCTCTGATTTCCTACACACAGCTCAAAGACATGTTAAGATACCAGGTTTGCACTGTAATGCTCATATCTGAGCACTTTCTACAATTAACATCCACATAATTGCAATGGCACCAAAGTTAATTAATTTTGCCTAGTTAAACATGAACAAAAAGTTCAGAAATTTATGCCTGAGTGGAACATTTTGGCCCAATAACTCGGCAACCAGAATGTGCCAGTGTGATCCCTCGTTAATTTTAGAGTGTTTATTAATGTTTAAAACTGGCTGTATGGAAACTGATTAAATGACAGCGATGGAAGAATGCTTTTGATTGCTTTTCTCAAAACAATGCCTGCGTTTAATTTAGCCCCATAAAGGGCCTTGATAGCATTGCAGGGAAAGGTTATTAAAATAATATGACAGCAAATGTGAGGCTTGTCTGTGTTGTTTAAACCAGCCCGTATAATAGACAATGGTTATAGCAGAGTTATTTACCTCAGAATCTTGAGTGAAGAAGTCTTGATTACTATATCAGGTTATTGCCGGAAGGATGAGCTTGTTCAGGGTTAGGCTGAAGAGCCTCTATGGTTGTACAATATATTGAGGCTATTTGCCTGGGGTCAGCATGCATTATTATTGCATGCAGCACCCAAAAGAACCTTATAGGCACATCCAAGTTCAAGTTTATTGTCAGGTAACCGTATATATGTGTGCTGCCAAATCGACCGATGTCCCTCTGGACCAAGGTGCACAATACAGTACATATAACTCACATACAACACAAAGCAGTATTACTGCAAATATATTAACAAGTTAAAAGGAAACAGTATAACGCTTCATATGTGATGAGACCTGGATGGTGGCAAGGAGTTCAGTAGTTCCACAGGCAGGAGGAAGAAACTGTTTCTCATCCGAACAGTCCTTCCTAATGCTATGGTACCTCCTGACTGATGGTAGAGTGATTCAGAAGAGATGGCAAGAAAAATAGGTAGCATAACTGAAGATAATAATTACTGTTATTAGCCAAATGGTTCAGCCTCCCAACATCTCTCAATCACAGGGCAAACAACTAACCCCAACAAACTCTGCTTAGCTTTACCTTAAGACAGGTAACAGGGGCAGCTGTGGAGGTACATTAACAGCTCCATCATCCGAGCGTGTTCCCAAATCCACAAATAGAGAAAATGTAAATTTAAAATTCTCCGTTTCCCTTGGAGACTTCATAAATGGTGGCCAACAACAACCAAGAGACCTGTAAAACAAAAGATCTTGGTTAATGCCTAAAGGATGTTAACTGGAAGTTGCAGAGTAGTAGTGCTAAAGTGAAGTTGCAAAGAGAGAGGGACAAAGCCTGGCTCTGCCATCTTCTTCCCCTCTTACAGACACCAAACTGTGACATTGTAGCCCTCAGCTAAGCTGAAAAGGTTGCTGAATTTTGACCTTATGGCTCACCTTTATCCTTTCACTCACTCCCTATCTGATGGGAGCTCCAGCCGACATTCACAACACTTTGCTATGACTAACACGAGGAATTCTGCAGATGCTGGAAATTCAAGCAACACACAAAGTTGCTGGTGAACGCAGCAGGTCAGGCAGCATCTCTAAGAAGAGGTACAGTTGACGTTTCAGGCCGAGACCCTTCGTCAGGACTAACTGAAGGAAGAGCTAGTAAGAGATTTGAAAGTGGGAGGGGGAGGGGGAGATACAAAATGATAGGAGAAGACAGGAGGGGGAGGGATGGAGCCAAGAGCTGGACAGGTGATTGGCAAAAGGAATATGAGAGGATCATGGGACAGGAGGCCCAGGGAGAAGGAAAAAGAGGGAGGGGGGGGAAAATCCAGAGGATGAGCAAGAGGTATAGTCAGAGGGACAGAGGGAGAAAAAGGAGAGTGAGAGAAAGAATGTGTGTATATAAATAATGTATGGGGTACAAGGGGGAGGTGGGGCATTAGCGGAAGTTAGAGAAGTCAATCTTCATGCCATCAGGTTGGAGGCTACCCAGATGGAATATAAGGTGTTCTTCCTCCAACCTGAGGGTGGCTTCATCTTTACAGTAGAGGAGGCCGTGGATAGACATGTCAGAATGGGAATGGGATGTGGAGTTAAAATGTGTGGCCAATGGGATGTGGAGCTAAAATGTGTGGCCAGTGGGATGTGGAGTTAAAATGTGTGGCCTGTGGGATGTGGAGTTAAAATGTGTGGCCAGTGGGATGTGGAGTTAAAATGTGTGGCCAGTGGGACTCCACATCCCATTCCCATTCTGACATGTCTATCTATGGCCTCTTCTACTGTAAAGATGAAGCCACACTCAGGTTGGAGGAACAACACCTTATATTCTGTCTGGCTAGCCTCCAACCTGATGGCATGAATATTGACTTCTCTAACTTTCGCTAATGCCCCATCCGTTATCTATATACACACATTCTTTCTCTCACTCTCCTTTTTCTCTCTCTGTCCCTCTGACTTTACCCCTTGCCCATCCTCTGGGTTTTCCCCCCCTCCTCCCCATTTATCCTTCTTCCTGGGCCTCCTGTCCCATGATCCTCTCATATCCCTTTTGCCAATCACCTGTCCAGCTCTTGGCTCCATCCCTCCCCCTCCTGTATTCTATCATTTTGGATCTCCTCCTCCCCCTCCCACTTTCAAATCTCTTACTAGCTCTTCCTTCAGTTAGTCCTGACGAAGGGTCTCGGTCTGAAACGTCGACTGTACCTCTTCCTAGAGATGCTGCCTGACCAGCTGCATTCATCAGCAACTTTGATGTGTGTTGCTTGCTATATCTAAGCAGCTTTTAAAGTTTGAGCTGTGCACTTAATATATCTCAATCCTACAGGTATGGTGCAGTAGGCAGAATTCTAAGATATAAATGAAATTCAGAAAACTCACCAACAATGTAGTTCCGCTATTTAAGAAAGGAAGGAGGCAGCAAAAAGAAAATTACAGACCTATTAGTCTGACATCGGTGGTTGGAAAGATATTGGAGTCAATCCTCAAGGACGAGGTTATGAATTACCTCGAGGTGCATGACAAGATAGGCCGAAGCCAGCATGGTTTCAAGAAGGGAAGATCCTGCCTTACCAATTTATTGGAATTTTTTGAGGTAATCTCAAATAAGATTGACAAGGGAGAGGCTGTGGATGTTGTATGTTTGGATTTTCAAAAGGCCTTCGATAAGGCACCGCATATGAGGCTGCTTAATAAGATGAGAGCCCATGGAATTATAGGAAAGATATTGAAATGGGTGGAGCATTGGCTGATAGGCAGAAAGCAAAGGGTGGGAATAAAGGGATCCTATTTTGATTGGTTGCCAGTTACTAGTGGTGTTCCGCAGGGGTCAGTGTTGGGGCCGCTTCTTTTTACGATGTATATCGATGATTTGGATTATGGATTAAATGATTTTGTGACCAAGTTTGAGGATGACACCAAGATAGGTGGAGGAGCAGGAAATGTTGAAGAAACGGAAAGGTTGCAGAGAGACTTAGTCAGTTTAGGAGAGTGGGCAAAGAAATGGCAGATGAGATACAACGTTGACAAATGTACGATTGTACATTTCGGAAGAAGAAATAATCGGGCAGATTATTAATTAGATGGGGAGAAAATTCAAAAATCGGAAGTGCAAAGGGACTTGGGGGTCCTCGTGCAGGATACCCTAAAGGTTAACCACCAAGTTGGATCGGCGGTAAGGAAAGCGAATGCTATGTTGGCATTCATTTCAAGAGGAATAGTGTATAAGAGTAAGGAGGTGTTGATGAGGCTCTATGGGGCATTAGTGAGACCTCATTTGGAATACTGTGTGAAGTTTTGGGCCCCCTATCTTAGAAAGGATGTACTGATGTTGGAGAGAGTTCAGAGAAGATTTACGAGGATGATTCCTGGAATGCAGGGGCTAACATAGCGTCTGTTGGCTCTTGGATTGTATTCATTAGAGTATAGAAGAATGAGAGGGGATCTCATAGAAACATTTCGAATGTTGAAAGGGTTGGACAGAGTAGATGTGGAAAGGTTGTTTCCCTTGGTGGGTGAGTCCAGGACAAGAGGATATAGGCTTAGAATTAGAGGGTACCCAGTTAAAACAGAGATGAGGAGAAATTTTTTTAGCCAGAGTGTCGTGGATTTGTGGAATTCGTTGCCACATATGGCTGTGGAGGCCCGATCATTGAGGGTGTTTAAGGAGGAGATTGACAGGTATCTAATTAGTCAGGGTATCAAGGGATATGGGGAAAAAGCCAGAAATTGGAACTAGATGGGTGAATAGTTTAGCTCATGGGGGAGCTGCGGAGCAGACTCGATGAGCCGAATGGCCTACTTCTGCACCTTTGTCTTGTGATCTTGTGAAGCCTTGGAAGAGAACTGAAGCTGCCTTAAGAGAAAAATATTATTTGACAAGACAATCATGGATCAGAATTACTCAAGTGCATTAAGGGAGCATTTAGAGAGAAGAACTACTGTCTATTACTGATATGCTAGTCTCTCATCTAGTTCTCTATGTTTTGCTATTAAATTTGTTCTTTAAAAAATAACTGTTTACAACTGAGACACTCTGCTGCTCTTTAGCAATGAAAATTATTCTTATCTTGACCTGCAAGAGGATTTTAACCAGCTGGCTACCTGATTCATATATGCTACTTCGTATCAGGATAGTAATAGCAGACTTCTTACAATATTACTGATACAGTAAGTAGTGGATGTGGCTATTCTTGCTGACCCAAAATTGTCCCAGTCTCTAAGGGTGTAAGCTTAATTGGTGACAGGGCTTATAATAACATAGTGAGAAAACCCCATCCCTAACACATGTCTGAAAGTAATATCCATCCCTAGCAGCAGTATAAACCATGTGATGTTTTCATTGTTTCCAAATGTTTTTATTAAAAGCTCATAAAATGAAGTAAATAATTGGCAAAAACAGTTGATAGCATTGCAGAGAAGAAGGCATTTAGCTTTCTTGCCTTCATATGCAATAGTTTTGAGTAGAAGAGTTGGGACATCATATATTGAACATTAGTTAGGCCACACTTGAAATATTGTCTGCAGTTCTGCTCCTCCACACTACAGAAAGGATGTGATAGCACTGGAAAGGCTGCAGAAGAGAAACACCAAGGGTTTGCCTGGAATGAAGGGATTTGGTTACAAGAAAAGATCGGATCGGGAAGGGTTTCCCTGGAGTGATGGAGGCTGAGGGGTGACCTTATAGGGGTTTATAAAATAATGAGGGGCATAGTTACGGTAGATTGTCAAAGTCTTTTTCCAAGGGCAAGGGAGTCTCAAACCTAGAGGATCTAGTTTTAAGGCAAGAAGGGAGAGATATAAAGGAGATCTGACAGGCAAGTTTCTCCTCACAGAGGATGGCGGGTTTATGGAAAAAGCTGCCAGAGAAGGTGGTCGTGGAAGGTGCAAACAGCATTTAAAGTTAATCTGGGCAGGTACATGGATAGAAAAGGAACAGAGGATATTGGCCAAGTGCAGCAAAATGTGGTTAGTGTAGATGGGCAACTTGATCAGCTGAAGGGCCCGTTTCTGTGCTGTAAATTTGTTTTATTTCTCTGGCGATACAGCACAGAGTGGGCCTTTCTGGGCCTTTCCAAGTTACACCGCCCCAGCAACCCCTGACAAACCCGATTAACCTGAACCTAATCATGGGACAATTTACAATAACCACTTCACCTAACCGGTACATCTTTGGACTGTGGGAAGAAAGCATAGCACCCGGGGAAAATACACACATTTCACGCGGAGGGCATAAAGACTCCTTACAGAATGGTCTGGGGATTGAACTCCGAACTCCAGAAGGCTGCGAGCCGTAATAGTGTCACGCTAAGCATGGCATGCTTTGATGTAGACTCCGATTTAGGCATGGTGTTGTCACACAGACGTTCTGATAGAATACGTTAAGAAAAATGATACAGAAATACAGTTGGGTATTTGCAGGGTTGAAGAAAACCTTTGTCTGTAAGATGATACTGCATGCTTGCAGGGAGCAGGATAACAAGCAGTGATGTAAGGCAGCCTGAAAGCCAAGGTCAAGTAACCAGCAACAGTAAAGAGATAAGGAAAGATAAAGAACCATAATTTCTCATTGAGATTAAACTGGCTTTGACCATGGTGTCTTAGATCTGTGTTAAACTATTGCTGAGGTGGGGTTAAATTTGCAATAAAAACAGAGGATTAAGTTGAAGGAGGGATGAAACATAAATCAGTGAAGTGAAGGGAAGGATAGATCATCTCAATCCAGTGCTTTGCTTCATGTTACATAGCAAATTTTAGAAAGAAAAATATACACCTACCTTACATGCAGAGCATTAGTGTTGTGATTAATTACTGTCTCTCCATCTATCAGGCACCAATTTGTCATGTAGTTGCTGTCTTCCACTGCTTGAGTTCTGCAGTAAGAGCAGTTTAAAGCAGCACAAATTTCATCTGGGCCTTGGGAACATGGCAGATTGATTCCTCTGTAATTCACACGCACCTGTCATGTGCAAATTAACAGTCAATAAAGCAAGAAAGCCAGATATACTTCATATGAAACAATTTGCTAGTGTTGCATATTAATACAACTGATGTAGAAAATGGGTACCTGCAAGATGGCATTAAGCAAGGAAGTTTCCAAGCCAAAGGAAGCACCAAAATAGGAGAACTGCGTGGAGTTGCAGCCTTGGAGGACAGCACCTATTGCCAGCAGCCACACATGAAACTCCATAGCTGTTCACAAGTTGCCAGTAAAATCAAAATAGTAGAAAGAGAGTATTTGACATTTTGTAAGCCTCCTCAGTATACTCTGGTTAAACACATAGGATAGAAACAAGTAGTATACAGTCCTCTACGCAACTTCACCAAAAGTGAATGTGCAAGGGAAAGAATGTTAAAAACATTTCGCAGCACAAATTGATTTGTTACTACAATTGCTCACTGTGATTGGTGAACACAGGGAGGGTTTTTTTCTTCCATTTGAGCAGCTGCCAAGATTCAACCTTGTGATATTTTGCAAATGTACTTAAGGCCAATTTTGTAGCAGAATTTAACTATGTGAGGGCAGCAACACCACTTTCTTGATGGAGATCATGTCTTCCTCAATCCCCACTCCCAGACCAACATATTCCAATAGCTTCAATTGTATTAGTGTAGTCATATCCTCATGATTCTAATTGTCATTTCTCGGTTGTAACATTTTCTTGGGAAGATTTTCAAATCCTATTCACTCTTTCCCATTGAATACAAGCTTTCAGTTTTGGTATTCTTCTAGGACTTCTCTTTTCATCTTCTGCGGTGCCATTGTTGTTTTTATAATGTAAGGGTTTTCTTCTTTTATGTTACTGCTAAGGCTAATGGAAAATGGCTTCTTTGTTATGTTAGAATAAAATGGTTTCTTTGTCATGTTAACTGCTGAGAAAGTTCTTCTCTCTCGCAGCTTGTTTGGGTTATATTACTGATAAGAGCATTGTATTCATTTTTTTACCAATTGGGATAGATGTTAGTCTTTCTTGTGTGTCTGTAAGCTATTGTTTCGTGGGCTTTGGAGCAGAAGGTGATGGGGACAGAGAGAGGAGATGCGATGCTGTAAGCTGGGCGGTGGGATGGACCCCGAGCGGGAGTCCAAGGCCCAGGGTTTTCGGGAGGAGACAGAGACAGACTCGTGTGGAGCATCTGGTCGACCACGGTGGTTGGTCCCAGGCGGTGTGTTGAGGGGGTCGGAGGGGATCGAATGGTGGAAAGAAGACTCCGTTACTTGACCTCCAACTGTTGTGCACGAAGTGGTTGAACTTTGATAAGTTTGGCACCTTTTATTTTCCTTTTATATTTTATCTCTATTAATTACATAGTTCCAGTAATCTATAAAGCATAATCATTTAATCGCATATGGTGTATTGTCTGTTATTTGGCGGGGTGGGGTACATCACGCAGCATCCACACAAACTTGATTACCCAGTCTGGCGGGGCCGAAGGCTGCTCCCCCTAGACGAAAGTGAGCTGAGCGAGCCTGAGGCATACCAGGGGGCTACAATAATATGACCAAATATTCTTTCTTGTCTGACTCTGTAGCACACTTGCGGAGTTTAAAGTGAATGCTTCTGATATCTTTACTAAGAAGGCCTTCAAAAGTCTTCAGAAGGAAAATAAGCAATTGGCCATCTAACTGCTGTATTTTGTGTTTTAAGCAGAGTTAATTAGCTGCACCAAAAACATTTGCTACAAGGTCATCCTGGTTGCAGTGTACATTCCACCCTTGGCCAATGTCAGGCAGGCACTGGAGATGAGCACCGATCAGCAGTCACAAGACAGAACACCCTGATACCTTTCCGGTTATTGAGGGGGACTCAACCAGGCCAGCCGGAGGAAGTCTCTGACCAATTAGCACCAACATGTTGCCAGTGGACCAGAAAAGCTAACACACTTGACCACTGTTATACCACCCTCAAGAACACTCACTGTTCCATTCCGTGCCTGCACTTTGGCAAGGTCAATCACCTGGCTGTACTTCTACTCCCAGCATACAGACAAAAACTGAAGAGAATAGCACCAGTGGTGAGGTCCATGAAGGTATGGTTAAAGGAGGTGAAGGAGTGCTTTACTGGACTGCTTTGAACTGGTTGACTAGGCAATATCATCTTTGGATCTGAATGAATGTGCCACAGTTGTCACCAGCTTCATCAGGACGGTGTGGATGAGTGTGTTTTTGAGAACAAACTAATCATACCTAAACCAGAAGTCATGGACGAACCGTGAGATTCACAGTCTGCTGGGAGCCAGATCTGTGAACTTCGAGAACTGTTCTAGATCACTGGTCAAGTAGTCCAGGTATGACCTATGGAAGGCCATCTTAAGAGCGGGAAAGCAATTCAGTGTGAAGGTGGAGACAGAATCAGATGCACGTGAGTTCCGGCAGGATTTGCAGGTCACCACTTCCTACAAAGTGAAACCTAACATCATAAATAGCTGTGATGCTTCACTCCCAGATGAGCTCAATGTTTTTTATGCACACTTTGTAAGGGAGAATTAAACTACACCTGTGCAAATCCCTGCAGCAGCTGGCTATCCTGTGATATCTGTCTCAGAGGCCAGGTGTCAAAACGTCTTTCAAGAGGGCGAACACTTGCAAGGTGTCAGGTCCCGATGATGTACTTGGTAAGGCAGTGAGAAACCTGTGCCAACCAAATGGCAGGAGTGTTCAGGGACATCTTCCATCTCTCACTGCCAGTCCAAAGTTCCCAGCTGTTTCAAGAGGGCATGAATCACATCGGTGCCCAAGAAGAGCAGGGTGAGCTGACTTAACAGCTATCACCCATTTGTACTCACAACTACATGATAAAGTGCGTTAGAGGTTGATCTTGGCCAGAGTTAACTTCCGGCAAAGCACGGACCTGGATCTGCTGCCATTTGCCTATTGCCACAACAGCTCTACAGCAGACGCAATCTCATTGGCTCTCCATTTGCCTTGAATCACCTGGATAACAGCATTACCCAAGTCAGGCTGTTGTTTATTGATCATAGCTTAGTGTTTGACCCTATTATCTTCTCAGTACTATTCAAAAAGCTTCAAAATCTGAGCCTCTGTACCTTCCTCTGCAACTGGATCCTTGACTTCATTGGGAGACCACGGTTAGCGTGCATCAGATCTGTTTGCTGACAATCAACATCAGGGAATCTCAAGGATGTATGATCATCCCACTTCTCTACTCTCCCTATACCCATGAACGTGACACCAGGCACAGTGAAAATACCATCTTTAAATTTGCAGATAGCGTTGTTGTGCGAATAAAGTCACCAGAGAAAATTACTGGTAAATACAAAGCAGCTTCTTTATTTGACAAAACAAAGTACAGCAGGCATCATATGGATACGCTTCGGTGGAAGTCTGTTAGCCCATCATGGAGCTCAATATTTTATGTGCCAAACATCAAAGGACAACTCTATATTTACAATTTATGGACAATGCTTTCTTTGACACTACATTCAACCTTCACACCTCCTGATTCACATCCACACCACAGACATCCAAATGAAATTTAATCAGCATTTTCCAGACTTGGATTTACAGCTTTTAGGTCCTAAACCCAAAAATCACTCTAAGAGATTACAACTGTTGTCAGCAGAATTGCAGATGTTGCCCAGAACGTGTATAGGAATGAGATAGATCAGCTGGTCGAGTGATATTGCAACAACAATCTTGCACTCAATGTCAGTATGACTAAGGAATTGATTGTGGACTTCAAGAAGAGGAGATCAAGGGAACCCACAGCAGTCCTTCTCGAGAGTCAGCAGTGGAAAAGATGAGCAGTTTCAAGTTCCTAGGTGTTAACATCTCTGAAGACCTTCCCTTGGCACACATACTGAGTGAATTCTGAAGAGGACACACCAGCAGCAACATTTCATTAGGAGCTTGAGGAGATTTGGTATGTCACCAAAGACTCCAGCACTTCTCTACAGATGTATTGCTGAGAGTATTCTAACTGGTTGCATCACTGGTGCTGCTTCACAGGATCAGGAAGTGGCAGGACAGTGCAAACTCATCCAGCTCCATCATGGGCACTGGCTCCTTACATTGAAGGCACCTTCAAAAGGCAATGCCTCAAAAGGCAGCAACCATCATTAAGCACTCCAATCACACAGGACATCCCTCTTCTCATTACTACCATCAGGGAGGAGGTTCAGGAACCTGAAGATGGTTCAGGAACAGCTACTTTCCCTCCACCATCAGATTTTTGATAGGACAAAGAACCCATGAACACGACTTATTTATTTTTATATCCATTTCTTGCTACTTAGTTTATTTTGGGTATTGCACTGTACAGCTGCCACAAGACAATGGTTCACAATGTATGTTAATGTCAATCCCGATCCTGATTCTGAATATGCAGCTAATCTGGTAAAGATCTGAATCATTAACTATAGAGGAAAGCAGATTAAGGCTGAGGTATAAAGACAGATGCATATTTTGGGCTTTTTAAATGTATTTTTTGGATAAGGAAGTGCACAAGCAGAAATTTTCCTTATGAAATTAAATAAATGGAGCAGAATCCATAGCATTAATGATGGAAAGTGAGTTCACAAAACAGCTGCAGAATCCTATTATTGTAGATAAGAAGCTTGTTCAATCACTCGTGAGTTACACATTTCAAATTATTTAGAAGCAAATTTTGCAGGGTCTTGAGGACAAATTAGGAATAATGTCAGAAAATATTTCTTTATTTAGGAGTTTAACCAAGGTGTAGAAAATAAGAACAGGGATGTGATGTTGAGACCACACTTGGAGTATTGTGTGCAGTTTTGGGCTCATTATAGAAAGGATATACTGACATTGGAGAAGGATCAGAGAAAATTCACAAGAACGACTCCAGGAATGAAAGGGTTACTATATGATGAATGTCTGGTAGCTCCTGGGCTGTATGCCCTGGAGTTCAGGAGAATGAGGGGTGAATCTCATAGAAATATTCTGAATGTTAAAAGGCCTGAACAGATTAGATATGGCAAAGTTATTTCCCATGGTAAGGGAGTCTAGGACAAGAGGGCATGACTTCAAGATTGAAGGACGTCCATTTAAAACAGAGATGTGGAGAATTTATTTTTGTCGGAGGGTGGTAAATCTGTGGAATTTGTTGCCACGAGCGGTTGTGGAGGCCAAGTCATTGGGGGTATTTAAAGGCAGAGATAGATAGGTTCTTGATTAGCCAGGGCATCAAAGGGTATAGGATAAAAGCAGGGGAGTGGGGATGAGTGAAAGATTGGATCAGTCCATGACTGAATGGCGGAGCAGACTCAATAGGCCAAATGGCCTACTTCTGCTCCTATATCTTATGAACTTGAGAGAAGGGGATGGCGTTTTTACAAGTAACAGGGTGGGACTGGATATAGCCAGGGTTTATAGACATCGGTGGATAAGCTGTCTCCAGAGACAGTGAGATTGAGAAAGGGGAAGGAGGTGTCAGAAATGAACCAGGTAAATTTGAGGGCAGGGTGAAAGTTGGAGGCAAAGTGGATGAAGTCAACGAGTTCAGCACCAATGCAGTCGTCAATGTAGCGCAGGAAAAGTGTGGGATGGTCACCAGTGGAGGCTTGGAAGATAGACTGTTCTACGTAACCGACAAACAGGAAGGCATAGCTGGGAACCATGCGAGTGCCCATGGCTACCCCTCCTGTTTGATGGAAGTGGGAGGTAACCAAAGGAGAAATTATTTAGAGTGAGGACAAGTTCCGCTAGGTAGAAGAGAGCGGTGGTGGAGGGGAACTGGTGTCCAGAAAAGAAGACAGAGCTTTGAGGCCTTCCTGGTGGGGGATGGAGGTGTATAGGGACTGGACATGCACAGTAAAAATAAGATGATGGTGGCGAGGGAGCCTGAAATCATTGAAAATATCAACTCACCTTAGACAACATCAGAGAAAATGGCAATGATCTTCACCACGCCTTTTCCCTCTAGGAGATATTTATACTACTGCTACGTTAGATGCATTATGGAGATAAGCTATTCAGAGAGATCTGATTAAATTACCCTAGTCAGTCAGAGATCAGTCTGTACGCATTTTGGTACGCCTTTCAATTGGCGCAAGGTGCTGTTGACTTCATGCACATCTCTTTGTACACGCCGCATGCCAGCTCTGTCCTTTACCCAGGACCAAAATGTATCCTATTTCCCCAATGTTCTGCTAGTGCAAAACCATGGACTTTGAACAGCACAAGCCAGTATCCAGTATCTTGCCCAGAGCCATGATGCTCGGTGGTTTTGCAGAACTGATGTGCAAACTACTTATGAACCGCCACAGCAAAATTAAAGGGTGGCCAAAAGACAATAATGATTATTCGTTGATACCATGTCTACTAATTCCAATGTACAAGTGCTTGCTCACAGCATGCATTCAGAGCTAATCATAGCTATGACTTAAGAATTCTGCTGACTGCTCTGGAGAAGCACCTAACTCCCAAGATCATAATACTCCTGGTGCTCCCTGCAGATCTTTACTTTCACATATGTAGTTAAGTAGCGTTAGCAGGAACTGCAAGATGTTGGGGAAAACAGAAGATGACAGTCACTTGCTGTCCCGTTAGTGCAAGAACCTTAGAATAAAACAGTAACTATACCCAGCAACTGACCCACAGCTCACCTCCCTTCTGAGGGAACTGGACACTGACCAGAGTACCACTTTGGCCACAATACAAAAATAAAACTTACTTCAAATACACAATCCTAACCAAATTTCTCAACTTAAAAGAAGAACACCCCGTGCATTCTCCTAGTGCCCAGGAAGCCACTGGTTAAAACTTCAAGGCTCCATTGGTACTTATCCATGACATGAACTTCAGATATCTTAATCTCTTCCAGAACAAATTAATGTACTGCTGAAATACACCACAAACTTATCTCCTCCCTGCTATTTCGATTTCTGTTGATCCATCCACGTTATCATTTCATTGCTTTGAATAGCCCAAAAATAATGACCCTTTTCACACAAGCAATGCCATTTCCTAACATTAGCTTTTTACAGCTTCTTGGCATTCTTCATGAGAACTTGAATGTGCAACAAGATTTCCACACCAGAGGTACCCATCTCTACAGTTTTTCCTGTGCCAGCTGTGGTAGTAAACAGTGGAATAGACTGCTATTCTTGTACCTTCCAAGACCACAGTAGAGTAGCAGTTAATGCAATGCTCTTACAGATTGGGGCGGAGTTTGAAGTTCAATTCCGACATCATCTGTAAGAAGCCTGTACGTCTTCCCCATGGAATGCGTGGATTTTCTGTGGGCACTCCGATTTCCTCCCACAGTCCAAAGACGTGAGGGCTAGGTTAATTTGTTAGTAGGTAAATTGTCCTGTGATTAAGCTAGAGTTAAATTGTGGGTTGCTGGGTGGCGTGGCTCAAAAGGGACAGAGGGTCTATTTCATACATAAATAAATAAATAGATAGACTTGCTTCAGATCTGAATTGAAGCATCTGCACTCTTGCACTGGCTACAAAGAACTAATTCTGTATGGTCAACAGAAAGCTGAGGAAGATCCTTATATACTCTGGTTTTTAAAAAAAATTGTTTGTAACTACAGTAAACATCATTACTGAGTATTAATAAATGAAATTCCTGGAAATACATTTAACTTATTCTGATTCCTTTCCTCCAACGGTCAACTGCTTAAAAGTCATGGTATTTACAGGGTTAAACGAGTCATGGATATTGTTTCAGTTTAACATGGTGCAGAGGCATCTAAAAGTCAGAGCGTAATGGAAAAATAATCCTCTTGCTTTGTTCTAGAAATGACATAATGAAGTCTATTTCAAGAGTTGTACTGCAGATGTATTCATTTATTTTTGCCCAGACTCTTTTACCCTGTAGTGATTGTTGGCAATGAAATAATTTTGCATTCCTAAAAGACTTGCAATAAATTGCTTATGTCCACCACTGTAGTAAGCAGTCAATTTTTCCTCCAGTGAATGACATTATTTTTCTTTTTATGTTCTACTTTAAAAGGCATTCTCTATCCCTCATTAAAGTTAATGTAATGTATAAATACTCAGGCTCACCCTGTTTGAATAAAGTTTGAAAAAAATCATAATGTTCTTCAGAGAAATAAATCTGCTTTCCTTTGTTGGTTAGGTCTATATTCAACTCCAAACTGAACAAACTTGGGGTTGATTCTTAAATGCCTTCTGAGATTACTCAACAGCAATTAGGAATGGGGCCTTACCAATTCTCAAAAAGTGTTTTTAATTTCACTGATACAGTGCCTTTAAAAAGTATTCACCACCACCGCACCCCCCCAGGAGCTTACATGTTTTACTGTTTTGCAACATTGAGCCAGAGGATTTAGTTGGCTTTTTGACGCCGATCAACAGAAAAAGACTCTTTCATGTCAAAGTGAAAACAGATCTCTATGAAGAGATACAAATTAATTTCAAATATAAAACACAAAATAATTGATTACATAAGCATTCACCCCCTTAAATATGACACACCAAATCATCACTGGTGCAGCCAAGTGGTTTTAGAAGTCACGTAATTAAATGGAGATCATTGTGCACAGTCAAGATGTTTCAACTGATTGTAGTAACAATACATCTGTATCTGGAAGGTCCAACTGCTGGCGAGTCAGTATCCTGGCAAAAACTACACCATGAAGACAAAAGAACATAGAAAAATAGGTGCAGGAGTAGGCCATTCGGCCCTTCGAGCCTGCACCGCCATTCATTATGATCATGATTGATCATCCAACTCAGAACCCCGCCCCAGCCTTCCCTCCATACCCCCTGACCCCCATAGCCACAAGGGCCATATCTAACTCCCTCTTAAATATAGCCAATGAACTGGCCTCAATTGTTTCCTGTGGCAGAGAATTCCATAGATTCACCACTCTCTGTGTGAAGAAGTTTTTCCTAATCTCGGTCCTAAAAGGCTTCCCCTCTTTCCTTAAACTGTGGCCCCTCGTTCTGGACTTCCCCAACATCAGGAATAATCTTCCTGCATCTGGCCTGTCCAATCTCTTTAGGATCTTATACGATTCAATCAGATCCCCCCTCAATCTTCTAAATTCCAACGAGTACAAGCCCAGTTCACCCAGTCTCACTTCATATGAAAGTCCTGCCATCCCAGGAATCAATCTGGTGAACCTTCTTTGTACTCCCTCTATGGCAAGGATGTCTTTCCTCAGATTAGGGGACCAAAACTGCACACAATACTCCAGGTGTGGTCTCACCAAGGCCTTGTACAACTGCGGTAGTACCTCCCTGCTCCTGTACTCAAATCCTCTCGCTATAAATGCCAGCATACCATTCGCCTTTTTCACCGCCTGCTGTACCTGCATGCCCACTTTCAATGACTGGTGTATAATGACACCCAGGTCTCGTTGCACCTCCCCTTTTCCTAATCGGCCACCATTCAGATAATAATCCGTTTTCCTATTTTTCCACCAAAGTGGATAACTTCACATTTATCCACATTAAACTGCATCTGCCATGAACTTGCCCATTCACCCAACCTATCCAAGTCACCCTGCATCCTCTTAGCATCCTCCTCACAGCTAACACTGCCACCCAGCTTCGTGTTATCCGCAAACTTGGAGATGCTGCATTTAATTCCCTCATCCAAGTCATTAATATATATTGTAAACAACTGGGGTCCCAGCACTGAGCCTTGCGGTACCCCACTAGTCACCGCCTGCCATTCTGAAAAGGTCCCGTTTATTCCCACTCTTTGCTTCCTGTCTGCTAACCAATTCTCCACCCACACCAATACCTTACCCCCAATACCGTGTGCTTTAAGTTTGCACACTAATCTCCTGTGTGGGACCTTGTCAAAAGCCTTTTGAAAATCCAAATATACCACATCCACTGGTTCTCCCCTATCCACTCTACTAGTTACAACCTCAAAAGATTCTATGAGATTCGTCAGACATGATTTTCCTTTCACAAATCCATGCTGACTTTGTCCGATCATTTCACCGCTTTCCAAATGTGCTGTTATCACATCCTTGATAACTGACTCCAGCAGTTTCCCCACCACCGACGTTAGGCTAACCGGTCTATAATTCCCCGGTTTCTCTCTCCCTCCTTTTTTAAAAAGTGGAGTTACATTAGCCACCCTCCAATCCTCAGGAACTAGTCCAGAATCTAATGAGTTTTGAAAAATTATCACTAATGCATCCACTATTTCTTGGGCTACTTCCTTAAGCACTCTAGGATGCAGACCATCTGGCCCTGGGGATTTATCTGCCTTCAATCCCTTCAATTTACCTAACACCGCTTCCCTACTAACATGTATTTCGCTCAGTTCCTCCATCTCACTGGACCCTCTGTCCCCTACTATTTCTGGAAGATTATTTATGTCCTCCTTAGTGAAGACAGAACCAAAGTAATTATTCAATTGGTCTGCCATGTCCTTGCTCCCCATCATCAATTCACCCGTTTCTGTCTGCAGGGGACCTACATTTGTCTTTACCAGTCTTTTCCTTTTTACATATCTATAAAAGCTTTTACAGTCCGTTTTTATGTTCCCTGCCAGTTTTCTCTCATAATCTTTTTTCCCCTTCCTAATTAAGCCCTTTGTCCTCCTCTGCTGAACTCTGAATTTCTCCCAGTCCTCAGGTGAGCCACTTTCTCTGGCTAATTTGTATGCTTCTTCATTGGAATTGATACTATCCCTAATTTCTCTTGTCAGCCATGGGTGCACTACCTTCCTTGATTTATTCTTTTGCCAAACTGGGATGAACAATTGTTGTAGGTCATCCATGCAACCTTTAAATGCTTGCCATTGCATATCCACCATCAATCCTTTAAGTGTCATTTGCCAGTCTATCTTAGCTAATTCACGTCTCATACCTTCAAAGTTACCCCTCTTTAAGTTCAGAACCTTTGTTTCTGAATTAACTATGTCACTCTCCATCTTAATGAAGAATTCCACCATATTATGGTCACTCTTACCCAAGGGGCCTCTCACGACAAGATTGCTAATTAACCCTTCCTCATTGCTCAAAACCCAGTCCAGAATAGCCTGCTCTCTAGTTGGTTCCTCGACATGTTGGTTCAAAAAACCATCTCGCATACATTCCAAGAAATCCTCTTCCTCAGCACCTTTACCAATTTGGTTCACCCAATCTACATGTAGATTGAAGTCACCCATTATAACTGCTGTTCCTTTATTGCACACATTTCTAATTTCCTGTTTAATACCATCTCCGACCTCACTACTACTGTTAGGTGGCCTGTACACAACTCCCACCAGCGTCTTCTGCCCTTTAGTGTTACGCAGCTCTACCCATATCGATTCCACATCTTCCTGGCTTATGTCCTTCCTTTCTATTGCGTTAATATCTTCTTTAACCAGCAACGCCACCCCACCTCCCCTTCCTTCATGTCTATCCCTCCTGAATATTGAATATCCCTGAACGTTGAGCTCCCATCCCTGGTCACCCTGGAGCCATGTCTCTGTGATCCCAACTATATCATAATCATTAATAACAATCTGCACTTTCAATTCATCCACCTTATTACGAATGCTCCTTGCATTGACACACAAAGCCTTCAGGCGCTCTTTTACAACTCTCTTAGCCCTTATACAATTATGCTGAAAAGTGGCCCTTCTTAATGCTTGCCCTGGATTTGTCCGCCTGCCACTTTTACTTTTCTCCTTAGTACTTGTTGCTTCTACCCTCACTTTACACCCCTGTCTCTCTGCACTGGTTCCCATCTCCCTGTTGTGAACTAACCTCCTCACGCCTAGCCTCTTTAATTTGATTCCCACTCCCCAACCATTCTAGTTTAAAGTCACCTCAGTAGCCCCTGCTAATCTCCCTGCCAGGATACACTCCAAGCAACTCCATGAAAAGGTTATTGAAAAGCACAAGTCAGGAAATGGATACAAGAAAATATCCAAGTTACTGAATATCCCTTGGAGTACAGTTAAGTCAATCATCAAGAAGTGGAAAGAATATGGCACAGCTGTAAATCTGCCTAGAGCAAGATGTCATTAATAACTGAGTGACCGTGCAAGAAGGGGACTAGTGAGGGAGGCCACCAAGGGACCTCTGACAACCCTGGAGTTACAAGCTTCAGTGCTTGAGATAGGAGAGACTGCACATACAACTGTTGCCTGGGAGCTTCACCAGTCGTAGCTTTATGGGAGAGTGGCAAAATGAAAGCCGCTGTTGAAAAGACCTCACATGAAATCTCAGCTAGAGTTTGTCAGATGGCATGTGGGAGATTCTGAAGTCAGCTGGAAGAAGGTTCAGTGGTCTGATGAAACCAAAATTGACCTTTTTGTCCATCAGACTAAACCGCACATCATCAAAACACACCATCCCTACTGTGAAGCATGGCAGTAGCTGCATCATGCTGTGGGGTTGCTTCACTGCAGCAGGCCCTGGAAGGCTTGTGAAGGTAGAGAATAAAATGAATGCAGCAAAATACTGGGAAATCTTGGATGAAAACTTGATGCAGTCCGCGACTTAGGAGATTTTTCTCCAGCAAGTCAGTGACACCAGGCATAAAGCTAAAGCTACACAGGAGTAGCTCAAAACATCAAAGTTAATGTCCTGGAGTGGCCAAGTTGGAGTCTGGACTTCAATTCAATTGAGAATTTGTGGTTGGACTTGAAAAGGGTTGTTTACGTATGATTCCCATGCAATCTAACAGGGCTTGAGCAGTTTTGTAAATGGAGAAAAATCAGTGTCCAGATAATCAGATGTACAGGATAATCTTTTTGGATGGACACAAGCAAAAGTTTTTCACTATCTTAGTAAATGTGAAAATAAAATTCAGAGATAATGCAATAATTATCCTGAAATCAACTACCATATTTATGGGATAATTATAAATTCCTACTCATATCTTGTGGATTTTGTGTATACTGTCTTGTGTATACTGTATATTGTATCTTGCATATGCTGGCTCCTGGAAAGCAAACTGCATAATATTCCCTGGCTCGAACTCCCTGATGAGTGGAGATAGCCTCTACCTACTTTCATTAGTTTCCCATTTGAAAATTCATTTTCTAATTTACAAGAGGTGTAATTCTAATTTGGATGATGTATCGTTGCATTTTAATTCTTGGAGTTCAAACAAGATGCTGGTAAATTTATACTTGGTGTTCTGAGCCAATTATACATGCAAAATGCTGGAGGAAGTCAGCACATCAGGCAGCACCTATGGAAAGGAATAAACACTCGAGGTTTCAAGCTGAGCCCCTTCATCAGGACTGAAAAGGAAGGGGGAAGATAAGCCAATTTATCTTAAGAAAATGATGTCCATAACTGTGTTGGAACTGCCGTCAATGTGATAACTACTATATATACAAAGCTGTTTCACCCTTTCATTATTCAAACAAGTTTTCTGTTCTATCCTTTTTATGTTTTGTTCCTATGAGCATTCAACTTAGTTGAAAAACTATACTTCATAAACCTACCTGGAACTCAATGAGCTGCTTAGGATAATTAAGTCAACGTGGCAGTAGATACCAAAATAACCTGTGTTCATGATGTTGTAGAGAGAAAAATCATACCTGTGTCAAACGATTATTGTGCCTTATTTCCAGGAGAGTTAACCCCAAAATGATATATGTTGTTTATAAAAGTGGTTAGTGCCCATTTACAGAAAAAAACCTTTTTAAATGATACTGAAGGCTCATACAGAACATTATTTAAATTCTCAGAAACTTTTTCCTGCAACCAGAGGTAGAGTACTGTACAACTCTGCAACACAAGTCAAACTGGACTCTAGCCATCATATCCAAGTATTATCAGGTTTCCTCTCAAAATTAAGTGGCCAGAAATGCCAGAAAGCATCCAATCTTATGGAGAATGAAGCAGTGTTCATGTTCAAATGAAAAATAAATAAATGATAAACATACTTGAGAATAGAATGGCATCTAGAACTTGAAGTTTCCCAGAGGTACCCTCTAACCACACTTCCTAAAGGAGCGGTGACAATGGAACTCTCTCTTTATTCAATATGATCTCTGAAAACCTTCAGGTACAGGATCCTCTTTGTGCATCAGCAGATTGCTCTCGAAGTTAGGGGTGCCTTCATTTTTAAAAAGCTCTGCCTCAGGATCTTAGCAGTATATCTCTGTTGACATACTGTATATGACACTTTGCTACTCACTGCTGAAATGTGCAAACAAAGGTTCCCTCCTTTGTAGTAGTGCTTCAGACATCTTTACATTCACGGTTTCATTTGGCCACACCGTAGAGCATGCAGGAGTGCAGGCATATGTCTGCAAGAAATGTATTCTTGCAGACATATCCCTGACAACTCAGCTCTATAATTGTTTTGTGCAGAAAGCAGCTGCCAACTGCATACACTCCTCTACCACCTCTGCCTCATCCCCCCTGAAATTTTGCCATTTCTCCATCATTGTAGCATGTACCAATCTCTTGCCAACATTCTCCAGTAACTGAGGTGAAAAGTGCTAGTTGAATTGTCGTGCTTCTGTGTAAGATCTTCCTCCTAGTGTCAGAGCTGTGAGGAAAGGAGCTGTCTGAGCATTGATAACTACTGTTCCTGCATAGTAGTGACATTATTATTCCAGTACTAGTAAAAACAATGTGAGAAATATTACTAATGCAATGTGAGAAATATTACGAAGTGATCAAGTAAATTATCATTCCCATCCAGGTTGCCATTTGAACTTAAACTTGTTTGCAGTCTGACAAATTCTGTGCATGTCCCAAACTGTGATGTAATGGAAACAAAGCATTGAAATATGCATTGCAATATGTTTCATAAAAGTTACTGTGATGCAACCTGTTTCACTCTTGCCGTATTTTTCACAATTTTTCATACTTCAAATATCTGCAAGCCAATTTGTTCACTGACCCCCCCTCCCTTCTACCAAATTATTCAGCCACTCTGAGTTACCCACCATATTCCTAGTTTTCAAATTACTTCCCTTCAATTGTGGAATTAGCTAATAAATTCTTGTCACACCACACTGTCTGACCCAAATAGCACTGAAAAACAACATCACGAGTTTGTATGTTAAAAGGACTGTAGAAGTTATAGTTTTACTTGCCAGAATAATACATTGTTTACTGATAGCCTGGTATCCAAGGTATACTTCCATATTAGGAAATGCACAAGCATTTTGCGTATTAGGTCACAGTGCTAGAAAATGAATTAATTTCTCTGTAAGAAAGTAGTTAAATATGTGACTATTGCATCAGAGCATCTCCACCATGTGGCATGAAGTGGTAAAGACCAAGTTAAATCAATGTTTCTGTGATCCAGTTTAGCTTGGAGAGGCAGATAGATTGGAGTCACTCATAGCACATTAGAGCACAGAAATGGGTCCATCAGCCCATCTAGTCTGTGATGAACCATTAATATCCATGGTCCCATCGACCCACACCATGAGCATTGCCCTCTCCATTTGTGTAACTATCCAAATTTCTCTTAAATGTTGAAATCAAACTTGCATCCACCACTTGCGCTAGCAACTTGTTCCCACTCTCACCACCCTCTGAAGATGCTCCCCTTAGACATTTCACCTTTCACTCTTAGCCCAAGAGCTCTAGTTGTAGCCTCACCCAACCTCAGTGGAAACAAACCAGCTTGCATTTACTCTATCTATATCCCTCAATTTTGTATACGTCTATCAAATTTCCTCTCAATCTTCTACGTTCCAAGGAATAAAATCCTAACCTATTCAAGCTTTCCTTATGTCGCAGGTACTCAAGTCTTGGCAACACCTTATGTAAATTTTCTCTGCACTCTTTCAATCTTATTTACAGCTTTCCTGTAGGTAGCTGACCAAAACTGCACACAATACTCCAAATCAGACCTCACCAATGTCTAGTAACATTTCAATGTAACATTCCAACTCCTGTACACAATACATTGATTTATGAAGGCCAATGTACCAAAAGCTTTCTTTATGACCTGATCTTCCTGTGACGTCACTTTCAAGGAATTATGGATCTGTATTCCCAGATCTCTGTTCTACCAACTGCTCAGTGCCCTACCACTCAGTGTAAAAACCACCTTAGTTTGTCCTCCCAAAGTGCATAATCTCACAGTTGTCTGCATTAAATTTCATCTGCCATTTTCAGCTCATTTTTCCAGCAGATCCAGATCCCGAGCCTTCCTCAATGTCCATTACACCCCCAATCCTGGTGACATCCACAAATTTGATGATCCAGTTTACCACAGTATCATCCAGATCATTGACATAGATAGACATAGACAGTACAGCACCAGAACAGGGCAATCAGCCCACAATATTGTGCCCAACCAGCTAAAAATTAAAAACACCCAAACATTAATCCCTTCTACCTACATCATGTCCACATCCCTCCAACTTCCTTACATCCATGTGCTTATCCAAATGTCTCTTAAAAAACTCCAATGTATTTGCCTCTACCATCATACCAGGCAGGAAATTCCAGGCATTCACCACTCTGGGCAAAAAAAACTTACCCCTCACATTCCCTTTGAACCTATCCCCTCTCACCTTCAATGCATACTCTCTGGTATTAGACATTTCTATTCAGGGAAACAGGTACCCTCTGTCCACTCTATCGATACTTCTCATAATCTTATAAATATCTATCAAATCTCCCATCAGCCTACAACACTCCGGAGAAAACAAGTTTATCCAGCCTCTTGTGAAAGCACATGCCCTCTCACCAGGAAGTACTCTGGTAAACCTCTTCTGCATCCTCTCCAAAGCCTCAACATCCTTCCTATAGTGTATGCAATACACCAGATGTGGCCTAACCAGAGTTTTATAAAGTTGCAACATAACCTCCTGACTGTTGACTTCAATGCCTCGACTAATAAAAGCAAGCATTCCATAAGCATCTTATCGACCTGTGTAGCCACTTACAAGGAGCTATGAACATGGATCACAAGATCTCTCTGGTCAGCAACACTGTTAAGGACCTTGCCCTTAACTGTGTACTGTCTCCTTGCATTCGCCCTACAGAGGTGCAACACCTCACATTTATCTGAGTTAAACTCCATCTACCACTTCTTAGCTCATATCTGGAATTGATCTACATCGCGCTGTATTCTTTGCCAGTCTCCTACACAATCTACAACTCCTCCAATCTTGGTATCATCCACAAATTTACTAACCTACCCATCTGCATTTTCATCCAGGTCATTTATATACATCACAAACAGCAGAGGTCCCAGCACAGATCCCTATGGACCTCCACTAATTATAGACCCCCCCCACCCCCGCTTCCCCAGCTTGAATAAGTCCCTTCAACCACTACCCTGTCTTTATATGCAAGCCATTGGACCCCATGCATCCTAATCTTCTGGATTGGCCCCCATGAGGGACTTTGTCAAATGCCTGACTAGGCAACATCCACTGCCCTACCCTCATCAAATTTTCTTGTTGCCTTGTCAAAACACTCAAGATGGTAAGGCATGACCTTCCACGCACATGGGTTTCCAAATGCTCACATCTCTTATCCCTGAGAATTTTCTACAGCAATTTTCCTACAACTGTCATGAGACTCACTAGTCTTTATTTCCTAGGATTTTCCTTGCTCCCTGCTGAAGTAGAGATGCAACATTAGCTCCTCGCCAGTCCTCCGGCACCTTGCCTGTGGTTAGAGAGGACACAAAGATACTGGTCAAGGGTCCAGCAATCTTGTCTCTTGTTCCCTTCAATAACCTGGGGTAAATCCCATCAGGTCTTGGGGATTTATCTACCTTAATACTCATTAGGAGGCCCAACACGTACTCCTCCTTGACCCCTAAATGCCCCAATGTAATTATACACAGTCCTGATCTCATGGTCTTCCATATCCTTTTCCTTGATATACACTGAAGCAAAGTACTCTTTAAGTACCTCAGTCAGATTCTCTGCATCCAAGCAAATGTTCCCTGCTTTATCCTTGAGTGCACCCATCCTTACTCTTGATGTATAGAATGCCTTGGGATTCACTTTAATCCTACTTACTAAGGACTTTTCATGGCCCCCTCTGGCTTTTCTAATTTCCTTCTTTATACTCAGCTGCTTTTCTGGCTTCTTTATACTCGCATGCTTTGTTTGATCCAAACTTCCAAAGCATTACATACTTTTCCCTTTTCTTGTCTAAACTCATCACCTCTCTGGATTTACAAGATTTTCTTATCCTTATATCTCCTTCTTTCCTTCTAACAGGAACATACCTTTCCTGTACTCTGTGCAATCAGTCTTTAAACACCTTCCATATGTCTGATGTGAACTTGCCAGAGAAAAGGTGTTCCCAATTAATGCTTCTTAGTTCCTACCTATCACCCTCATAATTTGCCTTACTTCGATTTTGCCTCTCAATACCTTCCCTGACATCTACCTTTTGGTCTGATCCTTCCCTTTCTGACCTAGTGCTCCAGTTCCCAGCCCCCTACAAAACTAGTTTAAACTCTTCTGAGTAGCATCAGCAAACCTCACAGCGAGGATATTGGTTCCCTTTCTGTTCAAGTACAACTGGTTCTTCTTGTAGAGGTCACCCTTCCCCAGAAAAGGTTCCAATGATCCGAGACCTAGAAATCTTGTTCTATCTCCACAGCCACTCGCACATCTGTGCTGTCAGCCCCATTCCTACCTGCACTAGCCTGTGACACCAGAAGATTACAACCTTGGAGGTTCTTCTCTTCAGTCTCTTTCCTAACTACGCATAGGACCTCTTGCTCTTTTCTGTCTGTCATTGGTGCCAATATGTACCACTACCTCTGCCTGTTCCTCCTCTGCCTTGAGAATATCCTGAAGCTGCTCTCATCTATCATTGACCCTAGCATCAGGAAGCAACACAGCATCCTAGTGTCTCTTTTGCAGCCACAGAATCTCCTTTCTGTCCCACTAGCTATTGAGTCCCCTAAAACTACTGTATTGCCTGACTTTACCTTTCCCCGTCGAGCCTCAGTGCCAGCCACAATGCCACCAACCAGGCAGCTGCTGTAGAAATGGTGGGCCCATTTCTCCAATGGTATCCAAAGAGGCACACTTGTTGGAGGGGAATGGCCACAAGGGAACCCTACACTGACTTCTTAATACCCTTACCTCTCCTGCTAGTCACCCATCTATGGTACAAAGCCCGTAACTGGGTGGGATCACCTCTCCAAAAGTCTCACCTGTAATAACTTCAGCATCCCAAATGATCCTGAGTACATCCAACTGCTTGACCCAGTCAGTCAGGAGCCGAAGTTGGGTGCACTTCCTGCAGATGTAGTGACCAGGGAAAGCGTCAGGTAACCTGAATTCCTTTCTCTGAGAGGAGCAGCATTCCATTCTGACTACTCTATACAAAAGATAGACAAAAGGCTTGGCTATTCTTAACTGTGCCTTGGCCTGTAAACCAAAGACTTTGCAGTATCACTGGCACACTCAAGCAATGGCTGCTCCACTTGAGCCTATCCTCCTTTTATTTGTAGCTGAGATTAGGCTTCTGATGCCAACACTTTCCTGGTCTTGCCTGAATCTGCTCTTTTTAATCCTCTCTCCTGACTCCTGTCAGGCTCTAACACCAGCACTCACTCCTTTTGCCGGAGGGGCAGAAAAAAAAAGATAACGAAGGACCCAGCACTCATCCCTGTGGTTCACCACTAGTCAATGGCACCTAGTCAGAGAAGCAACCATCTACTACCATTCTCTGGCTTCTCTCATGAAGCCAAAGTCTAACCCAATTTAATACCTCATCTTGAATGCCAAGCAACTGAACTTTCTTGACCAACCTCCCATGCAGGACCTTGTCAAATGTCTCGCTGAAGTCCATGTAGACAACATCCACTGCCTTGCCTTCAACTTTCCTAGTAGCTTCCGCAAAGAACTTTAAGATTTGTTAGACAAACCAACCATACACAAAGCCATGTTGACCATCTTTAATCAGTCCGTCTATCAAATACTTCTATATCTGGTACCTTGGAATAGCTTTCCCACTGTGGATATCAGGCTCACTGGCCTATAATTTCCTATCTTATTCTTAGAGCCTTTCTTAAACAAAGGAACATTAGGTATTCTCCAAACCTCCAGCACCTCAGCTGTGGCCAAAGGTGTTTTAAATACCTCTGCTAAAGCCTCTGCAATTTTTGCACTAGCCTCCCACAGGTGCTGAGGGCACGTCGTCAGGCCCTGTTGATTTATGCATCCTAATTTGCTTCAAAATAGAAACCACCACCTCCTCTAATCTGTACAAGTTCCATGAGACAAAGTAGCAGCAAGGTCATTTCTATAGACACTATATCTGTCTCCCAAGTAAATACAGATGCAAAAAAATCCATCTCTTTTGGCTCCACACAGATTACTGCTCTGAATCTTCCAGAGGATTAATTTTGTCCCTTGCTATCCTTTCGCTCTTAATGTATCTTTAGAAGCTCTTAGGATCCTCCTTCACCTTGACTGCTAAAGCGGCCTCATGCCTTCTTTTAGCCCTCCTGACTTCTTTCGTAACTGTTCTCTTGCATTTCTTATATACCTCATTTGTTCCTAGCTGCCTATACCTGCTATGCACCTCTTCTTTCTTAATCAGGATCTCAATATCTCCAAGAATACTAAGGCGCCCTAAAACTGTTTTCCTCATCTTTTATTTTGACAGGCACATACAAACTGCTCTCAGAAGTTCACTTTTGAAGGCTTCCCACTGACCAAGCACACCTTTGTCAGAAAACCCACCTGTCCCAGCTCACACTTGCCAGATCCTTTCTGACACCATCTAACTTGGCCTTTCTCTGACTTACAATCTCAACCGGAGGACCAGATCTGTCCTTTTCTATAATTACCCTAAAACTAATGACATTATGATCATTTAATGCAAAGTGCTCTCTACATAAACTTTTGTCACCTACCCTGTCTCATTCCTAATAGGAGATCTAGTATTGCACTCTCTAGTTGGATTAAAGAAACTTTCTTGAACACATTTGACAAACTATCTCATCCAGCCTTTTTAAGAGTATGGGAGTGCCAGTCGATATGTGGAAAGCTAAAATCATCTACTATCACAACCTTGTTTCTTGCAGCAGTTTATGACTTTTTTTTTTTTTTTTTTACCTATTTGCTTCTCTAAATCCTGTGGAATTTTGTATAGTCTATAATACAATCCCAATACAAATCTTACTGAATTTTTTGATGAGGTTACTAAGAAAGTTGATGATGGTAAAATGGTGGATGTTGTCTATATGGACTTCAGTAAGGCCTTTGACAAGGTTCCACACGATAGGTTAGTTAGGAAGGTTCAATCGTTAGGCATTAATATGGAAGTAGTAAAATGGATTCAGCAGTGGCTAGATGGGAGACGCCAGAAAGTAGTGGTGGATAACTGTGTGTCAGATTGGAGGACGGTGTGTAGCAGTGTGCCTCAGGGATCTGTACTGGGTCCAATGTTGTTTGTCATATAAATGATCTGGATGATGGGGAGATAAATTGGATTAGTAAGTATGCAGATGATACTAAGATAGGTGGAGTTGTGGATGATGAGGTAGGTTTTCAAAACTTGCAGAGAGATTTAGGCCAGTTAGAAGAGTGGGCTGCAAGATGGCAGATGGAGTTTAATGCTGAAAAATGTGAGGTGCTACATTTTGGTAGAACTAATCAAAATAGGACATACATGGTAAATGGTAGGGCATTGAAGAATGCTGTAGAACAGAGGGATCTAGGAATAATGGTGCATAGGTCTCCGAAGATGGAATCTCAAGTGGATAGGGTGGTGAAGAAAGCTTTTGGTTTGCTGGCCTTTATTAATCAGAGCATTGAGCATAGGAGTTGGGATGTAATGTTGAATTCGTATAAGGCATTGGTAAGGCCAAATCTGGAGTATTGTGTACAGTTCTGGTCGCCGAATTATAGGAAAGATGTCAATAAAATTGAGAGAGTACGGAGGAGGCTTACTAAAATGTTGCTTGGGTTTCATCCCCTAAGTTACAGAGAAAGGTTGAACAAGTTAGGTCTTTATTCTTTGGAGCGTAGGAGGTTGAGGGGGGACTCGATAGGGGTGTTTAAAATTATGAGGGGGATTGATAGAGTTGACGTGGTTAGACTTTTTCCACTGAAAGTGGTATAGATTCAAACAAGAGGACATGAGTTGAGAGATAGACAAAAGTTTATGGGTAACGTGAGGGGGAGCTTCTTTACTCAGAGAGTGGTAGCTGTGTGGAACGAGCTTCCAGCAGAAGTGGTTGAGGCAGGTTCTTTGTTGTCGTTTAAAGTTAAATTGGATAGATATACGGACAGGAAAGGAATGGACAGTTATGGGCTGAGTGCAGGTCGGTGGGACTAGGATAGGGTTAAGAGTTCGGCACAGACCAGAAGGGCTGAGATGGCCTGTTTCCATGCTGTAATTGTTATATGTTTATATTAACATGGTCATACCTTTCTTATTCCTCAGTTCTACCTGCAAAGCCTCACTAGATGAGTTTTGCAGTCTGGCCTATCTAAGCACTGCTGTGACATTTTACAACCGCTTTAATCCTTCACTTTATACCACTTCTAAAACAACAGAACCCCAAAACACTGAGCTGCCAATCTTACCCCTCCTGCTGCAGTCATAATCCAAAATGCTGATCTTTGCCCCCAAAATCATCCAGCATCCCACAATACTCCCTGCATTGAAATATACATCGCTCAGAACATTAATCCCACTGTAGTCAACCTTTTGATTCCTGATTTTGTAGGTTTAACATCTTTCTCCACAACCTCTCCTTTATACCCTGGTAATCTGGTTCCTATCCCTCTGCAGGTCTAGTTTAAACCTACACATGCAGCACTAGCAAACCTTCCCACTGGGATATTAGTTCTCCTTCAATTCAGGTGCAAACAGTCCCTTCTGTATAGGTCCCATCTTCCTTGGAAGAGAGCCCAATGATCCAAATTTTGAAGCCCTCCCTCCTGTACCATCTCCTTGGTCACACATTAAATTGTGTGATCTTCCCATTTCTGGCCTCACTAGCACGTGACATGGGTAGCAATCCCTGAGATCACAACTCTGGAGGTCCTGTCCTTTTAACTCAGCACCCAATTCTCTGAACTCACTTTGCAGGACCTCATCACCCCTCCTACCCATGTCACTGGTACCTATGTGGACCACAACCTCTGGCTGCTCACCCTCACACTTAAGGATGCTGTGGGCCTGATTCGAGATGTCCCTGACACCAGCACCCAGGCGGCAACAATCAGGGAATCTTGTTCTTGTCCACAGAATCTCCTTTCTATTCCCCTAACCAACTAATCCCCTACCAATACAGCTCACTTCTTCTCTTCCCTTTTGAGCTACATAACCAGACAATGCCAGAGACCTGACTGCTATGTCATCCCCCAACAGTATCAAAGCAGTATATCTGTTGTTGAGGGTAATGGTCTCAGAGGTACGCTGCCTCTATCTTTCCCTCTCCTGACATTCACCCAGTTACCAGTGTCCTGCACCTTGGGTAACTACTTCCCTGTATGTCCCATCAACTCAAGTTCCAAAATGATCTGGAGTTCACCCAGTTCAAAGTCTGTTAGTAGCTGCAGCTGGATGCATTTTTTGCAGGTGTAGTCATCAGGGACACGGGAGGTTTCCCTACTCACCCCATATCCTGCAAGAGCATTCCACTATCCTGCCTGGCAACCCCCACTGCTCTAAATATGCAAGAATAAATTATGAAAAAAAAAGTTCTACCTACGGCTTATGCTTCTCTTCACTGAAGCCTCGATGAGTCAAAGGCTCAACTCCCCACTAACACTCGCCCAATCACCTCATGGCCACTCCACTTAAACACAACTTTTTATTGAACCTTGTCAAGTGCCAAATTATGTGCAATTCAATGTCTCCTCTGGAACTGTGGCATGCAAAATGTGCCAGCTTCTCCCATTCGGTTCTTTTAAACTCTCTCCCTCTATTAATCGAATGTCTCCCTGGGAACTAGAACGAGGAGTTCCAGAGGAGAATTAGAATGTTAATAATGAACTATTATAAAGTCCAAAAATTAACAAGTTATACTGACACCACCAAAACAGCTCACTTCTTCAAACAAAGTTAAGCTCTCAGTAACACAGTTTAATTACACTTCTAAGGAACAATCCTTAGAGCAGATCATATGCAAGTTTCCAGATTTCTGGTCTTATTCCAAAGATCCTGTTAAAGAAAGAGAATAGCCCTAATAACAAGCAAGCTAAACAGTTTCCATCACTGACTTTTAACTATTACCATAAAAAATTTCATGCCCGCTCACCATGTGACAACAAAATGCTTACTTTCATTATTACCTTTAAATCAACTGCACAAATGATTAACATTACAGTTGGCCATCTGTATCCAAGGGTTCGGCATCCGTGGATTCAACCAACCGCGGATCCGGAGAACTCTGAAGTTCTCTCTCCAGCACTTGTTGTTTGAGCATTGTTTGTCTTGCATCTCGTTCGGTCACTACTTGCGTTGTGTGCACCCTTTGTTTCTGTGAAAAAATGGCTCCTAAAAAGTAATTAACCAACCGCGTATTGAAAATACTGTACAAGTATCCCCCGCTACCGAAAGTACAGCGTTCCTATGAAACTTTTCATAAGCAGAAATGCTGTAAAGCGAAGCAATTACCATTAATTTATATGGGAAAAATTTTTTGAACATTCCCAGACCCAAAAAATAACCTACCAAATCATACCAAATAACAAAACCTAAAATAACACTAATGTATAGTAAAAGCAGGAATGATATGCTACTGGCAGAACCAATAGTAACATCGGCAGCTTTCAAGGTTCTTTCTCTCTGCGTGTAAATAGTACGAATGGTGGACGCAGGCAAGTTCAACACACGCATGTCTTTATTTTGTTCACCACGATCGAAACGCTTAATTACATCCAGTTTTACGCTACGCGTTACACCCTTACAAGCTCGCTTAGGCTTTTCTGATACCTCAGGACACATCTTGCTCATGGATGCACAAAATAAATTGAGATAAAGCACTCTCGCTGCTTGGGGTGCGTGCTGCCTCTATAACGGCTCGCTGCAAAACAAACGCTGAATGCTATTTTCACTTTTCGTAACACCCTTACGAGCTTTCTTAGGCTTTTATACAAGAGTCTTGGGCATCCACGAATTTTGGTATCCGTGGGGGGGGGGGGGGGGTGGCAGACTGTATCCCCATCAACTAGTGTAACCCTTTTACTGCAGATCAGAAACCCATTCCAAATTAATGTTTTCTGTTACTACATTTGATATTTGCACACACTGGATGCCTATCTGTATGTATGATGTACATAGAAGCCAAAGTTATTGATTAGAAGCAGCAGAGGAACTTTACAGCTAAGACAACAAGTTGGTACGTTGATGTATTTATTAGAAACAGTTGCTCCAAAGTGCACAAGCCTGGATTAAGTATGGTCCAATACTGGATCCAGCAATACATAACGTATTGCGATCCTTTTACACAACTGGTCAAAAAAGAAAGTAAAACAAGTCTTCAATCAAACCACATGATTCAAATTATCCAAATGCACAAGAGACTTCCTAACATCCATTCTTGGTACCAAAAAGTCGCTCCTGTAAAAGGAAAAATAACAAAAGTCAATAAACATAGGAGTTATACACAATATTCTAATGCAATAGTCTTGGACAATCACATATTTCAATCCCTTTTTAAAAGCCCAATACTTCAGTTATTTTTCCAGAATTTGATATACTACTGATTAGGGTACAAGCTAAAAGCGAATTGCTCATCTTTTACTGGTTCAATGGAGACTTTGATTAGGCCAGGCATCATTTTACTGTTGTTTTTAAACATGTGCTTTAAAAGCATTACACATTACAAACTAAACCATTGGAAAAATTACATGTGATTGCATTTAGTTAGCTTTGAAATAAAAAAAGCAACTGTAGTTCATGTCTATTGCCATTTCATACTGTATTTGTGCATGGACTTACTGATGCCATGCATCTCACCAACAATGGATCTCAAAGTTTTGACTTTACACATCCATAAATTAATGTGCATCACTCTGCAACAAAACTATTACCCCTTGATATACATGACACCTAAATGCATTTAAGATTTGCAGTAATAATAGCTCTTTGGTTGTTCTACCAGGCAGTGCCTCAAATTTAAAGAGCAGTTTAACTATCAGATCAGAGGAAAAACGGGTTTGAAATTAGATTATATTTTTCTCCCATATTCATTTATCCAAAAGGTTAGTTACCATGTGCATGCTGCGAAAAAAGTCAGAAGTAAAGGCTTCTATGACTCTACAATACTCAATTTTATTCACAACTCTTCAGCAAAAGGAAACACTGGTCAGCAGTTACCTTGGCCTGCAGCTCATAACTCCAAATATTCCAAAGATTTTCCACTATCAATAAAATGGAAGGCAAGAGTCAGATTATACACTCAGTGGCCACTTTAATAGGTACCTCCTATACCTAATAAAGCGCCCACTGAGTATGTTCGTGGTCGTCTGCTGCTGTAGCCCATTACTTCAATGTTTAGCATGCTGTACATTCAGAGATGCTCTTCTGTACACCACTGTTGTAATGTGTAGTTACTTGACATACTGTCACCTTTCTGTTAGCTTGAACCAGGCTGGCCATTCTCCTTTGACCCGTCATTATCAAGGCATTAACATCCACAAATCTCTTGCGGAATGGATGGTTTGTTTTCCTCACCATTCTCTGTAGACTCTAGATTCTGTTGTGCATGAAAATCCCAGGAAATCAGCAGTTTGAGATACACAAACCACACTGCCGGGCATGAACAATCATTCCACAGCCACTTAGATCACATATCTTCCCCATTCTGATGTTTGGTCTGAACAAAGAATGAACCTCCTGACCATGTCCACATGCTTTACGCATTGAGTTCCTGCCACTTGATTGGCTGATTCGAAATTTGCATTAAGATGCACAGGTGTACCTAATGAAGTAGCCACTGAGTGAATACTCTCCACTCACCTGGATGAGTACAACTCCAGTACCCTGCATACTGACCATCTTTCAGAATAAAGCAACTTGCTTGATGGCCCATTCACTATCTCAAGCACCAGCACTTCACTGATATTGTATGTTCTGTCTGCAAAGTGCAGTGCAGTTACCTACCAAGGCTAGCCTGACATGGACTGCAGGTTTGAGTTAATCACTAAAAAAAAGGCAGCAGGCACATGGAAATGCCTTCAACCAGTATGCTCGAGGCAACATGTCATCCGAAAGTAATACCATTGCTTTAATGCCATTTTTCCCAACCTTAAGCTCCCTTCTCAATAGAATGAAATCTCTTCATTCAAGGTAGAAGCTCACCATTATGTGCTCAAGTTTAGTTATAACACAATAAATGGAAGCATAATGATTTCAGTAACTGAGTAAATAGCTGCTCTGATGAAATAAATATCTTGTATGGCAAGTTTTCAAAAGTACATACCTTTATCATGTTTTCTAACTTAACAGCATCAGCCGAAAACTTGCGGATCCCATCAGACAATTTTTCTACAGCCATCTGGTCCTCATTGTGAGACCAACGGAATTTTTGTTCATTCATTTCAACTTTTTGTATGTCAAGTGCTTCGGCTGCATACAAATAAAAAAAAACTGTTGGCATCTTTGGAAATTAGATTGATAAGTGTTGATTGTCTAATTCTAAACTCAGTTAAACACTGAAATTTCAGCCAGTAACATGGTACAGGAAACTTGATCTTATGTAGCTTTAGTTTATGCACTGAATTAAGATAATACAAACAAAGAAACCACAAAGTGATTAATAATAACCTCGAACAGGATATAAATTAAGTTTTTTTGCTCTACATTTGAGAGAGACAGCCTGGAAACAGGGCTTTCAGTCTGTCAATGTTGACCACCAACCATTTACACTAATCCAACATCAACTGATTCAAGTTTGTCACGTGTACATGTACAGTGAGGTACATATACAATTAAAAGCTTGTCCCCACATTTTAACCAACTCTCCCCAGATTCTACTCCTTCCATGCACACTAGGGGCAAATCAGAGTGGCCAATTAATCTGGCAACTCACACATCACTGGGATATGGAAGAATCAGAACTTGCAAATTCCACACAGGTGGCACTCAAGGTCAGAAATGAATCTGGATGTCTGGCGCTGTTAGGAAGTGGTTTACCAGTTGTACCACACACTACTCTGCAATTTACTCTGTAAATCTAAAAGTGCCAGTCAGGTGGGAAGAACTAAAAAGGTCTGGTGCCAGTTTTCTCAAAGATCAGTGCTGCATCCAACTCACACAACCCAATGTCTATATCTGAAAAAATAGATGTCACTGGACTAAATGTTTATTACCCAGATACACATTCTAATTGAAAAAATAGCTCCACCATATAAAAAGGCCCAGATGTGATTTATCCAAATCAGGTTAAGCAGGAAAAAATGCTTACATCTGTACCAAAGGGATAGATTCATTGCATCAAAGAAAAAAAATGCATACTCTGCATGCTGCATCTTGTCCCAGAACTGGTAGGCATATTGCGTATAACCAGAGTTTGAGCAAGTTACAAGGAAAGCTGATGAACCGAAAGCAGTGAACATTGTTTATGTGGACTTTAGCAAGGCATTTGACAAGATTCCGCATAGCAGGCTAGTCGGGAAGACTCAGTCACTTGGCGTTCAAGATGAGGTAGTGAACTAGATTAGACAACGGCCCTGTGGTAGTACAAGGTTACCTCACTGACTGGAGGCCTGTGACTAGAGGAGTGCCACAGGGATCACAGTCCGTTGCTTTGTCATCTATATTAATGATCTGAATGATATTATGGTTAACTGGATTAGCAATCTGCAAATGACACAAAGATAGAGGACAGCGAGGAAGACCATCAGAGCTTGCAATGGGATCTGGACCAGCTAGAAAAATGGCAGATGGAATTTAATGCAGACAAGTGCGAGGTGCTGCACTTTGGTAGGACCAACCAGTGAAGGTCTTACACAGTGAACGGTTCAGCACTGACAAGTGTGAAAGAACAAAGAAATCTGGGAACACAGGTCCATGATTTATGCACAGTCAGATAGGGTTGTAAAGAAGGCTTTTGGCATACTAGCCTTCATAAATCAAAGTACTAACTACAGAAGATAGCATGTTATGTTGAAGTTATACAAGATGTTGGCGAGGACCAATTTGGAATATTGCTGTGCAGCTTTGGTCATCTACCTACAGGAAAGATGCAAGTAAGATTAAGAGTGCAGAAAAATTTTACAAGGATGTGCCAGGACTGGAGGACCTGAGTTAGAAGGAAAGATTGAATAGGTTAGGACCTTATTCCTTGGAACATAGCAAATTGAAAGGAGATTTGATAGAGGTATACAAAATTATAAGAGGTATAGATAAGGTAAATGCAAGCAGGCTTTTTCTCCCCGAGATTTGGTGGGACTACAACTAGAGGTCATGGGTTAAGGGTGGAAGGTAAAAAACTAGGGGGACATGAGGGGAAACTTGTTCTCTCTGGGTCATGAGTGTTGAATGAGCTGCCAGTGCAAGTGATGCATATGAGCTCAATTTCAATGTTTAAAAGAAGTTTGGATGGGTACATGGGTAGTAAGATTATGGAGGGCAATGGTCTGATTGCATGTCGATTACACTAGGCAGTTTAAATGGTTTGGCACAGACTAGATGAACCAAAGGGTGTGCTTCTGTGTTGTACTTTTCTATGACTAACTACTAAGTTAATCACATTTCACCTGAGAACTCCTTATTCTTAACTGTCCTTGAATACTGACAGAATAAAATAAGTTTGGACAATATAGAAATACGAGCACTACATTGATGGAATAAGTTTTCAATTGAGCTATAATTTCAAATTCAATTCAGATAGAAATGAAAATGTAATCAGTTAAGGAATAATGCAATTCAAAAGTGAAATATCAACTGTATTTCAAACAATTAAACTTGTCATTGAAAATCGAGACATTTACTGAAATAAAAAAAACTGCAGGTGCTGGAAACCTAAACAAAAAATGAAAATTAGTGAAAACTCGGGTCAGCAAGCCACTGGAAAAAACGTTTCCGATCAATAACCTTTAATTACTACTACCAAATAATTTCAGCAATCTCTAATTTATTGCCTGTAGATCTTCTAATCCACATGTTCAGATGAAAGAACAGTCGGAAAATATTTTCTTTCCATAGAAGAATCAAGCATTTTTCAGCATTTGTAGTGGTTATCTCAGATTTTTAGATTTCACATAAATTGCATTAAAATGGGTACATTAACAACTCAGCAGAGGGAAATATTTAACTAGTACATTCCCTAATCATTGATCAGTTTTATCTTCCAAATTATCTCATCTGATATAATTGCACACACTCTGCTCAAGTACATTCTAAGGTACATTTCATGACACATTCTCACATATTTCTACTTCAGACAAAATGTGCTGAAACGGAAGTGTTTTATCATTCCCAAATCTTTAAATAGTTAATTTCGATAAATTCAACCGAATAATATTAACAAAGTATTATAACATATTACAATGAAAATACTTTTTTGACATATACAACAGTACAATAAAGTTGTTGAAATCACTGCTGCAGTTGTGTTCAGCATACCCAGGTAATTTTCATTGAAAATTTAAATCTATGCTTAGTTTATTTTGACTTCACTAGTGATAATTGAAGGCTTTTTTTTCACACACAAATGCACTGAGCATGCTGTGCTTGAGACTTGCATGACAGCTTCACCCTATCAAATAGCTAGTGTGCCTTGTTAGCTTAATTAATATAGTAGAACACATACCTTTTTTAACACTCAAACTGGCCGTTAGTGGCTCAAAGTCTTTACTGAGACTTTCCAGCAATTTTGGAGATATTGTCAGATAATCACAGCCTGCCAATGCTTTTATTTCACCAGTATTACGGAACGATGCGCCCATGACAATAGTCTTGTACCCAAACTTCTTGTAATAGTTGTAGATCTTTGTTACACTCTGTACACCTGCAGCCAAATGAGAAAGAATGTGTTACAATGGTTTGTAAATCTTCCACATCAGACAGGATAGATCTGCTTATCAAACTACAGTTTCCATGCAAGTGCTAAAATAAACTGACGGGGTGAGGGATGAGACAAGAAGGAGATGGTGGGAGGGGGAAAGTATGGGCTGATCAATAAGGCAGGACTGTCTGAGGATGTTACTGATATGGGTAGGTGGTAGAGTCCAAGACTGATGGCATCTGGGAAAAAAAAATCAGGCAACTTGGAATTGTTAAAGACCAGAAGCCATCAGGGAAGTGGTTGAACAGGATTTGGGCAACAGATTTTATGGTAGGTGGAAGATGAGGAGGTCCAGGTGGAAACAAATATACAAGAATGGATTTCATCTGACAAGACAGTGGTAGAGGCATTTAACATTAGAGGTGAAAATGGGTAGAATGAATGATGGCCTCTTGTAAACAGTGTGAATTTCCTATGAGGTCAAACTTGTAAACAATGTGGTGCTGCTTCAAACATTTGCCACAGAGAGGAAAGGAGTCGGATGCATACTGGCAATCCCCACGTTCAAGAGTTCCATTTCTGAGAACTATTTGTAACCCAACCTGTTTGGAAGTGAGAAACAAACAAGTACGTGCGAGAGGATCACAAATATCTGCAACAGGAAAAGCCACCATCAGCTTGGTCTCACTGACTCAGTGAGTGAACATGCCCCCAATTGTTGTGGGGGGCAGGGGTATGATGAGGTTGGGTGGGGGGGGGGTGGAAAAGAGACAAGACATGGAAATGCTCTATTCCCACCCAGCACTGACGACTGTAGCTTTTGGCAAATCTATCTGCAGTCGTCCCCGTGGTCTTCGAAATACTCATTCATACATATAGGGTGCCCATAAATTTGGGTTTTGTAATTTAGGATGGACCTGTAGAATACTATTTAAATTTATGGTAAATGAGTAACTCTATACAGTTAAGTATCTAATATCAGAGTGTATGCATTTAAGTTGAGAGGCTACAAGTTCACAGGTATGTGGGGCAAGTTTGTTTTAAACAGAGGAGTGGGTACCTAAAATGTGCTGCCAGGGTCCTGGTGAAGGCAAATTGTATGTTCAAAATACTCATAGATATGGAGATTATGTAGGCAGAACTTAAGTTTAGTTGGGCATTTTATTACTTATTTAATTAGTACAGCACAACATTGTGGGCTGAATGGCCTTTTCTTGTGTTGCACAGTTCTATGTTCCATGAAAAGTTTATAGACTGTACCTGGATCTTCATTTGGTTCAAAGCTTTTCTTATCTGTATTGGCCACGTGCCAGTCCAGAATACGACCTACAAATGGCGAAATGAGTGTTGCGCCAGCCTCTGCACAGGCAACCGCCTGAGCAAATGAGAAAAGCAGAGTCATGTTGCAATGGATGCCACACTGTTCTTCAAGGATTCTGAAACAGAGTTATTCCAGTTAAAGTCATGCCCAGCAGGAAAATTCAACTGCACGTAACGCTCGAGGATTATATACTTAGCAGGTGGAAAGTTCCTTCTTGTCAGGCTTGCTTTTTATTTTAGCGTTAAAAATAATTTTCAATATTGAAAAAGACAGTTGCCTCCTTATTGGTCAGGATTTACTCCAATATCATCTTTTTTTCCCTGTTGCTAATTTTCCAAATCCTATAGCTCACTGGAAAGCACAAGATCATTTGGCTAAACTGGAAAAAAAATTGGCATTTTTAAAATTAGTTGGATTAAGACTAAAATCAGTTTTTATTGACATAATTTGTATTTTTAGTAATTTGTATCTTTAACAAACTCATGCACTTTTCACAATATATGGAGTTCCATCCCCACTAACTGGCAGGAGACTTTAGTAGTTACATATACCTTTTCATTGGCCAAGTGTTAGCACATTAGCCACATGTAATTATGCAACTGTTAATTGGTTCATCTTTAAGGAATTTCTGTTATCTCCCAGTATACAGGTGATAGATTTTTCAAAAGTGCCATATGGAATCTCTTAATTTCTCATTAATAGATTTCTCATCTATCTGCCTTATTTTGTCTGTACCTTTGTTTAAACTTTAAAATAAGTGATTGTGAAGAACTAAAGTTTCTCACTCATTCCTGAACTCCTAAAATAACCCAACTGAAAAATAACAGATCCAACAGCTGATAAAGTTGTAGAAATTGACAGATTAACTTTAAACTGAATAGACTAACCACGATCCAAATACAGTTAATGAGCAGGTCTTCTTTTTCGACCCTTACTAAATGCTGTGCAACAACAGGAGATTCCACTTTAGTTGCAATAGAACACTTGACTATTGAATTTTGAAGTAATGGCTTTCTTAATTCAAAATTCAGTACTCAAATTATTCTGTTCAGATGACTCCATACAGGAAACTTTAGCAAGTCAAGAGCTGTTATGTTATTTCAGTTTCATTGATATATTTCTTGCAGTTCGAGTTTCCATTAACTCAATTTCCAAATCATCCTATATAATTCAGTAATTATGTCTTAGTAAATTTTAAACTATCAGGTACTTTAAAGATTCACACTATACACTAGGCTGATGATCACCCTACATCAGATTAAATGCCCAATAATATTCACATCCACTCCATTTGTGTATATGACACTTAATGCAATTCACACAGCTACAAAACAGCACTCACTTGCCAGCTTGAATCCCTTCCCAAGTGGAAGAAAGTTTGATGAGAATACGGTCCTTGTTGATCCCTGCATCCTTGTACATCTGAATTAGGCGTTTGGCTTTTGCGACCATGCCGTCTTTGTCAAATGACAATCTACACATTTCAAAAGTGAGCAACAGGAACACAAGATTTTAAAATCATGAAACAAGTTTCAATTTGTCTCCTTTTACTTTGATAATTTCAACATCAATAACTTACTTAACGTACCGCTTTTGAGCAAAACAAAAACAACCTAGTTACAAGTCCACATCTAAAACTATTGCTCAAAAGTAGCCAAGTGTTCAAGCACAATTTAACACTGTCGAACTATGCCCTTTCACTAAAAGATTATGGCCATGATCAACCTCAAAGCACTTCATCACAATAGATGCTAGTCCAACTTGGCTAAATCTTCAACATAGCATCACCTCACTGAGGCAGAACCAGTCTAGCTAATCCTGGAACTCTTTATCTACAGCATGATGGGAAAACCCACAGTAGGACAGCAGTGGCTCAGATTGGCAAGCCACTTTCAAGAATAGTTTGGAAGAAAAAAAAGCAGGCCATACACATTAATACCAAATCTTAAAAAGAGAATTAAACACTGACCTTAAAACTGCAAAGTAAATTTTGTAGCACATTGCCAATGGGATCATTAAAACACAATGATAACTGCTTTGCAACATGACATAAGCACTGCATGCAACCTTCCCATTTTTAAACATTTCTTACAAAGACATTAGTGGATCTAATTTCTGTATCAATAATCCAAATATCTCAAATGGATTTAGCCACAAGATATCAGTTTTGATTTTTAATGTAGAAAGGTAAACAACAGCATCCTTTGGGGTAAATGTTGTAGGAGTACCTTAAAACCATGGACTTGGACAGAATAACTAAATTAAGAATCTGAAGCATTACCCATTGTCAAGAGATTAATAACTGACCTCATGTTGCTGCAAACAGATGTATATTAAAGCCTTCCACATAATCCAGTAATTTTACATGGTACTTATTTAAATATCTGGTACTATCATCTGTATCAAAACTTACTAGTTACTAACACTTACCTTGCATCAACTTCAGTGGACACCCGGCCTGGAATTTTCTTCAAAATCTCCACTCCAAAATTGATGTACAATTTGTCTATGACATTGGTCAGCTGCTCCTTCTCAGATCTGGAAAAACCAATGGCAATTTATTAGAATATCATTAACAAGCCCTTAGCAGGGTACTGCCTCTACAGATATCCAACTACATTTGCTGAATTCTGCTTTCTATAGAAAGAATAAATAATGCCATCTGGAATATAAAGAGTGGTTTATATAAAAATTGGAACCATTAAGAGGCAGTGACACAATCAGCACCATGCACCAATGTGATATGGACAACTGGTGAAACAGTTCCGTTCATTGTTAATGCAGACTAATAAAAGCAAGGCACAAAAATCTTCAACTCACTGAGAACACAGTCTTGCATGCAAAAAGCCTTTAGGATTCTAGGAATAGAATCAGGATTGTTTAATGTAATTTCCTGTACACATGTGCAAAGGAGATTGAAATACTTATTGCTCTGGATCCAAGGCAGCTCAAAAATATAAATAAATACAATAGCTTATACACATAATGATTATATGTCCATACATTGACGCTAGGGTCTTCATAAGGTGACTGACAGAAATAATGAAGTAGTGGGGAATTGGTGGGTGGAGGTGTTGATCAGCCTTACTGCTTTGAGAAAAGTTAACTGTTTCTGAGTCTGTTTGTCCTGGTATGGATGCCGTGTAGCATCCTCCTTGTTGAGAGTGGGAGGAACAGTCCAAGAGCAGGATGTTACTGGCTCTTTTCTAACATCTTTCTGTATACATGTCCCCGAAGGCGGGTAGGCTGGGACCATCGATGCATTGGGCAGTTTTGATTATTGTTGTAGAAACTTCCGGTCCACCACAGTGCAGTTTCCATACCAAGCAGTGATGCAGCATATCAGGATGCTCTCTGCTGTGCATCTGTAGAATGACGCGAGTACGGATGTGCTAAGTGCATTTCTCTTCTGCCTCTGCAGAAAGGAGAGGCATTTCTTGTCTGTGAAGGTTGTGTTCTGGGTCCATGAGCGATGGGACCATGTGCGAGGTGCACTCACAGGAATTTGAAACTGCTCACAGTTTCCACTGTTGTGCCAGTGATGTAAAAACTCAGGATATAACTGCTCCCAAATGACATCCTACCCAAAGCACAGACCATTTGTCAGTGAATCTATCAACATTTCATCCAGAGGAATGGATTCTGTGTTTATACAGGCAAATAAGAGCTAATAAAACATAGTAATCAGTTTTTGCAAGAAAACATAAGTGACTACATTACTTCCTCAGCTAATCGATTCTTGGTAAAAGGGTACAGGACTTGGAGAGATCAATTTATAGGGCCATACGCAAGTTTATGCCTATGCTTGGTGAACGCATTTTCCTTGGAGTCAATGCAGGGTAGAATTGCTGGAACGTGAAGGCTGCCCTTTTAAGGAGCAAGTGATTAACTGAAGTTCAGAAGAATAAGATCAGAATCAGGTTTAATATTACATGAAGTTTGTCATGAAATTTGTTATGTGGCAGCAGTGCATTGCCATACATAATGATAAACTAAATTATACTAAGATATATTTGAAAAATTAAATAAATAGTGCAGAAAGAGCAAAAGCAGTTAGTATACATGGACTTATTTTCCATTCAGGATTTTCATGGTTGAAAGAAAGCTGCTCCTAAAGCACCGAGTGCATCTTCAAGCTCCTTTACCACCTCTTTGATGGAAGCACTGAGAAGACAGCATGTCCTGGGTGCTGCTGGGTCCTCAGTGATGGATGCTGCTCTTTTGAGGATTGCCTTTTGAAGATGTCATCAATGCTGGGGAGGCTAGTACTCGTGACGGAGCTTGCTAGCTAGAATGCTTTTCATGGTATTGTAGAAATTTTTGAGAGTCATTGGTGTCATACCAAGTCTCCTCAAACAAATAATGAAATACAGCCACTGTTGTGCCTTCTTTGCAATTGTATCAATATGTTGGACCCAGGAAATTGACACCCAGGAACTTGAAACTGCCCATCCTTCCCACTGAACCCCCTGATAAGGACTGGTATATGTTCCCTTGACTTCCTCTTCCTGAAGTCGACAATCAATTCCTTAGTCTTACTGACATCAAGGGCAAAGTTGTTTTTACGATACCACTCAACCAATTGATTTAACTCGCTCTTGTATGCCTCGTTACCATCTGAAATTCTCCCAACAATAGCAGTGTCATAGGCAAATTTAAAGATGGTGTCCGAGCTGTGCCAAGCCAGAGTCGAGCGTGCAAAGAGTAGAGGAGTAGGCTAAGTATGCATCCTTGAGGTGGCCCAGTGTTTAATGTCAGTGAGATCTTATTTCCAATCCGCACTGACTATGGTATCCCGCTGAGGAAGTTAATGATCCAATTGCAGACAGAGGTACAAGGCCCAGTTTTGGAGCTTGTTGACTAGTACTGAGAATATGATGGTGTTGAATGCTAAGCTGTAATCAACAGCAGCCTGTCATAGGCATTGCTATTGTCCAGGTGATCCAAGGCAGAGTAGAGAACCAGTGAGATTGCATCCGCTGTAGACCTTTCGTAACAAAGGGCAAATTGCAACAAATCCAGGTCCTCCCTTAGGCACGAGTTGATTCTGACCATGACTAATCTCTCAAAGAACTCATGTCTATAAAAACGCAATCTTACAAACATTCCAATAGAATGTCACGAGTTAATAAACAGAGGGTCTCATACCAAGGTCAGAAGTGTCATTTAGTTTTGAGATATGGAGAGTTTCCTTGAATTATAATCTTTAAATATTTAGAATTCTCAGCCCAGAAAGTAATGTTTATGTTAAGAGTTTGCTAAACTTCAACACAGAAGAACATTAAAGAATGGAACAAATCAAATTTCTTATTTTGCCTTCAAATGCAATTAACTGTTCCTGATGAAAGGCCTCAGTCAGAAACATTAACTGTTCACTCACTATTTCCTGAGGAGACTGAGGTCCTTTAACATCTGTCGGACGATGCTGAGGATGTTCCACGAGTCTATAGTGGCCAGTGCGATCATGTTTGCTGTTGTGTGCTGGGGCAGCAGGCTGAGGGTAGCAGACACCAACAGAATCAGCAAACTCATTCCTAAGGCCAGTGATGATGTGGGGATGGAACTGGACTCTCTGACGGTGGTGTCTGAAAAGAGGATGCTGTCCAAGTTGCATGCCATCTTGGACAATGTCTCCCATCCACTACATAATGTACTGGTTGGGCACAGGAGTACATTCAGCCAGAGACTCATTCCACTGAGATGCAACACTGAGCCTCATAGGAAGTCATTCCTGCCTGTGGCCATCAAACTTTACAACTCCTCCCTTGGAGGGTCAGACACCCTGAGCCAATAGGCTGGTCCTGGACATTTCATAATTTACATATTATTATTTAATTATTTATGGTTTTATATTGCTATATTTATACTCTGTTCTTGTTGGTACAACTGTAACAAAACCAAATTTCCCTCGGGATCAGTAAAGTATGGCTATGACTATCCACAGATGCTCCCTGGCCTGCTGAGTATCTTCAGCATTTTGTGTGTATTAACTGAAGTTCTAATTGAATTCTGCAATAAATTTGTTGAATTAATTTCCATAAAGCGAATATTTTCCCATAATTAATTTGTAATCATTTACCATAGAAAGATATTCCAATTCAAAACTTCAAGAGAAAAGGAGAACAGTGAAAATTGAATGGAGCTCAAAAGCATGACTAAGCAAATTTTTTTTTCAGGACCTTAAGAATGCCTCTGTTCTTGACAGAATATGAGACCCAAAGCTAGAAATTGTCCTACTTTCTAAGTTATTAGGATACTGTGTCACCCTAATTTTGAAAAGTCTAGAGGAAGATGATCTTTTCACACGTCCTTCATAACACCATTGTTGGGTTTCCCCAGGAACAACACACTTCTTGATCCTGCAAGATAGCACAACTGATGGCTCTTAGTGCTGCAGGTGTAATCTTGGGGATCATCACAAGAGGAAATTTGAGATAACTGAATAAGCATTCTTCTAATCTTTGGAGAGTGATACTACCTGAAAGAAAAACGACACTGATAATGAAAAAGAGAAGTGCTCTTGAAATTCAGAGTGTCCTGGACAGCCTACTGTAGAATGGCACGTATAAGAGGCATTTTGTTCAACAAGGGGGCCACTAACAGCTTCTGGGACAAAATCCAGGTGGTCCACTCCTCTAACAGATTCTTTCCTCTCCAGCCCTTTACTTTTCCCACACACCTGGCTTTACCTATCATTTCCTAGCTATCCTCCTTCCCCCTCACCTTTTTATTCTGGCATCTCCTCCCTTTTTTTTTTACAGCCCTGAAATAGGGATTCAGCCTGAAACACTGACTCTTTATCCATTTCTGTAGATGCTGCTGGACCTGCAGAGTTCTCCAGCAGAGAGTGAGAAGAGACTGCAAAGGGTTTCTGCAAGAAGCAACACCACAATACTGAGTGTAGTTTGTGAATGCTTCTTCAACGAAGCCTACAATGGGAGATTTCCCCATGCTTTCTCTGGCTATTGAATCAAGTTTGGATGAGCAGAGTACAGGGGCAAACAGTTGAGGATGAAATCTTTAAAATACTAGCTAGCTCTATCCTGAGCAACATGGCCAATTCTAGGCACCATATTTAGGAAAGATGGAATGGATGCACATTTGCTAAAATAATTTGAAGGATGAGAGTTAATTATGTGGTTAGGTTGAAGTAACTAATTTTATCCACCTTTGAACCTTTAAGGTTGCTGAGGTTTGATAGAGGTATTTATTAACATCAAATACTATCACTGACACAGTAAAACTATTCTCAAAGAGGGTCACAAACCAGACAGAATGAAGAAGAATGGCAAGAGAACCAAAAGTGACAAGGAATTATCTTCGCAAAATGCACATAGTTAAGCTCTGTAATTCAGTGGGAGGGCCAGTAATGGAACACATTCAATTGTGCAATAAGAGAGTAGGTTAAGTATATGAAAGTAAAGAGTCTGCAGGGCTCTGGAGAGAAAGGGATTGAGTCTAGCTAGTTTGCATTTTACATTGAACCAGAAATAAGCCAACTGGCCTCATTCTTTGCTGTACTCATTTTGATTCTGTGAGTGATCCTAAAATCTGGGAATGAGGATTGAACTTGGCTTTGCTTTCCAGAGTAAACTTTGCCCTTACGGAATTACCAAACATGCTCAAAATACCACAATATCTACCTCTGTTTCTGGTGCTTATGTACATTTATATGAAGCCAAGCAACTGAAAATGAATTATTTCATGTTACAACATGGAAAATAATTCCAGGTGCTCATAGCAAATTTAACGTCCTTTGTCAAGGTTTTACTGCTTTTAAAGGCCAGAGAATTTCAATCTGAAATAGCTGAAAGCCTGCTAAAGAGGTTTTTAAAATGGGTATTTGCTCTTCTACCAATGAAGGTAAATTAAACAGAAAAGCAATCATTAAAGAGAATGTTGGAGTCGATAGCTTCTTGCACAACACTAATGCTAAATTTCAATCTGAAACAGCTGGAAGATTGCTAAAGAGGTTTTTAAATGGATATTTGCTCTTCTACCAATGAAGGTAAATTAAACAGAAAAGCAATAATTAAAGAGAACGTTGGAGTCGATAGCTTCTTGCACAACACTAATGCTAAACCAAACACTACAAATAGGATCAGAACATTGTTCAAGAATGGTGAGAATTGAAGCTGGGTATGAGAAATTGGAGACTCAGCTGTTAGTATATGAACATTCAAAGTTAAAAGCTTCCCATGTCATCAAGCTCATTTCACGACGAATATTGTGTCATCAGGTGTCAGATCTACGTCAGAAACATGTCTTTAGAAATACCAGATAACTACCCAAGATACTAGAAACATCCTACTTCCACTACATCTTGAGTTTCCCCTTTAAAACCATTCAACTGATTTCCAGGAACACTTTATCCAGCTCAGATTATGTCTAAAGATCCCACAATTGTAATTATAAATGGTGATAGCCAGCCTGCACTCAGCTACAAATGGCATAAATATTTGAGTTCTCCAAAAGGTAAGATGTTATAAATGAGGGAATTTAAGTCAGAAAATTTAAAAAAACCCACCTTATTAAACTCAGGATCAAAGTAAACAGAATACCATGAAAAGGATTATGTGTGAGTTACAATGTGGTAGGTATCCACCTTTCAGTTTAACGGAGGGTGAATACCTGCAAGCTAAACAATGAATTTCAGGCTTGTGCATGATAAAGGCAGTGACAAGCCAGGCAATGACAGGAATGTGATATCTGCCCCATTTTGATAATGAGAAAATGTGGTCAAATTTAATAGCAAGACCTTGAACAATTTGGGCTCACCTCAAACATTTGCTAGGGAGAGAGATGGAATAATGAATCAAACGTGTGATGTGTCAAAAACTATGACTTTTGTTTTTCTAATCTTCAATTGGAAGAAACTATTCCTCTTAGTCTTGGATATTACATTGGAAGTCCAAGAATTTGGGATAGAGATACTCCACTCAGATGTCTTTTTGCAGAAACAGACATTCCTTTCAAAAGAGGCCAGTGTTTTTGCAGAAACAGACATTCCTTTCAAAAGAGGTCACTGAGAGAATGCATACAAATGACAGAGGGAGAATAAAACTAATTCCTTGTGAAGCTTGAGGAAACATTGCAAAATAAGTGTTGCCACTTCAGGCCATTCTCTAGCTGTATCTGGATAGCTAAGAATGGAAACAATCTAGTTAGTGCAGCTCCACCCAACTGGGTGACAGACATTGGAAGCTAATGCTGTGGCTAGCCATGTCAAAATGGATTAAAAATCTCCTTTTGCTTCAAGACAAACAACACCAATGAGCAGATAACTCTTCCAAACAGAATCACTGAGCGTGCATTTAGATCAGCATCTTTGTATTTCCATACATAGATGGAGTCAAACAATTTTAAGAGGGCAGTTTTAAATACATTAGAAATACAATTCACTATTATGTAACATTTATTATTTTGCTGCCTTCTGTCTTATTTCCATAACACCTACTAATTTAACAAAGAGCTCATTATTCAAAACATAGATATAGGCAAGAACCTATTATATGCACAAGTGACTTTAATATTACAGTATTGTTTTGTGATTAAGTTGGACAAACATTTGTCAAATGTTTTATAAAGAGCAGGTAATATTTTAGGTAGATTATTGGCTCCTTCCCATAGTTGGATCACATCATATTTAGATCAAATGTTACTGCTATTAGATAGTGCTTAAAGATTTCTTACCCGCCTTGGCTCTTTCCATATTCAATAGCATCAGCCATCAGTTTTTCATAGGCTGGCATCTGTGCAGCGGCAAGAATGAGTGAAGGGTTGGTTGTAGCATCCTGTGGTTTGTATGCATCGATAGCTACATATGAAAAGCAACATATTAACTACTGGTTACATGATGCTATGCGAAAAAACAAGTCAGGCATATGGCATTCTTCCTATTTGCATTACTTTGTTATAAAAAGGGAAATTACACATTAATTAAGCACACACAATACCAGACATCGTTCAACAGATAAAGTCAGATATTTTAATTAAGATTCTACTTAAGATCTGTAGTTAATAATTCACAATAGTTTTCTGCAAAGTCAAAGTGACTAAGCAATTTGTATTTTGCTTGGATCTTGAATAACATAGCTAGGAATGCAGAAGTGGCTCAAATTACAACATGTCAAGTATTTATAATTTACACACAGATACTGATAAAAGTGTCCTGTGTACAATTTTCTGCACAACGTTGGATTGCCATTAAAGTTATTGAAACTTGATTTCTCCTTAACCCTGCCCACCTGGATCATTCACTTTGCCCCACATCAGCAAAAAAAAAGCAAATTCTTGTTCTTTTCCCATCCACAGAAATCTTATCTGTGTGCTCATTGTAGGATTTTTGAACAGCAGTTATTGCAAGCTATCACAGGCCTGGCTCAAAATTCACTTTCACTTCCACCTGGGTTAATAAACTAATCAGATGTCCCCTTATTAAAACTGAGCCAATTATCTGGATTAATACCATACTGAAAATAGATGTGATTTACTTTAAAGAATGCTGGTGAATGCAGCAGGCCGGGCAGCATCTATAGGAAGAGGTACAGTCGACGTCTCGGCCCGAAACGCCGACTGTACCTCTTTCTATAGATGCTGCCTGGACCGCTGCATTCACCAGCATTTTTTATGTGTGTTGCTTGAAATTCCAGCAACTGCAAATTTCCTCGTGTTTGTGATTTACTTTGGTTTGTCTGGTGCACAAGTAATGTTCTAAAGCAAATGCTTCAGTTTTTCTCTTCACGAGGTTATAATGAGAAGTAAAAGAAAAATGGTGACACCTGCTGAGATTTCAGCATTGCCTGCATGTGCTCTGGTAACAGTGTTGTTAGTTGTAGTTTATTTTTGTATATTTTGGGGAGAGTTTAGGCCTCCACAGATGGATGATGCTGCACATTTTGTCTTATGCAAATTTTTGCCCAATTAGTAAGATGAGAATGATATGTATTCTATAGGTGGACAATTAGTGATTCCACAAGCACTACAGCTGGCTTCTCAGTGCTATGTGAACTATATTAACTATTCAATTTCAATACAGATTATAGTCCAATTTTTAAAAAATGTCCAAGTTATTTGATGAATACCAAATACTCTTTAGAATACAAAACAGCTACTATCCGTTGTGTTTTCCCCTATTCCTTCTTCACCTTACCTGCCTATCACCTCTCTGCTTCCCCTCCCCCACCCCTTTCTTTCCCCTTACTGGTTTTTCACCTGGAACCTACCAGCCTTCTCCTTCTCACCCTCCCCCCACCCTCTTTATAGGGCCTCTGCCCCTTCCCTCTACAGTCCTGACGAAGGGTTCCAGCCCGAAATGTTAACTCATCGATTCCATGGATGCTGCCCGACCTGCTGAGTTCCCCCAGCGTGTTGTGAGCCAAAGTAAAACTTTCTTGAGGAAAAAATGATACCCACTCCTTCTCCACTATAACTTGGTTAGTTCTGACATGCTGGCGTTGTAGACATATTAGGCTGAACATGCAGCTATTCAATAGAAAACTGCCAGTTAGCAACAGTGCACAAGCAAAAGTATTCCACACTCCTGTCTCCCTGCAGATTGCATCACAGAAGTACAGAAAATGCTGGAGGACACATGTAGTCACTATCAGGTCTAGGGTTAGTGTAATATGCCAGCAGAAGGACTGGACATCCCTCGTACTTGGCCTCGGGATCACAACTGTCTCAGCTGTAAAAAAAAAAAAATTGCTTTTTTCCCTTTCATATTTCTTTTTCATTATGTATAAAGTTTATATAACAAAAATTAGCTCAGCCCCATTCATTCATTTGACTGGCCCATACATTTAAAAACTATGAAATAGGCCTTTGACAGTCAGGATGTTGCGGGGATGGGCTTCAGTGTGTTGTCCAGAAGCCGCCAGCCACTCCCAACCCAACCCAACCCACTCATTGGATGACCACAGAGCAGAAACTTCAAGGTAACTGGGAACTACACACCCTCAAAAGGATATATGGCCATGGGTCTAGTGTAGTGGTTAACAGAGGCAACTACTGGATATATACAATCTGGCCCCTCATCTTTTGTTCAGTTCCTTTCAAACCATTGGCATGATCCATAGAGATATTAATTCACATGGCTGGTGCATATTAATTCAAACTCTGCAGTCATGGAAATATTATCTATAAAATAACCATCAAGACATTTTCTGAATGTAGAAATGAAGGTTTTGTGTCATACGGGGAAAAAAAAAATCATTGGAACTTCCCCTCAGTTAACATCACAAAAGAATTAACAAAAAATCTGATACCAATAATACCTGGATGGCTAACCAGAAGTTTGGAGAAAGTTGCAGGATGTAAGACAGGTAAGACAATGCAGGGAGAATTTCAGAGTATGGGGTCCTGCCAATTGACCTGCAGACATAGATAGCAGAGCAATAACAGAACATTGAAGAGGCCAAAAATGTTGGGTGTGCACACAATCGCAAAGAGCTTTGCAAATGCAAGAAATTCCAGAGATAGCAAAGACCAAGCCAAAGGATCTGAAAAAGTGAATGAGAATGAAAAAAAACAGGATAGCTCACCAGTAACTAATGTAGGCCAGCAGGGACAGGGCTGAAAAGTTTAGTAATAAAGACAAAAAATGAATTACTTAGGAATGCTATGAAACAAAATACCGCTGCATTTGACAATGGCATGCCTTATAGCCTTACGAACACTCGTACTTACAAACAGCGATTTATAAAATACTTCATATTACCCATGCCATATTCTTATTTGTATTTTTACTGTACAGGTTGCACATTGCACTGCAAACAGATTATATGCAAATGGTAAAATAAAATTGTAGGCAATTGGTATTCTCATCTTGAATTCAGCTACGACACATCTCCTCCCCTACACTTCAGGCAATATAACACATCGGGAAACACAATGACCGTCACGCCAGAAGATTAGGTCTTTAATACATTAAATATGTTTGAACTGATAAAGAAATCAGCTATTCAAATAGACTTGTTTTCTGACACAATTCAGGGTAGGCGTATACCAAGAGAATTTCAGAAAGAAAACAGACGGTGGTTTTAAGAGGAGGAAACCACAGATCCTCCAAGACTTGGCGAATAAACAATAAGAGGCAGCAGCACTGGGAGGGAATTGGGTGCCCATAGCAGGAAATATCCAGAGAGGAAGGGACACCACTCAGCGACTACCTGACGAGAAGAGGCAGGAATGTCAGCGTCCGAATCCGGAGCCCAGCCGAACCTCGAAGCGCGGTTGGATATGGACCACTCCAAGCCACATTCCCCCCCAGTCTCCGTCAGACCATTGGAAACATGGTCCGTGAGCAGCCTGACTCTTTCAACCGAGGCCAGGAAGCGGATTCCGCAAAGTAGAAGTTAGCCCAACGCAAAGGCGAGGGCCCGGCTCTCACCGTTGAAATCGCCGGTGTCGGCCACCACCACTGTGAACTCCTTCAGCTGATCCAAGGCCGACGCCATCTTCTGTCTCTTGGCCGACGAGTCACACTCAGCCATGGTACGGCCGGGTATATCGGGAGGGAGGGACAGCAGGCCGGGTCACTTCCGCGTGAGGTCGACCGAGGAGCTGTGCAGCCAATAGAGACGCTCAATTGGCTTGCGTTCGAACCCGGCGGTTGGAGCGACGCGCGGCTTCACCAATCGCGAACGTACGATGGCGATATGCCAACCAATGAATAGGGGCGGTGGGAACTGTTCTAGCAGTGTAACCAATGAAAAGCCGTCTAGGGACGTCTGAGGACATGGTTGGCCAATGCAAAGGTATTGTTGATTTTCCAATCAACGCCGGCGGTGATAGAAAGGTATCCAATCAGCCTCAGCAAATTTTACGGCAATCACAATGACCTAGCAATTATATTAATATAGTTAGTCCTGACGAAGGGTCTCGGCCTGAAATATCGACTGTACCTCTTCCTACAGATGCTGCCTGGCCTGCTGCGTTCACCAGCAACTTTGATGTGTGTTGCGTATATTAATATAGCCAATGGGATTAATCACTTTTTATATCGTTGGAATAAGATCTAAAACACTTGAAAACAGCAAGTAGGTCACATAGCATTGCCTAGGGGGGTGTCTCCTTCTCCCCCACTTTCATCAGTGTGTTCAGTTCATCTATATTAGCCGCGCCGCTGTCCTCTAGGAGTGTGTTGACCGTAGTAAGATCATTCTATTATCTGAAACATTAATTCTATTTCCCTCTCTACAAATATTAGAATTTTCACCATTCCAACATCTGCAGTTGTTTTCTATGGGGAAAAAATCATGATCAAAGCCAGTGTCTTGAAGCAAGGGGCAGTGATGTTTTGAATCAGGTTGCTGGCAGAGAAATAGACTGTACAGCCCGACCAATCCATTGTCCGAGCGTCGATGCTGCACGGTCCTTTTTGCTGTTCGAAATCAATCTCTTTCTGTCATATGCTTGTCCAGCCTGCTCTTGCGTTCATGTAATAAGGTTTAACTCCCTGTTGCAGCTAGTGCCACATTTTTTATCATTCTCCTGCTGAGGGTTCAATTCAGTTTTCTATTATATGAAATAGAACCATTCCGATAGCAGGGATTTGAAATATTTGCTAATTTAAACGATTTCTGAATATTTCCGGTGTGTGCGGAAGAGATCATTATCTCTTAAATCAAAATTTCCTGAAAAACAAACCCCAGTCTGGTCATATACCGTATCAGATTAAAATTAACTAAGGCTGAATAGCATTGTCAGAAACCTTTGAGGTGGCCAAAAGTTAATTTGGTTGAACAGCAAACTGAATTGATGTGGCATACAATTACTTATACTTAGTGTAATTAAACATCCCAAGGTGTTTTACAGAGGAATAATGCTGGAGTGCATCTGAATGGGTGATGAAAAGCTAGGTTAAATATTAGGTTTTTAGGATATTCCTGTATGATAGAGGGAGCTACAGAAATAGGAGGAGAAAGAACAGAGGTTTTTCAATGCACAGGTGAGTCTATTAAATTGAAAATATTTGGAATCTGGAATCAAAATAGGCTCGTAAGAATGAGACTGATGATGATAAATATGCCCTGTGTTAGACAGCAGTACAGTGGTGTGTTTGAAAGGACTCCTGTCACTGCCTCACTTGGACCCCTTTTCCTTTCTCTGTCCTCTATTTTCTCTTCCTTTCTTTAAAATAAAAGCAGAAGGTAGTGGAAATCTCAGCAGATTATGCTGCACAATGGTTTTGAAGCTCCGGCCAGACCTTCAAACCCAGTGTCCAGAGCTGTCTGTGAGGAGTTTCCCCAGGTACTCCAGTTTCCTTTCTTGTGCAGGTTGATACACTAATTGGCCATTGTAACTGGTCCTTACTGTGCAAATGAGTGGGAGAATTGGCATGGAATCACTGAACACGTGTGCTTTAATGTCGGAATGGATTCAGTGGGCCAAAGTCCTTGTACCCATGCTTTACAGCTCCATGACTCTATTATTGAAGAGAGACACAGTGGTAACATTCTAGTTTTTAAAAAGGCACAAAGTAAGTTGCATGAAAGTGGGAGGATGGACTGAATGAAAGTAATGCCTGTGACAGATGGAGACCAAGAGAAAATGAATGATGTAAATAGACATCTAATAATGGCAGCTATTTTGTCCACAGGAGGTATTCCTAGACTTAAAAAAAAGCCAGAGAGGGAAACGTATGTTCAAAATGTGAGATATAGAACAATTAGTTCCTAGAAATCTCAAAGAAAGCAAATTACTAGGAAAATAACTTGTGAAAACTAATGAAATTTGTATACTTTTAAGAATGCTTGTTGTTTGCCGTAATGGTTGAAGTAATGCATAAACCAAAATTACAAAGACACCTATGTCCATTTGTTTATATCACCACAGCCAAGGTATTCATTCAGAAGAAAATGACATGATTTTAAAATTTTTACACCTTTATTCATGTTACAATAAAGAGATATTCTCATAAAATGACTAGAATGTTCTATAAATCAGCACTACTTAAAAAACATACCCAGATTCAAAAATATGCTTCTCTAACCACGCTGTAATTCTTCTGACTTCCATTATTTATCAGAAAAAATTCAACAGTTCATCTTTTACAAAGCTTCCTTTTTAAACTTTCCCTGACACAGAGTTTTTATACAATGCACAATACGTTTTCATACAGCTTGCATGTCAAGTGATGCACTTTGTTACAACACATAAAATGCCAGAAAATTAAGCAATGTAATTTTGACATGGATATGAGCTAGTCTTGATACTGTAATACATAAAGGATCCTACACACAACAGACTCGAAAATCACATAGAAATGTATTTTTGCATAAAAATAAACATTTATAGGCCAGTTTAAAATAGATTTCTTGAGCTATTTCTCTTGGGGGCTACTGCAAGTTGTCTGTTTTACGGGGACTGACAGACAGCTCATGCAGAAATATTGTTCTGGCAACATAACAATCTCTCTTTGATATGCAGCCTCTGTTTAGAGTCCTGCGTGAATCTGAGATCTTGTATGCAGTGATAATTAGAGGAGATAAGTTTCCATTATTCAAAAACTGAAACGTCATTACCTTAGGGAACGTTCTGTGCAGGATTCTGACAAAGCTCATTGCATGCAACATGCGGATATTTAGAGGATTAATTATGAGATGTCACACTGTTGCAATAAATTAATGTTCTCATTAAAATCTGTTGATATTATTGATCATTATTGACTATTACTGATCATTGTGACATCACTACATTTCTCATATTTGGAAGTAGAAAATTTAGCCACATAAGCACACAATAGGAAGGTAGCCTTTGGGGAGTTGCATTCATAGAATTGCGGGTCAGAGAATATTTCTTAACATCTGGCTCTGATTAGATTAAAAATAAACAACATGGGCCACTGGGCAGGAGGTTGGATAGAATATACATCATTTGATAATAGGGCAGACGTCCAAATTTCTGTTATTTGGCAGGGTAAACTTCATTAATGTCAGTTTATCCAACAAATCTACAGCTGTAGACTACTCAGTATTGAACAAGGACAATATTAGAAACCAAGCTTTCTTCCAGGGCATGATGAACAAATCAGGTGTGCTTTGTTCCACAGGCAGAGAGCTAGAATTAGCCATTATTTAACATTCTCATCTTGGATGACTCCCGATGTGACTTTGCCAGTGAGCCACCTGCAGTTCTTGCTCAGGACCAAATTCCCTTTGTAATTTCACCAATGACTCACTCTGGCAAAAAAAAATCAACTGAGTGCAGAAGCCCTAAGATGAAACCACCTTGGTCTCAAGGACGTCGTGGTAGATAACACAGTGTTACATGATGTTACACTACTGATGTCTGTAGTCCACAGTAGCACTTGGTTGCAGTGACAGGGTGACTTTGATAAGTGTAACAATGTGAGTAGGGGTTAGCATGGCAGTAAATCAAAGCAGGTATCAATACATACCATCATCAGCAAGTTTTCCCAGCACAGCTCCAGAAGATTGAAACAATGAACACCAACAGATCCTTGCATATTATAGAGGATGTCTGTCATGTGCATTGTGTATTGATGAGCCTCATTACAGGACCACCAAATAATATCCTCGCATGACCTCTGTAAGACCATGTTTCCCCATTCTCCACAGTCAGCCATCCCAGATCATTCCTTCTTTTGGGTCTGGGCAGGCCTCTGAAGCTGGCTGAACTTGGGCAAGAGCTTCTGATGGTTATGTGTCAAGGTTATGGGGGTGGACTCAAAGAGAATGAGAGGAGCCTTCCAGAAGCCAGACCAAAGCCATTCGGGAAACCATGAAACTGAGCACCAAACTTTCAAAATCCATTTAAGATTGGGAAACAGGAAAACCACAAAGCTTTTAAAGTTGTAACTGAAAGGATGAGTGATGCCAATTTCATGATGGTTGAATTTGGATCTTGAATTGCAAGTTTGGGTATCTTTCCATTATCAGTCCTGCATAATTGTAAATAGCACCTGTTGGTTGTGGATCCACTATTAATGCTTTTGTTGTTGCCTCTTGGATATGTTGGCTTTACATCTTCAGCAAGTACCAGAAGGATATTGGCTGGATTTTGGACTAATGTCAATAAATAATGCCTGTTCAATATCAGCCTTGAATTCGTATTTTGTGGGTATATGAGCAAATGAGTTTGTGTCATGACTGCATGGGTACCTGTTGTTTCTAGACACACAGACAGCCTTGCAAGTAAGTTACGTGTAGAGGTCTCATGGTTATGAGAAGACTTACAATTATCAACAATAGTTTTTAAATCCTGAAAAAAACAACTAAACAATATGCTTATTGTTGTTTACATAAATGAAAAAAAAGCTTACTTTAACCTATTCATTTTAGTGTTATCTTCAAATGGAGAAAATCTTGTGCATTAGTTGAGGAAAATCACATTAATAACATAATAACTAGAAATAAATGTTAGTGTTATAACAGACAGAATTGTAATCATTATATGATATTCCATCTCTATGTTATCTGGGTTGTTTGCACAATTAAATCATTCTGTCCAAAACTATACCATTATTTTTTTTTGAAGAGGACATTTTGCTCCTTGAGTCCATGTAGGCCTCAGAAGATTTCCATCAATCCCAGTCCCTCATATTATTTCTATGTAAGTTATTCCCCCTAACATTCCCGTCGACTCCCTTCTGATTCTCCTGCTGCACCCATTATAGGGTCAGTTACAACAGACGATTAATCTGCCAGCCAGCATGTGTTTGGGATATAGGAGAAAGCTGGAGTAGTCGGGGGAGATCTCAGGCAGTTACAGGGAGAAATCACATACAGACAGTATCCAAGAAGTGGAATGACCCAGGGTTGCAGGAGCTGTGTGGCAGCAATGCTTTCAGTCACCCTATCACAAGATAAATGTAGCAAGAACACAGTCAGCATCAATGCTGCCCAGTAAAGATCTCAGGTGTATCTGTAAGTACAGGAGCCATCTGTAGGGTTACCATTTTATTGTTTCACAATTACTCTGCAAATTACATCTATTCTGTGTTCTCTTGGCTTCAGGTTTTGGCAACATTGGTCCATAAATATTACAATAGCTACATATGCACATACATAGGGAGAGAGGAAGAAATTTTGATATTCATATAGAATGCGTATTAATACTTTATGCCAACTATATAACTGCCTGAAAGCCATGCAAATTCTGAATATTAATTTACTTTAGAAATAACAGGAGTAAGACACAAAATGATTAGTGCTTATTATTAATTCTGTAGAAGAGACTAACCCTTCTCTAGTCATACATTGTTTTACTGTCCAATTGTTAAACAAATGGCTGTAAAATTCTAGCTATTGGAATCAATCCGTTCTTGTCTTCGTTTCATAATTTCTTCCAGCTCTGTATCACCGCGATGCTTCTGTGAATTAGAATGTAAGATGATATCAGCTTTATGACTTCTCTTACAATAAAATGTTTATGTGAAATTTTTCTAATGATTATGTACTGCTACATAACAAGTCATTGGAAACCTTTCAGGTGTTGTTTGGACCTTTGTCACCTTTAGGACAGCAGTGGAATAAACGGAAACAGTTTAGAAAAACATACCTCTCTTCATAACAATTGTGGAATAAAAAGAAAGTTGAAAATAAATACAAACAACAGGAATTCTGCAGATGCTGGAAATTCAAGCAACACACATAAAAGTTGCTGGTGAACGCAGCAGGCCAGGCAGCATCTCTAGGAAGAGGTGCAGTCGACGTTTCAGTCTGAAATCCTTCGTCAGGACTAACTGAAGGAAGAGTGAGTAAGGGATTTGAAAGTTGGAGGGGGAGGGGGAGATCCAAAATGATAGGAGAAGACAGGAGGGGTAGGGATGGAGCCAAGAGCTGGACAGGTGATAGGCAAAAGGGATACGAGGGGATCATGGGACAGGAGGTCTGGGAAGAAAGACCAGGCCGGGGGGGGGGGGGACCCAGAGGATGGGCAAGGGGTATATTCAGAGGGACAGAAGGAGAAAAAGGAGAATGAGAGAAAGAATGTGTGTATAAAAATAAGTAACAGATGGGGTACGAGGGGGAGGTGGGGCATTAGCGGAAGTTAGAGAAGTCGATGTTCATGCCATCAGGTTGGAGGCTACCCAGACGGAATATAAGGTGTTGTTCCTCCAACCTGAGTGTGGCTTCATCTTTACAGTAGAGGAGGCCACGCCATCAGGTTGGAGGCTACCCAGATGGAATATAAGGTGTTGTTCCTCCAACCTGAGTGTGTAGAGGAGGCCTCCTCTACTGTAAAGATGAAGCCACACTCAGGTTGGAGGAACAACACCTTATATTCCGTCTGGGTAGCCTCCAACCTGATGGCATGAACATCGACTTCTCTAACTTCCGCTAATGCCCCACCTCCCCCTCGTACCCCATCTGTTACTTATTTTTATACACACATTCTTTCTCTCTCTCCTTTTTCTCCCTCTGTCCCTCTGAATATACCCCTTGCCCATCCTCTGGGTCCCCCCCCCTTGTCTTTCTTCCCAGACCTCCTGTCCCATGATCTTCTTGTATCCCTTTTGCCTACCACCTGTTCAGCTCTTGGCTACATCCCTCCCCCTCCTGTCTTCTCCTATCATTTTGGATCTCCCCCTCCCCCTCCAACTTTCAAATCCCTTACTCAGTCTTCCTTCAGTTAGTCCTGACGAAGGGTCTCGGCCTGAAACGTCGACTGCACCTCTTCCTAGAGATGCTGCCTGGCCTGCTGCGTTCACCAGCAACTTTTATGTGTGTTGCTTGAAAATAAATATATCTTTTTGATAGGCACAAATACCTTGTCTACTTATGGGATTAAGTATTTCTTTCAATTAGGAAACAGAACAGGGTAAAGTTGTGGTGGGAAATTGATGGTTTTACACTAAAAGGCTAATTGGCCACTGAAACTTGCTCCCAGTGTGTAAGAAAATGGTAGAATCTGGACAGATGGTTAGATGCAAGGAGAATGAGGTTAACGTGTGATGAGTATAAATGAGTGGTTGAAAGCCAACGTGGACTCAATGGGTCAAAGGGCCTGCTTTTGAACTGTACCTCTCTAACATTAATTAATTGCACAATATCGATTATTTAGAGTGAAAAATGTAAACTTCACTTTTATTTTCTCATGAGACGTTGCCAGCTATTATTACCCATATTCTCCATGCCAGATTGCAGATACTGGAACCTGGAGTAATAAGCAAACTGCAGGAGGAATTCAGATGCTCGTGCAGCATCTGTGGGAGGAAACAAATGGCTGCCATTTCAGGTCATGACCTTGCATCAGGGCTCAGTTCTCAAATCAGGGTCTCAATAGGAAACGTCAACAATACCACGGCTGTTTGACCCACTCAGTGGCTCTGGAGTCTCTCTCTGCGCTATATACATTATGTATAGGTATGTAAGAACTTTCAAGACTTAAAGATTGTTTCCAATCCTTAAGAAGCTTGTTATGATTAAAAAGATATCAGATTCAGATTTATTATCACTCACTGAGACAATGTGAAATTTGTTGAATTGTGGCAGCAGTACAGTGCAAAGATATAGTTACTATAAATTACAAGTAATAGAATTAATGCATAAATAGCAAAGTAGTATTCACATATAACACAGATGCCATAAAGTTTTGCCATATAACAATAAAGAAAAATTAATGACTTGAAGTATATGACAGAAAATTACAGAACTTTGCGCAGTTTAATAACAGGGATCTGCAATAAACGAGTTCCAGTAACTGCTGGAACAGGATAATCAAGTAATATAACAACATCATCAAGTATTACAGGTTGAACATCCCTCATCTGAAATGCTTCATGCCAGAAGTGTTTCAGATCTGAGATTTTTTCAGATTTTGGAATATTTGCATCTATATAATGAGATGCCTTGGGGATGGAACCCAAGTTTAAACATGAAATCTATTTACATTACATTTACAGCTTAGGTACAGCTAGTGTAAAGCTCACAGAGAGAACAGTCTGCAGTTGGAGCACAGTCTGACTTAATGGAGCTGGGTCCTCCACAGACAGTCGAGGTTGAATGACCGTCCCTGACCACGTCTATTATAGGGTTCCAGTGCTGCAGTTGGTTTCATACCCACCATCGATTTCAAGCAACCACCCGTTCCACAGCAACTACAATGGGAGGGGGTTGGTTGCATATAATATTTTTTTTTATCATTTTTGTGTATGAAACGATTACCTTAAATTTTCAGTTCATCGAGATAGATGTTTGCTTGTTTCATGATAAGCATACCATTAAGCAGCATATTTTCACTCTGACTCTGATGAATCCACTCTTTCAATACATGATTGAGATCTTAGTTTTTCACTTTATGCGGTGTTTTTGTATTTTCATTAACTTTTGCTCAGTATATGTAAGGTCACTTCTCAGAACTGTCTCAGGTGTACAGAGACCAGTGTATTGCCTGGGATCCTTCCCAGTGCCTTGTGGAATTTTTCATTTATGACATCATGGCAGCGTTCAAAAAAATTTGGATTTCAGAAGCTTTGTGGATTTTGGAATTTCAGGTAAGGGGTACTCAACCTGCTTCAACGTTCTTAACCTGCTTCAACGTTCTTAACATTAGACCATCAATTAGACCGTAATATATTTAGTTGTTATTTAATGTGCGATTACAAAATAATTGAGGTAATTATAGTTTTCATTGCATCAGTATACATTAACATACTGTATGAATTCTAATATTTATGTAAATAGTGCAACAAATTAAAGATGCTGTCTTTGAGAATGTTGGGAATGATTGACTAATAAGGGGATAGACAGTTGAGAAAGGGGAAGTGAGAGGTAGAAGAAGGGGCTTGAGGAGAGAAAAAAGATGAGAAACAAAGGTGAGGGGTGTGGAGGAGAGGGATGGAGAGCAGAAACAAAGAAACAAGCAGAAGCAAAGCAACAGAGAGATTAAGTACTGCTCCAAGTCAATATCTGGATATTTGAAATGAATCAAACTAAGCTCATTTAAAGGACTGACTCTGTTTCAGAGTGCTGTGGCCTAGTTGGGGCCTTCCATCTGCATCTTTATCTGTTTATTTACTTGTTTCTAATCTCTCTCCCTCTCACTCCACTTCTCAACCATCCACCTTCTCTCTTTCTTCTTCCATTTTCTACATTCTCTGCCCTTTACATACTCTTCCACTTCTTTACATCTTCAACTCATCTTTCTCTTTAATTTCCCCTTCTTTTTCTTATCTTATCTCTCTCCTGTTCCTATTCTTTCCTTTCTTTCACCCCACTTCTCTTCCCTTCACTCTTTTTTCCTTCCCCTGCCCTCTCCCCTGCCTTTCTTTCCCAACAGTCCCCCTTCCTCTTCCTTCTTGCCATTGCTTTCCCTCTCTTCCTCCTTGCCTCTTACTCTCCCCTTTCCAGAGCAAGGGTTAGAGCTGAGACTTGTTACCTCCAGTCTTGGCTGTTAACTACTCAATCTTAGACAATTCTGGGTGCACTTCCACACCGCATTTCAATACAGGATGTCAGGGTAGTGGGACTTGGGCCTTACAGAGGACCTTACAGAGTCTGGCCTCAGGATAGAGATTCTCAGCAGCATCCAATTTCAAGGAGGTAGGAAGTGCATGGCAGTGAAATTCAGAATGGTATACTAACATACAAAGTTTGTAAAATCAATAAAGTTTTATCTGAAATCCCCAAGATTACAAATTTAAGTAAAGGTTGTGAGAAATATCGGCAGGTCTAAATCCTGCCTTCTAAGTACTGAGCAGGTATAGAGACAGAAGAAAATTCAGTGTTGTGCACCTTCTGCTGAGTTAAAAAATAATATAAGCAAATTAAATTAGTGGAAAGTGTTGTATAGTTTCTTACATCAAGTTCAGCCTTTTGTACTTGGATTAGACTGTACACACGAGCACCTTCCTCTCCACACACCGACTTCAGTTCTTCTTTATTAAGGGAAAATATTTGGGCTCCTGTCAGTATACCCAAACTAGTTATTGTCCTGTGGGAAAAAAAAATGTTAAACATTTATTGATCAGCACACTTTTCTTCAGCTGTGAAACCCATATCTGTAAGTAGTACACACCAAGGCGAAGAAAGAGCAGGGGAGAAAAAGATTGGCTTTATTTGTCACATGTACATTTTGCATCAATGACCAACACAGACAGAGGATAGTGCTGGGGGCAGCCCACAAATGTGTCACATTTCCGGCACCAACATAGCACGCGCACTCACGGACCCTAACCCTAATTGTATGCCTTTGGAATGTGGGAGGAAACCGGAGCACTTGGTACAAATCTTCGCGATCACGGAGATAATGTACAAACTCCTTAAAGACTGACAGGAATTGAACTGTGATGAGTAATCGCTGGCACTGTAAAGTGATTGCATTAACTGCAGCTCACGAATGATGACTCACATTCTATCACAATACATAAACAAGTCATACGAGTTTCATTCTGTTGCTCTGCATTATACAAGGGCTGAAGATGCTGAAATTGTTATCTGAAACAACATGGGAAGGCGGGCCCTTCTTCTCCTAAATTGGTTTTATTTTTGACAATTTATTTGCTGCTTTTTTTTTGCAATCTGGTAATCTAAACTGTATTTCTGGCCTTAGAGACAAATTGTATTTTCCTCAAATGTTACAAACTATTTAAATAAAAGTAAGTTTTCTTACCAGGTCAATTTATTTAATTGGGAATCAAGCTCTTGAATATTTCAAGAACTTGTAAACTCAAATGTTTTACAAATATATTGAGTTTGTGTTGATTTCATGATTTTAATTCTTTATGTGGTTTATGGTGAAATAACAATTAGTGAAAAAAAACTTTTTCAACAGACTTCTGATTAAATGCCAAGCCAAAATATTCACAAGTATGCTTAACAATTATGATTCAGGAATCTGAAAATAACTATTGCTGCCTACCATTTACATAAAGCATCTATTGTAACCCTCAGATAAACAAAAGCCTCTGTTAAATAATAGGTATCAACTTCCTGGTGCTTCAGGAAGGTAGCCAACATAACTAATGACCCCCCCCCCCCACCTTGGTCATTCTCTCTTCTCACCCCTCCCATTGAACAAAAGTAAAAAACTTGAGAGCACATAGCACCAGGCTGAAAGATTGCTTCTAGCCCACTGTTAGACTATCAAATGGACCTTTCAAACTCTAAAACATGAACTCTTAATTTCCCTATCTACCTTGTAAAGGACCTTGAACTTTTTTGTCTACTTGCACTGTACTTTATTTGTAACTGTGACACTATATACTGCATTCTGTTTTGACTTTTCCTACCTCAATTACTTAGTTCGGAAAGATCTGTCTGTGTGACGCATGAGCAAAAGCATTTCCTTGTATCTCTGTACATGTGACAACAATAAACCTATTTAATTAAAGTCACGGAACAAAACTTCTTGTAAAAAGCTGTGGGGTCACTTGCTTTTCAGCCACTGGGGGCGAGGTCTCTGAGCCGTCGGGCTCTGCCGGAGACAGCGCACTGTAGTTGTGGTCATCTGAAGATTTCAATTGGACTGTGGAGCCTGGACTATATAGATATATATTTATCTGGTTGTGTTTTTACTAATATTCAATATGTGCCTGTATATGCAAATACTAGTCCTCTAAGCCGCGGTATCACAGTGGGTATCGGGCGTCCGAACAAGGACTGGGTCTCAAAGCCGCGGTATTGCCTGGCGGGTATCAGGCATCGGGGCTGGTTGAGAGGTGATCTTGGTGGGCTGGGAACTCTGGACTATATACATGCATATTCTGTGTCACTATATTTTACTGATATTCCATATGGGTTTGCTGACTTCTAAATGTGAAGACTAGGCATCAAGCCGTGGTATTGCGGTGGGGGGGGGGGGTGCTGGGACTCTTTTATTCTGTAAATGTGTTCTTGAGTGTGACTGTTGGTAATGTGTTTTAGCACCTTGACCCAGCAGTAATGCTGTCTCGTTTGGCAGTACTCATGAGTATTCCTGTATAGTTGAATGACAATTTATCTTGATTTGAATTGAAAACCATTTGTAGCAGAACCACCCAGTGCAGAAAGCTGTAAAATGTCCGGTGGCATGATGTTCAGGAACAAAATTGGATCTTACTTTTTAGGTGAACATATCTAACCATTTTCAATTTTATGCGACTATCTCTCATCCACTTACAGATGCTGAATATTAGCATGACGTGGACATTTTCTCTGCAACAAAGCTGGTGATGCGTGGAGGAAAGTTCAAACTCAATGAACCAAAAATAAGTATCCCTGTCAATTTTGTTCATTCGTTTAGGATATACAACTCTGTGGATATTACTCACGGTTTACTGAAGCCTTTCACTTCCAACCAGGATTTAACATCTTCATTGCTGGATTCATAACCGAGAGGTATCTGAATCGCCGACTGCTTTGGGACCTGGAAATTCCGTGTGCCTGGCTTTGTCTTGCTGTGTGCGGTTATTAGATGTCGGAGTTCATCATTCACTTCATCCATCTGAGTCATTATTTCTGTTTAAGAAAAAAAAAGTCAACACATTAGTTGATAAATATCTTTTTTAATAGGAATAGGTTTTAAGATGCCACTGCTTCAGCCTTAAAATTGCCTGTAATACGGTAACTTGCCCTCATCTGTGGTACTTGAAAATTTTGACATTGTGTGCCCCTGGACAGTTTTAGGTTGCGCAAAATCAGAGGTTTCTCTGCTGATCAAACAGTTGAAGTGCATCTCCATTGGTTTTACTGTTCAGGAGTTTTATTTTGTTCAGTACCTTGTACAAATAATAAATGTTGGTGTCAGTTCAATGCAGGTTGCAGGAATATATGAGACAGAATTAGTCAGGCTTAGAAACAAAGGATGAGGGTTATATAATGTGTTTGACTTACAGATATGTTCCAAAGCATTTCGCAGATGCATATTCAAAATGAATAAACTCAGCCAAAAGAGGCAAGTTGTTGAAAGCTTGACCAAGAGGTGTCTTTTAAAAGAAGAAAGTTAATATGAATAGAAAGAGAATTCCAGATAGTGTGGAAGAGATGAATAAGTGCAAGGCCACGGATAGTGAGTGAAGGAAGTGAGGAATTCAAATGAGATCAGAACAAAGCCATGCAGAAAGATTGGGATATTGTAATAGAAAGGCAAAAGAATTGTTGATGATCAGAGAAGCAGGATCATATCTTCCAGCATAGAAGATAATTTACTATCAGATCATAAGACATAGGAGCAGAATTAGGCCGTTAAATCTGCTCTGCCATTCCATTATGGCTGATCCCAGGTCCCACTCCACCCCACACACCTGCCTTCTCGCCATATCCTTTGATGCCCTGACTGATCAAGAAATGATCAACTTCCGCCTTAAATATACCCACGGACTTGGCATCCACTGCAGTCTGTGGCAGAGCATTCCACAGATTCACTACTCTGGCAAAAAAATATTTTTCCTTACCTCTGTTCTAAAAGGCCATTTAAAGATCGGTTGTTCAAGGGATAGAATCAGAATCAGAATCAGGTTTAATATCACAGGCATATGTTGTGAAATTTGTTGCTTTTTGGTAGCAGTACATTGCAATACATAATTTAAAAAACTATAAATTGCAATAAGAATATAAATTACAATAAGGACTCTGCAGAGAGTGGTGCGGACAGCCCAGCGCATCTGTAGATGTGAACTTCCCACTATTCAGGACATTACAAAGACAGGTGTGTAAAAAGGGCCCGAAGGATCACTGAGGACCCAAGTCACCCCAATCACAAACTGTTCCAGCTGCTACCATCTGGGAAACGGTACCGCAGTATAAAAGCCAGGATCAACAGGCTCTGGGACAGCTTCTTCCACCAGGCCATCAGACTAATTAATTCATGCTGACACAACTATATTTCTATGTTATACTGACTGTCCTGTTGTACATACTATTTATTATAAATTACTATAAATTGCACATTTAGACGGAGACGTAACAAAGATTTTTACCCCTCATGTATATGAAAGATGTAAGTATTTCAATTCAATTCAAGAATTAGATATATTAAAAATTAGATTAAATAAGTATTACAAAAAGGGAGGAAAACATAGTGTTCATGGGTTCATTGTCTATTCAGAAATCCATTGGTGGAGGGGAAGAAGCTGTCGCTGAAAAGTTGAGTGTGTGTCTTCAGGCTCCAGTACCTCCTGCTTGATGGTGACACAAAGAGGGCAAGACCTGGCTGATGGTTTTCCTTAATGATGGATGCTGCCTTTTTGAGGCATCACCTTTTGAAGCTACCCATGATGGGGCTGGCTGAACTTGCAACTATCTGCAGCTTTTTCCAATCCAGTAGCCACTCCATACCAGAAGGTGATGCGACCACTTAGAATGCTCTCCATGGTACATCTGAGGAAATTTGCAAATGTCTTTTGTGACATACCAAGTCTCCTCAAACTCCAAATGAAATACAGCCACCGTCATGCCTTCTTTGTAATTGCATCAATATGTTGGGCTCAGGATAGATCCTCGGAGATTTAGACACACAGGAACTTGAAACTGCTGATCCCTCAATGAGGACTGTTGTATGTTTTCTCGACTTCGCTTTCCTGAAGATCACAATCAATTCCTTGGTCCTACTGATGTTGAGTGCAGGGCTGTTGTTGCTACACCACTCAACCAGCTGATCTACCTTGCTCCAGTATGTTACCATCTTTACCATCTGGAATTCTGGCAACAATAGTTGTGTCATTGCCAAATTTATAGATAGGTTGGGGTAGTGTTACAGTAAATATTGATGTTTGATAGCATAGACTCAGTGTTCCAAAGGGCCTCTTTCCATCCTATGCTTCTCTACAACTCGATGACTTCTAAATGTTGAATTCCCGCCCAATCAACCTGCACACAAACTTTGCAGCTCCCTGCCGTCATCTCATTCCTCACAACTTAATTGGAAAATCTGCCAACTCCATAGCTATTCAGGATGCTGTTTATTGACTATAGCTCAGTGTTTAATACCAGCATTCCTACAATTCTGATAAAAACGCTCCAGAACCTGGGCCTCTGTACCTCTCTCTGCAACTGGACCCTCGACTTCCTAACTGGAAGACCATAACTGGTGTGGATTGGAAATAGCATCTCTGCTTCGCTGACACTCAACACTGGCACACCTCAGGGGTGTGTGCTTAGCCTATTACTCTACTCACTCTACACCCATGACTGTGTGCCAAGGCACAGGGCAAACACCATCTATAAATTTGCTGAAAATACAAACTATGTTAGCAGAATCTCAGTTGGTGATGAGAGGGTGTACAGGAGCAAGATATACCAGCTAGCTGAGTGGTGTTGCCGCAACAACCGTGAACTAAATGTCAGTAGGACCAAAGAACTGAATGTAGACTTCAGAAAGGGTAAGATGAGGGACACACATCAATCTTCAAAGAGAGATCAGAATTGGATAGAATGAGCAATTTCCAGAGTGTCAGTATCTGAGGACCTAACCTGGAGCTAACACATCAATGCTGCTAGAAAAAAGGCAAGACAGCAGCTATATTTCACTTAGAGTTTGAGGAGGTTTTGTACGTCAACAACAACGTTCGCAAATTTCTACTGATGTACCATGATGAGCATTCTAACTGGCTGCATCACCATTCGGTATGGGGGTGGGGTGGGGGAGGAGGGCCAGGGAACTTAAAATCATTGGAAAAATTCAGAGCGTGAGAAGTGAAACAAATATAGGTGGGAAGGGATTGAACGGGGGGGGGGATAAAACAGTGTCAAGGTATGCAGAAATGAGTTCGGTGGGGCAGGAGCAAGCTGAGACAATGGGTCTACCTAGACAGGCAGGTTTGTGGATCTTTAAAGTTCCCTGGCCCCCACCACCTTATTTTCACCATGATTGTCCACTCACTATGCACCTCCATCCCCCACCAGGAAGGTCTCAAAGCTCTCCGCTTCTTTTTGGATTCCAGACCTAACTAGTTCCCCTCTACCACCACTCTCTTCCGTCTAGCGGAATTAGTCTTTACTCTGAATAATTTCTCCTTTGGCTCCTCCCAATTCCTCCAAACCAAAGGTGTAGCCATGGGCACCTGTATGGGTCCCAGCTATGCCTGCCTTTTTGTTGGCTTTGTGGAACAATCCATGTTCCAAGCCTATACTGGTATCCGTCCTCCACTTTTCCTTCGCTACATCGACGACTGCATTGGCGCTGCTTCCTGCATGCATGCTGAGCTCGTTGACTTCATTAACTTTGCCTCCAACTTTCACCCTGCCCTCAAATTAACCTGGTCCATTTCTGACACCTCCCTCCCCTTTCTTGATCTTTCTGTCTCTATCTCTGGAGACAGCTTATCTACTGATGTCTACTATAAGCCTACTGACTCTCACAGCTATCTGGACTATTCCTCTTCTCACCCTATCTCTTGCAAAAATGCCATCCCCTTCTCGCAATTCCTCCGTCTCCACCGCAACTGCTCTCAGGATGAGGCTTTCCATCGCAGGATGAAGGAGATGTCCTCCTTTTTTAAAGAAAGGGGCTTCCCTTCCTCTACCATCAACTCTGCTCTCAAATGTACTGTCCCATTTCACATACATCTGCTCTCACCCCATCCTCCCGCCACTCTACTAGGGATAGGGTTCTCCTTGTCCTCACCTACCACCCCACCAGCCTCCAGGTCCCACATATAATTCTCCGTAACTTCCGCCACCTCCAATGGGATCCCACCACCAAGCACATCTCCCCCTCACCCCATGCGACTCCTTTGTCCATTCGCCCCCACTGATCTCCCTCCCGGCACTTACCCTTGTAAGCAGAACGAGTGCTACACATGCCCTTACACTTCCTCCCTCACCACCATTCAGGGCCCCAGACAGTCCTTCCAGGTGAGGCGATACTTCACCTGTAAGTCCGCTGGGGTGATATACTGCATCCGGTGCTCCCGGTGTGGCCTTCTATATATTGGTGAGACCCAACGCAGAGTGGGAGAGCGTTTTGCTGAACACCTACACTCTGTCCATCAGAGGAAGCAGGATCTCCCAGTGGCCACACATTTTAATTCCACATCCCATTCCCATTCTGACATGTCTATCCACGGCCTCCTCTACTGTAAAGATGAAGCCACACTCAGGTTGGAGGAACAACATCTTATATTCCATCTGGGTAGCCTCCAAACTGATGGCATGAACATTGATTACTCTAACTTCTGTTAATGCCCCGCCTTCCCTTCTTACCCCATCCCTTATTTATTTTTTTATTATTTCCCTCCCCTTTTTTCTCTCCCTCTGTCCCTCTCACTTTCACTCCTTGCCTGCTCTTCATCTTCCTCTGGGCTCCCCTCCCCCATTCTTTCTCCCTAGGCCTCCCGTCCCATGATCCTCCTCCTACTCCAGCTCTGTATCCCTTTTGCCAATCAACTTTCCAGTTCTTAGCTTCATCCCTCCCCCTCCTGTCTTCTCCTATCATTTCGGATCTCCCCCTCCCCCTTTCAAATCTCTTACTATCTCTTTTTACAGTTAGTCCTGACGAAGGGTATCGGCCCGAAACGTCGACTGTACTTCTTCCTGTTGATGCTGCCTGGCCTGCTGTGTTCCACCAGCATTTTGTGTGTGTTGCAGGACAGACAAAGGTGTGTCAGTTTATATTATTTACTTGGATTTACTGAAGGCCTTTGACAGGATAGTACATACAAGGCTACTAAACAAGATAAGAACCCATGGTATTAAGGGAAAGATACTAGCATGGACAGAAAATTGGCTGTCTGGCAGGAGCCAAAAAGTGGGAATAAATGGGGCCTTTTCTAGTGGGCTGCTGGTGACTAGTGGTGCTCCAAAGGGGTCAGTGTTGGGATAGCTTCTTTTCACGTCATATGTCAATAATTTGGACGATGAAATTGATGGCCTCATAACAAACATTGCAGACAAATCTCAAACAATAACAAGGTGGCCTACAGAGAAGAAGTCATCTCTCTGACACAGTGGTGTCAAGAAAACAACCTCTCCCTCAATGTTGCAAAAACAAAGGAGCTGGTTGTGGATTACAGGAGGAATGGAAACAGGCTAACCCCTATTGACATCAATGGATCTGGGGTTGAGAGGGCAAACAGCTTTAAGTTCCTCAGCATCCACATCACCGAGGACCTCACATGGTCTGTACACACCATCTGTATGGTGAAAAAGGCACAACGGCGCCTCTTTCACCTCGGATGGTTGAGAAAATTTGATATGGACCCCCAAATCCCAAGAACTTTCTACAGGGGCACAATTGAGAGCATTCTGACTGGCTGCATCACTGCCTGGTATTGGAACTGTACCTCCCTTAATCGCAGGACTCTGCAGAGAGTGTTGTGGGCAGCCCAGCGCATCTGTAGTTGTGAACTTCCCATGATTCAGGACATTTACAAGGGCCGGTGTGAAAAGAGGGCCCCAAGGATCATTGGGGACCCGAGTCACCCCAACCACTATCTATTCCAGCTGCTACCATCTGGGAAACGGTACCGGAGCATAAAAGCCAGGACCAACAGGCTCCGGGACAGCTTCTTCCACAAGGCCATCAGACTGATTAACTCATGCTGATTTGAGTGTACTCTGTATTAAATTTACTGTTCTATTTATTATAAATTATTATAAATTACTATGATTACACTTTGCACATTTAGGCAGAGACGTAATGTAAAGATTTTTACTCCACATGTACGTTTGTATGTGAAGGATGTCAATTCAACACGAAAATAGGTGGAGGAGCAAGTAGTGTTGAGGAAGAAGTGAGTTTGCAGAAGGGCTTAGACAGATTAGGAGAATGGGCAAAAAAGTGACATATGGAATATATTGTAGGGAATGGTATGGTCATGCATTATGGTATTTTCAAAACCGGGAGAAAATTCAAAAATCAGATGTGTGAAGGGACTTTGGGGTTCTCATGCAGGAATTCCTAAAGGTTAACTTGCAGGTTGAGCTGGTGTTAAGGAAGGCAAATGCAATGTTAGCATTCATATGAACATAAGAAATAAGATCAGGAGTCGGCCATCTGGCCCGTGGAACCTGCTCCGCCATTCAATAAGATCATGGCTGATCTGGCCATGGACTCACCTCCACCTACCTGCCTTTTCCCCACAGCCCTTAATTCCCCTACTATGCAAAAATCTATCTAACCTTGTCTTGAATATATTTATTAAGGTAGCCTCCACTGCTTAATTTTGAGAGGATTAGAATATACTTATCTATTGAATGGTGAAAGACCTTGATAGAGTGGATATAGAGAGGATGTTTCATGTGGTGGGAGAGTAAACCAGAGGACACAGCCTCAGAATAGTGAGGCGTCCTTTTAGAATGGAGATGAGGAGGAATTTCTTTTGCCAGAGGGTGGTGAATCTGGAATTCTTTGCCACAGGTAACTGCGGAGGTCACGTCTTTATGTATATTTAAGGCAGAGATTGATATATTTTTGATTAGTCAGAGCATGAAGGGATACGGGGAGAAGGCAGGAGATTGGAGTTGAGAGGAAAATTGGATTAGCCATGATAAAATGGTGGAGCAGACTCAATGGGCCAAATGGCCTAATTCTGCTCATGTAAAAACGGAAATATGATGCTGAGGCTTTATAACGCATTGGTCAGACCACACAGTGTACTGTGAGCAATTTTGGGCCCTTTATCTAAGAAACAATGTTATGGCATTGGAAAGGGTCAGAGGAGGTTCAAGAGAATAAAAGGGTTAATGTATGAGGAGTACTTGAAAGCTCTGGGCATGTATGTACTGGAGTTTAGAAGTATGAGGGAGAATGTCATTGAAATCTATTGAATATTGAAAGGCCTAGATAGAGTGGATGTAGAGAGGATTCTCCTATAGCGGGGGTATCTGGGACCGGAGGGCAGAGCCTTGGAATACAAAGATGTTACTTTAGAACCCAGATGAGGAGGAATTTCTTTAGCCAGAGGGTGGTGACTCTATGGAATTCATTCCCACATACAGCTATGGAGGCCAATCTTTGGGTATACTTAAAGCGGAGGCTGATAAATTCTTGCTTTTTAAGGACGTTGCGGGTTTTGCAGAAATGAAAGAGAATGGAGTTAAGAGGGATAATAGATCAGCCATGATTGAATGATGGAGCAGACTCAATGGACTGAATGGCCTAATTCTGCTCATGAGTCTTGTGGTCATATTATAAGACTCAAGAAAGTGACTTCCCTTTATGAAAGAATAATTTATAATAAAACGTTCTTTCACACTGTTTCCCACTAGACAACAGTTTTAAACAGAGTTTAAGTGGAGTTTGATTTTGACCTCACTTACGTTCCTTATCCCTTCCAAAAGGCCTGCTGGCCATTCCTGGTAGCTCATGACTTCCATGCCTCATGTGACCAGGGGTGACATAATGTCCAGTTGAAGCACCAGGCCCTATTCCTCGGGCATTCATCTCTCCTTTGTACCGATGACCTCCCTAAAGTAAGTAATTTGATGAAGTATTAGTTAGTTTCATTAAGTTATACAGTAGCATTACAACGAGGCAGTGCTCTTATTAAGTACAGGATGTTCAACTTCCTCTGCAAAGCAATGGTTAAAGAAAAAAAACAAAAGGATATCTGCTCCTCCACAATGGGGAGCCAATTACTTCTAAATTGAATCAAAAGACACACAATGTGTAGCAAAGCAGCCAGGATGGAAAATGTGGGCTGCACAGTAAAGAACAGTAAACATTTTATTGCAGCCTCAAGTTGAAAGCAATAAATAAAAACTCTAAAATTGTATGCAAGTAACCACCATGGATAGGATTGAAGTGCATGCAGGCAATGGTTTATAACCAATAAAAAGACCACATGAGCTTCCAACATCTTCATTTAGGAGCATTGCACAATGATGAATGTTGAGAGGGGTTTGAGAACTACACCTGGATGCATTAACCTGTCCTTTCTCCTCCACCTGAAATCTCTTCTCCACCCCATTCTTACCCTGTCTTGTTCTTCCATGCAGTTCCAAAAACTTTCTGCCCCAGTCTGATTTTAGTTCCTTCCTCTGACCTCTTGTCCTCTTCCACATTTGTCACTAAGAAAGACACTGATAAAAAAATCAGTGTTTTGGGACACAGGTGAAGCAACAACAATGGATGTACTGTGTTGTATTAAATTTTGTAAAATATTGGATGAAAACCTGAATCAGTTCTAGGTGATAATTTAACTCTTTGTGAGCTCATAGAATGTAGTATCTGTGCAAGTTAAACACTGTCAGTATGTTAATGTCTATTGTTTGCTGATAGCAGCTGGATTGTTTCTTAGTCTCAAGCACCATTAACATGAGGATGTTTATTAATGACTAAATGTCTGTTGGTCCCTTTGAGAGCTAGGTTGAGGGATACTTTTAGTGTCTGTCAAATTAGCTTGATAGATTATTTTTTGGATTTGAGCTTATCACTTATACATAATATTAATGTTCTTTTGTAAAGGAATGTTAAATCCAAAACATCGGTGGACTGATGGACAAAGAGTGACCATTAAAGTGTCTAATTGATTTATAAGGACATGCTGAACACTATTAATGAACACATGTGCTGTTTAAATGAAAGAAACCAGGCTGAGTTAATGGCATGAGAACAAAGCCTCCAGTCCCATGATCCTCTCATATCCCTTTTGCCAATCAACTTTCCAGCTCTTAGCTCCATCCCCCTCCCCCTCCTGTCTTCTCCTATCATTTCTGATCTCCCCCTCCCCCTCCCACTTTCAAATCTCTTGCTATCTCTTCTTTCAGTTAGTCCTGATGAAGGGTCTCGGCCCAAAACGGCGGCTGTACCTCTTCCTATAGATGCTGCCTGGCCTGCTGCATTCACCAGCAATTTTTACGTGTGTTCTTAATCAAAGAGTTTGTCTGTCTCTTTGTGTCTGTTTACACTTGTGGAACTCCTATTTATTGGGGTATCTTTCTCTTGGTTCTTTGGGACTTCACTCCCTAGACCAAGGACTCACGATTGGTGCGAGGATCCTGGGTGATTTCACAAGTGAGCTGGAATTTGGAGTTCCCCCGACAACAGCAACGATCAAGTGATGACTAAGAATCACAAGCCCTGAAATCCTTGTGGAAATCTTTGTGATTTACTATATTTTTTAATGTGGTTTATTTGTGTTTTCTATTTTTATGATAACAAATTAGACTTAAGTTACTTTGCTGTGCATGTGCGCTTATCCTGGACACTCAAATAGTTTGGGTATGATCAGCCCAGCCGATTACAGTACTTTGGCAGGTTTGGTGGTTTGGTGGTGGTGATGATGTTGGTTGGTGTTGAGACTGTGGTCAGATGTGGTGTGTTTTCAGCTTGGCTTGTGTTTCTCTCCCACCATCCTAAGCTTTCCAGCTGATCTTCTCAACTGTCAGCAATAATTTCCTGTTGTAAGGTTCATAATGAGGGTCAAAGTACTCAGCAGTGGACCTTGAGGTGAATGGTCCCAGGTTCGAATCCGGCCAGCCCCTCACACACATTCCATTCATGCTGGGTTGAGCGTTGAGCTAGTAAATTGCCCTTGTAAAAAAACTGACAAATGTTTAAGAAATGGCAAAAATGCCACCCAATGCACCACAAGGCACAAAAAAGGAACAACAAAGTACTTACTAGGGGAATCATCCTGAAAAACGGATTCATTCCCACTCTATATCAACTCGAATTCTGCCAAATTCCTTTTCCTATCTATCTCACCATACAATGTCCAAAAAGAAACCTTATAAGTATTAACTAAACAAAGATTGACATGGTAAGTTGAACCCTGCTTAAATGCATCATCCTCAATTATCTGGGCCACAGTCTAACTTAACAGACAAATATTCACTAACCAACTCTACCATTTCCCTTCGGATTGAAGTGAATTGTCTCACCAGAAATATTCAGTATTCGAGGAAATTTGAAGAAATATTATATAAACATAATATGAACACAGTAGCACTGGCTACAAGGAACAGCTCAAACATTATTTCCCTCCACTGCCTGTAAGGAGTTTGTACGTTCTCCCCGTGACCACATGGGTTTCCCCCGGCTGCTCTGGTTTCCTCCCTCAGTCCTACTGGTTGGTAGGTTAATTGGTCATTGTAAATTGTCCGGTGATTAGGGTAGGATTAAATTGGTGGATTGGTGGATTGGTGCGGCTCGAAGGTCCGGAAGGGACTATTCCGCGCTGTATCTCAATCAATAAATAAACTAACATTTGGCATTTAGACTTTACTTTTGTACAACGTCACTCACCGCATTGTAAGAATTTTCAGAATGGCTTGGAATATCTTCCAAATTCACAGGATTGAGCATATTAAAGGGCACATATCCAACCTCATCAAGTTTGCTCTTCAGCTTCCACCATTGCTTGTTTTCCTCGACCACCTTCAGAGAGAGAGAGAATGGAGATCAATTTTAGATTAGTTTAGATTTTTCCAATTTCTGGAATTTCTTTTCTAATTGCTTTCCCTGCCTGTTCAGAGTGGTTCGGTTTGCTACAAGCCACATTAGTGGGGAACCTAGAATGGGAACCATGATCCTGACTGAATGGGAGTGTAGTGAAGGGAGAGTGAGACTGAAGTCTATGAACTAGTCATAAAATCCAAGGAAACCTTGAACAAAGCAATGGTCAGAAATGCAATAAGAGCAGATCAAATAAAGGGGTTTTGCATGGATATTTGTTTTATCAGAGGTCCAAGGAGAGAAAATGGAGAGTAAAGTCTCATGGTGGTCAAAACTGTTGTCCCATTTCTTCAACATTGGACCAATGAGGACAATGTCTGCTGGGAATGTTAATTCAAAAGGGATGTGTATCCACTCTTAGAGGTGTTAATAATCATATTTAGGAGAATTGAAAAATGAAACAAAACAGATGGGGAGAACTTTTCTGATGCATGACTTATAGCTGGAATGAATAGTTTGAAAAGAGGAAGCAGATGTAATCACAATAGTCAGAAGGAAACTGGAAATATGTTTGAAAATAGAATCTTCTAGGGTTCCAAGGATAGAAAGTGGAGTAAAATTAAAATAGAAAGTGCCTCAAAGAGTTGGAACAATCAAATAGTGATAGATCTTCATATTCCAAGTCCATAAATACACGTGGGTAGTGGCCCCATATGTCACTACTACAGGGCATGACGACCCTGCCTTACACGAGTCCCGGGCTCAGCTGGCTCTGGCTGACAATACCCGGTATAGGCCCCTACCCAGGGTTATGGATCCCACTGCCTTGTGGGTATGTTCGGGAGAAGAGAAGGCTAAGGAGTAAACCCTACACAAATCCGGAGTGGAGCCCCTAAGGCGGTTGGATGACGTATCACGTCACCGCCCGGCAGCTCCCACAGCCAAGCTGATGCCAAATGCACTGCTTCGCATTCCTTTGGACCACATCTGCGAGGCCGAGAGGGCGATCTTGATGTCTGGGCAGCTCAAGATCTCCATATTCATCGCCTAGGTCTGTCCCCTGGAACTGGGTGCATCCATTGTCTACTTAGACAGACGGAGCCATGAAATACATAAATGGACTACAAATTAGAAACTATATTTTGAAAATTTATCATAATATCTAGAGGTTGGAGGTGGAATATTGATTTCAAAACTTGATTTTAAATTTAAACCTTTCCAGCAATGTTTTAAGTTAAAACAATTGCTTTCAGCCCTGCAATTGGAATAAAATCAGGACAGTGACACCTAGTGGTCAGAGGACTTGGTGGCAGTAGACTAAAGTAACACCCACTTAACATTGCAATATCATCAACGGTGCAGTAAAAGAAAATCCTTTTTTACAGCAGTATCTTTGGGGTGTAGCAATTATTATTTGGAAATAATGACATTTGATCTTGAACGTATATAGTTTTGCAGGTCACTCTTTCAACGCACTTTTAAAAGAAATCTTGTGTTCTACCTATCCTTATTATTGCAGAATAGGTATACATTCTTTGACAGTCTGTCATGGGTTGGAACACATCACCAATTTAAAAAAAAATTGTACTAAAGTAGATTTTTTTGTACATCGTTAAAAAAGGGGTAAAATTGGTCTGCCTGTGATTAAAAGCACATGGACAGCAAAAGGGCAGCACATTTTCTAAAACACCTCTTCAGCGAGGGAGGAGAAGATGATGGCGCGACACAGCTTGCAGCGGCCACTCCAGTGGTGATGTCTGTTATCTGTCAAGTAGGGTGCTGTGCACAATCCTGATTTGATGGAGACAGACGTGAGAGCAAGGAGGAACATCTGGTGAAACTTCTGAAATGCCTGTTTCGCGGCTGCTGCTACTGTGTGATCCAGGATCTCCGGAGGGGAAGGCCCCGGGTCTTCGGCTTTGCTTGTTGCTCGGTGGTTGGGGCGGGGTTGAAGCATTGGCAGAGATGGTGCTTGGTGCTCAGTGCCGGAGGGCTGGTCAGAGGCTTGAAGTTTTCAGAGGGACTCAGAGTCAGCTGCGGTGGGGTGCTTCCAGGGTGCTGCATTGGCAAGTTTCTGGTGCTTCTGTCTGCGTGAGATGATGGGGCTAGCGGGACTTGAAACTTTTTTTTACCGTGCCCATGGTCTGCTCTTTATCAAATTACGGCATTGTTTTGCACTGTTGTAACTATGTTATAATTATGTGGTTTTGTCAGTTTTAGTCTTGGTTTGCCCTGTGTTTCTGTGATAACTTTCTGGAGGAACATTGTATCATTTTTCAGTGCATGCACTTCTAAATGACAATAAACGAGGACTGAGTGTCCTCATAATCTAATCTGTAGAGTTGACTGTCAAGTTGATGAGCCTCCTCTGAAGCTGATTTTACTAACATTGAGAGACTAATTTTGCCCCTTTAATGAGGTACAAAAATCTACTGGGATACAAGGTTGATTTTTCTAATAATGAATCTATGTAGGGATTTCCTCCATCACCAAAGCACTTCGGAACACCAAGACCACTAAGTTTGTCTGAAAGGAACTAACCAGCAAAAACTGTCTATGAGATTTCATGGTCTCTTTATCAGTTAAATGTTTTCACTGTATAGGAATAAGCCTTCTATTAAAAAATACAGTTTTGTGTTTGTCTCAGCTGGAACTTTTGCCACCATCATAGAGCCACATCCACGACCCAGACAGCATACTTTATACTTATACTTTATTGTCGCCAGACAATTGATACTAGAACGTACAATCATCATAGTGATATTTGATTCTGCGCTTCCTGCTCCCTGGATTACAAATCAATAGTAAATATTAAAAATTTAAATTATAAATCTTAAATAGAAAATAGAAAAATGGAAAGTAAAGTAGTGCAAAAAAAACCAAGATACAGGTCCGGATATTTGGAGGGTACGGCCCAGATCCGGGTCAGGATCCGTTCAGCAGTCTTATCACAGTTGGAAAGAAGCTGTTCCCAAATCTGGCCGTATGAGTCTTCAAGCTCCAATATGCCAATTTCTAAGCTTCTAAATTCTGAACTTACAAGTTTTTGAACATTGAGTAAAGGAGATGACTCATAAAGGAACAAACAACCCCATAAACAGAAGAGATAAACAGCAAACTGGGTAAGGGTGGAAATGGAGGAAGAAACAATAGAGGGTTGCATCTGAAAAAACATCATACAGGGAAGGGAAGAGGGAGGAGAGGAAGTGAAAGAAATGGATAGAAGATGGGAAAGTGAAATGATTGGAACCTGGCATGGGATAGGTAAGGGAATGGTAGATGAAATGAAGGAGTAATAGAAGGAATCAGGGAAAGGTAGGAGAGCTGTGAACCGTACTAGGGAGTGGTGAACTAGTTAGAATGCAGGCTGTAACAGAAAAATGATAATATTTGCATTTCTCTGCAGATCAATTTTCAAACTTTAGTATTTGCTGAGCCATGTTAGGATTAATTGAACGGTTCCCAGTTTCTATCTGGGAACCATTTTGAGAAAGCACACATGGTTGATTCTGGACCAGAGCACACTCTGATCTTTTGGTGACAGATGAGAAATCTTGGTGCTGTTGTGACCAAAGGAGACATGCCTAACCTTGTCTGTGTAGGCCAATAACAATCTGATCAACACCATTTACTGGCAGCACTCCCAGAAAGAACAGAGGCTCCTTCTCAGTAATCTTATGATTATAACCTTGTAATTGTTACCTCTTTTCAAGAATGTAAACACAGATTAAAGATAAGGCAGCAGACTAGCAGCTTTGATAAATGTAAAAACAAGGCCTGAATGAAATAATTAACAGTTCTACACAACACCAAATTAAAATGGAATATTTAGTAAACTGGCTTGATTTCCTGATTATAGGAAACTCAAGGAGAGGTGAGGTGAAGTATCAAAGATTATGGAGTAGGTAAACAGAGCTCCAACAATTGAATAAACACACCATATATTCTAGTAGTGCGTGTCTCAAAGACCAGATTTTTTACATTGAGTTGGCTGAACTTTCAAAGAGATTTTTCACGGTGCTCAACAGAAGTATATTCTAGTTAAAAGCAAGGACAGTAAGGGTGGGGAGCCAGAATAACTAAGGAAATAAAGGAAGGCATCAAACTAAAAGCTTGCATACAAAGTCGCCAAGAGTAGCGAGAAACTAGAAGATTGGGAAAACTTTAAAAAGCAACAAAGAACCACTAAGTGAGCAATAAAGAAAGGGAAGCTAGATTATGAAAATAAACTAGCACAAACTATAAAAATAGATAGTAAAAGTTATAATTATATAAAGCAGAAAAGGGTGGCTAAGGTGAACATGGGTCACTTGGAGGTTGAGAAGGGGGAATTGATATTGGTAATGAAGAAATGGCAGAGGCTTTGAATGACTATTTTGTGACGGTCTTCATGGTGGAGGACACTTCTAACATGCCAAAGAGAGATGCTATGGATGCGATGGGAGGTGAGGACCTCGATGTAATAGCTATCACTAAAGAGGTAGTGTGAGCAAACATGGGGCTGAAGATAGATAAGTCTCCGGGCCCTGCTGGAATGCATCCCATGGTACTAAAAGAAATGGCAGAAGTTATTTTGTAGGCTTTGGTGATAATTTACCAAAATTCACTGGACTCTGGGCATGTCCTAGTGGATTAGAAGATGGCGAATATCATGCCACTGTTCAAAAAAGGATGTAGGCAAAAGGCAGGTAACTATAGGCCAGTTAGTTTAACATCTGTAGTTGGGAAAATGCTTGAATCTATCATTAAAGAAGAAATAGTGAGGCATCTGGAAAGAAATGGATCCATCAGGCAGACACAGCATGGATTCAGCAAAGACAGGTCCTGTTTGATAAGCTTACTGGAATCTTTGAGAATATAACAAGTGCAGTGGATAGAGGGGAACAGATGAACGTTATTTACTTGGATTTCCAGAAGGCATTCAATAAGTTGCAGCATAAAAGGCTTATCAATAAGATAAAGATGCATAGAGTTGAGGGTGACATATTAGCATGGATAGAGGATTGGTTAACTAATAGAAAGCAGAGTGAATGGATATTTGGATGTTGCACTGGTTGGCAATCAGTGGTGAGTGGTGTGCCACAGCAGTCCGTGTTGGGCCTGCGACTGTTCACCATATATATTAATGATCTGGAAGAGGGGACGGAATGTAGTGTATCTAAGGTTGCCGATGATACTAAATTGAGTGGAAAAGCAAATTGTGCAGAAGATATGGAGAGTCTGCAGAGAGATATAGATAGGTTAAGTGAATGGGCAAGGGTCTGGCAGATGGAGTACAATGTTGGTAAATGTGAGGTCATCGACTTTGGAAGGAAGAATGAAAGAGTAGATAATTATTAAACTGGTAAAAAATTGCAGCATGCTGCTGTGCAGAGGGACTTGGGAGTGTTTGTGCATGAATCACAAAAGGTTGGTTTGCGGGTGCAGCAGGCTATCAAGATGGCAAAAGGAATGTTGGCCTTCATTGCTAGAGGGATTGTATTTAAGAGCAGGGAGGTTATGCTGCAACTATACAGGGTACTGGTGAGGCCGCATCTGGAGTACTGCATGCAGTTCTGGTCTCCTTACTTGAGGAAGGATATACTGGCTTTGAAGGTGGTGCAGAGGAGGTTCACCAAGTTAATTCGGATTGGTAAGGGTGTTAGACTACAAGGAGAGATAGGACTGGGACTTTACTCACTGGAATTCAGAAGAATGAGAGGAGATCTTATGGAAACATATCAAATTATGAAAGGGATAGATAAGATAGAGACAGGAAAGTTGTTTCCACTGGTAGGTGAGACTAGAACTAGGGGACATAGCCTCAGGATTCAAGGAGTAGATTTAGGGTGGAGATGAGGAAGAACTGCTTTTCACCAAGAGTGGTTAATCTATGGAATCCTCTGCCAGATGAAGTAGTGGAGGCTACCTCAGTAAATATATTTAAGACAAGGTTGGATAGATTTTTGCATAGTGGGGGAATTAAGGGTTATGGGTAAAAGGCAGATAGGTGGAGATGAGACCATGGCTAGGTCAGCCATGATCTTATTGAATGGCAGAGCAGGCTCGACGGGCCAGATGGCCTACTCCTGCTCCTATTTTTTATGCTCTTATGTTCTTAACTCAGCAGATGGGATGAACAATTGGTCCCAGTAGCTGTAAACCAGGAAAATTACTCCTAGGTGCTTTCTCCTGATGACTTTCACATATTAAATGGCCAAGTGGATAAGGTACAAGATAGTTTTCAGTTGGAATGCAACACAACAAGAGTCATAAATGTTTCCCTTGATTAGACGCAAAAAATAATTTAAGTTTTGTTAAAATACATGCATACATCTGAAAATAACATATAGGGAATACTTTCTCACCTCCAATATTTCATCCTTTAGGACAGAGAGTTCACTGGCATTCCTTGCGACAAAGTCATACATTATCTGAACATATTTCTTCAGTTGTGGAACTCCTTGTGCCTCATAATTTCTAGAGGGGAAAAAGTAACAAACAATTCTGGTCATTGCACAAGAAATTCAATTGTAGCCATGCAGTCATTATAGCAAAAGGGAATTGCAATGTAGACGACCTGGAGGTATCTTTCTGACTGTGCTGGAAACACCTGTTGACTTTATAGAACATAATGGCCCACAATGTTGTGCCGACCCTCAAACCCTGCCTCCCATATAAGCCCCCACCTTAGATTCCTCCATATACCTGTCCAGTAGTCTCTTAAACTTCACTAGTGTATCTGCCTCCACCACTGACTCAGGCAGTGCATTCCAAACACAAACCACTCTCTGAGTAAAAAAACCTTCCTCTAATATCCTCCTTGAACTTCTCACCCCTTACCTTAAAGCCATGTCCTCTTGTATTGAGCAGTGGCGCCCTGGGGAAGAGGCGCTGGCCGTCGACTCTATCTATTCCTCTTATTATCTTGTACACCTCTATCATGTCTCCTCTCATCCTCCTTCTCTCCAAAGAGTAAAGCCCTAGCTCCTTTAATCTCTGATCATAATGCATACTTTCTAAACCAGGCAGCATCCTGGTAAATCTCCTCTGTACCCTTTCCAATGCTTCCACATCCTTCCTATAGTGAGGCGACCAGAACTGGACACAGTACTCCAAGTGTGGCCTAACCAGAGTTTTATAGAGCTGCATCATTACATCACGACTCTTAAACTCTATCCCTCGACTTATGAAAGCTAACACTCCATAAGCTTTCTTAACTACCCGATCCACCTGTGAGGCAACTTTCAGGGATCTGTGGACATGTACCCCGAGATCCCTCTGCTCCTCCACACTACCAGGTATCCTGCCATTTACTTTGTACTCTGCCTTGGAGTTTGTCCTTCCAAAGTGTACCACCTCACACTTCTCTGGGTTGAACTCCATCTGCCACTTCTCAGCCCACTTCTGCATCCTGTCAATGTCTCTCTGCAATCTTTGACAATCCTCTACACTATCTACAACACCACCAACCTTTGTGTCATCTGCAAACTTGCCAACTCACCCTTCTACCCCCACATCCAGGTCGTTAATAAAAATCACAAAAAGTAGAGGTCCCAGAACAGATCCTTGTGGGACACCACTAGTCACAATCCTCCAATCTGAATGTACTCCCTCCACCACCACCCTCTGCCTTCTGCAGGCAAGCCAATTCTGAATCCACCTGGCCAAACTTCCCTGGATCCCATGCCTTCTAACTTTCTGAATAAACCTACCATGTGGAACCTTGTCAAATGCCTTACTAAAATCCATATAGATCACATCCACTATACTACCCTCATCTATATGCCTGGTCACCTCCTCAAAGAACTCTATCAGGCTTGTTAGACATGATCTGCCCTTCACAAAGCCATGCTGACTGTCCCTGATCAGACCATGATTCTCTAAATGCCTATAGATCCTATCTCTAAGAATCCTTTCCAACAGCTTTCCCACCACAGACGTAAGACTCACTGGTCTATAATTACCCGGACTATTCCTACTACCTTTTTTGAACAAGGGAACAACATTCACCTCCCTCCAATCCTCCGGTACCATTCCCGTGGACAACGAGGACATAAAGATCCTAGCCAGAGGCTCAGCAATCTCTTCTCTCGCCTCGGGGAGCAGCCTGGGGAATATTCCATCAGGCCCCGGGGACTTATCTATCCTAATGTATTTTAACAACTCCAACACAACACCTCCTCTCCCTTAATATCAATGTGCTGCAGAACATCAACCTCACTCATATTGTCCTCACCATCATCAAGTTCCCTCTCATTGGTGAATACTGAAGAGAAGTATACATTGAGGACCTCGCTCACTTCCACAGCCTCCAGGCACATCTTCCCAACCTTTATCTCTAATCAGTCCTACCTTCACTCCTGTCATCCTTTTGTTCTTCACATAATTGAAGAATGCCTTGGGGTTTTCCTTTACCCTACTCGCCAAGGCCTTCTCATGCCCCCTTCATGCTCTTCTCAGCCCCTTCTTAAGCTCCTTTCTTGCTTCCCTATATTCCTCAATAGACCCATCTGATCCTTGCTTCCTAAACCTCATGTATGCTGCCTTCTTCCACCTGACTAGATTTTCCACCTCACTTGTCACCCATGGTTCCTTCACCCTACCATTCTTTATCTTCCTCACCGAGACAAATTTATCCCTTACATCCTGCAAGAGATCTCTAAACATCAACCACATGTCCATAGTACATTTCCCTGCAAAAACATCATCCCAATTCACACCCGCAAGTTCTAACCTTTGAGCCTCATAATTTGCCTTTCCCCAATTAAAAATTTTCCTGTCCTCTTTGATTCTATCCTTTTCCATGATAATTATAAAGGCCAGGGAGCAGTGGTCACTGTCCCCCAGATGCTCACCCACTGAGAGATCTGTGACCTGACCCAGTTCATTACCTAGTACTAGATCTAGTATGGCATTCCCCCTGGTCGGCCTGTCCACATACTGTGACAGGAATCCATCCTGGACACACTTAACAAACTCTGCCCCATCTAAACCCTTGGAACTAATCAGGTGCCAATCAATATTAGGGAAGTTAAAGTCACCCATAATAACAACCCTGTTATTTTTGCATCTTTCCAAAATCTGCCTCCCAATCTGCTCCTCTGTATCTCTGCTGCTACCAGGGGACCTATAGAATACCCCCAGTAGAGTAACTGCTCCCTTTCTGTTCCTGACTTCCACCCATATTGACTCAAAAGAGGATCCTGCTACATTACCCACCCTTTCTGTAGCTGTAATAGTATCCCTGACCAGTAATGCCACCCCTCCTCCCCTTTTTCCGCCCTCTCTATCCCTTTTAAAGCACTGAAATCCAGGAATATTGAGAATCCATTCCTGCCCTGGTGCCAGCCAAGTCTCTGTAATGGCCACTACATCATAATTCCATGTATGTATCCAAGCTCTCAGTTCATCACCTTTGTTCCTGATGCTTCCTGCATTGAGATACACACATTTCAGCCCTTCTACATTACTGTCTTTACACCATTTATTCTGCTTCTCTTTCCTCAAAGCCTCTCTGTATGTTAGATCTGGCTTTACTCCATGCACTTCTTTCACTGCTCTATCGCTCTGGGTCCCATCCCCCTCGCAAATTAGTTTAAACCTTCCCGAACCATGCTAGCAAACCTACCTGCAAGGATATTTCTCCCCCTTGAGTTCAGGTGCAACCCATCCAATCTGTACAGGTCCCACCTTCCCCAGAAGAGATCCCAATGATCTAAAAATCTAAAACCTTGCTCCCTGCACCAACTCCTCAGCCACGCATTCAACTGCCATCTCCTCCAATTCTTACCGTCACTGTCACGTAGCACTGGCGGCAATCCTGAGAACGTTACCCTTGAGGTCCTGTTCTTCAGCCTTCTGCCTAATTCCCAAAACTCACACTTCAGGACCTCATCCCTCTTCCTGCCTATGTCGTTGGTCCCAACATGTATCACGACTTCTGGTTGCTTTCCCTCTCGTACCAGGATGTCGTGCACTCGGTCAGAGACATCCCGGACCCTGGCACCCGGGAGGCAACAAACCATGCGGGTGTCCTTCTCACGTCCTCAAAATCTCCTGTCTGCTCCCCTGACTATAGAGTCTCCAATGACAACAGCTCTCCTCTTCTCCGTCCCATCCTTCTGCACCACAGTGCCGGAGGCCCTGCCACCGTGGCTCACACCTGCTTGGTCGTCCCCGCCAACAGTATCCAGGACTGTAAACTTATTATTCAGGTAAATGGCTACAGGGGTGCTCTGCACTACCTGTCTGCTCACCTTCGCTTTCCCCCCTCTGACTGTCACCCAACGACCTGCTTCCGACAGCCTAGGTGTGACTACCTCTCTGTAGCTCTCATCAATGACTGCCTCATTCTCCCTTATGAGTTGAAGGTCATCCAGCTCCTGCTCCAGATTCCTTACACAGTCTTCCAGATCGCCCAGCCATATGCACTTCTGGCAGATGTGACTCTGCGGGAGAGGGGCGTTCCCCCAAGACTGCCACATCTCACATAAGAGGCACATCACCGTCTCAGGAGACATTGTAAAAACTAACTGCAAGCTAGCTTGTCCTCCACCTCTTCTCGTCAAAGCCTCAAAGCTCCACTCCTTCACTGGCCCACTCACGCTCTGGCCACTTTCCACTGGCCGCTTTGCTTGAGCTATCCCTCTGTTTATCTGTTTGAGCTTTTCAAAATGTTTGGTCACCTGACCTCGACTGCCCAATCAGCTGCTTTCTGCTGAGTCTGAGCTATTCAAATCTTGATTGTCTAATCAACGGCTTTCTGCTGATCTATTCAAATCTTGATTGACTTGATTGCATAGACCAACTGCCAAAGCTGCCAGAATCTTTCGAGTCAAAGCCTCAAAGCTCCACTCCTTCACTGGCCCACTCACGCTCTGGCCGCTTTCCTATTATCTATTATTCTGCCTGATATTATTTTCAACAACAGTGATAGACAACAAATTATGTAAAAATTTAGTTGCAATATTCAGACATTTCCTCATATGTGCCCTGTGATTTCTTTCTGTTTCTTCCCTGCTGCTGCGTTTTGAGGCAAGCCTCCATCAGGGTACATGAACTGCAGATTATTGCAAGGAGACGAAATAAGTAATGTCCAGAGAAAGAAATATTCTCATGAGTGTAGATTTTTGCCAATCAAAATATCTTAGGAAGCAACCAGTAATGGAAACATTCCAAATAACCATGGTGAAAGAAACGTCCTCCCACTCTTGAATTCAAACATACTTTTACCATGCTTATGCTTAACCTTTGTGTAATTTTGAATAAATTTGCTTAATTTAAATATATGCTTTTCAGGGATTCCGGTGACATATTTTCAAATTAATGTTGTTATGTGAGTTCTTTAATCTAATAACATCTTACATGAATCACCTTTCTGTTTGACTTATGAACTCTTATCTCAGACTTCTACATGTGATACTTTGCTACAATTGTAATTATTGAAAAAAAGAGTTAAATAAACAAGCAAGCATCAAATTAGCAAGTAATTTTTTTTTATCTGATAAGCTACCTGAGTCAAATTTCTAGTTATGTGTACTATTTTATACCATCCTGTATTGACTAAAATGAGGATTGACACATAGTCAAATGCAATAGAATTTTCCTGCTGTGATCTTCAGATGTGTCATTCATCAGTAATACTACTCACAGATTAATGTTCCTTATAAGAACATATCACCTGTGTGTAAGGTCATTATCCTGATAATGCACCAATGAAGCTTTATAATTTCAAAACAAAAAAAACCAGAGAACTTCAATGCACTTTTCCATAAAGTAGTCTTGTAATTTTATCTATTACCAAAAGAATGAAATGTGACTGCTGCACTTTGCTCCAGATTTCTATTTCTTAATTATAGTGTAAATACAAATATTATTATGAGTACAATTATCATATATTTGATCCATTGCACTCCTTTCCCTTCCCCTCATAGTAAATCACCAAACTCAGGTCCTTGTGGGTCACAACTCCTTTTGCAACTGGATCCCTGACTTCCAGGCCAACAAACCACAATCAATAAGAATAGGAAGCAACACCTCCACAACAATTATTCTGAACACTGGTGCACCACAAGATTATGCCCTCAATTCCCTACTCCCTGTACACTCATGACTGGATGGCAGATTCTGCTCTAATGCCATCTGCAAATTTGCAGATGATACCACTGTAGTGAGCCTGTCATGGTCCGGATCGGGTTCCCTTTAAATTTACTTTGTTTGTGTTACGATCCGGACCGTTGTCTCCCTGTTTCCCTTTGGTTCCCTGTTTTCCCGTGTCCCTCGGGCTTGGTGATTAGAGGCAATTTACTCTCGGCTGAACTGGCAGTTTATAAGTCTCCGGCTTTCAGCCATTCGGCAGAGAGAGATACAAAGTCACCGAAGGTAGTGCGAGCCAATATCATCTGGCCGCAGCTAACTCAGTTTCTTGCCGGAGCAAGCCTAGTCTCCTCCTGAAGCAAGTGCCAGCAAGCCGCCTTCCCTTGCCAGAGCGTGTCGGTCAAAGTTAACCTGCCGGGGTGAGTCAAGAGCTCGCCGCAGCTCGGAGCATACTTGTGCCCAGTTATAGTACTGTCCATCGTTGTGTGGTCTCCGTATCCATGTCCTGCATCTAAAAGGGCCGGCCCTGTACCCTGGAAGGGTCCTGACCCTGTGTCAAGAAGAGTCCCGACTCCGTCCTGTGTCTGTGGAGGATTCCCGGCTCGATGTTCTAAGTCCTGTGTCTGAGTCTGTCCAATGAATAAGAAGAGACCCTGGCTCCAGAGGTGTCAAGTACTGAGTCCTGGCTCTGGAGGTTTCAAGTACCGAGTCCTGGCTCAGACCTTTAGTCCCAGCCTAGTCCAGGGCCTGAGTTCTTGTCCATTATGCTATTCCCGCTTCTGCCTTGCTCTCCTCGTAACGAGCAATAAACTCAATTTAGTTAACCTCACAAGACGTGTTTGTGTCTTGCATTTGGGTCCACCCCCGCTCCCAGCGCCCCCTTGTGACAGAGCCATTTCCCAAACACTGATGATTCTGAGGGCAGGAAGGAAATACAGAGGTCAGTAAAATAGTGTCATGTTTACAGGTCTTGTCTGCATCAATGGTGCTGAGACTGAGAGTGTTGAGAGATTCAAGTTCCGAGGAAAGAACATCACCAATAACCGATCCTGTTCTAAACCATGTCAACGTCACGGCCAAGCAAGTTCACCAAAGCCTTTACTTCCTCAGGAGACTAAAGAAATTTGACAAGTTCCCTGATAATCTTACCAAGTTTTATTAATACATTATAGAAAGAATCTTATCTGGATGCATCATGGCTTGGTAAGACAACTGGTCTGCACATGGCCACAACAAACTGCAGAGAGCTGTAGACACAGCTGTGCACATCACAGAAACCAGCCTCCCCTCCATGAACTTCTTCCTGCCTCAGTAAAGTATCTAGCATAATCCAAGAGCCACCCACCCTGCACATTCTCTCTTCTCCCCTCTTCCATTGGGCAGGAGATACAACATCCTGAGAGCACGTACTATCAGGCTCGAGGACAGCTTGATCCTGCTGTTCTAATACTATTAGATGGTTCCCTAATGTGATAAGATGAATTATTGACCTCACAATCTACCCCATTATGATCTTGCATCTTATATTTTCCCTGCACTGCACTTTCTCTGTAGCTGTTACACTTCACTCTGCATTGTTATTGTTTTACCTTGTTCTATCTCAGTGCACAGTGTAATGATTTAATCTGTATGAACAGTCTGCAAGAGACAAGTTTTTCACTGTCTCTTACATGTGACAATAATAAACTGATACCAGTAATTCATAACTTTTTAACATAACTGTTGACAAACAATTTGATTTAGATGAAATAACTAAGTGTCGGTGCTGACCACCGTGTGATTAGATGAAATGAGCATATGCGCTTTACAAATCAACCCAAAAATGATGGCAGTCTCTTGCTGAGAGCGGTTCTCAGTTGCTTGTGATTTAGTGAGATATCCCATGCTGAGCCAAAATCCTGTTTGTTCTTGACATACAATTTAGCAATTGTGATCAAGGATCCTGTGCGATTTTCGATTCTGATGCTCACACTAACTTAATTCAACATAGATCTGATCTACACAGCTTACTGCTAGTCAGGAACAGCCCAGTTATCACATTAAAAATATTTTGACTGAATCAATAACAACCAAATTAATGTTTCATTTCAATCAGCATATTACTTAAGTTCATTATCTGATCATTGCACAGGTATTTCAGAGCTGTGGACAATTGTTTTTTAGCTGCAGGAAAGCAGTAACATGCAAAGCACCAACAATAAATGCTGCTGAATTATCCAAGCCCAGCCACCATTAAATATACAGCAAATTATAATCTTACTGTAAAAAAACAGACATCATTTTTTTGGGCAAACTGACAAAGCAAAAATTACATTTGCCAATATGAGAGTAGCATATTTCCAATGGGATCCATCCAGACTGGTAGATTGTTTTTGTGTGAGATATGGTGACTTCCTCACTTCGTCTCCTTTTGATTATGCATGGTGTAATGGCAGTTTGTATGAACTGTCACCAAGAGGGTGTCTCACTAACTGCTATAAGTTTCTGCCATTTCTGTTCAGTCACAAATGACTTGATTGCCTTTGACACAACTATATTGTATATTGATGTTAAAGAGTCATCGAACAACGGTTCACAGAAAAGGGCCACCAAATCAGTGCTGACCATCAAGCACTCACTTTTAAATTAATCCTATCCTGAACCTTTTTATTTTTCTCCATATTTCCATCAAAACCTTCAGATTCCACCAATCACTTGAACACTAGGTGCAACTTATGTTGGGCAATAAATCCATCAGCTTGCATGCTTTTGGGGCATGGGAGAAAACTAGAGCACCCAGACAAAACCATATGGTCACAGACAGAATGTGTGGACTCCACGCTGACAGTACCAGAGGTCAAGACTGAACTGCATTGTTGGCCTGTGATGCAGAGCTCTGCTAGCTACATCACTGAACTGAGCTTCAGTACTTTGTGCAGGGATCTACAGATCTGAGGAGAAGCAGACCAGCAATAACACATTCTTTTTCAGGCAGTTCCTTGGAATTGAGTATGACCTGGGGGGCCCACACCTGATTTCTGGGTGCTGAAGTGGTTGATGAAGCCAATGTAGGATCTACTGATTACCACAATAGAAACGAAAGGGTGGACAGATGGATCATTTGGGAACCTCACACTTCTCTCACCATTTACTCTGGGCTTTTGGCACAGGTTCTCATGAATCATTTGGGGATGACATATGTTTTCTAGAAGGCTTCGAGAAGATCCTTGAATCATTTCTGTCCCTTTATTATCTTGTGCTGTGTTAAAGTGTCTATTATGGGAGGCTGATGTCAGGCATTTTCACAATGTGGCCTCATCAATAGTGCTTGGTGGGTTTCATTAGCGTGTATTTGCTGTAGATATTTGTCCAGACACTAGAGGGGATGCTGATGTTGGCTTGTTAATCCTGTCAGTGGATTTGGAGTTTTCTGTGGAGACAGTATTATTGATATCTCTGCAGTGTCTGAAATGCCTGTTGTACCTTGTCAAACATCCAGAAGTAAACAGAAAAACAACACTTCCTGCTGTCAGGTAGACTATGAGCAATGTGTTGGTCATGATATTCATGCACCATTTTCCTTGGAAGGCCAAAGGCTATGCTGGCTTAATTAAATGAAGATACAGAAAAAAGTCAAAATAGAAAATATGGATAAATGTCTGCTTATGAAAGTCCAGATCACTCCCTGGATAGGTTTGACTAGCTGCAGGTTTAAAATGGCAGCTGAACTTGACTTTATCTTTGGTTTCTCAGTGATCAACCATATTCCAGAGCAAGTAAACCATTTATAACCTAATAAACTTCAGGAAACTGAGAACAGGATTCAATAAATGTTGACTGATTCTTTCTTTCTTTGTTTATTCCAAATAGTTCAGAATTCACATGTAATTCGATTCAGAAGTGAAAATAATTGCAAACATGCAATCTCCAAGCAGAGCTCTCTACCTTTTGCGTTTACTGGTACAAGGCCAGTAATTATAGGCCAATAGGTGGCAGTAAAAGATCTCTACGCTTCTAGTTCCTGCTACTGCCATCCTTGGAAAAGCAAGTCATTGCTGGCAGGGAACTCTCACCATTCATCTTACCACAAAGGCCATAAGCTACTGCCACCAGCAAGATTTCAATGAAAGAGTATATGAAGAAAAACACAATGTCCTATTTCCAATTGATATAGATGCTCAACAAAGGACTGCTGTCTGCTTCAGTAATATTTTATATTTTGATTCCCAAAGGACATTGTGACTCTGTCCAAATCATGGCCAGTTAACGTCTAGGTGTCATGAATGGGGCAGGGTCAGGTCCCTTTCTGGAATGGAATGATATAAACTGATAAATTTTATTCTGTTGCATATCAATGATGCTATGAAAGATGTTACAGAATATCACCTGCGCTTTACCATTGGTTCCTCAGTGCATGGTGCATGTTAACACTCAGGCAGTCACTACGGAACTCAGTACCACCCAATGGATGTCGGACCATGACCGATCTCTACAAATCACAGACCACTCATACAGACACAGACTCTCACCATAAATCTGACGTCCAATTCACTAAAATTAACAGGGAATCTTTCTGAATTGGTTTCTGCCTTTGTACTTTGGTTAAGGTAGTAAAACCTTTCATCTCTTGATGGGTCTCCCTTGGGATCTCTACCGTTATCATCCCACCCGTCAGCTGATGCCAGCTGGTGGTGTAGGGGCATCCGCACCGGACTTCAAGGTGCGTGGTCTCCAGTTCAAATCCGGCCAGGTCCTTGTACACTTTCCATCCGTGCTGGGTTGAGCATCGAGCTGGCCATTTGGCCTCATAAAAATACAAACAAAAATGCGAGAGGAATGGCAAGGTTGCCACCCGATGTGCATGGAAAGGATCAACAACGACAGCCTTAGCTGCTGTTGATTCACCCTCCCTGATGCAAGAACTCAATGTTGAGGTGCTGATTCCTTTCCTTACTAATATGTCAACTTAAAATAAAAACAGAAATTTAATGCACCATCCCAGAACCCTTGCCGTGTTTTAGTCCCCAGTCACTTCAGGATTACAAATATTCCCTTCTTATTTAGAACTGAACTCTGTAGGACCAAGACCCTCTACCCTACATTAATGAGTGAGAGTGCAGCAGATATTTAAATTCAATTATGTCAATATATTCATAATTTAAAATAAGCAGAATTCAACTGGAAATAGAAGATTTGAGACTGGAAAGCTGTAATACAGGACAATGGATCACAGAGTTTTCACTTACAGCTTTGCTGTGAAATTTTAATGCAATTAATACTATACCCAGCAGAAGGAAGGGGAATAAGCATTGTACCATTTCTCCACAGCATGTTAATACCAGTTACCTATCTACTGGCTGACTAGCACTCTGCTTATAAGCTTCTGATGCGATATTCTGGTCACCAATCAGGCCTCTTTTGAAGGACGTGTTACCATATTCGTACCCATTCCGTGGAGGGAAGCAGGGCGCCACTGCTTGCTGGAAGACAAAAGTAGCAGAACAATGTTAAGAATACTGTATTTGCCTGCATAAATACTGTATTTGCCTGTTTCCATGCTGTAATTGTTATATGTTATATTTATGTTATATGTTATAAAAGTGACAGTAACTCAAATAACCACACATTACAACAGAGATGTGCAGAAGAACACCTTTGAATGCACAGGTCGATTCTTAAAGTGGATGGACTACAGCAGCAGAAGGCCGTGAACATACACTCAATGGCCACTTTATTAAGTACAGAATGTACCTTAAGGAAGGATGGAGAGCAAGGTGTCTCCCAGTGGAGGTTGGTTGTAGGGGATTCATAGCCCGTTCTTTAGTTAGAGCCTTCAGCATTTTGGACATCGAGGGAGAGAGGAAGAGGCGAGCCATCTGCAGTACCACCGATGCAGCAGAGAGGGCCTCAAGATGGCTGTGGCTCAAAAGAGGGGAGCCATGGAGTCATAAGTAGCTAGCCATCTGGACACAAGCTGGGGTCTGATCAGCCCCGGCTGGGTCACCTGGAGGAGGTTGTATGATGTTGAAAGACCCGAAACACCCAATGATTCCAGGAACATCACTGAAGATGTGTCCAGAAGCATCAATAGATGTATGTACACAGGCAGCATGGTGTTACTTTTGTGTTGCTTGTGCAAAAATCCTAAAACTAAAATTACATATCAGAAATATTTCTTTTGGGTTCTTTTTCTTTGTTGCCTCAAGCTATGGAAAAAGTAAGTAAAGGCTCTGAAGTGTTGGAAACATTAAGTAAATATCCATATGAAAAAGACAAAATCTTGAACTCAAATCAAAATTCAACTCAACGATGCTGTCTTGGTTTTGACAAAGAATGACAAGTTCATGCAAAAAGATGAACAAACAGATATTTTATCACCTATAAGGTGCTCAACTATTAGAAACAACTAGACTCAGTCAATAGAGGCTTAAGAGACTGCAGATGCGGAAAATCTGGAGTAATGCACAAAGAGCTGAAGGAACTCAATGGATCAGGCAAAAAAGGTCAGCTAACATTTCAGATCAAGAGGGGAGGTAGCCATATAAAAAAGTGGACAGAATGTGTGGAGCAAGACCTGTAAGGTGATAGGTGGACCGAAGTGAGGGAAGGGGAAGATGGGGAAGATTGGGAATGATGTAAGAAGCTGGGTGGGGCCACCAAATGCACTTTGAGTAAAATGAATAATAAGTTAGTATTAAGTTTTCTTGCAGATTCATTCTGGGAAGTTTATTCAATTCTTTCTGAAAATTGATGAATCCAAATTTGGATTTCCACAGTCATTGTTGTAAATATACAGAACCTGGAGGCTGAACAATAACATTTAATACATGCAAATAAGAAACTAGTTTCGTATTAAACAAATTTATCTGGTATTGTTGTAAGTAAGTACACTGTAAAACACTGCAATACACACAAAGAGTTAACTAGGAATATTACCCCACCTCCATTGAAGCTCGCCTTACTTCCTCCTGTCTGCGTGGTGTATCTGTTGTGGCCTCTGTTCCCTGATGTGCATCTAGTTCCCAAGGTACTCCACGGAAATTTTCTAGAGGTGGCTCCCAGCCATTTCTAAACTTTGGCACATATGGGGGAACATGGTGGTCCCTTGGCCAATCAGCTCTGAATGAAAGGGAACATGACCTTTGATTATTAGATCCTGAACAGGCAGTATACTTGTCTTTAAATGACACACTTGTCTTTAAATTCACCACAGAAATATTTCAACCATTTTCATTCTTACATCTGCATCAAAATAAGTAATACTAGTATTAATGGCAGATACATTGTAAACCGTCAAGATACAAAAGAAACAACACTCAAGGTACTCTTGGTTACTCTGTCACTATACCTCGAAAAATAATTTTGAAATTTTTACTTTCACACCGCAGAAGGTTTCAAAGTACTTCACTGTCAATAAATTACTTTTGAAGTGTCAGTAATATTATTTGACAATAGGTGGCTGCAAGTTTGTATCCAGCACAGTATCACCAAGATTCACAGTGTAGAATTTTTACCTTCAAACTGTTTTCACACAGCTAATCTCACACTTACTGAGCTGATTTGCATTGTGGGTTTCTATCCACAGATAGCACAGGTTATATCAAACTTAGGAGAGGAGGCAGGCTCATATTTGTGAGGCAGCTGCTTTGCTATCAGTACCAATACCTCCTTCAGTTTCTCTAATCCACATATTCAGACATACAATATATTTCTATTGTCTATATCTTTATTTGTCCTGTACATTATACTTGACACTTCTCGTCATATTTTCATAAATTGCTTCTAGAATCAATTTCTTCTCTATTTAGTGCACTTTACAAGTTTTATCTCTGCATTTTTATATATATAATACAAATGAAGCAAATGCAATTTAGTGATTCACAGGAGTTCTGGGTGAAATACTGAAACCAACAACAGGTGAGAAATGATATCGGCAGCCACGGGTGAACTATGCCCTTTTTCTCACAATAAACCTATTTTGATGTTTCAGCCTGAGAACAAAGTGCTGTATTACAGGCATTGCTCTGCAGAGGGTACTACTGCACTGATTTTTATGAACATATAAGTGCCAAGGTGAAGCATATATGATGGAAATCTAAAACAGAGTAGCAAATATTGAATATATTACAGAAATCAATCTCAGTGAGAGGAACAGATAATGTTTCTGTTGTGATGTAGTTGTTTATCTGGTGTAATTTTACCATTTTGCTATTAAAGAACTTTAACACTCCAGCATCAGATGTACAGATGTGAGTATACCCTCAGGTTTGCTTGTCTTAAGGCATTAAGTAATATAATATCACTTTAGGTTTACATAACATTTCATATATTATTTATTCTGGTTATGTAAAATTTGAGAACAACTCTGATTACTGAAGTACTAGTATACGATTTCCTGCAAGCATCTAACTGACAACATGGCTGGTATACTTTATGCATAAATGCACAAGCTTTTGCAGGAAATAGTTCACGAGTACTTCAATAACTAAAGTGTCTGAAGATTAAAACTGCAGATGCTGGAAATCTGGAAATGCTGGCCATGCACGTCTGTAGGGAAAGAAACATGGGCTTCAAATCAAAAACCCTTCATAAAAAGTGGAGAAAGATCTGGGGGAAGTGACTTCAACCTGAATTATTAACTCACTTTCTCTTTCTGCATGTCCTACTGAGCATTTCCAGCAGTTTCCTGGTCTTTTTAGTTTTGTTGAATTGACTGTCCTATTTTGAACTGAATTATTTTACGCCCTGTATGTCACTACTACAGGGCGTGACGACCCTGCCTTACACGAGTCCCAGGCTCAGCTGGCTCCGGCTGACAGTGTCCGGTATGGGCCTCTATCCACTGCCTTGTGAGTATCTTCGGGAGAAGAGAAGGCTAAGGAGTAAACCCTACACAAATCCGGAGTGGAGCGCCTAAGGTGGTTGGATGATGTATCACGTCACATCCCGGCAGCTCCTGCAGCCAAGCTGATGCCAAATGTACAGCTTCACATTCCTTTGGGCCACACCCGCGAGGCCGAGCGAGGGATCTTGATGTCTGGGCAGCCCAGGATCTCCATATTCATCGCCCAGGTCTGCGCCCCGGAACGGGCTCATCCATCGTCTACTTAGACAGATGGAGCCATGAAGTGAATTTTGAACGGAACCACTCGGGTCATATGCTGAGTTGGTTATGCCCTTCTGGCCAACAACAGATGAGCTGCAGTTGATTATTGATACAAGCGGAGATGAGACAAAAGTTTACGGTTCTTACGTCTAATTAGTAACATTGTTCGAGGTATAGTGATGAGGTGGAGACAGGGGTAGGGTGAAACATAGACTTTGCTCAAGCAGAAAGCTGCAATTTCCATTACTGATATAATGGAAACATTCCTTAAATGGAGGAAATACCAGCCACAGTCATGGAATGGATAACCTGGTGAGTCACAGAATTTCATACCTTATCAGATCACTGGTGGATTGACCCTGGAATGGTTGTGAGTTTTTATAGGGTTCAGTTGGTGGCACAGAGCAAAAAGAGAAATGGGATGTTATCCCAGTGGAAAAGGTATCAGAGGCCATATTACAGATGGTTTCAATAGGTCCGGGGTCATTAAGCATCCTCCTGTTTGTAGGTTCTGCTAAAATTGTGGCTTTGACACCAGACATCTGGCCGAAAGTATTTCCCCACTGATATATAATCATTTGTTTAGATTCATTTAGATGGGACCTGCTCCATCTACAGCTGATTATCCATCAACTCCAATCCTGGAGTCCTTCCTACACTTTGTAGGACCAGAAGTTTGAAGATTCCATGATTAGCTAACGCTACATTGCCTATCAACATATACTTCTAATTCTCCATCCCAGACTCTCTATAAAGCATATTGTCTGGATCTAAAGTTCAGAATCTAAAGCATTGACAGATTCATAAACACAAGAGACACAAGAGACTCTACACATGTTGGAAATCTGAAGCAACACACATAAAATGCTGGAGGAACTAAGCAAATCAGGCAGCATCTATGGAAGGAAATAAGCACTCAACATTTTGGGTCAAGACTCCTTATCAAGACTGGACAGAAATAGGGCTAAAACTGGAGAGAGAGGGGAAGAAGTATAGAGGGACAGGGGAGAAATAACCGGAAGTTAGAGAAGTCGATGTACATGCCATCAGGTTGGATGCTACCTAGATGGAATATCAGGTGTTGTTCCTCCAGCCTGAGTTTGGCCTCAACAGGACAGAAGGGGAGACCATGGTCAGACATGTCAGAATGGAAATATAATTGAAATGGGAAGGCACTAGGAGATCCTAGCTTTTGCAGTGGACAGAACAAATGTGCTCAATAAAGTGAGCATTGCCTCACTTGGAAGGACTCCTTGGGGCCCTGAATGTGGTGAGACATCAGGTCCCACTTGCAGGAATAAGTGCCAGAAGCAAAATTAATGTGGAGGGACAAGTAGACAAAGGAGTCACATAGAAAGCGATCGCAATGCGAAGTGGAGAGCGGGGGGAGGGAAAGATCTGCTTAGTGGTAGGATCCCATTGGAGCTGGTGGAAGTTTTGGAGAGTAATGTGCTGGATAGGGAGACCAATGGGTTGCTAGCTAAAGATAAGGAGAAACCTATCCTTGTTATGATGATGGAAGGATGGGGTGAGGGCAGATGTGCGGGAAATGGAGGTAAGGGCAGCATCGATGATGGTGGAAGGGAAATCCCACTCTTTAAAAAGAAGAAGGCATTTCAAATGTTCTAAAATGGAAAGTCTCACCCTGAGAACAGATGTGGTGGAAGTGGAGGAGCTGAGCGAAGGGAATAGCATTTTTAAAACTGACGAGGTGGGAAGAGGTATAGTTAGAGTCAGTAGGTTTGTGAAAGATGACAATGGGTAGTCTGTCTCCAGAAACGTCACCCTCTGCTGATTGAGGCAGATTTATTTTGGCATGGGCATGGAGCAAGATATAGGGGATGGGACCCTGACAGAAACAAAACTGTAGCCATCCATTCGGAAGTATTATATGCGCCATTGAATTTAGCTGAAAGTTCAGTCATAAAAAGTTGTGTAAATTCTTTATTGTTTTTCTGGAGCCCACATTCAAGTGGTAGCTAGGTGAAGCAATTCTGCAATGTTACTTGCTCAGTCAGCCTGTGTGCTGAAGCAAGAATAGTCCCAGTACTGAACTGCATTCACACAGTAAACCTGGTTTAAACATTTATAAACAATATGCCTTAACAGCAGTTTTTGCAGAAAGCTGCATGTTGCATTCTATTTTTAGGTTAAAAATCAGTCTTAATTTATCTCTCAAATTATAAGTTTCCAAACTGATACCTTTGGATTATGGATTTATGAGAAGAGGTTTATTTTGAAATAGCAATATTGAATATTTGTCACTGCCTCATGGAAGCTGTTAATGTCTGCAAATAAGTCCCTAGAAATGTGTTATTACTCACAGGGTTTGTCAATTGCCAATTTCTGCAAATAAGATGGATATTTTCCCTGGGAAGAACAAGAAGTTATTGTGTTTCTCAGGGATGTATTAATTTGTTAATTGGATCAGCACAAAGAAACATGAAAGAAACCTTGTTAATGTTGAAAGCTCACAAACATGAAAAGATTTGCAGATGCAGGAAATCCAAGCAACACACACAAAATGCTGAAGGAACTCAATAGGCCAGGCAGCATCTATGGAAAACAGTATAGTCAATGTTTCAGGCCGAGACCGTTTCAGTCCTGATGAAGGGTCTTGGCCCAAATCGTCAACTGTTTACTCTTTTCCATAAATGCTGCCTGGCCTGCTGAGTTCCTCCAGCATTTTGTGTGTGTCATGTTGAAAAGGTATCTGTTAAATTTGCTTATCAGAGTGTAGTGAGGATCACAGATTAGACCACAGACAGCAGTAGTGCTAATGCCATTACAGGAGGAAATCATTTGCCAAACTGCAAAACGGAATCTCATTCATTGTGTTTTCTGGATGTGTAATATCTACTATAACAGTAATCCAGGCATAGAGAGCAGGTCACAGGGAATTGTAAAAATATTTCCGTTATGGTAGTAGGGGATTTCAACATCCCCAGTGTCAGTGTGAAAGGTTTAGGAGGTGGAATTTTTAAAGTGCACCCAAGATAATCTTGTTAGAGAGGGGAGGTACTGTATTCATTCTTTGGGAATGTAGCCAGGCATGTGGAAAGCACATGAGGGAGAGAGTGTTTTGGAGATGTTGACTATAACTATGTAAGGTTTAAGTTTGCTGTGGAAAAAGACAAGGATTGGAAGGTAAGGTTCTAAACTTGGGTAAGATTGATTTCACTTTGTTAAGGCTGGACTTTGTAAAGGTAAACCAGCAGCAGCTCTTGTGGCTAAGTCCATATGTGAACAGTGGGAATCATTAAGAGTAAAGTTAAGAAATAAAAGACAGGGACAACAAGTTCAACAAGTGCAATATATCTCAGTAAAGAGCAGACTGGAGAGATAAAATAAATGGTAGCCTATGGCCAGTTTAGAAAACTGAAAGCAGCAGAACCTCTAAAAGGAATATAGAATATATTTCAAGATAATATAGTACTCCCTACACATTCTGTACTCCAGGGGGCAAAGAGGAGGCACCAAATAGCTGTGGTAAGGTTAAAGGAAGTCTGAAATTATTTTATCAATATATTAAGGAGAAGAAGGTAACAGGGAAAGACTAGGCCCCATTAGGAACCACTGAGCCAGTTGTATACGGAGGATGGAGGACATAGTTGAGGTGTTAAGTCAAAATTTCTTATCCATATTCACCATGGAGAAGGATATTTTAGTTGGAGAATTCATGGAAAGGTATAATGAAATTCTAGGACAAATAACCATCTAAGATTGGGTAGTATTAAATGTCTTAGTGTATCCCGAGCTGCTATGAGAGGTAATGGGTGCTATGAGTGGTAATAGTCTGGGTACAAATTTTTAAATCTTTTCTAAGGTATCAGATGACAGTGGTCCAGCAAGTATGGTACCTTTAAGGATAGAAGCATGACAGGAATAAGCCTAGTAGCTCCAGGCTGGTTAGCCTATTGGTGATGATAGACAAATTATTGAAAAAGCTTTTAAGAATGGGATTAAGGCAGTGATCGATCAGGGGTAATCAGCATGTCTTTATTAAGCAGAATTCTGGTCTGATTAATTTGATTCAATTCTTTGCGGAGGTGATTAAATATATTGAATTAGCCAGTGCAGTTGAAATAATCTACATGGACTTCACAAATGTCTTAGATGAAGTCCCACATAAGAGGCTGGTCCAAAAGGTAAGGATGCACGAGATTGAGGAAAATTTGACAAATTGGATATGAAGCTGGCTTGGTGATAGAAGAGAAAGGTGAGGATTCTTTTGTGAGACTGTAAGCCTGTGACCAGTAGAATACCAGAGGGATCAGTGGGGGGCCCTTTGCTATTTGATCTAAACATTAACATTCTGGGTGTGAATGTGTGTAGAGATATGATTAGCAAGTTTACAGGTAACAGAAAAAAATGGTGCTGTTCTTGACAGTGTCTTGATGACTATAATATGATAATGATGATGAGTAAGTAAAATACTCAGCGGAAGAACAAATGGGAAAAAATGTGGAATGTTTCATTTTGAGAGACCTAATGAGGCTAAGATATATACAGTGAATGTTAGGATATTAGGGAGCACTGAGGAATAGAAGGATCATAGTACCTGTGGCCAAGCATGTCACCCTGAAGGCAGCAGCACAGGTAGATACCATGGTGCAAAAGGGATGTGGGATGTTGGTTTCATTTGGTGGGGCACGGAATATGAGATGAGCAAGGGCCTTCTGTTCCATATAAACATTACATAAACATCTGTTAAACTGCAACCAGAGCGGCTTGTGGCTTGTACCTGCTGGAGAAGAATGTGGAAGATCTAACTAAAATCAATCAAATATCAAAAGATTAGATAGAATGGAAGTGGAGAGGATGTTTCCAGAAGTGGGGGTCTAAGCACAGCCTCATAATACAGGGACGGACCTTTAGAACATAGAGGAGGAGGAATTTCTTTTGAAAGGGGGTGGTGAATCTGTGAAATTCATTGTCTCAGATGGCTGTTTTGGCCAAATCGTTGGGTATATTTAAAATGGAGCTTGTTAAGTTCTTGATTAGTAATAGCATTAATGGTCATGGGGAAAAGACAGGAGAATGGGGTTGACCAGGATAATAAATAACAGACCTAATTCTGCTCCCATGTGTTATAGTCTTATGTCTTACGACATTCTTCTCTGTCTACCACACCAGAAGAAAAAGGTTATGGCACTGGATAGGAGCAGAAGAAATTCCCCAGGATATTGCCTGGGACATGCAGTTCAGCAATGTGGAGAGACTGAATAGGATGGTTGTGTTGGTGATGCCAATAGAGAGATCTCTAAACCAACATACTGCTTGACCAATCCTGCAGAAGACACACCATACAATAAAGACTGTTATCTACCCAGTGGAGTCATGACCTTTTCTTTCCTGCAGCCAGCTTCCTACAAAAAAATGGATTCTTGTTCCCTCACCTGGACCTGGTCCATGCCTCTCCCAGCGCCTCCCAGAGGGAGATTTCTTTCGGAGTTAGGTGTCCCCTTAGAAACTCAGTAGCATCCTTGGAAAGCAGAGGGCTTATGATAGTTCTGGCAACTTCTGGCCCTCCGGTGCCATTAATTACCTTACCAAAAAAAGCACACCATGAGAATCAAATGCCAAACAGATGAGAACCATTTCTTTGCATACACATTGCCTTATTTGTTTCTAAGCCAGTCAGATTGCAAGGGCTGCAAGGCTGTCTACAGGTGATCTTGTGGGTTTAGGTGAAATACACTTGATTTTGGCCACACGCAGTGCTAGGAAGGCACTGGCGTCCATCTCATCCAGCCCTTCATACCTCTCATTCCACTTGATAGGTCCCCTGAGGCTCAGGACATTCAGTGGTGTCTTTTAAAAATAAAAGTAACATAAAAGTGAAAGCACGTAGCCCCTGAAATAACTTAAGGTCCATCCTACCCCATGTGAGCCGGTTGAGTACCTGCTCCTGACTATCCTGCATAAAAATGAGAGGTGTACAGTCTGGCTTCACTGTTTTTTAAACTGACGGAGGAGTTGGATACAAAGGCAGGGTAAAACAGTACCCACTCCTGTCTTTCAAAACAGTCCAGATTTCTTGAGGAAACTATAGATAATATCTATGTATCTACTTCTGTTTGAAGACGGGAGAAAATTTAAACACAATGGATGATTGATTCCTGGCCAGAGACCTACTCTGAAGAATTAGGTTTTAACTGATCCAAAATCCAGGCTTGAACGAGAGGCAATACAGAAGTATGAATACATGCAAAGTAACCCTTTCTACATTTTTATATCAAGAACATGAATTGAAGAAGACTTTGGAGCAAGAATATTTTCTAACAGATATCAAATAGATAATCCCCTTCCAAATAATTGACATCCCTTCCACCACCTCCTTCATCTCGCACCCCCCCCACCTCATCCATTCCATTAACAACTGTTCATCAATAGAAAAAAAAACAGGTTTACCACTTCAAGTGGCCCAAACAGGAAATGAAGCAACTCCGCTGCATTTGGATTTTGGATATGCCTTTTCAGTTTAGCCTGTAATAAGAACAGAACCCATCAGTGGCTGCAAATACAGAGTTATAGAGCAGAATCGGGCCCTTCAGCCCAAGTAGTCCATGCTGAACCATTGTTCTGCCTAGTCCCATGGGCACATGGGCCATAGCTCAGCTCTGCATGCCCCTCCATGGGAAAAATATTCTGCAGAAGTTGGCAATTAGGAAAGACCACAATTCCACTGTTCTTGAGACCTTCATAAGATGGCAGAAATATTAGAGAAACATAGAAACATGGAAAATAGCTGCAGGAGTAGGCCATCTGGCCCTTCAAGCCTGCACCACCATTCAGTATGATCATGGCTGATCATCCAACTCAGAACCCTGTACCTGCCTTCTCTCCATACCCCCGATCCCTTTAGCCACAAGGGCCATACCTAACTCCCTCTTAAATATAGCTAATGAACTGGCCTCAACTGTTTCCTGTGGCAGAGAATTCCACAGATTCACCACTCTCTGTTTGAAGAAGTTTTTCCTCATCTCGGTCCTAAAAGGCTTCCCCTTTATCCTCAAACTGTGACTCCTCGTTCTGGACTTCCCCAACATCGGGAACAATCTTCCTGCATCTAGCCTGTCCAGTCCCTTTAGGATTTTACACGTTTCAATAAGATCCCTCCTCAATCTTCTAAATTCCAGGGAGTATAAGCCTAGTCGATCCAGTCTTTCATCATATGAAAGTCCTGCCATCCCAGGAATCAATCTGGGTGAACCTTCTTTGTACTCCCTCTATGGCAAGAATGACTTTCCTCAGATTAGGGGGCCAAATCTGCACACAATACTCCAGGTGTGGTCTCATCAAGGCCTTGTACAAATGCAGTAGTACCTCCCTGCTCCTGTACTCGAATCCTCTTGCTATGAATGCCAGCATACCATTCGCCTTTTTGGCCGCCTGCTGTACCTGCATGCCCACTTTCAATGACTGGCCCAATTAGGTTAATTTCCTTCTACACAGGCAACAGCTCCACCCTGAATGTCTTGTTGAATCAGAACAGGGATCTTAGCTCAGTGGCCTTGCAGAATATAAGGTGCTTAATCTAATTGTATGGATTTTATTCCTTCTGTCTGCGGGGGTATTAAACCCAATTCTAAGTATAAAATGAAGGGCTAATAACAATTACTTCATTAGATTGCTGCACCTTACTGACCATTTTGATCTGTACATTGCTATTTGTCTCATCTCAGTGAAGCAGGTAGAAGCAAGAGGTATAATTCAGTTTCATTTTAATAGATGGAAGGATATGAAAAAATCAAATCAACAAAGACTTTGACCCCTAGGGATCCACAGCATTCCCCAGCTGAAACGGAAACGTGCCGGGGAAGATGCTTTAAATACAATGAACAGAGGGATGTAGAACATCTGGAAATTTTGTAAGATTTCACAACAGGAAGCACGTGGAATGCCTGAGAAATGGTCAAAGTGTGAAAGTACTTCAATTTATGGCAATGTTGTGGACTTTGTGGGGAGAACAATATCTGTCACAGTTGGTTCGTTTAATACACACCTTCACAAAAAAAAAATATGTGATTTCGAACATACCTGAAAACAAATTACATGTTCTCTGGAAATATAAATTTTCCTTTAAATAGATTCATAGAAACATACAGTACAGAAACAGGTCCTTTGGCCCAAATGTTCCATGCTATTAATAGTTCCCTTCTATGCTAAACTCATTTGCTGATGTTTGACCCATATCCCTCGAAACCTTCCCTATCCATGTATCGTCTTTTGGTAAGATGGTGGTTCATTTGGATGCAGCGGCCTCTTCAGAGCCAACCAAAGGAGTTACTGTTATTTATAAATGTCTTTTTTTTTCAATCACAAGACATAAAGAACTTCAAGTACTGCAGGTCTATCCCATCAGTGAGTTGATCACTGGGGATGAGCTGGAGGAGCTGGACAATACAGGCCACGTTGCTGCCTGCAACGGAGAGGAGTTAGAGTTGGTGCATGAAGGCAGTGTCTAGTCTAACAGTGAGTGATTGCCTTAGTCATTTTTCTTCTGATCGCTGGACCCTGCTGGACTTTGGTGATGTAGAATACTGCATGTCCGGTACCTGGTGTATTGGTGGGACTGATGGCGGGGGAGCTGCGTGGCCTCGGTCATAGTGTGAACTAGGCCCCGTGCCAGGGTGTTGCCTATTGCAACTGCCCAGGAAAGTTGATGCCGGAGGTGCTCTGGTGCGGCATCGATGCTGGTGTCAATGTTCGCTCAGTGGAAAACAAGTTGGATTGCAGTCTTGCTGACAACATCCATGGATCAGGGACTTTGGCTTTTTTGTCTGTGACTATGTTTACCTTATATGGGCTATATGTACCTTGTGATGTGTGTGACTGTTGGTACTATGTTTTACACCTTGGATCCAGAGAAACGCTGTTTAATTTAGATGTACTCATGAGTATTCATGTGTGGTTGAACTGCCTGTTAATACACCCGCTTCAACTGCTTCCCCCGGCAGCACATTCCATACACTGACCACCCCACCCTGTGAGTTAAGAACTTGTCTCTCAGGTTCGTATTAAATGTCTCCCCTCTCAGCATAAAGCTTACCCCCTATTACTTGATCCTTCAATCCTGGGAAGAAGCCTCTGAACATTCACCTTATCTATGTCCATCATAATTTTATACACCTCTAATATGCCAACCCTCATTTTCCTGCTCTTCAATGAAGAAATTCCCAACCTGCTCAACTTCTCTTCATAAGTCAGTCCTTTGAGTCTTGGCAACATCTTTGTAAATCTCCTTTGTACTCTTTCCAGCTTAATGGCATCTTTCCTATAGTAGGGTGATGAAAACTGAACACAATATTTCAGAGCGGTCTCACTGATATCTTGTACATCACAATTACTTTACGCAGTGCCCTGACTGATGAAGTCCAGCATGCCAAATGCCTTCTTCACCACTTTGTTTACCATTCCTCTAATCAATTAAATTTTCCAGGGCTCTACCATGCTCTGTGAATTTCCTACCCTCTGTGTCTTCCCAAAATGCTATCCCTTGTACTTATTAGAATTAAACTCCATTTGCCATGACTTGATTGCCTATTTGATTGGGACATGATTTTCTACCCTCAAAACCACACTTGAGGTCCTTAATCAACCCCTTCTAGTGGTTTAAAATCATCAAGATGAATTCTTACCAGCAAATTCAATGTTAGCTTGATCTTTTGAAAACAGTCGGTAAACTCTGCTGGTAGTGGTGGCTTTGCCCTTAGAGTAAGCATGCCCTCTGCACAATGGACAGGGAGAAAGAACATATTATAACAAAATCCACTTATTTCTTAAATATAAACAGAAGAGATTCTGCAGATGCAGGAAATCCAGAATAGTATACGCAAAATACTGGAGGAACTCAATGGATCAAAGTCCTGATGAAGGGTCTCGGCCTGAAACGTCGACAGTTTATTCCTTTCCATAGATGCTTCCTGAACTGCTGAGTTTCTGCACCATTTTGTGTGTATTTCTTAAGCAATCTTAACACATGTCCTTTCCCTAGGCAATATAGTCACAGCATGTTTTCCACGTTTTGTGCTTGATGAGGTATAAGTAGCAGAAAAAGCGTAAGGCAGTAGTGTAAAAGAGAGTAAGTGCCAAAGTAAAGGGATGAACAGACATGCAAAGAGATAAAAAGGGAAAAGTAAAAGTGTGAGGCAAGAAAGCAGGAAAAGGAAATGAGTGAACATAAGGAAGAAAGGAGAGGGGTGTTTCCTACCGGCTGGCGCCTTTTTTTTGCTCTTTTTGGATTTCTTCCTCTGGTTCAGTTGAGTGAAGGCCTCAGCAGCCTTCTGAAGCTTGGCTACAAAAAACTCAATGTCATCCAGTGTGTAGTTTAGAATTTGCTGTAGGAGGAGAAAAAGAACAATCAGAGTTTGAAATAATGGCACAATTTGTAAAGCATAATAAAATGAGAGTCCATTTCATTTTCCAGGAAGTCCAACATCTGAATAGAGTCTCATATCAATATAGAGGATAAAAATGAAATATGTTTTCAAACCATAAGCGTATAAAGGTTGGGTTCATGTGATGTTTCATTCCAGTGTGTTCAATTCAACCGCATCCCAGTGAATTATCATCTATCATGCATTGTCTTTGATTCAAGATTCAACATTGAAGATTATTTATTGCCATTGTTCAGTATGTGAGTGCAAAGAAAAACAAAATGATTGTTAATCCTGATCCAATGCAGCATAAAAAAGTCATGCATAAAGAATGCAATAAAAAAACAAAAAAAGTTATAAATATAAAAGTAATCCGATAAAACACAATGTACAAGTAACTGAGTGTGAGCTTCCATACGTAGACTGGTTATATGTACATAAAGTGACACTAGGTGCAAGTGTACTTGCACATAAGGTGACTGACAGAAGATGATAGTGACAAAGTGGCTCTTGGGAGGAGGAATTCTTCTGGGGTGCTGTATGAAAATACAGAAGGACAGTGACTGTGTCAGTGTAGGAATGAGGTGTGGAGTGTGAGCATACAGTGACAGGACATGGGGTTACGAATGGTCCCGAGGGGCTGTGGCTCCACACCTTACGTTAGTTGTCAAAGGAGTGCAGGAAGAGAAGTGTTTTCTTTGTGGGATCCTTGAGATATCCAACAGTGATCTTTCTGCAGCAAGATTTCTGATAACAGAGTGATATCGTTGAAGGTGATAGCCCAGATGATGCAGGCATATTTGCAACCTCTTGCTTGGATGGTGATAACAAGTGCTGTGTTAGAAGGTCTTGGAATCGGAATCGGAATCCGAATCAGGTTTATTATCACTGACAGATATCATGAAATCTGTTGCTTTGCTGCAGCAGTACAGCGGAAGACATAAAATATTTTCTAAGTTACAGTAAAATTTAAATAAATAAATGATGCAAAGAGTAATAGTGTGGTAGAGTTTATGGGTTCATGGACCATTCAGAAATCTGATGGCTGAGAGGAAAAAGCTGTTCCTAAAATGGTGACTGTAGGTCCTTAGGCTACTGTACCTTGTGATACTATACGACTGATGCTAGTATTAGAATAGGACATGTCATGGGTGGTGAGGATCCTTAAAGCCTTTCTCCCAGCTAAATTGGACCCTTTCCAGCTCACTTATTGCTCAAATTGATCCACTGACGATACAATAACCTCTGCCCTCCACTCTGTCCTGTCCTACCTGGAAAATGGGCTCCCACAGGCCAGACTGCAGTTTATAGACTTTAGGTCTGCACTTAACACCATCGTACTCTGAAAGCTGGTGGGAGGACTGTCCTCACTGAGTCTCAACACCTCTGTCTGTAACTGGATACTGGACTTCTTAACAGAAAGACAACAGTCAGTCCATATGGGCAACAACATCTCTAGGCCCATTACACTGAGCACTGGTGCTCCCCCAGGGCTGGATGCTCAGCCTGCTGCTGTTCATATTGCTGATGCATGACTGTGTCATAGGATTCAGCTCAAACTATGCCATCAAGTTTGCAGATGACACAACAGTGGCTGGGATCATCAACAATAATGATGAGACGGAGTACAGAGAGGAAGTGGAGCTGCTGGTGAAATGATGTGGGAAGAACAGCCTAAGTCTGAACATGGAGAAACCAAGGAAATCAGTGAACTTCAGGAAGATGCAGGTGAACCATCCCCTCTGGGAATACATGTCTCCTCCTTAGAGAGAGTTAGATGCACCAAGTTCCTGGGAACTCACATCACGGATGATCTCTCCTGGTTCCTTAATATCACCTGAACAAGAAATCACAGCAGTGTCTCCACTTCCTAACGAGATTGAGACAAGTGAAGCTCCTCCCCATCCTCCCTGATCTGAACTTCATTCTACAGGAGTAACAGGAGTACCATTGAGAGTGTTCTGACAAGTTGCATCTCCATCTGGTCTGGGAGTAGTCGAAGACTGTGAGAACGGCCGAGAGGATCATAGGGGTTTCTCTTATATCTACTGGGGGCATTTATCAGTAGCGCTGCATACGCAGAGCCCCTAAGATTATTAAGAATCCCACCCGTCCATCTAGCGTCTTCTTTGACTTTCTAGCATCAGACAGGAGACTCCAATACATAAACACAGACAGGATGGGAAACTGTTTCTTCCCTTGGGCCATTAGACTTCTGAACTCCCTGTTGCATCACACTCAAAGTATCACAGCTTACTCTGTTCTGTACCTTACAATACTTAATTTATGAACTTTAGATTGTTATTTATGCATGATTCATCTGTAAATTTTATCCTTACTTTCATAAGTTATTGTGTATTATGTGTGTTTTGTGTACTACTATACTTTACACTCTGGTTCAGAGAAATGTCTCATTTAACAATATACATGTACAGTATATAGTTAAATGACAATAATCTTATCTTGACTTGACCTGACTTAATGATGGATCTCACTTTATGAGGCACTGCCTGTGTTCTTGACAAAACAGAGTGCTCATTGCGATATGACTGTATTGTAAGCATTTTGCCTGGAGCAAACCCCATTCCTTTCCGGTTAAGGTATTCCTACAATTTTGCTAGGAGGGGATTACAGGATTTACAGTATATTCAGCAGCAATTGGAATTAGAATTTGAATTGGTTCATTTACTGAGGTACAGCAAAAGGCTTGTCCTGCATACTGTTCCGACAGATCCCATTATTGAGATGCATTGAGATAGGAAAGGAAAGATACGTTGCATCTGGAGTTTCTCCAGTTAGCAGATGATTTCCCTCCACGCCTCTCTGATGTAGTGGGGAACCACGTACAAGGCAAGTTGCAGCAGTGGTTTACCATTGCCTTGAGATAGTACAAACAAACAACAGCAGGATGCAGGATAAAGTGCAACAACTACAGAGGAGGTGCAGTGCAGGTAAACAATAAAGTCCAAGGTCATAGCGAGGTAGTTTGTGAGGGTAACAGCCCATTGTATTATACTAGGGAATGATTCAATAATCTTATGATAACAGGGTAGAAGCTGTCCTTGAACCTGGTGATGTGCTTTCAGACTTCTGTACCTTCTGCCCAATGGAAGAAGGGAAAAGAGAGAATATCCGGGGTAGGTTGTGTCTTCGATTATGTTCGTTGCTTTACTGAGGTAGCAGGAAGTATAGACAGAGTCCATAGTGGGGAGGCTGGTTTCCATGATGTGCTGAGTTGCATCCACAAGTCTCTGCAGGTCCTTGCAGTCAAGAAAGAGCAATTGACATCACACACCATTAAGCACTCAGATAGGGTGCTTTCTGTGGTGCCTCAATAAAAAATTGGTAGGGGTCGACAGGGACATGCCAAATTTTTCAGCCTCTTGAGGAAATAGAGGCTTTGCTGAGCTTTCTTGTCCATGGCATCTATGTGGTTGGGCCAGGGCAGGCTACTTAGTATTGTACACTCCTAGAAACTTGAAGTTTTCAACCCTCTTAACTTCAACATCGTTGATGGAAACAGGAACATGTTCACCTTCTCCCTTCCTGAAGTCAATTTCCAGCCATTCTGTTTTGCCTGACATATGGTTATATGGTTATTGAGCGAAAGTTTGTTGTCATGACACCAGGTTATTAAGTTTTCAATCTCCTACCTGTACTCTGACTCAGCATGATTTGAGATATAGCCCACTAAGGTGATATCATCAGCCATCTTGTAGATGGAATTAGAGCAGAATCTGGCAATGCAGTCACGAGTGTACAGGGATTAGAGTAGGGGGCTGATGATACAACCTTCTGAAGCACAAGTGTTGATAATAATCACAGCAGTGGGGTTGCTGCCTATCCTTACCAACTGTGGACTGCTGGTCAAGAAGTTGAGGATGCAGTTCCAGAGGGAGGTGTTGACCTCTAGGGTCAATAAGGGACTGGTTAATCCCTCACTAATAAAGCTGTTGACTGTTTGGTGTCCCTGCAGTCAGTTGAACTTCACAAGGGGTTGGCACCAGTAGCTCTTGTCTGCACTGTTTAAAGCCAGTTAGCAACCCATGAATTGGCATTGTGAAAATCATGCTGATCAAAGGGAGATGAAAATTAGCACAGTATGAGCAAGTTCTGAGTTCCTGCTTTTCCAACATTACCTCAGTCTTGGAAGGGCAAAAAAGAACCTTCTATTTCTGTTGGGAACCTGGTGGGGGGAGGGAGGGCTCTAGTCTAACACTGCCTAACAGGAAGTCAAGAAGTAAGAGATAACCCAATACCAACTTTGCAGGTGTCTTTTGGCTTAGAGCGGAGTCTATACTTTAGTATGTGATAGTTGCAGACAACTCCATTGGCATACTCGTAGAGTTAACCATTGGGCAGTGGCTAAGAGTGAAATTCACATGCATCACTGCAGCAGAAACAAAATCCGCTCAAGGTCTGTGAGGGGTGTAGAAACTGAGATCTTACCTTGCTTCCCATTAAGTTTGTGCAAAACACCTTGCAAGGTGTCACAGCAATGAAAAAATTTTGCCCTTCAAATGAGAAAACTGAGGTATCACCCAGAGGAAGTGACAGTGGCTTCACTTAACATAAATCTGCTGTTCCTTCTCAGGGAGATGGGCCTGGTGATTCCATTGCTGCCACTTCACCTCTCACCTTGCTCTTACTTGTTAGTCAACCACCAGTCAAATCTGCTGCTACTCAGGCAGAGCTTGTGCATCTGGCCTATCACCCCCTACCATCATAGTTCAGGACTATCTACAGACTACCCAGAGGTGAATGGTTTCCAATAGACAGCACCAGCCACATGCGCAGTGCCACACAGAAAGAAAGACATTAACAGGATGCACAAAAGCAAGTTATTGAGATTTCTATGCAATTTGACATGATTTGGTGATGAAATTTAGTTTGGAGAGTTCACTTTGTGTGGGTTTTTGTTTTTGCCTGATGGTCAAACAGATGCTGGGATGGTGTGCACCAGGGACAGGTAAGAGCTACATGCTCTGTGCGGAAGTCGTCACCTCAGAGCAAAGTTATTTAGCACCTTGATAACTTCAGTAAGTTTACATCAAAAGCACACCAAATGTTTGTAATTCATTGTCACAACCTATTGATGATTTTTTAAAGTAGTTCTGCTGGGTATTTCTCCTTGCTGCTAAATGAATGTTGAACTGTACTGGATTACAAGAAGGCATAAATTGGCTGCCAATATGGACTAAGTGGATCAAATATTCTTTGCAAAATGATTGTCTTCATGAACTTTTGACCAAGTAAACTGCACCAATTCTAGGCCCTTGCTATCTAGAACCTTGAATGGGTGTCGCATTGGAAAAGATCCAACAACTGCATCAGTCAAAAGGAGAGAGAAGGAAATAAATATTGTTCAAAATTTTTTAATATTACATAAATATTACCACCCACATTGGACTGTGTGGAATCCTCTGTCTTATGCTTGGCAGTCTCCCAATGCTGGCAAGCCAAAGTTTGGCAGTTCATGCTTGGGTTATCAAAACCCATACCTCACAATATGTTTATTCCTTTTGATGACTGTAACATTATCCTTTCCTCTTTCAAAAGTGCTTGATTGTAATTCATCACTTGTTGATAAAACTAAATTTGTATCAGCACACTATTCTGTCATATTAACTTCTTCAATTTCAGAGGCTGAGAACAATATGGTGACAATTCCACAGGGCACAGTTGGAACCTTGTGCCACGTGGCACAGATTGAATTTCATCCCACATAGCACAATTAGAGCTGCTGTCAAGTATGAGCCGTTAGGCAATTAACCTTTCATGGGACAGTGCTCTACTGGGGAAATTTTGGAATCAATAGAATTAATAGATGAATTAATTTATTACTAAGATAACCATAATATATATTACCTCTGTATCTAAATTATGCATCAACTTTGTGTATAAATTACAATATGTATTCATTAATATTAAAAATAGAAATAAATACAGTAGTATGGTCAAGAAGCACAGCATGATGATAACTGCTGGGAAAGATTATAGAGTCATAGAGTCAGAAGATACTGCAGCACAGAAACAGGCCCTTTGGCCCATCTAGTCCATGCCAAACTATTAATAGGCCTAGACCTACACCCGGACCATAGCCCTCCATATACCTCCCACCATGTACCTATCCAAATTCCTCTTAAGTATTGAATCCACCACTTCTGCTGGCAGCTCGTCACTGTTCTCGCTAAGCTTTGTGAGGGCGCGGCCAACTGAAATGCTCCTGCGCACATAGCTTTTGCTGCCATGCAGCCGGAATTGGATCCAGCTAGAAAAAGTTTATAAAATGTGAAAGGTTTTTCTAAACCTGCCTTTCTCAACCTTTTTGCCCTGGAGGGACCCTTGGAATAATTTCCAGGTCTCAGGGAACCCCAGCGTAACAATTATTACAGTATATCTACAGCTCACAGTATCTTAGCATGATCAGTAATTTGTAGAATCCAGAAAGAATTGTCAATGCTCTTTTGAATAGAGAATGAAGTTTTAGCCAACCTTTCTTGAAAAAATAACAGGTAGTTAGGCTTAGCTTATTTTTCTTGAAATTAATCTCTTTCTTTCCCTTACATAAAATTTAAAAACTATAAGGGAAACATAATCAATTTCAGTTAAATAACTGGCTTATGCTGAAATGGGATTTAGTTTTTCTAAAGGTAGGCTCGGTAGATTTAATTTAAATAAAGGTTGTAAACTTATTTTAATTAATGCTATTTAAAACATGAAAAATTATTGACAATGTTGAATAGTAAAATTACTAAAAATCGTAGGCCAAAGCAAAATGAATTAAAATATTGCTTAAGACACAATTTTATACAAGACTTTGAAAAAACATTTTCTTACTAAGTGACATGATCAGGCTCAAATATAGGCCTATCATGTGAAACCCGTGCTTGTCTTTTGCTGCACAAATACTCAGTTCTGGATCAAACTTGAGAAAAGCACACACAGATTTCACTTTCAACTGAAATGAGATGATTTCTATCCTTGCTCTTGATGCTTGTTGAACAAGAAAAAGCTTGTTCACCATTTAAGAAGTTGAAAACTGCAGCAAAATGTTAGCTGCTTTCCTATGAATGACAGCACTTGTCCGGGACAGGTCAGTAAATCTCATATTGAATGAACAAACAGACTGCATCTCACAAAGTTCTTCCTTTTCTCTCAAATCAAATTCTCAGGCTGAGCAGAAGATTCAGAGAAAGGGAGGAAAATACTGTTCAATTTTGTTCTGCAATTCTTCCAGGTGGTTTTCAATAAGACTTGAGACTTTCCTCTATCCTTCCTCGCTCTCAAACCCAAGCAGTAATGAAAACATTTCAAGATTTCCTTTTGCAGCATGATTTTTCCAAAGACTCGGTTTCCTTTTAAATCCAGGAATCTTGTCACTTGAAGTCAAAACATTTTCTTCAGGGTCTTGCAGAGACTTGTTCCACTGGTTCATATGATGTAAAATGTCTGTTAAGTAGGCTAGTTTCTGCAGCCATTCTCCATCTTCAAAGCACTCAGCAAAATCTAGCCTACTTTTTTCTCGAAAGTACTCCTGAAATTCACATTTCAGCTCAAACACCCTGTTGAGAACTCTTCCTCTGCTAAGTCACCGGATTTCTGTACGTTGCATGGATTGGTGTGCTCTTTGTCCAGGTTTTCGCACAGTTTTTTAAAGATCCTCGAGTGAACAGCCCAAGTTGGCCGAGTCCACTCAATGCTTGGAAAACACACTTCACGCTCCTCATCAGCCTGCCGTACTCCCCTCCGTGCAATACAGCACTCAGCAATTATCAACGGGCTCCCCTATCTTGCATCAGAAACTGAGAATGCTCTCAACCAAATAAGGCCAGTCCTACTGCGCACTGCAATACTGAGCTGAGAGACCTCTAACGAGACTGCTAATGGGGCTGCTCAGTCACTGCCCACCACTGTGAGTGCTAGCATTGCACGAAGTTAAAAAAATTGTGTTTTTTTTAAATCACGATTTCTTGCGGAACCAGGGTTCAGAAACCCTGATCTAAGCCTTTCCTATCCATGTACCCATAGTTGTTCTTTTCCGCAACTTGTGGCGCATTAAGCGGCAACGTTGCCGTTTCTTTAGCATTTTAATCGATTTTTTACGAGGCCAAGTAACTAACTCAACGCTCAACCCAGCACAGATGGAAAGTGTGCAAGGAGCCAGTCGGATTTGAACCTGGAATCACTTGCCTTGAAGTCCGGTGTGGATGCCACTACGCCACGGGCCGGCGTACGTACTTATCTAGATGGCTTTTAACTGTTGCAAATATGCCAACCCCAACCACTATTTCTGCAGCTCATTCCAAATATGTGTCACCCTTTGCACGAAGAAGCTGTCTCAGATGGTCCTTTTAAATCTCTCACCTATGATCTTAAGCCTATGCCTTCTTGTTTTTAGCCCCCCGCCCCCTCCCGGGAAAAAAGACTATATGCTTTCTCCCTGTTTATGCCTCTAATGATCTTATATACCTCTGTCAGGTTAGCCTTCTTCCAGGGAATAAGTCCTTACCTACATAAGCTTTCCTTGTAACTCAGGTCCCCAATCCAGGCAATTTTTTCTGCAGTTTTTCAAGTTTAAAAATAGCTTTCTTATAGTATGGTGACCAAATCTGGACATAATCCTCCAGTTGTGGCCTCACCAGTGATTTCATAACTTTGGAAGGTGCAGATAAAGCAAGCATAACCAGGAGCAATTGCAGTCAAGTGAAACCTTTGAAGTGAGACCACCAGAGACACCTCTGCTTACTACAGACAGATGGGCTGGGATGACTGGCAGTGTGTACTCAAGCCAACTGAGTGAGGTACCTGTAGAGAGACTTTTACAGAAATGTGTTCCTAAAGCATCACTTCCCCTTACACAACAGGGGCCCAAGACAGACGAAATAACAGAAGGATGTGAAACATACCCAACAATGAAGGTTCTATTGTCTTTACTAATTTAAAAATATCATTAGCTGTCCGCTCAAAGTTTTGATTGATTTTTAACACTTCTATTGTCCTTACTATCTTCAAAATATCATTGGCAGTCTGCTTGAAGTTTCGATTGACTTTTGACACCTCTATTGTCCTTACTAGTTTCAAGGTGTCATTGTCATCTACTCAAAGGCTATGTCCACACTAGACCGGGTAATTGTGAAAACGCCGGTTTCGCATAAAAACAACAGGCTTCCACACTAGGCATTTTTAAAAATACCTCTATCCACATTAAAACGGGTATTTGGGCGAATCTCCTCCTACTGGGTATGCGCAGGACGTATCTACAGAAAACAACCGAAGAGGAAACGGTTTACTTGGTGCGCATTTGTCCAGTTACAGACTAGAAAAACTTAAAAGGAAATTGCCAAACGAAAGACTTGGTGCGCGTTTGTCCAGAAACATTTCCTACAGCCATAGTCTCTTCACCGATGAAAGGGACGACAGCTACAACTAAATGCAATAAGGCTTGTTACTAGGCAAAAGTGAAATTTGCTGTTACCTCATTTGTTTGCCTTTACTTTTGCCATGTCTTTGTGTATTATTTTGCTGTATTTAACATGTGCAATAGAACGAGTTACTGGGCAAAAGTGACAATTGCATCTATTGAATGTTTGCACAAGCAATACATTAATAAAGCACCTTGTTAACTGTATGAAACATGTCTGCATCAGTGTTATCTTGTATTTCCATACAGTGTTACATTAGGCTGTTACACATCTATTGTCAGATATTGTTGTGGTTTGGAGGTTGTGTTCAAGAAAACAATGAAATGCCGCGCTGCCACCACCATTTGTTCTGACACGTCATGACAGCGGTTTTAAAAATAGTCGGTTACCCCACGCACACTACGCCAGATATTAGGCGTTTTCATACTTATTCACTCTGGAGAGCGTTTCTGAAAATCTCAATTTTCGGGGGAGGAAAACACAGTTTCAGTGTGGACGGAGGGTCAAAACGAAAAGAAAAAGCTTCGGTTACGGATTTATCCAGTCTAGTGTGGACATAGCCAAAATCTCGATTAGCATTTATCATCTCTATTGTCATTACTAACTTCAAGACATCATCAGCTATCTGCTTGAAGTTTCGATTAACTTTAGCACCTTTATTGTGAATGGCGATTGATCTTGAGAGTACATGTACAATTGACAATGATCAATATCCATGATTGATAAGCCAATTCAGCCTGCTGCGTTCACCAGCAATTTTTATGTGTGTTGCTTGAAATTCCAGCATCTGCAGATTTCCTCATGTGGGTGACAGGGCCCATGCTGTTCTCTTTGTACGCAAGTAAAAATAAAAAGTATGCTTGAGTCATAAGAGTGCATGTGTTCTGGGCTCAGTTATTTTATTATCAGTGACAACAGTTATTTTGATACAACTGCAGCATGAGTTGCTGACTCCTACATTCAATGTGCTGACTGGTGAAGGCCACCAGCGTGCCAAATACCTTCTCCAGCACCATATCTACATGTGATACAGTACAATCTTAAACAAAAGATCTCAGCACTCTACAGAAACTGGTACTGCTATGGCTCTCTGTTTCATAACGCTCGCTGGTATCCTATCATTCATTGTTAGCTGGTTTGATCTGCGATATTAATTTATGGTGTCATACTTATAATGTACTGTGCTGCTGCATAAACCTGTTTTGCGTGACATTCATATTCTATGAATGCCTATGCATGCCTATGGCTATCATCACTGACGTATGTTGTGAAATTCATTGTTTTATGGCAGCAGTACAATGCAAAAATTCTCTAATTTACAGTAAATAAATAACGAGTGCTAAAGAGCAATAGCGAGGTCATGTTCATGAGTTCATGGACTATTTAGAAATGTGTTGACTAAGAGGATGACACTCTACTGAAAGCACTGAGTGTGGGTTTTCAGGATCCTGCACCTCCAGTCGCATGACCACCCCCCACCCACCCACCCAGGTAGCAGCAAAGAGAACAAGGGGTTTTCTATTGGCCTAATCTTTGGAAGTGCAGATTGCTGAGAGCAGTCTTTTTAATGAACATGTATTCCAGTGCCAATTAATTGAGTGGACCACTTGGCTACTCATCATAAACTTCGCACAATTTTCAACTCATTGCAATCAGGCAACAAAAAGCATAATTTTCCTATTACCACCATTTTGCATATCTCAAGGTTTGTATATGAAAATGCAGCTGCTGAGTGCAGTTTTACCAATCTCTGGTGAGTGCTGATATCTTCTTGCCAGGATCTTAGGTACCTCCATTCCAGGTGCGCGGCATCGAAAACGGTAGTGGCATTAAGGTTGGAAAGTGAGGAAGCTTGGGAGGTGTTGCAATTTTAATTCATGTGTGCATATTTGAAAATATGTGCTTGCATGTTCAACATCTCCTAGAATTGTTTTGTTTTATGGCCTTAACATTGAAAGGTCTCCATGATAAGTTTTAAACTGTTCCACCTTTTTAATCCCTGATAACAAGTCACATATTGATTCATTGCATGAAAGTGTATCTGAATGTTTGCTGGATAGTCTTTCAAAATTATCTGCCACTTGGGTTCCATGCCAATCATTGTTAGTTGAGATGGGAAGCTTTTTATAGCCTACACTTTTCTGTGTCAGATATTCTTATTTCAGTATAGATACATTTGTTTTGTTATCACGTTATTGATTTTTAACAGATTTTATGGCTGTGAATGTTTTATCTATTCATAATCTCAGATGATGTTTTTTAAAAAGGTGTATGTTCCTAACCTATTAGAAGTGCCAATATTTATAGAGTGTATAAAATGTGTTTTGTTTCCTTAGTTTGTTAATTTGCTTTACATTCAGTGCCAGGAGGAATGTCCGATGATTTTGATGCAGACATGGTGAAATTTTATTTCAATCAACCAATTATCGGAGAGGTGAATAAAAGATGGCCCTGAAGTAGAAACTCAGCTATAGGGTTTGGTTTTAAATCAGTGGAGTTTGTTAATGTGTTTAGTTTAGCTGCAGTTAAGAAATTGCTTTTGATTTGTGTAACGAAATTTGAAATCAGTACTACAGTTATTACTAATTTGGACATTCATTAAAGCACAGTTGAATTCAATTACTGCAATACTGAGAGGAGGCAGGGATTTTGTCAAATACAAAGGAAAAGTAGATCAATGAACATACAATGTATCCACTCAACATGACAAACTAAGAACAGATAAAATAAGAAAGATAAGAAGGGATGAAATATCAATCAGTTATAGAGTACATGGAGAAAGTCTCTTTAAAGTGCTTAATTCTTTCAATATTGCACAAAACTGTTTGAAATTTCATTCCTTTTTATTGTTCTTGTACAAAGAAATGAGGGTTTGGTCAATGTAACAACTATTTTCTCTTTGGTTTTACTGAATTTAATTTTTTGTCATTTATCTGTTTTGTTTTTGTCTCCCCACTCACTGAGTGACACCTTTCTGCTCTTTTATTGGGGGTGGGGGGAGAGGGGGGAGAGAGAGAGAGGGAGAGAGAGGAGAGACAGGGGAGGGAGGGAGGGAGAGAGAGGGAGAGAGGAGAGACAGGGGAGGGAGGGAGGGGGAGAGAGAGAGAGAGGGAGGGAGAGGAGAGACAGGGGAGGGAGGGATGGAGAGAGAGAGCCTGTGGCATGTCAAATTGTCAGGTGAATGATTAGTCTTTGTTTTACTGCAGATTATAGTCTCTCTTGGGGGCTTTGCTATTGCTTGGTTGGTGGTTGATGGCTGCAAATACCTTTTGCTGAAATAAGTATGGGGAGGGTTGATGCTTTGCTGGTGCTTGTGCATGGGAGGGGGAGAAGGGGGGCTTTGGGGTTCTAATGTTCTTATTATCACTTATTTGTTTTTACTATCATTAATCTTTTCTGTTTTTCATGGATGTCTGTGAGGAGAAAGAATTTCAGATGGTATATTGTACACATTCTCTGATATTAAATGGAACTATTGAAACCCATGATGAAAGGAATCATCATCTATTAGGTTTTTCACAAACATTTGCTCTCCATCTCTCTGTATCTCCCGAACTGTCTCCTATGTTTTCTTAATTACAGATGGTGGCTCTAAATTAATTGCAGAAAAAATAAGTACCTGAACTCCACAATGGTTATGAGTAATTCTGATTAATATTGTGAGTTACATGAAACACCTATATCTTGATTATGAGATTTCCATATTTTACAAAGTGATAACTGGTGAATAATTTGAACTGGGGAGGAGCAACAAATATTATTTTCATTCTTTGGGTTAACAATCATATTAGTGTGCAATTTTTAATCCTTACGATAGATTTTACACAAGTCTTAGAAGTATATACAGTCTATGGAGGATTATTAATTAAATAAACCATAACTTGAAGTGATGGCAATGTGAAAAGTCTGCAGAGAAGTTTACCTACAGCTCTTGTTTATGCCTTGTAATGTTAAATGGATATTCTTTTAAAAATGTCAAAGTTATTCCCTGAGTTCTATGCAGAGCAATGCTGGAATTCTGTTTACTTCTGTTCTTTTGGCAGGTGATAATGACCTCTGACTGCAAGAAGAGCAAAAGATCCATAATCTTTAAGAATTTGAAAACTTGCCTGCAATTATCAGGCACAGAGACATAGTCATAGGCAATATGGTTGCAGGCCATTCAACCCAACAATCTTGGTGCCCACCCAGCTTGTCCCAATTGCCTGTGTTCTGCCCACATGTACCTGTACAAATAGTTCTGAAATGATATTATTGCACCAGCCTCAACAACTGCTTCTGGCAGCTCTTTCCATATGCTCACCACTATCTACATGAAAAATTTGCCCCTCAGTTCCCTTTTAAATTTTGCATCTCTCATCCTAAATCTATGTCCCCTGGATTTCGTTTCTCTTACCCGAGGGACAAGATTGTTTCCATCCATCTTATCTTTGCCTCTGATAAAATTAAACATTTTTATAAGTTTGTTCTTCATTCTCCTATATTTCAAAGAATAAAGACCTCACCTGGCCACACTGTCCCTATGACTCAGCCCCTCTAGTCCTGGCAACATCCTTGAAAATCTTTTCTGCACGCTTTCCAATTTAACCACATCTTTCATATAACTGTGTGAGCAAACCTGCATGAAGAACTCCAAGTGTGACCTTACCAATGAGTTACACAATGAGTTATTCCCATCTGCTGTCCTCCACGCCCTGACTGACTGATGCATTGTCCCCACTCTATCTACCTGTGACATCACTTTCAACAAAATATGTACTTGTACTCCTAAGTCCTTCTGTTTCATTACACTCTGTAGTTTCCTACCATAAGTCCTATGTTGCTTTGGTTACCTCACAATTATTTGTATTGAAAACTATTTGCCACTCCTCAGCCCACTTCACAAATTAATCTAGATCATCTTGTAATCTATAATAAACTTCTTCACTGTGAACAAGCTCTCCTAATTTTCTGTCATCTGCAAACTTACTGATCAAACCTTGTACATTTCCATCCAAATTTTTTATATAAACAATTAAATGACTAGGGTCCTAATACTGACCCCTGAGCATATCACTGGTCATCAGACTCCATTTTGAGAAACAACATTCAACCATGTTCTGCTTCCTACAAATGAGTCAACTTTGAATCCACCTAACTAGCTCTGCCTAGATTCCATGGGACCTAACCTTCCAGACGAGTCTATCATACGGGACCTTGTTGAAGGCCTTGCTAAAGTCCAAATAGAAAACATCCACTCCGCACTCTCACCTACCTTTATTGGTTACCTCTTCAAAAAACTCTCATGGTTTGTTAACCATGACTTCCTGCATAAAGCCATGCTGACTCCTCCTAATTAGATTCTGTCTATCTAAATGCTTGTAGATCCTGCCCCTCAGAGCTACTTCTGGTAACTTCCCCACCACGATGTCAGCCTCATGGACCTGTAGTTTCCTGGCTTGTCCTTGTCCACTTTTTAAATAACAGAACAACATTAGTAACCTTTGTCTTCAGGAACATTACTAGGGGCTAATGATGAAGCAAATATCTCTATGAGGGCCTCCACAATTTCCTGTCTAGTCTCTCACAAAATCCAAGGATGCACTTGGTTAGGCCCTGGGGTTTTATCCACCCTAATGGACTGTAAGGTTACAAATTGCTCTTCCTTGGTAATATAAATATCCTTTAAAACACCTCCACATGTTTCCCATAGCTCTTGAGCAACCATGATTTTCTGTTCAATAAATATTCATTAAAAATCCCACCCAACTTTTGTGGCTCAAGAATTAGACAGCCCTGCAGATCTTGAATGGGACCTACTCTCTCCCTATCAATCCTTTTACTCTTTATATAGTTGGAGAACCTCTTGGGATATTTCTTAACCTTACCTGCCATTTCCCTCTCATAGCCTTTCTTTGCCCTCCTGATTTCCCTCTTAAGAGGGTAGGACCCTCTATAGTGTAGTGACAAGATAGCATAGCGTAGCACTGAAGACCCGTGCTAATATTATCTCCTGCCTGAGGAGTGATTTGGATCTGATCCAGTTTGCCTACTGACACAAAAGGTCAACAGCACGCTGGTTCTCCATTCAGCTCTGGAACATCTGGATAGTGAAGATGCATACATCAGGATGCTCTTCATTAACTACAGCTCAGCATTTAATATCATCATTCCTTCAAACCTAATCAAAAAGCTCCAAGACTTAGGTGTCAGTACCTTCTTGTGTAATTGGATCCTTGACTTCCTCACTTGCAGACCCCAGTCAGTACAGATTGGCAACAACATCTCCCGCACAATCACCATCAGCATAGGTGCACCACAAGGTTGTGTGCTTATCTCTGCTCTCCTCACTTTATGACTTACAGTATGACTATTGATTTATGACTGTGCTTATGACTGTGGGGCTAAGTACAGCTAAAACTCCAGATTTAAGTTTGCTGATGACAGCACTGTTGTTGGCTGGTGAGGAATCGGCATATAGGAGGAAGATTGAAAACCTGGTTGAGTGGTTCCGCAACAAACTCTCACTCAACATCAGTAAAACCAAAGAGATAATCGCTGACTGCAGGTGGAAAAAATGGGGGTCCACGAGCCAGTGCTCATTAGGAGATCGGAGGTGGAGAGGGTCAGCAACTTTAAATTCCTGGGTGTTACCATATCAGAAGATCTGTCCTGGGTACAGCACATCAATGGCATTATGAAGAACGCACAGCAGCGCCTCTACTTTCTCAGAAGATGGTGCAGATTTGGCATGTCATCTAAATCTTTGACAAACTTGTATAGATGTACAGTAGAGAGTATCCTGACTGGTCCAAGAATGGAAAAACCTACAAAAAGTGGTGCTTATAGCCCAGTTCATTACAGAAAAAGTCCTCCCCACCATTTTGAACATCTACAAAGAATGCTGTCACAAGAGAGCAGCACCCATTATCTAGGGCAACCACCATCCAGTCCATGTTCTCTTCCTGCTGCCACCATCAGGAAGAAGATACAGCAGCCTTAGATCCCATATCACCAAGTTCAGGAACAGTTATTAACCTTCAATCATTAGGTTCCTGAACCAGCATGGACATCTTCTTTCACCACAACGCTGAACACAGCCTATGGACTCGCATTCAAGGACTCTTCAACTCATGTTCTCAGTATTATTTATTTATTTATTTATTTACTACTAACTATTTTTTTGTATTTGCACAGTTTGTCAGTCTTTGTGTATAGTTTTTCATTGATTCTATTGTACTCCTTTGTTCTACTGTGAATGACTGCAAGAAAAAGGATGTCAGAAGATGGTGATGTATACTTTCATCAAAGTTGCTGGTGAACGCAGCAGGCCAGGCAGTATCTCTAGGAAGAGGTGCAGTCGACGTTTCAGGCCGAGACCCTTCGTCAGGTCAGACTTCGTCAGAGTCCTGACGAAGGGTCTCGGCCTGAAACGTCGACTGCACCTCTTCCTAGAGATACTGCCTGGCCTGCTGCGTTCACCAGCAACTTTGATGTGTGTTGCTTGAATTTCCAGCATCTGCAGAATTCCTGTTGTTTATGTATACTTTCATGTTGACTTGCATGTAATTTCTTTGTTTCATGGTTATCTGGAGAAGACAAATTTCAAGTTGTATATGGATACATACTTTGATAATAAATGATCCTTTGAACCTTTGTGCACGTAACTTGATAAATTTACTTTGAATTTTAGCATAGTGCCAATTTAGATTTAAATCTGTGTGTGACATCCTTGAATTAATTAGTTTAACAATCACAATGGGTGACAAAAATGCTTTCTAAAGATATTACTGCATGGGAATAAAGCTATAGCTGAAGTAATTCTAGAAATACTAATGAGGAATAAGGTTTGACCTAGATACCAGTAATTTCAAACACATAGTATGTAATTTGTAACTTGGAATAAAGGGCTAAGGATTATTCATTTGCACTTGCTGCTTAAGGCACCTAATGTACCGAATAAAGTCATAATTAAATGCAATTCCAATCATAATCTCTGGAAAATGAATAAACATGGAGAAATAGGGACATGCAAGAAAACAGTCTGAGGAGTGGACAGAATTAAAGTGTTGACCTCAGGAGAAACATTGAAGGAGATAGTAACTGTAGGGTCTGAACATAAGAATGTACTGTTCCACATGTATTGGTTTAAGTGGACATCTATGTATATATATGACTTAAATATCTTAATGTCCTAACCATTGACTTTATAGAATAATATTTCAATAGATTGCTATGATAACTGTAGAATGTATTTATGTATATAGCCAATATACAGTAAGTACTATCAACAATGGCAATACTGTATGTGATACCTTAGTATTAACACAGATTATGGTTAAGAATTATAGTAAGGCAGCCTGGTTTCAATCCGGACCAGTAGTACTGTCTGTGTGGGGATTGCACATTTTCCCTGTTTCCTTCCACACCACCAAGGGTATGCTCTTTGGTAGTTTGATTGGCCATTGTTAATAACTCCAACTGTGATTGATTGGAGGAGAATCAGCATAAAGTGATTCCTGGAATGAAAGGGTTTTCATACAAGGAATGTTTACTCTGGGTCAGTACGCTCTGGAACATAGAAGGATAAGGTGGGAGAAGGGATCTCACTGAAATCTTTTGAATGTTGAAAGGCCTAGACAGAGCAGAAGTGGAAAGAATATTTCACATGGTGGGAGAGTCTAGGACAAGAGGGCACAGCCTCAGAATAGAGAGACATCCACATAAAACAGAGATGCAGAAAAATTTCTTTAGCCAGAAGGTGGTGAATTTGTGGAATTTATTACTACAGGTGGCTGTGGAGGCCAGGTCGTTTGGTGTATATAAGGCGGAGGTTCTTGATGGATACAGCATCAAAGGTTATAGGAAGAAGGCTGGGGAGTGGGGCTGAGGGGGGTACAAAAGAGGATCTGCCATGTTTGAATAGCAGAGCAGACTTGATGGGCCAAATGGCCTAGTCCTGCTCCTATATCTTATGGTCTTAAGTCAAATAGGGATAGGATGTATATAGTTCACAGGAGGGCACTAAGGAATGTGGATGAACAAAGTGGTTTTGAGGTTCATGTCTATATCTGATTGACAGTGGTAGAGCAGGTAGATATGGTGGTGAAGTAGGGGATTGGTATGCTTTGATAGGTAAGAGCATAGAACATACAAGTTAGAAGACAAGAGAATGGATTCTGCAATTTGATACAAAAAAAAACTGCTGGAGGAACTCAATGGGTCAGGTAACATTTGTCAAGTCAGAGGAATGGCCAATGTTTCAGGCTGAGAATGGGAGTATAGTAGGGAGATAGCCATTATAAAGAGATGAGAAAGAGCGGTGAGACAGGGGCTAGCAAGCGATAAGTGGAATCAGGTGACAAGACAGATCAGCCTAGGTTGGTGTGTGTAAGGCTTGAGTTAGGAGATAGAAACAGGTGGGTGATGTGTAGAGACAGATAAGGAGAGAGAAAAAGAAGAGAGATGGAGTCAGATGGGGAGGAGAAGGTTGAGATAAAGATAGAGGCTAGAAAGTGATGTGGAGACACGTGAGATTTCAAATGTTGAAATCTGATAAGTGTGGGAGGAGAGAAGTGGAAAAAAACAGAGGTAGAGATGATGAGCAGATGGCAAGTTAAGTGTGCAATAGGCAGATAGAACTCGGTGATTGTGGCTAAGGGCAGTGGGAGAACCTGGATGGATCAGAAGGAGAGAAAAAGCACAGTTGGTCTGGGTTACCTGAAGTTGGAAAAATCAATGTCCGTATCACTGGGTTGTAGACTACCCAGACAGAATATAAGGCATTGTTCTTCTAGATTGCTCTTGTCCTCATCCTGGCAGTGGTCAATGATGAAGACAGATAGATTTGGTGTGGGAATAGAAAGGGGAGTTGAAATGGCATGCAAAGTGCCCAAGAGCAGGGTGAGCTGTCTCAAAGATCAAAACTCAGTGGCATTCACATCTACTTTAAGGAGAAGTTTTGAGAGGTTGATCGTGGTTAGAATCAACTGCTGTAGAAGCAAGGAACTGAACCCACTGCAATTTGCCCATCACATCAGTAGGTCAGAAAAGACACTATCTAACAAGAGTAAGAAATCCTCTACAATTATATCTTTAGGCATGAATAAAAGAATTTAAAATTTACTGTGCTGTGGATGTCTATATGGCAGTTGTATTATATAATACACTGTGTACGTATGTATATAATGACGAGAGAGCAATATGTTACATACTTGAGTTGAAATGCATTCTATATTGAGTTGGAGTTTATAGCTAAGCAGAGAGGAGTGTGGTGTATTTAATATTTGAGTAATATTGCAAATATATTGTTTGATTAAACATTCTTTGTTTACATAATTCATTATGAGTTATATGTAAGACATACATAAATGGAATTTGTCATTATGCCATCATGTCATATGTGAGCACCTCACTAAAGAAAAAAAAAATAAGTAGACTATTTATCCTGAGCTCCTGTGTTTCTCCTTCGATTAGATACTAGAGTTACAAAATGTAACTGAATTTATTGTGGACTTCAGGAAGGGGAAGTTGAGGGAACACATACCAGTCCACATTGAGGGATCAGAATTGGAAAGGATGAGCAGCTTAAATTTCCTAGGTGTCAACACCTCTGAGGATATATCCTGGGCCCAACACATTGGTTCAATTACAAAGAAGGAATGGCAGCAGCTATATTTCATTAGGAGTTTGAGGAGAATTGGTATGTCACCAAAGACTTGCAAATTTCCACAGATGTACCATGCAAAGGATTCTAACTGGTGGCATCATCACCGGGTATGATGGGGGCACTGGATTGGAAAAAGCTGCTGAAATTTGTAAACTCAGCCGGCTCCATTATTGGCACCAGCCTCCCCAGCATCTGGGACACCTTCAAAAGGCAATGCCTCAAAAAGGTGGCATCCATTATTAAGACCATAAGACCGTGAGATATAGGAGCAGAATTAGGCCATTTGGCCCATCGAGTCTGCTCCACCATTTCATCATGGCTAATCTGCTTTCATGTCAGCCCAAACCTCTTGCCTTCTCTCCATACCCCTCCATGCCCTGACTAATCAATATTTTATCATTCTTTGCCTTAAACATACCCAATGACTTGGCTTAAATAGCCACCTGTGGCAATGAATTCCAAAGATTCACTGGCTAAAGAAATTCCTCTTCAACTCCATTCCAAAAGGATGTCCCTCTAGTCTGAGGCTGTGTCCTCTGGTCATAGACTCTTCCACTATAGGAAACACGCTCTCCAAATCTACTCTATTAAGGCCTTTCAACATTTGATAGGTTTCAGTGAGATCCCCCTCATTCTTTTGAATTCCAGTGAGTACAAGCACAGAGCCATCAAATGCTCCTCATATGATGATCCTTTTAATCCCAGAATCATTTTTGTGAACCTTCTTTGAACCCTTTCCAATGTCAGCACATCTTTTCTTAGATAAGGGGCACGATTGCTCACAATATTCCAAATGAGGCCTCACCAGTGCCTTAAAATTGCATCCTTGCATTTATATTCTAATCCTTTCACAATGCATTTGCTTTCCTCACCACTGACTCAACTTTCAAAATACATATAGGGAATCATGCACGAAAATTCCTGAGTCCTTTTGTGCCTCTGAAGTTTTAATTTTCTCTCAATTTAGAAAATGATCCACACTTTTATTTCTTCTACCAAAGTACATGGCCATACACTTCCCAACACAGTATTCCATCTGTCACTTCTTTGCCCATTCTCCTAATCTGTTAAAGTCCTTCTATAGCCTTGTTGCTTCCTCAACATGACCTGCTCCTCCACCTACCTTTGTGTCGTCTGCAAACTTGGACACATTAAGGGCCCCCATCACCCCGGACATTTTCTCTCCTCATTGCTACCATCAAGAAGGAGATACAGGAACCTGAAGCCACACAGCCTCAGTTGACACTCAACATTTCAGTAACAGCTGCTTCCTTTCCACTATCAGATTTCTGAATGGACAATGAACACATGAACACTACCTCAGTACATATTTTTCCCTCTTTTTTTGCACTACTTATTTAATTTAACTTTCTTTTTCTATATACTTATTGTAATTTACAGTTGTTTTATTATTATTGCAATGTTCTGCTGCTGCAAAATAACACATTTCATGACATGTGCCAGTAATTTTAAAGCTGATTCTGGTTCAAACAGAGCTGTCCATGGCTGCAGACCACAGAATGGTTGCCTAGTCTACACTTGGTTTGGCTGATGTAGAAGACACCACATCGAGAGCACTAAATGAGACTGGAGTGGCTGTAGGTGAACCCTTGCCTGAACTGGAAGTCTTTTTAGGTCTCTGGGTGGTGGTGAAGCAGGATGCGTATGGACAAGTGTTGCATTACCTTTGGTTGAAGGGGAAGGTGCCAGTTGTCAGGGAAGGGTGGATGGATAAGTGAACAAAGTAGAGATTTTCTGTTGCAACTTGTACAAAATGTTAGACGGCATTTGGAGTACTGTATGCTGGACAGAGTGCAGATGAGATACAGCAGGATGTTTCCTGTATTAGCTGACTTTAGTTACCGAGAAAGACAGGATAGTTTGGAGAAAAGGTGGTTAGTAATAACCTGTAGTTATTTAAAATTATTAGGAGCATACATAGAATAGATGTAAATCTTTTTTCTCCATGGAGGACAAGGAGTTTAGGTGGGAAGAAGGAATTTTTTTAAGAATTTGAAGGAAAAGTTTTTTATTTACACACAGGGAATGGTCAACATCCAGAATTCTCTCTCTCTGTGGGGCCAGATAAAATTATTATGCTTAAGAGACATTTAGACATGCACTTTAATAGGCAAGGCATAGAAGTATACAGATCTAATGTATGAAAATAGGATTAATTTAGATAGGCACCAAGTTTGACAAGGGTTCAATGGGGTGGGCTGAAAGGCCCATTTCTGAGCTCTACAATTAAATCTGTAGACTCTATGGCACTCTATGCCAAATGATGCCATATGTGTTGTGGTGATCTGTCACTGGGCTTCACATGGATTGAGCTGGTGAGGCATAGTCTAGGACTGAGGTCCTTCATCAGCCCAATTCAACCTTACAGACCACATTAATCTGGCCATTGGTTTAGGAAGAAACATATCAGTATTTGGAGAATGTGGAAAGTCAAAGAGACCTGTCTTCAGTGCTTGTCCCTGCAAGGATATGGAATGGTGCCTTCAGTTTCCTCCGCCACCAACATCATTAAGCTAATCTGCTCAGGTCCTTCAGCAGAGAAATCAATCAAGTTTGAAAATATGATTTCCATTAGCAAGTCCATTCTCATTCTCATGTATTAACTTGTGCTATCCAAATGCCAATTCATTTTGTCCCTCATTATTATCCCAATGAGACTACCATGAACCAACATTCAGGTATCTGGCCTTTAAATACAGTGTTCATTCCTTCCCAACTTCAGAAAACAGAGATATAGTTTTTGCAATTAACTCTTCTAGTAGTGTTGCTGTATCTAAAAAGGATTGTAAAATAATCACTGTGTTCACTAGCCCAATGTCCCTTACTAATACATTGCTTTTCTGCTTTTGATTTGAAAACCTTTTTAAACACCTCTGCTTTGTCTATACAATACTTCCCCTTCTATGTTGCAACCTTTGTTTTTTTGAAAATAGACATAAATTTTTCAGTCAGTGCATCATCATTGACATCTCTCTATATAGTTAATTTCCCCCTTTGACCTTATTAAAAAAAACTACTGGGTTCCATTCTACGTTATCAGCTAATTTATGCTGTTTTATTTTATTGTGTTTCTTAAAGGTATTTTCTGTACCTCATGTATTGGTTTGACATCTTTTTTTATATATTACGTTATTTTGCCAAAGGCACATTGTACAGTTAATTTTAATTAAGCATTTGATGAACACTAACTTGACTCCCTTTCTTGCCACTGTAGGATGTGTCTTCCCTGTATGTGAACCATCTCCATCCTTAAGGCTTCCTGTTGTTCATTTACTGTTTTGCTGACTAATATTTGATTCTGGCACAATTTCAAGTTTATTTTCATCTGACTGTATGTATATGAAATAGCTTTCCTCTGAACCACAGTGAATCCATAAAACATACATCGCACACAGCACCGAAATATTACCATAATTAAGTAAATAAAATATAAATAAAAGTATACAGCACGGGTAAACAGCTCAGTGGTGGCAGGGTATTCATTAGTCACACAGTCTGAGGGAAAAAGACTTCTGGTAAGATGGCGATGCGTGTGAATGCAGCAGCCTCTTGGGGGCCAACCCCAGGTGTTTTTTCCTTTGTAAAATTTGTTTTTTACGAATCAAAGACAATTCTACTCCAAGAGCATTGGGTACTGCAGGCCTAGTCCATCAGTGAGCTGCTCATTGATTGGAGTAGCTGGACTGGTGTCGGTGGTGGAGCCGGCCGAGATACCGAAGGGGTCAGCTGAGGTGCCGAAGAAGCTGGTGGGTGTATCGGAGGAGCCAGTCAGGATATCGGAGGAGCCCGTTGGGATATCGTAGGAGCTGGTTTGGGTTCGGAGGAGCTGACCTGGCTGCGGACGGCTACTCGGAAGCATCGCAGTATAACTGTAGGAGATTGTCTCAAACATTTCACTTGCAATCTCAAGACTCCATTGGACAGTGATAATGTAAGTTGCCGCAGGCCTGTTACCCCTGTCTGTTGGAGGGACAGTTGGCATGGGAGCTGTCTAGCCTTAGTTGTAGCAAGAATTGGGCCTCAAGCTTCGGGCTTGCCTGCTGCTGCAGGCAGTTGAGAAACACAGAAGCACTAAGGCGTGGTTGTGTTTGGCTGGGGCCTGGCCTCACCCATTGGTGCTGACCTCCCATGTTTGAGCAGTGGAATGACAGGCTGGATAACATGCGCCTGTACGCTGCCGAGAGACTGTACCATCGACTGTTGGACATTGACACTCAGGGTGTTGGACTATATATGTCTTTTTTTTGAGTGAGTATGCTTCTATGTTCAATATTTTGAATGATATTACTCACTATTGTTGAATGTTTGCTTGTTATTTTGAATGTTTTGTACCTTTGTTCCAGAGGAAAGCTGTCTTGTTCCTCTGTATGGTTTGCATGGTAATTAAACTTGTTTTGATTTGATTGATTTGATTGATTTGATTTTACCCAGTCTGGCAGTCCTAGTCCTGATGGTTTTGAACCTCTTGCCTGATGGCAGTGCATCAAGGTGGTATGGATCCTGAACAATGCTTTTGGCTCTTCGTCTGCAATGCTTCAGGTAAATATCACAAATAGTGGGGGAGGGAGACCCCAATAATCCTCTCAACAGTTTTTGCTATCTCTGTAGGGTCTTGTGGACTGATTCCTTGCATCTTCTATACCACACAATGATGCAGCCAGACAGGACGCTCTCCATGGCGCTCCAGTAGAAAATTGTGAGAAAAGGGGGCAGGCAACCTTGCCTACCTCAATCTCCTCAGAAAGTGTAGACATGATGTGCCTTCTTGAGTAGTGAGGAAGTGGTATGGATTCTGGTTAGATCATCCATTATGTGCATACGAGGAACTTTGTGCTCTTCACTCTCTCCACAGCAGAGCTATTGATGTGCAATGGAGAGTGATCGACCTGTGCCTTCCTGAAGTCTAAAATCATCTTTTTTGCCTTGTCCATGCTGAGACAAAGGTAGCTGTTCTTGCATTATTTCACAAGCCTCTCTACCTCCTCTCTTATTGTTGACTCATCATTGCTGCTAATGAAGCCAGCCACTGTTTTATTGTCAGAGAACTTGATGATGCGGGTTGAGCTGGATCTGACAGTGCCGTTGTGAGTCAGAAACGTGAATAGTGTAGGCTCAGCAGCCACCCATGGGGGGCACCAGTGCTCAGCATGTTCAAGCTTGTGACGTTGTTACCAACTCAGACTGACTGGCATCTTTCCATTAAGAAGTCCAAGGTCCAGTTAGAGAGAGGTGTGTTGAGTCCCAACAAGGACTGTTTACCCACCAGCCCCTGATGGATGATCACGTTAGACACCGAACTGATGTCAATGAACAATATCCTGGCGCACGAGGCATCATTTTCTAGGTGGGGCAGGATGGAGCAGAGGGCTGAAGTTATGGCATCATCAGTGGACTGGTTTGAGTGGTAGGTGAACATGAAAGGATCTAATGCAGTTGGAAGGTGAGAAATATTCTGGATAATATCCTTTATCATTGAAATTAGGCCTTCCTTGGATAAGAGTTTTTAGACAAATTTTCTTGTGCTTTTACATGCTTCTTCAAAACCTAATATTATGTACACTGTCCTGCAAACGCTTTCCACCAAAACATATTAGGCTTACTCTAATTCATTCTCCAAATGAGAGTTAATACCACACTGACGAACTTAAAACACAAAGTTCAGCTAAGTGCTCTGGTACACATTTCAATAACGTTTCCCCTTTAACTCTTGTGTCATTAGTTTGCCAGTTTATGCTGGGATACACTTTCCTGTGATTTGCATGCAGATTCAATTTTCTATTCTCTTTCCATTATTTAGTGCGGAATGATTTTTCCAACATCATCATCTTTCAATAACTTCCAAAACCTTAGCAATCAGATAAATAAATTCAACCTCATTGTCAGAAATCTACAACAATTAGCACTATTAATATCCAATATGCTCAACTGAGGGTAAATATTTTGAGAAAGAATTCCAAGCCACTTACCACATCTTTCTCAATCCTTTGAGCGGTGACTTCATGTGGTTCCTCATGTTCCTGCTGAGTGAGTTTTCTCCGGTTGTGATCCACTGCTGGAAAACAATCCAGAGTTAGTCACCACACAGACAGAATTTTCTTCACCAAAAGAAAGGAAATGACTTACTTATTTCTACTTCTAAATTGTACAATGGAACCAAATTATAAAGAACAATGTTGAATACAGGGATCAGCATGCTTATCAGGAGCTCTCTCCTAATATCTTTTGCAGAAACATTTCAGACTACATTTGGTAACACCAGCTGATTTCTTCAGTTGTTTTACCTTGGTCATTGTGTGTTGTCAGGGCAGCAGCACGACTTTTGTTCACACCAGGGGGATAGGCAGGTGGAGCAGTATTAGGGGGCAAGGGGATTATTGTCTCCCGCTGTTTCTTCATTTTCTCTTGGTTCACCCTGGTGAGAAAGACATGGTTATGAAGGACTAGTTGGAACTCACGATGTACTGAAAGGAAAATGCACCTTACCTCACAATTCTTTGACTTCAGTAAGAAAGAAGATAGTTTTACTTGGGTTGAATTCATTATAAGCGGGAGTGACAGAAACAGATTTAAACAAATTGAATGCGAATAGAACACAAAGAAACAGCTTTGAAAAAAAGAGGAAGCTTTTGTGTGGTGTTGTACTTGTGGATTGTGTCAGAGATATCAGTTCATATGCTGGTCACTGGCTGCCAAATTCCTAACTCTGATTCATGTGGTCAGGTACAGAGAAAAGATCTGCTACTGCCCCACTGGGAGGGGAGGGCAATTGACAAACAAGCCACTGTTTACTATCCCTCTGCTATATTTGCCCAGAGTAGGAAAGTAGAAGGAAGTTAAAGCCATAATGGATTTGTTCCTCAAGGGTCCATTGATGTGTTAGCTTTGTGAAACTATATTTATTTAACCCAATATAAAATGTGCTCTGTCAATATTTTATGACAGGAACAGTGTTTGTCAAGAGTCCAAATTCTGTTGATGAAAAATCCCAATAAGACCATGTTTACAATAATCAAATTTTCCATGTTTCAGTTTTATATAAGATTACCAGGTATAAATCAGCTTTTGTGAATAATATGATAGTCTTGGCAACATTAGTTATTTGTGAACACGCTGATTCTCAGTATGTCAGTTCTAATTATAGTTATCTTGCACAAACTTCTTTTTGCTAGATGAAGTTAAAGCAATTGGTTAAATGACTTTAAGGAAGAAATTTATTGAGATTATAGATTGTGGTGTATGTTGAAAACTATTCTTATAAGGATTGCAATGATGGAATCTCAAGGCAGACCTGAATCATGATTTCAAAACAGCAAGGGATTAACAAAGCTACGGCCAACATTATGTTCACTCTGTGATTACACAATACAAAGCGGAAACTGATGTTGTATTTACTTCAGGGTCTGTGGTCGGATTTTCTGTCCACCTTTGCGATCAGAGATTGCACTCTCTATGTCTGCTTCAATCATCTCAGCCTGCAACAGGAAAGGGGTAAGAATGTCACAATGCAATTCAGTGTGCAGTAGACACACCCAAGCACATTCCTAAGAAAGAAGCCTGATGGTATACTTTGCCATAATTCACCTGCACTAATTCTGAGATTACTGATCACAATGCGGGTCTGCAAGGAGGTGCTAAATGGAGGAGGCTGAATTTTAGCCACAGGCGATGTGTAAATTGGACAGGAAACCAGCAAGCAGTTTCCCTGTAATTACAGGCAGCCAGTTGTCTGCAGCTGTGTCAGGGCTCTCAGAGAGATGCTTTTCACTCCTGTTCCTTCGGTTTTCCCAATTGGGAATTGTATCGGGGCTCAGCAGACGGAACTGAGCATTGGAGAAAAATAACTTTGCAAGTAAAACCTTTTACACAAGTATTGCTATCTAGGTAAGATTAAAAATGTCTGCAATAGATAACACATGCCTAACAATGTTTGGCTGTTATGGTGTGGAACAGAGGTACCTTCAGAATATTAACATGTCCTGGCATACATGCATCATGTTTTCATTAATATTTGCCAATTTGAACAAAATAAAATATGAGCCAAGAAATTTTGACACTGCAGAGCAGTGGAGACTTCCATCTGCTACCCTGTTAGAATACTGAACTAACGGAAAACTGTGGGCTCCACTGATTAGAATTATTTATTGCTATGTTGGCTGCCAATTAAACTTGCAACCTGCTAATGCCTTGACCGGGACCCTGAGTTTACTGCAGAGGAATGAAATAAATTTGATTTTGTTGTTTGGGAGTTCTGCATTTTTATTCACATTTTGGGAATGGGATTCTATAACTACACATGTATAATTAGGGAAATTGGTGACTGAATAATTAAGCTTAGGTTTTTACCTCTCTGAATTACCCAAATGCATTTCTCTATAGCAAATAATTTTAACAATTATGGTTATTACCATCACACAGTCATTCTTACAATCAACTTAATTTGCATCAAAATATATTTAAATAACACTATTGGAAAAATATTTACACCAGAAGCAAGTTTCATTAATGACATGAATAAAATCTTCGTATAAACAAAATGAAGTTGTAATTTACATATCCAGACGCTCCCTCAATCATCAATGAAATCCTATAACCAGAGTCTTCAGGATCATATTTTGACAAATTTCAATACAATTACTCACCC